>NC_044403.1:17145201-17791451 GCF_006542625.1 Nomascus leucogenys
ATTTCCTCATTGCTTAAATGGGATACTAAAAGAGAATGCCTCTTGGAGTATTGTCAAGATTGAATGAGGTAATGAATATAAATTATTTAGTAAAGGGCTTGACACTTGGTAGGTACTTGATAAACATTATCTAATATTGCTATTATTATCACTACCAATAGTTTTCCATGATTAGATGTCAGTCATACCTGATTAGATATTTTTATTCCCTAACCCATTCTCTTGGATATATAGATAATAAAGTTCATATAGTGACTCAATATAATAAATGTTTGCCTCATATAGGTTTGAGTTTAACAACTAAGCTTCGCTTTTGAATACAGAATTTTGTTTACACCTGGGTATCAATCATAGTACTTTTAATTTTCATAAGCTAAATTATTTTATAAGATATTGTACATTCTGGGAAAATTAAATAGAAATCAGACAGGAAAATAAGATAGATACTGATAAATGCATTCTACATAATTTTTGCCTCCGTTCCCTCCCTCTCCACTCCTCTCCCATACCTTCCCAGGTATAAAAGAGGAATAATATGTATCATATTTAATGTGGATATAAACACAATAGATACAACAGGAGTAATAGTGAACAGAGAATTTCATTCATCACAGTGGCACTTCATTGTACAATTATTGACTAGTTTTGTCTTATCAATTTTCTCTTGTAATGACGTTATTATATTAGTGCTTAGTTATTACTATTAGTTTTAACTGACCTAATAAGCATTTCAGGTTTATCGGGGCATAAATTAATTCACACATTTCTCCAGTTCCCAACACATAACCAGTGAAGGTCTGTGAGTTGTAGTCATTGACTTAAGGTACAGTATGATCAGTTTCTGAGAATCCACATCCAAAAATAGATGACTGAGTGGGGAAAACTTAATTCTTATTAATTTCAATAAGAAATGATAGGCATGCTTTAACTTTTACCTATTTAGTTACAAGAATCGGTTAGATAATTGTACTACAAAAGAGAAGATCTTCAGCTACTGGAACAATGAAATGTCTCCAATTTACGATTAAGAACAGGGATAAACACCCCCTTTCCAACAATCTTTCAAATTACTGAACAATTTCTAAGTATCCATAGAGTAAGGAATCACCTAAGTCTTCTTTAAATATTAGCTTGCTTGAGGGGCGCGGTGGCTCACTCCTCTAAACCCAGCACTTTGGGAGGCCGAGGCGGGCAGATCATGAGCTCAGGCATTCCGAAACCAGCCTGGCCAACATGGTGAAACCCTGTCTCTACTAAAAACACAAAAAATTAGCCAGGCGTGGTGGCAGGCACCTGTAGTCCCAGCTACTCGGGAGGCTGAGGCAGGAGCATGTCGTGAACCTGGGAGGCAGAGCTTGCAGTGAGCCGAGATCGTGCCACTGCACTCCAGCCTGGGCGACAGAGCGAGACTCCGTCTCAAAAAAAAAAAAAAAAAAAAAAAAAATTAGCTTGCTTACACTTGCTTACACTGTGTCCAATTATTGACTCATTTTCCTTGGTAAAATCGTTTCAAATACTATGAGAAATAATTGATTTCTTGACAATTTCCTTTTATCAGCAGATATTTTGAATAGATGCCAACAAAGCTAGGTTTGACAAAGAGAGGCAAAAGCCAAAGAAAATAGGTGATCAAAAAGCAATTATGAAAAGCATAGTCACATCAGTCAAATCTTCACTAGACAATCTATGCTATAGATTATTCTTGATGTTACTAGAATTGGTTGCTGGTTAATTTCCTGGGATAAAAGATTTTATAATACTATTTGCAGTAGTTCTAAATTAGCAAAAAAGTCAGACATCAATGGGAGCAGAATGTCTGAGTACAGTAGTTTATTCCGCAACTATTTAATGAGTACCTCATATGCACCAGGTACTGTGGAGAGTCAGGGACATGGTATATATGTCCCTGAAACTGCAAGATATGATTTGAATGGCCAAGAGTCAGCTGGAGGAGTAAAGGGGCCAATCCTGAAGGACTTTAATGCCAGCTATGTTTTTCAGATTTTACCCTAACAGCAACGGTGAGCCATGAAATACTTTTAAAATAAATAAATAAACATCACTGTAGTTGCTGTGTGAAGAAAAAACTAAAGAGAAAATAAGACTAGATCCACAGAGACTAGCTAGAAGAACATCACTGAGGCTGATTTCAGGGGGAATTAGAGGGAGATCTGAATCCTTCACTACGCCATAGTCTGGAGTTCCAGCTACCCTACGACTGCAATGAACTTCCGCTTTGCATTTTCAATCTGCTAGCAGAGTCTCCCCATGGTGACCTCTGTTTACTTGCTCCTGGAATTCTTTTCAGCTGTCTCCAAGATAATACATAAAATCTGTGTCTTTTGACGTATTTGTTTGCTACTGGACACTAGGAAGAGACACAAGTACTAATATGTCTAGTAGTGTGCAAGAGTAAGGTGTCACAAAATCCCAAGAGCTCACCACAGAATATGAGAATGTGGTGGCTCAAGCCTGTAATCCCAGCACTTTGGGAGGCCAAGGAGGGCAGATCACGAGGTCAGGAGATCGAGACCATCCTAGCTAACTCGGTGAAACCCCGTCTCTACTAAAAATGCCAAAAATTAGCTGGGCGTGGTGGCGGGCGCTGTAGTCCCAGCTACTTGGGAGGCTGAGGCAGGAGAATGGCATGAACCTAGGAGGAAGAGCTTGCAGTAAGCCGAGATTGCACCACTGCACTCCAGCCCAGGCGATAGAGCGAGACTCCTTCTCAAAAATAAAATAAAATAAAACAAAATAAAATAAAGAATATGAGAATGTGTTTCCATATTGGGAAGAAATATACCAAAGTGATTCTATCAGCTGGCAGAGTCTGAATAAAACAATCATCAGAATGTTTTAGTTGGCAGGAAAAAGAAAGTGAATAAAGAAGAAAGTAAACTAGCATTTACTGAGCACCTACTAGGTGACAGAAGCTGTGCTAAGTGCTTTCTATTATTATTTAATGTAATCCACAATCAGGTAAATGTCATATTTCTATAAAATAGAAAACTAGAATTCAGTTAAATGATTAACTTGTTTAATGACACATATTTGATAAGTGAAGAAACAAGAATTGGCAAGATCTATCTGACTGCAAATCCTGGGCTCATTCAGTTATGTATTTCTGCCTAGTGTTACCAGTACTTGCAGTGACAGAGTTCAACCATATGTGTAGTGGGGGATTTGGAAGATTCCAAAAGTCAGTAAATGGATACCATTGAGACAGACTGACCTGCTGCTTGCTGCCTTCATCACCAGCCTCTCCCTTTTGGCACCTTCTGTGGGTATCTTACCCACGACTCCCCATCTTGGATCTCAGCACCTCCCTGTCATCACAGCTATCACATCACCTCCCAGAGTGACACATACTTGCTCCATGCCCATCTCTTCAGACTCCCTGAGTAGACCTGAGCTTGAATCCAGACTCATGAGCAAACTAACTGAATGAGAGTGGCTAAATTACTTAAACACTGTGAGCTTTACTTTTCTCATCTGTAAAGTGGAGATGATTATTCCAATTTCATACCTTTTGGAAATCTGTATGTAAAATCATCCAGTACTCTGACTGCCATACAGAAGGCATGCAAACCAGGTTTCAATGTGAAAATGGCATCTAAGATACAGCTAAATTTAATAAACTAGTTCATGTTAATACATGAAGAAAAAATATGTTACTAAACACAAGACTCATGTTTTTCCATCTCTCAAGTAACATTTACGTTTTTCATGTTATATATATATCTCTATCTAGATAGAAAGCAGCCATTTTAGAGCCAGAGATCATACTTGTAATTTATGTTTATTCTTACAGTGCCTGATACTTCATTGAGAAAACGATGATTTTAATTTCTATTGATAAACTGCTTTTGGAGAGTCCTTCTTGTCTGAAGTCATTATGTGTGTTCTGAGCAGATTCGAATGGGGAATAGAATTTGTTAAACTTTGAGGAAAGATAGTGGACTAGCGATATCCCGAAGCCTATCTGAGACCATGTCCCCAATATGAAGCTGAAAAGGAACAATGAGATGTCTGGCAAAGCCCTGGACCCTAGAGAAGCTTTTTGTGATGCCTCTTATGATATCAGTCACAGTTGCTGAAACAGAGGTTAATTGCAGTGTTCTGGGCAAACCCAGGCATCGATATAGTTACGTGGGCTTCACACACTTTTTCAGCATTAGGAGGGGTCATTTTAGATGGTTTCCCTATGGAAACCAACACAGGAAATCCATTCTAGGGGAAGTTACTCTTTAAAAGGCCATGTTTCAAATCACCTTCAGAATTGTAACAGCCTTTGTTAGAATGAGTGAGACACTGTATTTGGTTTTTCATGATCTGATAAAGCTTGAAATTTTTTTCCTCTATGGTTTAATAAATGAACTTGAAAAATGCAATTTGATGAGTGACCATGAAGCTGAGCCATTACAGAAAGATTAGGCAGAAGCACACTCATGGTTGTGCTTTTTCCAATTCAAAAAACAAGGCAAGTTGTCCTACATTTACAGCAACTATATTTACTGAACAAAGATTGAAACCTACTGCTAGACAAAGCTTAATCGCTCTATGGATGTGTGGATCTTGTAAATAGCCTAAGTTGAGTTTATGTAAGTGACTAGCATAAATGGCAGGGAACAAAAAGTCCCCATCATTTGACTTAAGAGCAATTAGAATAGCAAGCAAACAAAAATTGGGTATTTTTGAGAAGATTATATAGTCAATAGTCTTGAAATTCATTTACAAATGTTAGTTAACAATGTAAAACTGATTTAATTTTTTTAATTCTGAGTAATTTAATTTTTAAATGCTGAATTACTGGTAAAGAGATGTTTTTAACTAGATCTGAGGTAAATGATCTGAGTGCAATACAAAACAGAGCAAATAGTGTAATTAACAGTGTAAAACCACAAGTAGGGTTGAGAGGACAGAAATGTAGAATTTAAGAGTACAGAAAGCTTTGCGCTGTCTCCTACCATACATAAGTATTCCCTTGGTCAAATAGAGTTCTATACTTGTACAGAGAACTTTTTTCAGAAAAAAAAAATAAGCCCCTATTTGAACTTATCACGAAACTACATTTTCTACATAGGAAATGTTGAGTCTAATTTATATATTTATTTATAACTATTCACTTACAGTTTTTATTGTCATCAGACCACAAACTTTCCAAACTCAACTTGTATGCTGATTAAAAGTAACAGCAGTGTGTTTATTAAAGTCAGCAAATCTGTGATTCAAAAAGACACCTTACTAAAGGGTCAGGATTTTATATTAAGAAAGAATGTCTGACAGCATGGAAGAAATGCTACTCTTTGAGCAAAAATATTTTATTGCTGTGAAAATCAGACATTAATAATTCATTTTTCATCGAATTTGCACTCCTGGCTCTTGGAAAGGCATAATAGTTGAAAGCCCTACTAGGGTGAGAAGGAACATAATGTGCCTACCTGAGGCACACTGTAAAGTTAACTGACCCCTCTACACCGGGGTGCAGAAAGCAGTCCTTGAAACACGGTGCAAAATTCCGTCCTATTTAAAAGCACTCTGAATTAATGTTGTCTGTAACCTTCAACTTTACAAGAGCCCCTACTGAATTAATAAAATGAAACAAACAAGAAGAATTGTTTGAAGGGTGCATTTCAGGGACTGTGTAAAAGGAAAAGGGAAAGGCTTTCAGACTACTCTACCTGTTGGATCCAATTATCTAACCTTCAAACACATAAATTAATTACTATTATTGGCACCAGAGTCCAAAGATAAACTAGACCTACTCACTGGCCTTGGAAAGCTCACCATCTGGTAAAGCGGGCAGTCATATAAGAGACCATTATAAGCTGATGGTTCCAGGACAGAGTATTATTGCACAGGGTACTATTTGAACAAATAAGACAGGAAGTTATCCTAGGAAAAGATAATATCTGAGCTGAGTCTTAAGCAACAACTAGAAATTCATCAGGAAATGTTGGTGTGTTCTAGAAAAAGAGATTGACATTCAGAAAGATGATCCATGCAAAGACTGTTCAAGCAAAATCACTGAAAGAAAAAGCAGTGTGGTGTATTGGGACATACTAAAAATGCTTTCAAAGCATAAAGTGTCAGGTAGGAGGTAAACAGGCATGTAAGCAAGGGCCAGATATTGGAGAATTTTATATGTCATGTGAAGAAGAATGGATTTCATTATGTAAGGAATGGGAAGCCACTCAAGATGAGCAGGTAAATGATGTAGTTCCAGTGAAGTAGAGACAGAAACATAAGATACTATTTTTGTCAAGGTATATCATTAATCTATCAAAGTAACAGTTTATATTTTAGTAAACCTTAGTTTCTCTTGTCTACAATATTTAAGTTACAGACTAATATTCATGGAATAAATGTTGCCTAACACTTATTCTGTGCATGAAAATCTGTGGAGGAAAGCAAATGAAACTAAGAAAAGTTTAAGACAATATAATTATTTATGTAACTATTTTTAATTGTACTATGATTGTAAATGTTATTAGAGTCCTATGAAAGGGGATGAGATGTCAGGGCAATTTGAAAAATTTTTTAAAGTGGGATTTTTTTTCCATTTTTTTATTTGCACAAATTGATGGGGAACATGTGCGATTTTGTTATATGCATAGATTTTTGTTTTTATAATAAAAAAACCCTTTTAAAATTAAATTTAAAAAAATGATTTGGAAGATTGCCAGAAATCAGTTCCCAAGAACACCAAACAGAAATGAAATAGTAAAGTGGGTATTCTGATGTTTTTTAGACTCTAAACATGTGTGAGTTCTTATTTTCAAGGCTGTCTCAATATTTGCAATTCTTTTTTCCTCTGTTCTTTGGAGACCATGATCAAATTCAATATTATAATATCGAGTTATAATTATTTTATAGTTTAAAATAAAATATTTAGTCTATTTCTTAATACTTATATATTGTGTTGCTGAAATTATGTTTGAATGTGCTGAAAAGTAAAACATTAGTCTTTTTTATTTGCTTTTATTTACTTCAGTTTCCTTTTCTCCAATAAATTTTCTATATGTATCATTCAAAAACATCCCCATAGAACATTATATATTCTATTGGAAATCTTTTATCTAAAATATCTAACTTATTTTCTGCTCTCTGGAAGCTAATATTAAAAGAAAAATATCTAAACATCTATTATTTTCACCTACAGAGTTTTCATTCAAAAATATTGGTTGAATTTTTTTTGTTGTTCAAGTGCTTTTTTTCTAAATATTGTAAATATAAGGGAAATATAATGGAAAAACTACATTAGCACACAAAGTTATGGTGGAAGCTTGATCCCTTGCCCGTTAAAGTATTGTAATTAAATGTTTTCCAATCTAATCTACTCAAACTTAGATTTTCAGATTTCAGTTTGAGTTAATATGTTAATAAAACTGAAGAAAATTTGTGAAGAAAAGTGTTGTATTAGTTTTAAGATCTCAAGGACTTAAGTAAGGTTGATTAAAGTAATAGCATCATGACTGAAATTACCAAGGATATTTACAGGCAACAAGGTGAACATAACATTTTAAACATAACTTTGATCTAGATTATTTCTATTCTTCAATTTCATAAGTTGCCTTAAATTTCAAATTGTTTTAAGACTGACTCTTAAAGCTAAGGAGGGTAGGAATCAGGCTGTAATTTGTAAGTAACATGTTGCCCATTTTTCTGATTTGCTCTTCCTCATGGGATTTACTTGTTCCCCAATAACATTAAAGTAGAACTTGTGATGTTTGTGTTTACTAAAGCAGAGTATGGGTTTCAAGTAAAGTTGTGAAATCCTGTTTTATATTCTCAAATAAAATTCTACCTAATAATAAGCCAATAAGGTAGGGTAGCATCATAGTTCCAGGTACCTCAACAAGAAATCTGAGAGTCAGAGAAGTGCAAGAAAACCTTACAAGGTGATGGAAAACCTAGACCAGCCCCACCCCTAAGGAAAATATCTTAATATTAAGATACAAAGATCACACACCAAGGCTACCATCATTGCCTGATAATTATTGATTATCTCATTTATGTTTTATATTTGTCACCCAAAAATATTTATGCTAGAATAAAAAGATTTCAAAGGCTATTACTCTAGTTTAAACGATATAGTGATTTAAATGTGCAGCCCCACTGCATCTCTTGTCAAAACCCTCTATTATACGATCACTCAACCTTTTATCAAATATCTATTGTGCATTAGATATGGTGTTGCAAACAGTAAGTAGGAGAGGAGTAAATAATGGAGAATGTTGCTACAAAATCAATCTTAAAACCTCTAAATCATCTCTTCAATCATATATTCCTATACTTCTAGTTCTCTCACTCCTCTACAGACCATGAGCTTAGGAATTAGACTACTTGATTTGAACCTTCACTCCTCTATTCATTATCTATGTGGTTTTGGCAAGTTACTTGACCTCTCTGATCCTCCCTTGTAAAATTGCAGTGGCAATATTATGTCCCTCATATACTGATGTGAGGATTAAAAGTGAGACTGCAAATTAAGAGCTCAAAACAGTGCTTGGCACATATAAGCACTCAATAAATGTTTGCTATTATTGTCATTATTATTGGTAGTAGGATTATTATTACTATGTTTAATGTCATCAAGACAGACACTTCTTTGTTTCCATTAGCCACTTCATGACATCCTTCATTTAACTACCATTTATTTTGTGCCTATCACAAGCTGGTTTCTTTGCTAAAGTTTGGAGTCATAAAGATCAGTAAGAAACACTGAATCCAAAGAGCTGCCCTTCATATACTGTACCCCTTTAACCATTTCACCCAATTTCTCGGGAGGAGTCATCATTTCATCAGTTCTCTGTTCTTCTATTATTCTGTCTCTGCAAAGTCAGTTATGAATTAGTTTTACCATCCACTTTAAGCCCTTGCATAGACAAGTAATACATAATTATGGTTTCCAGCTGCCTATAAGCTATCAGCATTTATTTCAAAGATTTCCTACTCAACTCAAGGTACTTACCACACTCCTGCTACTCTCACCCTCGGCAAGTGTTCTTGCCTATTTCATGGAAAAAAAATAATGAAGAAGATAAAATAGAAACTCTGCCCATCCTTTACAAACAAAGAGCCAATTAACTATGTCTACACATATCTCCCTCTCTCTCCTGCTGTCTCAGAAAGAGAATACCTCCCCATCAAAAGCAATATTGTCACCTGAGCTTCAGAGGTCAACTTTTCTGGGGGTAATGTTCTGTTTCTTGATCTTTTTTTTTCTTTTTTTTTTTTTTTTTTTTTTGAGACGGAGTCTCACTCTGTCACGCCATTCTCCTGCCTCAGCCTCTCCGAGTAGCTGGGACTACAGGTGCCCGCCACCACGCCCGGCTAATTTTTTTTTTTATTTTTAGTAGAGATGGGGTTTCACCATGGTCTCGATCTCCTGACCTCGTGATCCACCCGCCTCGGCCTCCCAAAGTGCTGGGATTACAAGTGTGAGCCACTGCACCCGGCCCTCAGAGGTCAACTTTTACCACCTCCTCCAAGACCTCCAGGAACCCATGGACTTTGCTTAATAGTATGTTACTTTTTTCTTTGTTCCCTTCTCATCTAGCTCTTTAAATTTTCTCATGTCATTGTGCTCCATTTCCTTTTTCTCCTCTAAGATTCATTCATTCTCCCAAATACTGCCCTAACTTGCTTCTTCCATTTACACCCAAGATACTCAAAGGAAATTTAATTTTGCTTTACCTTTTATAGTCATACAACCCACTGCATTCTGGTTTTATATGATACCAGTTTCCCTGAAACTATTCTAATTGCCAAATTCAGTGGAAGGTTGTCAGTGTTTATCACTTGGTACTGTTGTTCATTCTTTGATTCTCTTATCCTTCTGCTTGTAAAACGTTGCTCATTGCTGACTTTCATCCTGTCTCATTGACAACTCTATGTCATTTGCTTTCTGCCCCTTAAACTCATGCTTTCTAGGTTCTTCAGCCTTTTCTTTTTTTGCATTCTGAACACTTTCTGAGGACATTGCTGACCAACTGGGTGCTTTCCACATTTGCTACTCCATTATCTGCCTCAAGGTAGGCACAACAAGACCACCACCCAGCACCCACTCCGATTATGATCCCACTTCTAAAGGTAAACTCTGGTCAGTTTTCAGTGCTACAGAGCTGCTTTTACCATATCCTGGATAGCTCACTTTATTAAAGAAGAAATGTATAGCTGATTCTACTCCCCTTAAACATACACTCCAGTTGTAGGCTTCTGCTAAAAACTTGAAGGAAAACTAATCGCATGAAGAAAATAGAGGACCAAAAAAGGCATTTTCTTAAGTAAATATGCAACATAAGATTTGATCACACATAAGTATTCAGAGTTTAGTGATTTTAAGACTCAAGGCTGGGCGCGGTAGCTCATGCCTGTAATCCCAGCACTTTGGGAGGCTGAGGCGGGTGGATCACAAGGTCAGGAGTTCAAGACCAGCCTGGCCAACATGGTGAAACCCCGTCTCTACTAAACATACAAAAATTAGCTGGGCATGGTGGCGGGCGCCTGTAATCCCAGCCACATGGGAGACAGAGGCAGGAGAATCGCTTGAACCTGGGAGGTGGAGGTTGCAGTGAGCGGAGATTGCACCACTGCACTCCAGCCTGGGCAACCAGAGCAAAACTCCGTCTCAAAAAAAAAAAAATACTCCAAATAAATGGATTTTTTTTCTATAAATGAAAATTGAATTATTAAGTTATCGTGCTGCTGTTAGGCATTTGTAGTGGAAAGGGAAAGGAAAAGAAACCATCTATTTTTCCCCTCAAGGCCATATTATATGTGAATGTTTCCTGCTTAATAGCTGCACCTGCTGGTAAGGACAAAGGATGCACTATAACTTGATTTTGTAAATAACTTATTGCAATGGGCCAAGACTTTGTGCCATACCTAATGGGCATGTTGCCTCCTTCTCTTTTGATTGCTTTCCTTTGTATACCATTTAAAAAGAAAAGCCTTGTACTGTTGTGTGTACAAGCTTAAATCTGTTTTCATTACTGCTTGAAATTATTTCTGTTGTCATCTCAACCATTGTCAGCCCACTATTTGTTTTCAGAATTTACAGTGAGTTTGCTAAGTGAAGCTGTCAACCTGCTCAAATACACAGTCAACTTTATTATTTGCAGTGTTAAAGAAATGTAGTCATTCCTTTAGCAAAGTTTGTTGAAGAATAACAGGAGCACAGTTTGGAAATGTACCAAAAACAAGGAATTAATTTCTGGTCAACCTAATTGTAGATAAGTTTTAAATACCATGTCTTCTCAGGAGAAAAACTGAAAGCAATTCTGTGATATTTGACATAAGAGGAGTTCAGCATAGAAAAATAGAAAAACAAAATATACTTAGGAAAATATAACATATAAAATGCATTCTTTTTTTCCTTAAATCACTAATAGAGTAGGGACCCAGAGCTTTGAGAATATATTTTGCATCCTTATGTTACATTAAGAGCTCACTTTGGAGACCTGAAGAATCATGTGGCTAATCAGGTGTATGAGGAAGTTTCCTTACCATTCTTAAATAACATACCATTTAATTTTGCATTAGTATTCTCAAGTGAATGCTGAATTCTTTTATGGCTATGTTCATATTTAAGACCATTATAATAATAGTTTTGTGTGATTTTATTATTCTGATTCAAAAAATGAAAATGCTCTATCTAAACAAAGAAAAATGATTGTGAAAGCTAAGTTAACATCTCCTTTTGTTTCTTTTTAATTGATCCCTTAAAGGAGGGAGTTGCGGGATTGATAGGATCCATGTACAGAAAGTTGGCTAGAGGTTGCAAGCCATGTCACCATGATGTGGATAAAACAGTCATCATGCTCCTTCTGGCAGAAATACATGCCCAGTTACTCAGTATCTATTTAGTGAGAACTTAGTATGTATGCCTCACACCACCATGCATGCTTTTAGGCATGTTATGCATGTAAATGGATATGTCAAGGAAAGAACAAATCTTAGGAACCATTGCTCTAAGACTCATTCTTTGCCTTTTGCTCACTTCCTAATAATTCATTTTTATCATCATAGCTCAATCTATAAGATGTCATAATGATTTTCACGGGCCCTAGGCACTTTTATCTTCCTGGGCCCCTTCTTTCATGAAACAAAATATTAAGTTATATTTTACAATTGCATTGGTATAAAGACAAATATATTAATATTATATAGCAAAACCTTTTTTGACTTAAAGTTCATATATTTCCTTTTAATTAAAAAGAAATTAACGTGTGTTTATAGGCCAATAAAAGTATCGTGAGCCCTAGGCACTATGCCCACTATGCCTAAAGCATAAGTTGGACCTGGATCCCTATGGATTCAATGCTACTGACTGCCAAATCTATGGTTCTTACCTTGACCTCTTGCTTAAACCCCAAATTGACAACTGCCATTAGAAACATACTACTTACTTATATTACCATTACTTTAGATTATGAAAACCAAATTCATAATTATCCCTAAACTAGCTCTACTTCCAACTTGTATATTTCCATCAATTGTCTCATTTTTTCCCCATTTTTCCAAACACAGAAGCACAGGAGTAATCCTGACTCTCTGCTTTTTTCCTCATATTTTATGTTGAGAGTTCAATTTGAATGAACTATCTTTTCTTCCCTCTGCATATCATCCCCACCTCCACCCTTTCCAACAGATTCAATATTTCCCATATGAACTGAGATCAATGTTTCCACAGAGTTTTCTAAACCCTCTCCTCTTATAGTTTTTCTGCATACTAATGCCAGATTAATTTTCCTAAGGTATTTATCATGGGATCAGTTTTCTGTGCAAGAATTTCTAGTGTAAATAATATAAAAGCTAAATGTTTCTAATTTATGCCCTCTAATAACCTGACTTTATCAATTTATTCCTCTCAGCTCCCCACATGAATTCTTCAGTGGGCTGTGGTACAGTCCTCACCATCCCTCACAAAAGTTGCATTTAGCTCCACCTTTTCTCCTTAACTTGAGCTATTTCCTCCCCCTATTCATCATCAGAAATTTCTCCACAGTTCCAGATCCAGATTTAGTCCTATACTCTCCAGAATATCTTCTCTGATTACTTCAGGCAATATGATTCCATCCTTCTTTTATGCCAGCACATTTTCAATGTATACTATTACTACTCACATTAACCTCTTTTTATTTCATTTTGTGTTTCTATAACAGAACAGCACAAACTAGGTAATCTGTAATGAACAGAAATTTATTTGGATCACAATTCTGGAGGCTTGAAAGTCCAAGACTGAGGAACCGCATCTGGTGAGGGCCCTCTTGCTGCACCATAACATGGCAGAAGGCATCACATGGGCAAGAGAAACCAAGAGAGAGCAAGAGAAGGCCAGACTAGCTTTTATAACAAACTCACTCCCATGGTAATAAACCCAAACTCATGATAACAACATTAATTCATTCATGAGGGGAGAGCTCTCATGACCTAAACACCTCCCATTAGGCCCCAGCTCTTAATACTATTGCAATAGGGATTAAATTTCAAACACATATAAACCACAGCATTTCACCCCCGGCCTCCAAAACTCATGTTCTTCTCACAGTCAAGATGCATTCACTACATTCAAATAGCCCCCAAACTCTTAACTCATTCCAGGATCAACTGAAAAGTCCAAAGTCTAGATTCTTATCTAAATCAGATGTAAGACTCAAGGCATAATTCCTCCTGAGGCAAATTTAACTGCAGCTATGAGTCCATGAAATTAAACAGGTTGTATATTTCCAAAAAACTATGGTGAGACATGCATAGAATAGACATTTCTGTTCCAAAGAGAAGAAATGGGCAAGATGGGCTAACTGGTCCCCAGTAAGTCCAAAACCCAAAAAGGAAAGCAATTAATTTTTAAAGTTGGAGAATAATCACCTTTGACTCATGTCCCACATCCTGGGCACATGGGGTGAGGGTCAGGCCCCAAAACTTCAGACAGCCCTGCCTCTGTGGCTGTGCTGGTCTCAATCCACCCAGCATCTCTCATGACCTGGAGCCTCATGCCTGCAGCTTTCCCAGGCTGAAGCTGCATGCTAGTGGCCCTACAGTTTTGGGGTGTGGGGGGCTGCTTCACTTCTATGGCTCACTAGGCATTGCTCTAGTGGGGACTCTCCGTGGTAGCCCTACTTCTATGGCTCTGCTGGGCATTCCTCTAGTGGGGACTCTTTGTGGTGGTTCCATACTTGTGACAAGTCTCTGCCTGGGCCCCCAGGCTGTTCACAACATCTTTTGAAATCTAGGTGGAACCCACCATGCCATCATAGCTCTTGCATTCTGCATCCCTGCAGAATTAGCACTACATGGACGCCACCAAGGCTTATGTAAGCATGTGTCTTCCAGATCAGCAAGTTGAGCGATAGCTGGTCCTGCTTGAGCCACAGCTGAGGTGGCCAAAGGGCACTGCGGCAGAATCAGAGAACAGAGTTACAAGGCACAGGGCAGTGAATACTGAGGTCCTAAGAGCATCTCTCTTGAAAACTTGCCCTCAAGGCCCTAGTTTGCCTTAAAGATCTCTAAAATGCCTTTGGAGACATTCTCCCATTGTCTTCATGAATAGAACCTGGCTTCCTTCTATCCATATTAATCTCTTTAGCAAACGATCTCTTGGCCACACACTTTGTATTATCTCCCAGACATGCTTTTTTATTCTTTACATGGTCAGGCTGAGAATTTTCCACATATTTCCATTCTGCTTCCCTTTTAATTATAAATTTTACCTTTAAATCATTTCTCTCCTCTCATTTTCCTGTAAGTATCCAAAAGAAGCCATGCAGCACCATAAATTTTTTGCTACTTAGCTGACCTTGCTTCTCAGTTTCATCTGATATTGTCAGATGAAAGGTGATCTCATCAGAATCACCTTTACTGTCCATTTTTCTATCAACATTCTAATCACAACCACTTAAATAAAGCCCAAGAAAATTTAGACTCTCCCTAAAGCTCTTGTCTTCTGGGTCCTCACCAGAATTGCCCTTAATACTCCACAGATATCTACACTTTTTCTAGCCTTCTCCTCAAAACTCCTTCAACCTCTACCTATCACCCTGTTCCAAAGCCACTTCCACATTTTCAAGTATTTGTTATAACAACGGCCCTGCTTCTTGATACTAATTTTCTGTCTTAGTTCATTTTGTATTGCTATAACCACAGATTAGGTAGTTTATAATGAACGTAAGTGTATTTGGCTCACAATTTTGGAGCCTGGGATGTCAAAGATCAAGGGGCCACATGTGGTGAGGGCTTTCTTTGTATGTCATAAAATGATGGAAGACATCACATTGGTGAGAGGGAGTGGGCGAGGGCAAAAGAGGGGGCAAATATGCTTTCATAAAAACCCACTCCTGAGATAATAAACTTAATCCCACAATAATGACAATAATCCCTTCATGAGGGCAGAACCATTATGACCTAAACACCTCCCAGCAGGTCCCACCTCTCAACACTGTTGCACTGAGGATCAAGTTTCTAACACATGAACTTTGGGGTGCATATTCAAATCATAGCAAGCTCCTTTTTTTTTTAAGTCTGCTCATTTCCCAAGTGTTACATTCATCTTCTTTGTTTTCTATTATATTTTTGTTACTCCTAGAATAGTACTAGAATACTATTTTTATTACTGCCTAGAATAGTACTAGTTACAGTGACATAAAATTAAGATGTATTCATGTATTGATTGATAAAACATTATAAATTTAATTTTAAAAATAATGACTGGAATTTTTGTAGCCTATTAACTTTTTGACTTTACTGAGGTATAACTGACAAATAAATGTTGTATATATTTAAGGTTTTCAACTTGATGTTTTAATATACATACACGTTGTGAGCTAATCGCCACAATCATGCTAATTAACACATCCATCACCTGCCTCAAGTCATTTCCTCCTCCTTCTGTTTCCTTCTCCTTCCTGCTCTTCCTCCTCCCTCCTCCCCACTTCCTCCTCCTCCTCCTTCTTCTTCTTCTACCTATTCTTCTTCTCCTTCTTCCTCTTCCTCTTCTTTTACTATTTATTTAATGTGTAATGAGAACACCAGATCTACCCGCTTGGCAGATTTCAAGTATGTAATACAGAATTGTTATCTGTTGTCAGCATGCTGTACATTAGCTCTCCAGAACTTGTTTGCAATTCTGAAACTTTGTCCCCTTTAACCAACATCTACCCATTTTCCCCTTTTGCCAGCCTCTGGCAGCCACCATTCTACTCCCTACTTCCATGAGAGTGACTATTTTAGACTTAATGTAAAAATGTAACAATGCAGTATTTGCCTTTCTATATCTGGCTTATTTCACTGAGCACAATCTCCTTTAGGTTCATCCATTTTCATACAAATGACAGGATTTTTTTTAAGGCTAAAAAATATCCTATCTCTGCCTGTATACACACCCCCACACACACATACAACACACACACATACACACACACACCATGTTTTCTTTATCCATTCATTTGTCAATATTTACATTATGTCCATATATTGGCTATTGTGTATAATGCTGCAATGAACATAGAAATATAGGTATCTCTTTGACAATCTGATTTGATTTCCTTTGGAGATATATATATATATTCTCAGAGTTGGGATCACTGAATCATAAGGTAGTTCCATCTTCAATATTTTGAAGAACTTCCATGCTGTTTTCCACAACCACTGTACCAACTATCATTCCCACAAAGAGTTTCTCCACATTCTTGCCAACATTTGTTATCTTTTGTCTTTTGGATAACAGTCATCTCAACAGGTGTGAGGTAATATTTCATTGTGATTTTGATTTGCATTTCTCTGATGATTAGTGATACTAGGCACTTTACATAAACCTGGTTTTTTTTCCATTTGTATGTAGTTTTGGAAATATGTCTATTCAGATCCTTTGCCCATTAAAAAATCAGATTATTTGTCCTTTTCCTATTGAGTTGTATGACATCCTTATGCATTTTGGATATTAATTCTTTTCAGATATATGATTTGTAGATACTTTATCTCAATTCATAGGTTGCCTTTCACTCTGATGATTGTTTCTTTTGCTGGTGCAGAAACTTTTTAGTTTGCTATAATTCCACTTTATTTTTGCTTTTTTTGCTTGTGCTTTTGATGTCATATTTAAAAAATCATTGCCCAGACTAATGTCAAGAAGCTCATATGCATGTTTTCTTTTAGTAGCTTTATATTTGCGGGTTTTAAATACAAGTCTGTATTCCATTTTGAGTTGATTTTTGCATATAGTGTAAGACGAAGGTCTAATTTTATTTTTTCATTTTTCTGCATTTGCATATTCAGTTTTTCCCAATACCATTTATTGAAGAGACTATCTTTTTCCTATTATGTGCTTTTGGCACCTTCCCAATTGGTTGACCATAGATACATGGATTTATTTCAGAGCTCTCTAATCCATCCCATTGGTCTATGTATCTGTTTTTATGCTAGTAGCATACTGCTTTGATTACTGTAGCTTTGTAATATATTTTTAAAATTAGGAAGTGTGATGCCTCCAGCTTTTGTCTTCTTGTTCAAGATTGCTTTCACTACTTGGGGCCTTTTGTGAGTCCATGTGAATTTTAGGATTGTCTTTTCTATTTCTATAAAGAATGTAATTTGAATTTTAATAGGGATTGCATTGAATCTATAAATTACTTTGAGCACTATGGCCATTTTAACAATATTAATTGTGCAACCCATGAATATGGGATGTCTTTTCATTTATTTGTGTCTTCTTTAATTTCCTTCATCAATAAATTTTCAGTGTAGAAATTTTTCACCTCTTTAGTTAAGTTTATTTCTAAATACTTTATTCATTTTGATACTAATATAAATTAAATTGTTTTCTTAATTTTCTTTTTGGATAGTTTGTTACTTGTGTATAGAAATGCCACTAATTTTTGTATGTTAATTTTGTATTCTGAAAATGTACTCAATCTGTTTATTGGTTCCACCAGTTTTTTATTTTTGGTTGTTGAGTCTTTAAGATTTTCTGAATATTTGATCATGACATTTGCAGGCAGAGGAAATTTTACTTCTTTCTGATTCTGATGCCTTTTATTTCTTTTTCTTGTCCAATTGCTTTAGCTAAGACTTCCAGTACTATATTGAATAGAAGTGGCAGTAGTGGGCATTGTTGGTTTACACTGGATCTTAGAGAAAAAGCTTTTCATTATTTCCCATTTATTATAATATTAGTGTAATCTTTACATGTGACCTTTAGTATAATAAGTTCATATCATACCTATTTTGTCGAGAGTTTTTATGGGATGGATCAATGATCAATTTTGTCATATACTTCTTTTGTATTTATTGAAATGAACATGTGGTTATTATCTTTTATTCCATTAATGTATATCACAATTATTTGTTTTCATATACTGAGTCATCCTTGCATCTCAGGGATAAATCCCGCTAAGACATGTTGTATAATCATTTTAATGTGCTGTTGAATTCAACTTGCTAGCATTTTACTGAAGATGTTTGCATCTATGTTCATTAAGAATACTAGCTTGTAATTTTGTGTGGGTGTGATGTCTTTGTCTGGCTTTGGTATAAGTGTAATGGTGACCTCATAAAATGCATTTGGAAGTGTTACTTCTTTTTCTATTTTTTTTAAGAGTTTGAGAAAAATTGGTATCAATTCTTCTTTAAATAATTTGGTAGAGTTCACCTGTGAAGCCATCTGGCCCTGGGCTTCTCTTTGTTGAGAAGTTTTTAATAACTGATTCAATAACCTTTTTTGTTATTGGTCTGTTCAGGGTTTTTATTTCTTCTTTGATTTTGTTTTGGTATGTTATATGCTTCTAAGAATTTATCCATTTCTTCTTGGTTATCTACTTAGTCCAGTAGCCTATGAAATTACCACATAAAATGAAAACAATTCTGTGAGGATTTGTTGAGTTTTTTCATCCAGATTTTATAAACATCTTTTTAAAATCATCTGAATAGACTGTCTGATAGTATCATGTAACAAGGAACAAGGGATTCTCAGTCATATGTAATAGAAACTCAGATCAAACTATTTTTTAAGTCTGTTGCCTTACATTTAATCTTTCCACAAATATTTACTGAGTAGCTCTTATATGCCAGCCTGTTGCTTATTATGCTAGGTATGTAAAGATGCTCAAGAAATCCCTTTCTATTAAACTCCAGAGTTTATACTCTAGTGGACAGTGCCACACAATGCCAGATAGTACAAAGTTCTATGAATCAAATACAATAGAGTGAGCTCATAAACAGTAAATAGGAAATATGGTAACTCATTTAGATTTAATGACCCGGTAAGTACCTTCTGTGTAGATGAAAACTCATATGAGATCTAAGTGACAAAAAGGATGTTGGGAATGAAGCCATGTGAATATCTGGGGAAAAGATAGCATAGATGAAGGCAACCAGAAAGGCAAAGTCCCTGAGAGAGAAATAAGTTTGTTAGAACACAGAATTAGACAGAAAGCCTAATATAACTGAACAATGTTGAACAAGATGGTTGGCCAGAAGTTCTAATGTGTCACCGAGGTTCATCTCTTCCTTTCCATTTCTAGCCACTGCCTGACTTCATGTGGCTTTTTCCTCAGTCAGGCTTTCTCTCTGTTGCTACCAGATTGTCTCCAGCTGCTCCAGGATTATGTGGTTCCCACAGTTAAATACCAGGGAGAGAGAAGCTGTGTCTTTCCCAGCTTCTATGTCAATTCCCCTTAAAGACCTCTGTCAGATCGTGCTGGGATTGTGTGTGTGTCCCTGGACCAATCACCTTGCTCCTTGAGTTGAGATATTCTACCTGAGATATTCTAATTGAGCACTAAGCACTATGTGCCTACTGCTGTGGCAGGGAATGCAAATTCTTGATTGACAGCTCTATGAGAAACACATGCAGTGGGGAGAAATTGTTCCCAAAGGGAAAGAATGCAAGAGAAGCAAGAGAACCAATGCCACTGCACATTTCTTAAAAACAATTTAATAACAGCCAATGAACTCTGGGTTCAAGATTACAAATGGAAAAGAGAAGGTCAATCTTCATAAATTTTCCATTCATATACCTTATGTTTCATTCAAGCTTTGGTAAATACTTGTTCCTCATGAAAATTTGAAAGTCGGCTATTATATTAATAATCCTGTTGTCTTTTCAGAAGAATAATACATTAAAAGTTTTACGATTTATCTTCAGATTCCAATTCTGTTAGTAGATCATGCTGAAAGAGCTTATATTCCAATCTTCGAGTTTTCCATTGCATAGAAAAATGACATACCAACTATTTGTTGCACGAATGGTGGGTAAGAGCTCAGGTTCTGGAGGTAGACAGCATTGACTCATGCTTTGGTTCTGCCTCTTAATATCTTTGTGACCATAGGTGTCTCTGTACCTTAGTCTGCTCATCATTAAAATAGGAGTAATAATAATACCTATCTCATAAAGTTTGTTGTAAAGATTAAATGAGCTAATATACATACAGAACTTAGAAGAGTGCTTACCACATAAGAACCCAATAAATATTAATTACCATTATAATTATTGCAGTAATTTGATTTGAAAAGCCACTGGAAGATGCACAGTTTCATATAAAATCTAAGTCCCTATTTTGCAGTGATTAACATTACAGAGTTCTAATGTTTTTCCACTTTTTATAATCTGCAGAAAGTGAATTCTGCTTCAGATACAATATCCCAAATCATTGTTGTGGTGAAAATAAAATATAGGATAATATTTAGCTGGTATAAAGCACATAAAGACAATTGCAACTGAGGGTCAAAACTAAAATATGAACGGGAAGTTGAATATTGCATTTATTATTACGAACAGTAATTTTTACAAAATAGTCCCAAAGCTTCTAAATAAAATAAAACAAAAAAAAAAACACAAGGAAAAAGCATGACTGTTACTCTCTGTTAATGGTATAAGTGGAAAGAAGTTAAAAATGTGTTATGATGAAATAAAATGTATTTTATTCAAAAACTTTAAGTTGTCAATCCCACAATTGCGCCACGTGTTTTGGTCTCTTTTATGAGTTTATTGGAATTTCTTTTTATCTCAAAAGCAGATAATATTTTAATATGTATGTGACATAACAATAATGCCTTGATCATATCCTTTCAGCATGCTATGTTAAAATATGAAACCAGTATTAGCCCAGTTAAAGATAATCTTCTAATAACTGACCACATTTCTTTTCTTAAAAAGGTGTTAGTATGAATATTTGCATCATTTGACTTAGTCTTATGATAATATTAGTTCTTATTGATCTTTAATTGACTCATTCATTTGTTCCTATATAGCCTTAAAACATCAATTCATTTCATACAAAATAGATCTTGGCTGGGTATTGTGGTTCATGCCTGTAATTCCAACACTTTATGAGGCCAAAGGGGGCAGATCACTTGAGGTCTGCAGTTTGAGACCAGGCTGCCCAACATGGTGAAAACCTGTCTTTACCAAAAATACAAATATTACCCAGGCATGGTGGTGCGTGAATTTAATCCCAGCTACTTAGAAGGTTGAGGCAGAAGAATCGCTTGAACCCAGGAGCTGGAGGTTGCAGTGAGCCAAGATCACCCCACTGCACTCCAGACTGGGAGACAGGGCGATACTTTGTCTCAAAAAAAAAAAAAAAAAAGAAAGAAAGGAGGAAGGAAGGAAGGAAGGAACGAAGGAAGGAAGGGAGGGAGGGAGGGAGGGAGGGAAAGAAAGAAGGAAAGAAGAAAGAAAGAAAGAAAGAAAGAAAGAAAGAAAGAAAGAAAGAAAGAAAGAGAAAGAAAGAAAGAAAATAAAACAGATGTTGAATAAACAAATCTATAATTGAGGAACAGACTGTATCAAGTAGAATAAAATATTTTCAAAGTAATAAGATACTCAGATAATTTTTATTCTGATTACTGTGGAAACAAGGAAGGAAGAGAGATGAAATGAATATAAAGGACTTTATCATATTACCTGCTTTAGATATATGCTACTATATATTTCATCTCTTGTCCAGCTCAAGTTTGGTGACACTAACTCCATTTTCAGATGAGAAAATTGAGGCTTAGACAAAAGTTATGTCAAAGCCAACAGCTAATATGTGGTTGGGCCACTACTAATGTCTACGTTTGGACAAAACCAAATCCATTTCCTTGCACCACATTGTGCTCCCTCCTTGTAATTAACGATATTATGTGTTGAGAACACTTTTCCCACCAAGCTTCACTTTCACATCCTTTATAATATACAAATACTGAATACATATGTAAAAATATTTTCTGGGTACTTTTGCATTTTTGCACTTATAACCTAGAATATTGAAGAAATAGACCTTCCATATGAGTAAAATTTGCTTTCAATCATTTTTTATTTTAAATTTTAATTTTAGTAACTGTTTTTATGCTCTACTGTCCATCCCTCAACTCTTTTTTATAAATAAATAAATAAATAAATAAATAAATAAGAAAAAAACAGGCTTACAGTAACATCTAGGATCCTTGACTTTTTACTAATATTGACAGGGCACAGAATTGAACTTTGAATTTGTGTTTCCAAATAAACATCTAGTTATAAGGACTACATTGAAAGGAAACTAATGAAATTCCAAGGTGCTCTGGGGTGGCTGTTTTATTCTGATCGGTGGTAGATTGCACTATTGACCAAATGTCAGACACGGAGCGATACAATGATTGAATAAAAGTGTATACATAATCGGAGCAGAGAACTTTGCCAGGACCAGCTTTGTCACCTTTCTCATAATACTAGAGGAAATTCTTTTTTTTTTTCCTCCTCTCTCAGTGCAAATAAATTTTTTCTTTCTGGGCCCCCTCCTCCTTTTATTGGTGCCCCCAGATAAAATAATGCAAGGTGCCTTAGCCAGAGACGCTGATGAAATATTTTCAGCCTAGATATTAATCTGTTATCAGTTCTGTAGGTGTGAAATGTGATGAAGATGACAGAGAATCATGCTCTGCAGGCCTCAAGTAATTTGCACCAAAGATATTTAGATCTATCTTTGGACACTGCAGATCAGTTATTATGGGAGGGGAAAAGCCCTTGGGGAGTCTACCTTGAAACATATTTCAAATGCCAGGGGAGTTGCATGAAAATTGGGTAATGAATGAAACTCTGATTGCAGAAAAATCACTTTGGAATGTGACTGCTGCAGCATACTGCTGCTCTGTGTAAACCTTAAATGCTTAACAACATGGACTGAGTAGTGTGGAATCTATGATGCATTCTGATACTACTTTCTATCTTTACTCCTCTCGCAGCATTCAGATGGGGATGAATAAATATTTGTCTTACAACTTAATGGCTCTCTTTTCCATTTAATTGAAAACACGACCATGGCATGTGCATAATATATGAGAGCCTATAGATGGCTTATGTGAAGTTCACCAAAGAAATGTTATCTTCTCTATCCCTATAACTCTGCATAAATCAACAATGTTTCTAAAACTTCAATAGATATTCCTGAAAGCCTTTAATTAAATCAAGTTTTAGACAAGATTCGGCCTCTCATTCTTAATCATCAGGCTAGGATCAAGAGACATTACAAGTGCTTTTGGAAAACTTATCTTAAATAGCCAGAAATGGTTTACCAATGATAATCAGGTAAAGATGTCTGTGCGTTCATTCCTAGTTCTAATTCAGGAATTTAACTTGGAACAAAGAACCCGTAGTTGCTTATACCACATAGGTACCTACTATGAACACAACTATGAGATCAAAGCTTTTCAAGTAACTCTTCTGAAACATTACATTAATTTAATTATGGACAGAAGCCTGTCTATAGAAATTCTTCAAACATGATAAATTTCAGAGTAAAATTAAACATTTGCTGAATACTAGAAATGTACCCACAGAAGTGCTTATGTTTACAAGGTCTAAGAATGGTCTCTTCTTTAAAGCCTACCCGAGTAAAACTCATGGTTGTATTCTATTTAATTATGAACGTGTTTCTTTCATGGCCCTGCTATGGTCTGAATGTTCATGTCCTCCTAATATTCACATGTTGAAATCCCAACCCTCAATGTGTTATTACATGAAGGTAGAACCATCGGGAGGTAATTAAAACATGAGGGCAGAGCCCTCCTGAATGGGATTAGTACCTTCATAAAAAAGGTCCAAGGAAGCTCATTTGCCCCTTCTGCCATGTGAGAGAGCACAGCAAAAAGACGCCATCTATGAACTAGAAAGCAGATTCTCGCCAGACACCAAATCTGCCAGTGCCTTGATCTTTGACTTCCCAGACTCCAGAATTATGAGAAATAAATGTCAATTGTTTATAAGCCAGCCAGTTTATGACATTTTGTTTTAGCAGCTTGAATGGACTAAGATAATCACTAAAATAATTTTAAAATATTTATTTTCATGGTTTTTTTTTTTTTTGAAACAGAGTTTTGCTCTGTCACACAGACTGGAGTGCAGTGGCATGCTCGCAGCTCACTGCCACTTTGAACTCCCAGGCTCAAGCAATCCTCCCACCTCAGCCTCCTGAGTAGCTGGAACTACAAGGCATGTGCCACCGCACCTGGATAATTTTTTTTTCTATTTTTTATAGGGACAAGGTGACAGGGTTTCACCATGTTGTCCAGGCTGGTCTCAAACTCCTGGGCTCAAGCAGCATCCACCTGCCTCGACCTTCCAAAGTGCTAGGATTACAGGCATGAGCCACTGCACCCGGCCCTTAAATATTTATAGACATGACTGTTGATGTGTTTAGAGTATAACCTACACAGGGGGTAGAAATTATGTCCTCACCAGAACCTGGCACATAAGAAATACCTAACAAGCGTTTGTAGAATGAGCACATAAATGAAGAAAAGGGAATATTTAAATTTTTTAAGGCAAATAGGGTTATGTGAAAAAAAAAACAAAGGCTTTTCCTTTGAATTCTTTTCACATATTACAAGTGGCAAAAATAGTAAAGGAAGAAAACAAGGGAAACAGTCTAAAATTTAAAAAAAAGTATCTATTGTCAAATCAAAGAATGTAACAAAAAGTGCCCAAAGTAGAAATAAGCTGTGCTTTCCACCTGCAGCAGGTCGTCCGCCAGGTGACATCAGAATCCAAGAGATTGACTACAGCTGCTAGGGGTACATGTGTCATCTAGTTGCTGGAGAAGCTAATTCCATAGTGAAAACCACTTCTGACTTGGAAGTTCTGATACAAGTTACTTCATCCCAACATTCAAAATGGTGCACAGATAGCCCCCAGCTACCCCAGTGACACCAGTCTCTTCCAAGGTTTTTAAACTGATTAAGTTAGGCATTACCTTACCTGAAATATGTCTCTATACCAGATTCTCTCATGCATTTCAGATTTGAGTGTACCTCGGTTGAAAGGAAACCCCTCAATGTTATAAATGTTCAATTTTTTTTATAGGATAAACACAATTTTTATAATTCAGAATTTGAGGATGGAGGTGATAGCAGCTACAAGGTTTAAATTCCCAGAAGTTGGGACTAGAGGGCTGATTGCTTTATAGGATATAAGGGAACACAAGCAGAATTTTAAGGGAATGCTTTATTAGATAGATGAGGGTGGAAATGACTACAATGGAGACCATCATGATTAGTCTTCAAAAAAAGTGGAGGAGGAAGAGAGATTGAGGAAGGGAAGGAGGAGGGAGGATAACAACTCTATAAGCAAGTATCAGCAAAGCCCCACCACGTTACTTTGTCTTTCTAGAGAGGATACTAGATATGAAGTACTTGATAATCTTTTTCTGCTTATCATTCTAATATGAAAAAAGAAGAAGAGCTTTTTAAAGTAATTTATGGCTGTAGATTTCTAATTTAAGTTTATAAAAACAAAAGTAGATAGTAGAATATTTGGGATATTTAACTCTATCTATCTCTAGCTCTATAAAATGCTATACATATAACATTTACAGTGTATTTATAATACAGTGCAGTATATTTAAATATGTAATACAGATAATATATTTAAATATCCATACAATATTCAAAGTGATTTAGTGATTCTTTGAAATGAAGTCCCCTGAATCTGAAACTCAAGAAATCTACAGCTCTACATCAAACTCATTGCATCATAAATTAAGATGCATCGAACCTAGAACACATAAATATTCTGTATTCTTCGGGATACATATTTGGGATAAATATTATGCTAGAGTATCTTATATTTGGTTCCAAATAGATTATAAATTCTATGTAGAAGGATAATATTTTGCATATACGTTGAAGAGTTTTTTTCTTTACTTTCTATGTCTTATTACTATCTTTCCCTTTCAAAGAGTAGCTAGAGTATTACCTGCTTTCTGCCACCAGGGAGGGATGGTGCACCAAAACAAAGACAACAAAGGCAAATCTATTCATAGTTTTATGTTTCAAATCCCGAAATTTTGCACAGACAGAAGCTATGGAAAAATGTGCAGTAAGGAAAAGTTTTCTCTAGTCTCCAGCACTATTCAAGACTGGATAAGTTTTCCACAAATGGGTAGGTGATGAGAAAAATCAAAGAGGGGGGAAAGAGAACATGAGTACTGGTGCGTTCTTGAGAAATAACACTTTTCTGAAATAACACTTTTCTGTTTCTTCTACCCAAAATGAATCCCTGCAAAGGGAAAGACTTAAATCAAAAATAATCTGAGCTGAGTTCCCTGTTCCCAAGGAAGAGATGTAGTTCACAAGGTCCCTAGGTATCACCATGCCTAGACTGGGCAGGGAGTGGTAGAATGCTTCACGTGACACATCTGGGCAGAAAGACCTAAGATGACCTTAACAAGAGTTTTCTGCAGCCTAGAGGGTACTAGGGCAGTAGAAGGTTTACCAGGAGATCAAGAACAGCGCAGATGTGACCTGAAGGGCTGGCATGCCTGAAGTAGCATTGTGGACTAATAAAGAAAACGGGGGAGTGAGTGAACTGTAAAGGTTCATGAAGGAAGATTAGATAAGAATGGCACTGTAAACAGATACTAAAGTATGTAATGATGACACCAAAGCAAGGTGCACATCCTGTGCATTGAACCCAATACCATGTAAGCTAATGCTCCTCAAAACACTTAGACATAACTGTGAGGGAAACAGGAAGAGGCAAGGATTAGGGAGACATGTGGAGGAACTCCAAAATTTAAATTTACCTTTCTACCACTGAAGAGAATGGTCTATGAAAATACCCAGAAGCAGGGCATGCCTGTTGTGTTCAAGAAACAAGCTGGGGGACAGGATGGCTGGTGCAAAGTGAATAAGCGGGAGAGTAGCAACACCTGAGAGTAAAAAGACAATGAAGTGACACTGTGGATTATGAGGATTATGAGAAGGATTTGGCTTTTATTCCAAGTGATACAGGAAGCTATTGAAAGGCTTTAAGGAGACTTGTTACACGAACTTCCCTTTCTTTTCATTCAATTACTCTGGGTAATTTCTTAAAAATAGACTTAAGAAGAGTAAGATAGAAGTGGAGAGAAAAGGTTGAAAAGGAAACTATTGCAATATTCCAAGTGAGAAATGATATCGGCTTTGATTAAGGTGGTAGTGATGAAAGTATTGTGATTGTCGTCGGATTCTGAATATCTTCTGAAGGTCGAGTGTTAGTATATGCTAATCGGTTGGTTGATGGATGTGCACAAATGAGTAGAAGGCTTTAGGGTTAAACGACCAGAAGAATGGTGTTGCCATTCTCTGAGATGGTAAAGACTAGAGGGAACTGGTTTCAGTGGTTTTGCACATGCTAAGTTTGAGTGATAACTATTACCCATCTAAATGCAAATTTCAAATAAGTACTTGTATATTCAGCGTTGAAACATAGGGTCAAAGTTGAGGCTGGAAGGTTATAGGTTATAAATGTCACTTAAAACCATGATACTAATGATGGTGCATGCCTGTAATTCCAACTATGCCAGAGCTGAGGCAGGAGAATCACTTTAGCTCAAGAGTTCAAGACCAACCTGGGTAACATAGCAAGACCCCATCAGAGAATAAAACTGTAAAACCACAATACTGGATAAAAACAAGAGAGTGAATGCAGATAGAAAGAAGAAAAGGTATAAGGACTGAAATATAAAGGATAAAAGGTATAAGCTCTGAGACACACCAATGTTATGAAGTGATGAAAAATCAGAAGAGGAAACTGAAAAGAACAATCCTTAGGCAAGAGCAAAAAAAAAATTCAAAAAGTAGAAATTTTTAAGGTTCAACTGTGTCAAATTGTTGCCAACTAATCAAATAAGAGGAGGACTGAAAATTTGGCATTGAATTTAGAAGCATGGCACTCATTATTGACAAAGAAAAGGACGCTTCTGGTGGAGTAATGAGTATCCAAAAAAAATGGAATGGATTCAAGAGAAACTTGTGCTAGAGGAACTGGAGACTAGTTTTTTATAGACAACTCTTCTGATTAATTTTAATATAAATCCAAGAAAAGAGAGGAGTGATAACTAGAGAGCAAAGGAGATCAAGAAAGGGTTTTTGTTTTTTTTAAATGGGAGAAGTAACAGCATGAAGAAAGAAAAATGGTAATTGATAACAGCAATAGAAGGGATAATTACTAGAGTGATGGTGTTGAGTAGGCAAGAATGCATAAGATTTATTGTACAAGAAGATTGTCCTTAGCTAGGAGCACTAAATAGTTCATTCATGGAAGAGGAGAAAACAGAGTAGATAAACACAGATGCAGGTAGGTGAAGGTCTTAGTCTGTTAAGGCTGTCAAAACAAAATATTTTAGATTGCATAATTTATGAACACAAATTTATTGCTCACAGTTCTGGAGACTGGGAAGTCTAAGATCAAGTTACAGGAAAATTTGGTGTCTGGCGAGGGCCTGTTCCTCATATATGGCACCTTTTATGTGTCCTCACAGGGCAGGAGGGGCAAATAAACTTTCTGAGGCCCCTTTTATAAGGCCGCTAATCCCATTCATAAGGGCTCCAAATCATCTCCTAAAGGCTCCATCTGTTAATACTATCATAATGGGGATTAAGTTTCAATGTATGAATTTTGGGAAGACACAAACATTCAGACAACAGTGGGTAAACATGGTAGAGGGAACAGGATAAAATTATCTTCTTCACTCCTATTTTCTTAGTAAAATAAGAAGCAAGATCATTGGCCAAGAATGATATCTGTATTTTTAAGCCTTTCTTTTTTTTTTTTTTTTTTTTGGTACATGTGCACAATGTTTAAGCATATCTGTATTTTTAAGCCTTTCTTTTTTTTTTTATTATTATACTTTAGGTTTTAGGGTACATGTGCACAATGTGCAGGTTTGTTACATATGTATCCATGTGCCATGTTGTTTTGCTGCACCCGTTAACTCGTCATTTAGCATTAGGTATATCTCCTAATGCTGTCCCTCCCTCCTACCCCCACCCCACAACAGTCCCTGGAGTGTGATGTTCCCCTTCCTGTGTCCATGAGTTCTCATTGTTCAATTCCCACCTATGAGTGAGAACATGCGGTGTTTGGTTTTTTGTCCTTGCGATAGTTTACTGAGAATGATGTTTTCCAGTTTCATCCATGTCCCTACAAAGGACATGAACTCATCATTTTTTATGGCTGCATAGTATTCCATGGTGTATATGTGTCACATTTTCTTAATCCAGTCTATCATTGTTGGACATTTGGGTTGGTTCCAAGTCTTTGCTATTGTGAATAGTGCCACAATAAACATACGTGTGCATGTGTCTTTATAGCAGCATGATTTATAGTCCTTTGGGTATATACCCAGTAATGGGATGGCTGGGTCAAATGGTATTTCTAGTTCTAGATCCCTGAGGAATCGCCACACTGACTTCCACAATGGTTGAACTAGTTTACAGTCCCACCAACAGTGTAAAAGTGTTCCTATGTCTCCACATCCTCTCCAGCACCTGTTGTTTCCTGACTTTTTAATGATGGCCATTTTAACTGGTGTGAGATGGTATCTCACTGTAGTTTTGATTTGCATTTCTCTGATGGCCAGTGATGATAAGCATTTTTTCTTGTGTTTTTTGGCTGCATAAATGTCTTCTTTTGAGAAGTGTCTGTTCATGTCCTTTGCCCACTTTTTGATGGGGTTGTTTGTTTTTTTCTTGTAAATTTGTTTGAGTTCTTTGTAGATTCTGGATATTAGCCCTTTATCAGATGAATAGGTTGCAAAAATTTTCTCCCATTCTGTAGGTTGCCTGTTCACTCTGATGACAGTTTCTTTTGCTGTGCAGAAGCTCTTTAGTTTAATTAGATCCCATTTGTCAATTTTGGCTTTTGTTGCCATTGCTTTTGGTGTTTTAGACATGAAGTCCTTGCCCATGCCTATGTCCTGAATGGTATTGCCTAGGTTTTCTTGTAGAATTTTAATGGTTTTAGGTCTAACATTTAAGTCTTTAATCCATCTTGAATTAATTTTTGTATAAAGTGTAAGGAAGGGATCCAGTTTCAGCTTTCTACGTATGGCTAGCCAGTTTTCCCAGCACCATTTATTAAATAGGGAATCCTTTCCCCATTGCTTGTTTTTGTCAGGTTTGTCAAAGATCAGATAGTTGTAGATATGCGGCATCATTTCTGAGGGCTCTGTTCTGTTCCATTGATCTATGTCTCTGTTGTGGTACCAGTACCATGCTGTTTTGGTTACTGTAGCCTTGTAGTATAGTTTGAAGTCAGGTAGTGTGATGCCTCCAGCTTTGTTCTTTTGGTTTTTAAGCCTTTCTTTACAGCAGTTTTAGCTTCACAGAAAAATTGAGAAGTTACAGATTTTCCTTATTCCCTGCTCCCTTACATGCTCACTGATTACGTCGCATGAACCTACATTGACAGGTCATTGTCACCCAAAGTTGATAGTTTACATTAGGGTTCACTCTTGGTGTTATATAGACTATGGGCTTAGACAAATGCATAATGACACTTATTCACCATTATGGTATCATACAGAGTAGTTTCAATGCCCTAAAAATCCTCTGCCTATTCATCCCTCTCTACATCCTAGCTCCTGACAACCACTGATCTTTGACTGTCTCTATAATTTTGCCTACTTTATTAATACAGAGTGAGCATCCCTTATCCAAAAATACAAACTGAAATGCTCCAAAATCTGAAATTATTGAGTGCCAACATGATACCAGAAGTAGAAATTCTACTCTAAGTACTTAAGATTTGTTTCATGCACAAAATTATTTAAAATGTTGAATATAATTTTTTTAGGCTATAAAGTGTATATGAAATATATTCATGTTTAGATTTGAGTTTCATCCCCAAGATAATCTCATTATATATATGCAAATATTCTACATCAAAAAAAAATCAAAATTTGAAACATTTTTGGTCTCCAGCATTTCAGACAAGGGCTACTCAACCTGTACTAATTTTGCACTTTCTATGAAGTTCAAATTAGATACTGGATACTTGAATAAAATTACCAAGAAAGTTATATAATGTTATTATTTTAAATCTGCTTTTTCATTAAAATTTAGTTTTGCTTTTTTTTTTTCCTATAAGTGGATTATTTTCTTCTTACTTTCCTTTGGTATAATCATGTTTCTGCAGACTGAAACTCCTATATAAAAAGTACACAATGACATACTTAGACAAAATAGATTTAGTATTTTAAAAATATATTTTATAGTTTTGTGCATTTGTTCCTGACAAATTACTTTATGATAAAATTACTGACTTTTTTCTCTTTATTTAAAACAAGCAAACAGAAAGTCTTAATGACTAGCTAAGACCTTGGAAATTATACCTCCAACTAAGTACAAGTTCTCATGTGGCAAGTGTTGATTTAGCTTATCTACCAGTATGAACAATAGATCCAGTCATTAGGGCCTACCTATTTTAAAAGCAGTTTTTACATTTTTAAATCCCCACTTAGATGATCTCTAAAAAATGCCTTCTACACTCCGAGGAAATAAAATGCAGAAATGTTCACATTCATGAGACAATAGCTTTGACTGAATGCTGTAAAATGAAATCTGCTCCTTCAGTTTTTCTTTCAAAAGAAAAATTGCATAAATAATACATTTGGGCCTTGCAATACCAAACAAGCACAATAGCTACTTTACAGCTTTCATCAAAATGAAGGCCATCTTTTTCATTTTATTATGGAACCATTAATACAATATCATCAACTCTGATTGGCTGTAAGGCTCCTGACAGAAGGCATCCTCCCAGATGTCAATGGAGGTGCTAATATCACTGGAATATGGGATGGCATCAGCCCAGTGACTGGTGAGCTGATCAGATCCAAAAAAAGAAATAAATAAATCTAAAACTTTTCAAATTTGAGGGTATGGCTTCTTTCTCGGAAAATTCATATACCCCTAAATTCACCTGAGAATCTCTTACGTAATGAATGAATAATGGGAGTTTTTACATACAGATTACCTTCCTCACTCAGTTTTTGGATGCTTTTAGATAGATTTCTCTCCCAATTAGCCTTTTGACTAGTCTATATCAGAAACATTTAAAAAAAAAAAACATAATCTTTGATTGAGTCTATTTTTTTCTACCTATTTTCAGTTCAAACAAGAAAGATTTGTTACAGGGAAGAATCAAAATAATGGCAAAATTAGACTTTCTAATTATTCACGGATTTAAATTATCCTTGCTGTTGTGGTCTTTGTCCCGTCACAACAGATAATTGAGAGCTTGCTGTAATTGATGTATTAGGGTTTTCTTTTATTTAAGGCAAATAGAAGGACATAGTTAAACATTAGGTTTACCCTTTGGTAGTAAGAACACATGGCAGATAGCCACAAAATAGGGGTTTAAGGGGATTTACTTACTTGGGATAAATACAGTGCTGTGGAAGGAATTTAAAGAAAATTCAAAGCAACCCATGGATAACAGCCTTATGTTACATGGATTTAGCACAACATGATTTAATTTCCCATAAATGGAAATTAAACCAAGTAGTATAACCTGTTATTTTTTAGCATTCTTGTTGATGTTTTAAAAGAAAAATTAGTTTTTCTCTTTTGTGGAAGTAATTTTTAAAGGGTCTCTATATAATTTAATCTTCATTTTATCTTTGGGATATAAAAATATTGTTGGGTGTGTGATGACATATTCCAAGCCAATCAGAAATGAATCGAAAATTGTCAATCTGCTTGACATGAAAAGATATAATATGCTTTAAGGCTTTACTGCGTTGCAGTATTGTGTCAATATTATAAGGAAGGGTTTCATCTCTACACTGTTACTTATTATTAGCTGTGTGATCCTGCACAAATCACTTAATTTGTTGGTGCCTCAGGTTTTTGTCCCATAAAATGGGAATGATTATAGTACCTACTAATACATGTGAAGTACTTAGAAGAATGCAAGGCACATAATAAATATTCAAAAACTGTTAGTTATTCTTGCTCCCCAACAGTATTCCCAGTGACAGAAAAGTGAGAGTAAAATAATAAGTAAAAAACAGTTGCCTTTGTGGTGTAGTTGTCGTCAGCATTCTTTCCCTGTAAGATTCAAGAAAATCCTATTTAGTTACAAATTACTGCTACTGTGATTGACTGAGTTAGATTTGAAGAATTTAAAATATAGTCAGCATCAAATATTTGTGTTTGCTTTTTTAACAGGCAAATTAAAACATTGGCAAGTGCCTTTAATTTAATTTTTAATTCTTATCCCTTTGGAGACTGCACATAAAATATTCATTTATCTTCAATTTCAGTTTGGTAATATATGCTTGGCAATTAAGAACTTGATGTACTAAGAGATAAATGTATTTAGGTTAAATGTTAGTGCTTTATGTAAAGCCTACTTTGCAGGAATTTTGTTATGCTTCTCACTCTTTGAAAAGGAATGAAGCAAACCCCTGATTTTTGGATCTTTGGAAATGCCAATGTGGCCCTTCCCTTCCCTCTTCAATAAAACTGCTGACCTTAAGAACTCTACCTTAATTTTACTGTTTAAACACCAAATGCTAAGCACTTAAAAGGCTCACAGCTCACTCTTGATTCATTGCACTGATATCACAGATTTGGTTGGGAAGATTCTATGGCTCTCTAAGATTGGTCTTTGTTGTTGCAGGATATTGGTATGGCTCTCTAAGATTGGTCTTTGTTGTAGGATATTGGTATGGCTCTCTAAGATTGGCTTTTTGTTTGTATGGTTCTATCTAGATTGGCTTTGTTGTATATTGGTATGGCTCTCTAAGATTGGGTCTTTGTTGTAGGATATTGGTATGGCTCTCTAAGATTGGGTCTTTGTTGTTGTTGTAGGATATTGGTATGGCTCTCTAAGATTGGGCTTTGTTGTTGTAGGATATTGGTATGGCTCTCTAAGATTGGGCTTTGTTGTTGTAGGATATTGGTATGGCTCTCTAAGATTGGGCTTTGTTGTTGTAGGATATTGGTATGGCTCTCTAAGTAAGATTGGTCTTTGTTGTTGCAGGATATTGGTATGGCTCTCTAAGATTGGGCTTTGTTGTGGTAGGATATTGGTATGGCTCTCTAAGATTGGGCTTTGTTGTTGTAGGATATTGGTAATTAGGAACCAATAATGGATTTAGCATTTTCCAAAACTGATGTCTATCATAAGGATCAGCCCAAGTTTTTTCACTTTCTATTCATATCATTTATCTAGCCCTTCAAAAGAAAATCACCCTCTTTATATAAAAATAAGTGAATCTTCACAAATTCACATGTACATACAAATAAAAACATTTATATTTGCTAAAGCAGAATGGCATAAAAGTAACACCTGTAACAGTGATGTGCAGTAGATTTATAAAATCAGTATTACCTGTAATTTAACTGTTAACTTGTTTTTCTTCTTTTCCTTTCATTATAATTTATTTCACTACAATTAGTTAATTGTTGTAAATAACTAAATTAAAGTTCATTTAAATTACCAAAAAATCAACATGGGGAATCGATCATGTATCAAAGTAGAAGCCAAGAGATGTGGTTTTGTTCAAGGTGTTTGTCCTTTCTAAGTACCAGGCGGCCTGTATGTTAAATGAGTAGGTGGTACTTCGAGATAATTTTAATTGTTCAGGTATCCCAACGAAAGTTTACATTGCTTAAACATGATTCTGCATACGTTATAACACATCCATTTCTTTGTCTTTGGCTAGAATTTTATCACTCATTAGTATCATATTGGTAATCTTATACTGCCCAGAAACTGTGATAAAATGCTTAATTTCTTTGATTAATTTTAAATGAGACCAATATTTACCCCATAGTACAACTTGGTGTGTGAGAAAACCCATACTACAAGAATTGAGTTTGAGAAGCAGGTAGGAGAAATCAGAGTCAATCTAAGGACTATTTGGTGATAAAGAACTATGAGAAGCCTGGAATGGGGTTCTAGAATCTCTTCCCACTTATATCCAACATTATTTCTTTTAAGAATACCTCAAGTTAGACATAAAAACAGAGTATATTTTCCCCTAAGTAGGTATTATTCTTTATGAGGCTATAACATACGGATGTTACAGGCAACCACTAAGATGTTTACTGTTTCCAAAGTTTTGCCTTTTCCAGATTGTCATATAGTTGGAATCACACAGTATGTACTCTTTTATGATATTAATGCTCATGTACAGTTCATGAAATTGAAGATGTGTGCATATTTGAATATAGGTTATTGAGTCTTTGGGAGGTTTGACTGTTGGAGGTTTAATAACTTCATATGTGCAAGTGTTCTGCACTGAGTGAATGTAAAATTATTCATTTTATCTTTATATAAAGCCTCCCTACTTTCAACTTACAATGTACCTACATACTCAGTTTTATTCGATTGATTTGATTAATATACATGCATATGTAATATAAATTGTTTTTTTAATTTTTGCATTATCACATATCCTAAGTAAATAAGCTTTGTTTAAAGATGTTTATGAATGTTATTTAGAGTAACGCAATTTTGACACAATCTAAATGGCCAATGATTGTTAGGAAAAAAAAACTATTGAGTGGAATGTTTCCCATCTACTTAAAACAATATTTTTCTAATGGACATATTCCTGTCATTATGCTAAATGAAAAAAAAATGCCAGGGTACCAGATTGTAAATATAATAGGAACACAACTATGTAAAATAAAACCAAAGAAAAGACATTAATTTTAAAAAAGCCATAAATAAAGATACCAAAATGTAAATAATGGTTATCTCTGTGTGTCAGGGATCATGAGGACATTTCTTTATGTTTCCTTATATTATTTTACAGTTTTTGTGGTGAACACATATTGCTGTCATATCTGAAATTATATATACTTGATTTTTATAAAAATAATCCATTTATTTTAAGAAGTGACTAAAAGAGTATAATATTTAGTAGTCATATATTATAAACTGTGTATAAGGCATTGTTTTATACATTGAATTTTCAACAACCAAATAAGCTAATGTATTATTATTATTATTTTACAGCTACGAAGTTTAGAGCCAAAAAGCTTAAGTAAAATGCTCCAGCTTAAATGGTTAGTAGATTATAAAGCTTGGATTTAAAACTAGGATATATGGCTTTGGTCTATGCTATGCAATGACAATCAAGCTGTGCAACTTAAAAATTATATACATATGTATCTACTTATTTATTTAATATTTAAACATGACAAAAATATAGATGTTATTACAAATACCCACGTACTCACCACTGAGTATTGATATTTTGAAACAATGCCAGACCATGCATATTTAAATCAGTATTTCCACCTTAAAATGGATCAATGGGAATATGTCACTTTCAGATGATGATGTTATTTTTATTATTTTAATAAGAATAGCTATTACTAAAATCTTCAGGCAGACATAAGTCTAACGAAACATGTACAATATCTATATGAGAAAATTAAAAATTATTATGCAAGAAATCAAAGAAGACCTAAATAAATCGAGAGATATTCCACGTTCGTAGATAGGAAAACTCAATATTGTCAAGACATAAATTCTTTTCATCTTAATTTATAAGTTTAACACAATTCTAAGCAAAATTTCAGCAAGTTATTTTGCATATACTGACAAACTGAATTCTACAATTCATATGTGGAGGCAGAAGACCAAGACTAGCAACAATATTTAAGGAGAAGAATAAAGTAGGACGTCTGACACTGTCTACTTCAAGACTTACTCTAATGCTACTGTGCACAAGACAGTGTGGTATTGGTGAAAGAATAGACAAATAGGTCAATGGGACAGAATAGAAAGCCTGAAAATAGACCCACACAAATATAATCAACTGAACTTCCACAAAAGATCAAAGGCAATACAATGGATAAAAAAGTAATCTTTTCAACAAGTGATGCTAAAACAACTGGACACCTACATGTAAAACAGAATTGAATCCACACACAGGCACATCCTTCACAAAACTTAACCCAAAATAGATCTTGTACCTCAATGTAAAACACAAAACAGTAAAACTTCCAGAAGATAACGTGGAAAAATATTTAGATGACTTTGGACGTAGTGATGACTTTTCAGAAAAAACACCAAAGGCACAATGCTTGAAAGAAAAAGTTAACTGGACTTCATTAGAATTAAAACCAGATGAGTTGAAAACATGTCCACATAGAAAAACCTGCACGTGGAAGTTTATAGTAGCTTTATTCATAACTGCCCAAATGTGGAAGCAACCAAGATGTCCTTCGGTAAGTGAATAGAGAACAGTAGTACATCCAGACAATGAAACATTTTTCAGCACTAAAAAGAAATGAGCTATAAAGCCATAAAAAGACATAGAGAAAACTTAAATGCTTATAACTATGTGAAAAAGTCAATCTGAAAACGGTACATACCAAATGATTCCAACTATATGACTATCTGGAAAAGGTGAAACTTTGGAAACAGTAAAAATGTGAATGGTTGCCAGCAGTTAGAGAAGAGTGAGGGGTGGATAGAGGGAACGCAGAGGATGCTTAGGGAAGTGAAACTATTTTGTGTAAAACTATAATGGTACATACACGTCATTATATATTTGTTCAAACCCATAAAATGCGCAACACTAAGAGTGAACCCTGATGTAAACCATGGACTTTGGGTGATAATGATCTGTCAATGTAGATTTATTCACTGTAACAAATGTACCATTCTGCTTGGGGATGTTGATAGCGGGGGTCTATGCATGTGTCAAGTAAGGGAATATTTGTAACTCTCTATACTCGCTGCTCGATTTTGCTGTGAAACTAAAACTACTTTTAAAAATAAAGTCTATTCTTTTAGTGGGAGGGAGGTGTACTAGTATTGTCACATGTTTATTCATTTAATTCCTACAATAGTCACATCAGTAGGAACCATTGTTTCCCCATATTACAGGTGAGATTATAGACAAAAAAGGTTTATATACCCAAGGTCATTAGACTCCAGAGTGCATACTTGCTATCCTCACAAATTCAAAACACTTTCAAAACTTTCTTGAAAGTATACGGCAGATTCTTTTTGTGTATCATCAACAAAAGCAACATATTCACTCTCTAAGGGCAGTATCATTTTCTTTTTAGTTATGAGTTGCTTTTTGGAGAAAAGCCTAGTGGTGAAGTTGGGTAGTAAAGCTTGTAAGTCTGTTATGAACTAAAAAAAAAAAAAACAATGTATTAAAGCAGAATCACCAACTTGTGGTCCTTGGCCCAAATTTGCCCTCTGGGTATTTTGTGTTTGGTCTACTCTGCTATTGGCAAGATATTTCACATACAGCTCCATATATTAGGTTCACCTAAATATGCGGAAATCCTTATGTAGCATCAATGAGCTAAAAACGGGTTGTAACTCATCCTCTTAAGTGGCATATGGTCTCTTCAGTTGCCTGGTCCCCACCATTTCTCTTTGCCACTGAGGTCAAGTATTAGGTATTTTTTATCATAGTACTCATGCTGTTATTTTTCGTTAAGTAAAATGGAGGGAAATTTTTCTTGTATCCATGTCTCTGCAGGAAACATAAGATAAGGCAAGAGAGCCCATGTTTTATGAAAAATGAGAATGTATATTTATTTGTGGAAATGTTGAAAATTCTAAGTGTTTAATATGCCAATGTATCATGTCTATGTCAAAAGATTACCACTTAATTTGCTTATATAAAAAAAATCTGACCAACTCATGAAAAAATGTGTGGTAAAATGTTTAATTAACTGAAAAAGAGTGATATGTAAACAGGACTTATTTTGTAATGCAAATAAAAGTGGTGGTGCTGTAGTAAAATGCAAATGTGTATTAACTGAAAAAAAAATGGTTCTGACATCAAAGCCTTTTACAGCTGATAAGTTCATAAAGAAGTGTTTATGGAGGATAGCAGAAATTATGAGCCCCAAATAGAAACAAATATTTGCGAATACAAGTGTAGCCAAAAATACAGTTCAAAGTGTAGAAGACAGACTTGAGAACTACAGGACGAGTTAGTTTGAGCTATCTATTACAGTTGATGGAAGTCCAAATTTAAATATTAACACCCATGAAGCAATATGACTCATGCTGTAGATGAGAATGTTGACATGACCAAAGGACTTTAAGGCCTTGGTACAATGACAGGCACAAGTTCAGAACATTATTTATTTTGTGAGAAAAATCCTGAAGAGATGAACGTAATAATTTAATTGATGAGCATGAATAAGAGCATTGCTCCTGCAGTAGTATGAAACTTCAATCTAAGGCAGCAATGTCTTACTAGGACAGAGACCAGAGACTTTACATGTGTTCGCAGTATTATTCATGAGGCATCTCTTTGAGCTAAAAAGTTAGCAACGAAACACACCATGAAGAGAGTAATGAAGAATTTCCGCTGGATATGCTCCTATAATTTGAACCACTGATACTTTGATGCTTTGCTTGATTTGGAAACCCAGTTATTAGTCTGCTCTACTACTCAGAGATTCATAGTTTTTATATGGCACAAATGTGTCATATAATGTAATTATATGCTGATGACGTATATGTATATACATACACACACATATATGCATACATACAAATAAAGGATTGAAAATAATACTTGTAATTCAAGTAACTTATCACCTGTCACCAGTGAAAACCCAATCAAAAACATGGCTTTTTTTTTGGTTGATATTTTATCCATCAGAATTGTTTAAATGTCTTTGCAATAATTTTTGCACTAGTTACACAAATTTATGATTTGAATAACTCACTCTCAGAGAAACTTTATCTTTGGGAAATTTAAATGGCACAGGACATTTGGCTCATTTTTCTATGCTAAGATGGTTCTACAAACACAAAAGATATGGACAGAACACATTTCACAAATTCTATATTTAAAGACCAAATTCTTAAACAAAAAGAAGCTAGTATGTGTGAAGAATTGCAAATGATCTGCTGCTGAAATACCATGCAATATAATTCAAAAATCTAAACATGATGATACTAAAAACCAGAATTCAACAAATTACACAAACTCTTATGAAAGATTTTTATACATGTTGGGAAGTACCTATATTTGAGAAAATCTGTTTTCCGTTGTAAACTGAAGCAAACTAAGCATTGCTTAAAATTAAAAGATGCATTTCAACAGAATACACAAAAAACAATGTTGACACTGCAACAGAAGAAAGCAAAACATTTTTTGTGTCCAAACCAGACTAGCAATTAATGAAATATAAAGGTAATTGAAGGAACTAAACATATCTAATATTTTAAGTATTTTCTTCCTTTTTAACTAAAATTAAAATATTTAATGTTTTATTTGTATAATATTATACAATAAAAATAAATTTGGACTGTATTTTCAGTGGTTGATTTTTTTCCATCCATACAATTTTATTCATTTATGTTGTCTGGCTGACCCAATGCTAAAGAAATGAGACATGACATTTTCATATAAAGAGTTTTAGTATAACTGAAGAAAAACATGCAGTCTACTAGCTTAACTGCTTAGAAAAGGACCACACTAATTTGCATATAACTATAATTTTTACATGTCTTTATTTTACAGTCATGTTTAAAATTGCAAAATTAGTGCATCTTTGTTAAAATTACAGGAAAATTTGGGAAAGATGAAAATATAAAGTACCTCAATTTCAAACCTTTAAAAAATTAATATTGTTTGATTCACATTTATCTACTAACAATAATTAGAAGAGTGACAATGTGTAAGTGGAGTTATAAATTTGTTACAAACCTGCAGCACAAACACTACTAAATACTAAATATGAAAGCCAGAATTTTACACATCTCAGAACTTAGGATTGTTCAAAGATTCTATCCATGTTTGGAAGTAGAATTTTTTTTCAGTAAAGAAAAAAAGTTAGAGGCCCTTCCAAAGATAGCATTATCTTCTCATTAAATACCAGATTTTATCTTTGGTCTAAATTGGTCTAAAAATTTATAAGTTTATGTTTGTCTTACATTGACAATTAATGTTAAAGTCTCTATTTAAAATTATAATATTCTTTTCTGTCTGAGAAAACTCTTTCATATATAAATAATATCTCAATTATCAAGGTTATGATGAATTACATTGTAAAAGGTAACATTATCCATGTCTGCTGAAGATAAACTAAAATGAGCAAAAAGATTAGATATAAAGAAGGATATTAAGAGATTATGGAATTGCTTCCCGCAAGATCTTTAAAAACAGACCAGATACCCATCTGCCTACAATAGTTTAGGTAAAGTTTGCCTGAAGCCAGCAGGATGAAGCAGAAAGATAACCTCTAGAGGTTTTCTGCAACCATATTTTTTTTTCTCAAATTTCACTCTTTTGCCCTCTAAATGTACTGGCATCTTTTCGGTTTTTTGATGAAGATTCTGGATAGCATAGTTTTTTTCTTAATGTTAACACAGTGTCACTCCAGTGTTTAAGTTATGTTTTTCAATGAGAAAGAAAAGTAGCCCAAAGAGAAATATTACCAAAGTTCAGACTTTGTGTAAAACAATTAAGTACACTCAATGTGGGTGAATATTATTAAAAGGCAAGACTGCCAAGTTAAACTTTTTAAAACCCTACTGCATTCTTCATTACTATAGCCTCACTGCCAAATATTCAAATGATACAGTATTTCAAGAAATTTTTTTAAATTTACATATAAATTTAAAAACATAGACTGAATAAACTGAAATGTAGTTAATGCTAATGCTTAACTTAATCTTATAAAGGGGGTTAAAATATCTGCCTTATCAGAAAGAAAATACAAATTTATTGGGTAGTCCTAAGTAATAATAGAATTTATTCAGGGCAGCCTTATAAAGCCTTTCCATTTGGATACTTCCAAAAGTCTGAAATAGGGAGGAGGGATTGCTATACACCCAGAAACCAGGAAATGAATGGCACCTCCTGAATCAGGGCAGGCAAGACCATCAGGAACAATTGTGGCTGCACTGAAATGACAGCTCAATCATGACCTACTCCTTTCATAATTGTTTTTGTGTTGATTGATTATACAGAATCATAGAAACTTGGTTTGAATACGTGCTGATTATTTATGTAAGAAGTTGATCAGTATTTCAGTATATAACAGAATCTTAAAAGATAGAGTTTCTTTCTAAAAAACACCTTTTCAAATTTGGCCAATCCCTTTTTCCCATTAGTCATTCATTCACAGAAATTTTGATCCTAAATTACCTGTGGTACTGATAATACTTTTAACTGGGTCATATCTCTAAAATTGTGGCATTTTAAAAATATTCTGATAGTTTTATTAGCTTCATAGGTAGGAGGAGAAACCTCTTGCTCCGTAACATATGTAATAATGGCTTATGTAATGAATTATTGCACAAGATATTAACAATGGCATTTTACATGGAATGGTTTGCTAGTTATTTAGGATATAATTGCAAATGTTGTTTAGAACTGAGGTTTTCTATAGTGAAATTTGTTTATTCAGTGAAAAATTGATCAGCAGAGATTGCAAGGCAGCACAGGTCAACTACTTAGCAGATATTACAATGAAGACCCATCAAAGCACATGGGTAGTTCAATACATTTCTGCTAACAAAAACACTGTGAAGTATGTGTGACTAAGAGTGGTAAATCACTTGAATATCATATGTGGTTAACATTATTCAGTGAAGGGGCATGAGGGAAGACAGCATTCCACTGAAAAATATGTGACAAACTTTTCATAATTCAAATACCCTAAGTTTACCTAACTTGAAAAAAAGTTTGCTAGCTTTGTGACAGACACCTAGGAAAATGGTGGCTTGTGAAAAATGTATAGGAATCACAACCTTCAAAAGGCATGATATTGTTTAAAGCTGTTACAATTTTCACATATTTTTTAATTCATTCATCAGAAGAAAAAACTATTTGTATTTCACAAAATAAATATATATGGTGTAGAATAGAATCAAGACATTGTCATTTTATAATTATAAGTAATATGTAATAGAAGATGTATTGTATGTTCCTGCTAAATTATTTTTAATAGTCATTAAAAGGAAACAGAATATTTTGGTTTCATATAAGTGCCCAAACTGGAGTTTATTGATAAAGTAAATGACTACAAATTGGTATTTCTTTAACTGAAATGGTTATAAAAATTTATTTTTTAAGCTCCAATTTTAAGAAGACAAATATCATAATGTGGATGACTATATTTCATTTTTAAAAAAACAAATGAAAGAGATGCCTACAGTAGTTTATATACAGCTGCAGAAATGGCTTACAAAGCTAGAGCCACTCACTGCCTTGTTTCTCTTTCAATTATGCTACGATCATTGAACGAGAAGAAACATTTGTCACATCTCTGATATGATCCAAGAAAAGACCAGTTATCCTTAAGTTTTATACTTTTTTCATAAGGTATTGAACCTATTTATATGACACATTGTAGCTACCTTACTGTTTCCACATAATGCACACATCACTTTCTACAGAGATTTCAACAAATTAACAATATTTCTGGCCACTATTCAGAGGAAAAAGAAAACCTCAAGCATACTGTATAAATCACTAGTCCAGTTTAACATGAATTAAATGCATAAAACCCGTAAGTGTTTCTGGAATTTTGCCCAAAATATTTGAAAAAAACAAATAAAGAAAATGTGATGTTGTTTGGTTTGTGAAAGATTCTCTTTTCCTTTGTTTCAGAAAGATAAAAACCTTGAGTTAAGTGATAAAAATAGTTTAAATGTAAGACTTAAAATAAGTCTGTTTAGTAAAGTTTAGAACTGGCAGGAGACTTGGCCATTCTATGTTTTCATTTTTTGTTGTTCAAGATTTCCTTGTAGTACCTGGAAAACGTGTGTATATGCTAAGAAACATGCAGTTTATAGTATTCATTTCAAAACAGCCTGCATTTGAAAACAATGTTTGGCAGAAGAAATCAGCAAAGACATAGGAAAAATATTAAAATCACTGTGGGAATGACAGCAAAAAATGGAGGGAGACAGGTTGCTCCAGTCTGATCCTTTATGATTCTTTTCTGGTTATTGAGTATATAAATTTCAATCCCCTAGTACAACTGAAGGGGGAAAACATGATTATCATATCACTCAAAGCTGCCCAACTTTGAATTCAGCTCTGAGATAAATTCACTCTGTATAAAACGACTTTTAATATTTTGTTCCTTAACATAAGTATTAAATTTTGTTTGATTAAAAATTTATTTACTCTCTCTTCCTTAATTTAGGTTTTTATTTGCTAGTATTGCCTCTCCTAAGCCATCTTGGCAAAAAATATCTTTCTGTATATGAACAGGGGAAGTTTTACAGTAAAAGGTATCTTTAGACTTGCTCATAGTTAGACTTTTGAAGTAATTTTTGGTAAAATAAATATGTGAAGGGAAAGTGTGGTGACCACTTCAGCATCTTAGCTCCACAGATAGGCATCATGATGTTTCACAAGAAAAAAGAATTAGGAAGAAATAAATAGACATTATTGGAATTGTTTCTTTTAAAATTTTACTTAATAGTTATTAGCTAGGTAGAAACTATAGGACCAAAATGAGGGATTCCTAGTACATCGGCCCCCTACAAGGAAAACATCTTTCTCCCTGCTAGTATAAACAGATCCTGCAAATTGTTTCTAAAACAGAAAAACAGAAGGCAGCACTAGCATGCTTCTCAATACAAAAGATAACCTGCAGAACTGAGACAGATCCATGCACAAGTTGGTGGAGAGCAATGTGGTACTCAGGTTCATTTATTTTTCTAGTGCTATAAAGTCTTCAAAGACTACAAGTAGTTGGCAGTGTTTGCAGAAGAGCTTTGGGTACAACTAAATGATAGCATTTTCAGAAGAGCTTCCCTCTTTGTCATTCAGGAGCAATTGTTCTCACTGCTGGGTTAGAGAAAAGAGATGCCTTCGATTGATTGAATTGCTAACACCTTTCAGTATTCTGCTTATGATGATCTTGAAGAAAGTGCTATCAAAGTCTAGACATTTTAAATATCTTATCTGTTTAATATATTTAATGTTTCGTAGTTCTTAAAGAGTCTATTCTGCCTCTCATACATGTGCTCGGCTCTCATCAGTGCTAATGGAAATTAACAACAAAATAGACCCTTAATCATTTATCTTACATTATAGAAAGGCATGATTTGCAGACTTGATTAGGGCTGTAACTGAACAAGATATTATAAAAATTTGATTCTCTTCAAACATGTCCATTGCAATAATTCAACTGGAAATTTAGTATAAAATTTTCTTCTCCTAGATATTTTAACATTGTGATCCTTATTTAAGCATATGACCAAGATGCAAAAATATTAAAGGTGTTTGAATACTATTTACAAAAACAAAGACATGCATTCATAGTTTATATTTCATTTGACATTCATTTAGCATTTACTTGGTATACATCAGTTTATAATACTTAATGCTTCTGAAAGTGAATTTTTTTTATTTATCCAGAAAGCATTGAGTGAAAAGTATTTTCACCTGTTCTTTCTAGGTTTAAAGTTTTTAAGAGATACATACTTTTAGAAAACCTTACCATTTGTGTGGCTCATATTTCGAAATTCAAGCTGAGAAAAATACTAATCTATATAAATATACCGTAGGCAACACAGAATGTGTATTCCTTGGAGCATAAGAAAGTGAGATCTGGGAATTGTTGTGGATTTCAGTTATCCTGATACCGATTATCTGAGAATACCTAGTTTCCATGTGGCTTCTTGCTGTCTTTATCTCCACTGCTTTCCTCCACCTAAATGATGCACAGTCTACTTCCCCGAAGACATCTCTGCTCCTACCAAGCTACTTTATTTTACGACCCCCAGTCAGAAATGTTTACTATTGCCAGAAATAATGTTCCTCACTTGCAGTCTTAGGTTTCACTATTTTTCATTGTGGATAGTATATCACCATCACATTGTAGCAGAAAAGAGTTTAGGTAAAGAATACAGATTTTAGAAGATTATAAACATGGTGGTTCAAGGTTTTTCATTTGATTGTCTTTGTGCCTACTGAGGTATTTTTATATGAAATAATTTTACTTAATCTATTGAATTTCAAATTCCTTTAAAAGTCCACACAAAAGAGCTATGCATTAAACAAGAAGCAGAAATGCTGTCTATATGTGGATTCTGGAAAATCTGTTGTACCCCAAAAATAGTTATCTAACTATCAGAAAGATGGCTGCAAATTATTATTAAATGCAAATTATTGATTTGCCTCATTCAAATATTCAAGAACATTAATTTAATCTCAGAAATCAAACAAAAATAGTGAATGTCAATAACCAGAAAGGAAATATAATCTAAAAATTCAGGAGATTTCTCATATATTATTATAGGCAGTTAGAAATATTTAAAAATCTCATCTACAATAAAAACAAAACACAAAATTCTCAGTGATAAACTTAACAAGAAATGTACAATATCTACCAAAATAATACTGAAGCTTTTACGAAGGATTCTTAAGGACAATTGAAAGAATGTAGAGAGAAACCTTTTACCTGTGAAGAGAAAATAATTTAAAGATGTGGACTATCTCCAAATTTCTTTATATATCCGAGACAATTTCAAAGGCATAATAGAATTACTTTATTTTTATTTATTTATTTATTTATTTATATTTATTTTTTGAGACAGTGTCTCACTCTGTTGCCCAGGCTGGAGTGCAGTGATGTGATCTCAGCTCAACTGCAGCCTCTGCCTTCCAGGTTCAAACTATTCTCATGCCTCGGCCTCCATGAGTACCTGGGATTACAGGCATGAGCCACTTCCAGCTAATTTTTTGAATTTTTAGTAAAGACGGGGTTTTGCTATCTTGGCCAGGCTGGTCTCGAACTCAAGGGCCTAATACAATAATTTTAAAATGTCAATGATTGATTCTAGTTGTCCAAAAAACAATAGCTAAAAAAAACTCTAAAAAAATTAAAATAAAATCTCATTATACTTAATTAATTAGAAAATAGTTCACAAAATGACAATATCTAGAGATAAGTGTGTAACAAAATATTCACTTTAGTACAATGGTTTCAGAGTATAGATCAATAATAATTATAGGGACAGAAATTTGGCAGCAGGTTATACTAATAGTTTGATGTACATTAGTATATTTAATTCAATAATTCTATATTGAAGAATGTATCTTGAGTAAATAATCAGAGCGCCTCACAAGAGTCATGCTCACATGCACAATTATTTTACTACTTTATTTTAAAGCAAAAATACATGAATGATACCTATATAACATAAAATAGAATGAAGCATTTTAATATTTTTAAAATTAATTATATGAAGAAATGTTGAAAAAAATTTGTTGCTAACAAAACATATTATAAAGGAGTATATATACCATTTTATGAATTGGTTTTTTTAAAAAAAAGGAGAAAGAATTTAAACAAGAAAGAGATTTAATGATTTATATTTCTTTGTTTTAACAAATGGTATGATGCAAAACAGAAAGCTGGAGTTATTTTTTGTCACGCATACTCTTAAACATACACAAAAGAAGACAGAATAACATAACGAACCCCCATGTACCCTCACCCAGTCCTAGTAAACATCAATTGTCAATTGTCCTTATCTATTTTTCCTCCCACATTATTTTGAAACAAATCTTAGATATTATATAATCTAATTCGGAAGTATTTCCATATACATTTCAGGAAATAAGGACTTTTGAAAACTAAATATAATAACATTATCATCACATCTAGAATATAACAATAATTTTTACTTTTATTAAATATCTAGTCAATGTTCAAATTTCTCATAAATGTCATTTTTATACATGTTTTAATATAAAAGGCCATAAATCATGTTGGTTGATATGCTTCTTAAATTATCTTGTAATCTATGGAAGTTTCTGAACCTCATCTTATTGACATTCTTAGTCCAATCATTGTTGTAAGGGACTGTTCTGTGTAAAATCAGATGATTTTCCCCTCTCTCACCTCACCTTCGCCCTCTCTCACCTACCAGATAATTCTTGGTTTCTGTCCACTAGTTACCAATAGCATCTCCCCAGGTGTGATCACCAAAAATATCTCCAAACTGCCAAATGTCCTGTCAAAGACAAAATCACCTATGGTTGAGAGCCACTGATCTATAGGCTTTTCCTTCCATCTTCATACTTTTCCCACTTGCAGACTATTTGTTGAAGAGCTTGGGAGGTTCGTTGTGTGGAATGTTCCACAGTCTGGATTTTACTGATTGCATTTCCATGGTGTAATGTAATATATTCTTTCACCTGACATACTTCTTGTAAACTCTGTCGGATTTAGAGGATTGATCACATCACAGGCAGCTTGAGTTATTCTTAGTTCTTCCCCCTCTCTCACCTACTGAATCAATTAATCAAGTCCTTTGTCATCAGGTCTCTGTGTCTCTCAAATTTGCATAATTTCCTCTTTCTTACTAAACTACGCTAGTTCTGGCTGCAATTATCATACATTTGGATTAATACCACAACCTCCTAACTAGTTTCTGTTCTTTCAGTCTTATCCCCATCCAGTCTCTTCTTCACACAGAAGTCAGAGTGATTTCTCTAAAATGCACTTTTAGAGAATAAATAAATAAACTTTTTATTTATCCTGAGCTTGTTTATAGCATCCATCACACCTTTTATGTTTTATTAATGTGCTAGACAATCATTATAGACAATTAGCACCTACTAATTCCAGATCTGTTGATTTAAGAATGCCTTTCATTTACTTAGATTTACTAGACTTTGTTTAGAGAGAAGGCCTTTGAAAACCAAATACTTAACCACGTACCTAGATTTAGGAAAGATTTGAAGAGGTAGGTCTTGTGCATGATTGAGGGAGCACAGAAAATTCCCAGCAACAAGTACATTGTAGATGGCCATTGAATAAAAGGATAGATAGATGTGATAGAGTGATAGATGATGATGAACAGATAGATGTGATAGAGTGATAGATGATGATAGATGATTGATAGATAGACATATAGATAGATAGATAGATAGATAGATAGATAGATAGATAGATAGATAGAGATATTGGCACATAGATACATAGATAATGAAAATCTTCTTCTAAATCAAGTTTTTCCATTGTTCTAGGATTATTTTGTGCAAAGAAATTGCCCAAAATATTAGGAAGCCCTTTATTCAACCATCAGTACAAAAAACATAGCCCAACCCTAAGTTGTAATTAGTTTTGATAATCCAACATGTTATCAGTGCCTTTGTGCCTCTATTGCTTCTAGTATTACAAATACTTAACAATAGATTTAACTATTTTATAATTCTAGAACTCTGCTATGTGTTCTTTTTTTAGTCCATTTGCCACAAATACCATACAAGCAATGTGTATAATTTCATCATTAAAAATTCTTCTAATACTTATCACTGCCTCTTGAGGTAGTTTTCAGTGTAGAGGATACATATAGATTTTTCATACCAATTTTAGCTTATATTCCCAAAATATTTTAATCATACAGATTACACTCAGGTACGTATTATCAGCTAGATATTTTGATATCAAAGCATGAAAACATTTGACATTAAATTTTGAGATGAATAATAACCTTGAGGAGGAGAGGATGATTGAGAACAGCCTGATGTATTCTTTAAAATTAAAAGCAAATCAGATGCATCTTCTGCAAGATGTCAAAGAACACCTGAAATAAATTTCTGCAAAAATATTTTTTCTTTCATTAAACTCAGGTTCTTCTTTCTTTAATTTCTTTTTACTTGAACTATACGCATTTTATCAAAAAGGGGTTATATTTAGTATCCAATTATCAAATAAACAAGTATAGCATTAAATCAATAAATACATTTTAATCCAGTGGAACACCTTGATTTTTATTTCAAAACAAGAGATTGAGATTACCGTGGTCATCCTTGTCAACTTCCTCTTTCCACAAATTTCCCTCTTCACCTCCAATCTCACAAAATGGGGAGCTTTCTTTATTCTGCTGTGTTCTACACTCTATTTCCACACCTTCAAGAACGTCCTCTACCAGGTATTCCTTCCAACTCCCCTGTCTTCAAACTTTAATTCTTGGTAACGTTTTTCAAGTTCTTCAAGTTTCTCTCCTGTTTTACAAAAATAGTGACAGATATAGATAGAAAGATAACTAATTATCGTAAAAGAAACGCCTTTCTTTAACCTAATGTACTTTTAAGTACATCTTGCTGGTTCTGAAGACAGAGGAAGGGGCCACATGCCAAGAAATGTAAATGATGTCTAAAAGCTGAAAAAAGTTAAGATTTTTTTCTGCAGCCTCCAGAAAGAAATGCAGCTTCTCAACACCCTAATTCATTTAAGAAATTACTGGAGTTTATTTTCTAGAGAAGTTTTAGTTTTACAGTCAACTCAGCAGATAGTACAAAAGGTTCCCACAGACCACTTCTCCCCACTTCTCAGTTACCCATGTTACTACCATCTTGCGTTAGTGCGATACATGTGCTACAATTGATGAACCAAGATTGATACATTATTATTTAAATCTCATAGTTCACACTAAGGTTTACTCTTTATGTTGTGCACTCTATGGGGTTTGACAAATGTATCCCACGTATTCCTTGATAAAGTATCGTAAAGAATGATTTAACTCTCCTAAAAATGTCCTGTGCTCCATCTAGTCAACTCTCTCCTCCCTTGAAAATCTGGCAACCACAAATCTTTTATTGTCTCTGTAGCATTTTCTAGAATGTCATAGAGTAAAAATCATAGAGTGTATAGTCTTTTCAGACTGCCTGTTTTTACTAAGCAATATTCAGTAAATATTCCTCCATGTCTTTATATGGCTTCATAACTCATTTATTTTTACTCCTGAATAATATTGCTGGTAAATTGTATGGTTGTGCCACAATTTACCCATTCACCTCTTGAAAGATATCTTGGTTTCTCTCAGTTTTTCGCAATGATGAATAAACCTGCAATAAATATTCATGTGCGGTTTTGGTGTGGATGTATTTTCGACTCATTTGGGTAAATACCTAAAAGTACATCTTTAGAGTATATATGTGTGTGTCTATATGGGGGCTAACTATTCTGCTGCATTGATCTACTTGTCTATTCCTTCACCAGTGGTCACACTGTCTTGATTATAATAGCTTTATAGTAAGCCTTGAAGTTGAGTACCATGCATCCTCTTGTTGCTGGATCTTATAAGACTATGTTTAGCTTTGTAAGAAATTACTAAACCATCTTCAAAAATGTCTGTATCATTTTGCATTCCCACCAGCAAAAAATAAGAGTCTCTCCACATCTTTACTAGCATTTGGTACTATCATATATATTTTTTAATTTTTAGATAGCGATATCTCATTGTTTTAATTTACAATTCCTTCATGACATATGATATCACACATCATTTTATAAGCTTATTGCCATCTCTATATGTTCTTTGGTGGGGTGATTTTTCATGTATTTTGCCCATTTTTAATTGGGTTTTTTGTGTCTTTATTGTTGAGTTTTAATAACTCTTTGTATATTTGGAATAACAATATTTTATCAGCTATGTCTTTAGCAAATATCTTCTCCCAGTCTGAGGCTTGTATTCTCATTCTCTGGGAGGTACCTTTTACAGAGCAGGAGTTTTAAATTTTAATAAAGTCCAACTTATCAATTTTTTTCTTTCATGGATCATTCTTTTGGTGTTATATCTAAAAACTCATCACAAAACCAGAAGGTCATCTAGATTTTCTCCTACATTATCATCTAGAAGTTTTATAGTTTAGTATTTTTGCTTTAGGTCTGTGATATATTTTGAATTAATTTTGATGAAAGGTGTAAGGTCAGTATCTAGACTTTTTGTTTGTTTGTTTTGCATGTAGATGACCAATTGTTCTAGCATCATTTGTTGAAAAGGCTATCCTTTCTCCACTGAATCGCCTTTACTCCTGTGTCAAAGATCAGTTGACTGTATTTGCTTGTGTCTATTTGGGGGCTAGCCAGTCTGCTCCACTGATCTACTTGTCTATTCTTTCACCAATGCCACGCTATCTTATTATAGCTTTATAAGCCTTGAAGTTGAGTACTGTCTGTCTTCCTATTTTCTTTCTTTTTTTATTTTATTTATTTATTTTGAGACGGAGTTTCACTCTGTCGCAAGGCTGGAGTGCAGTTGCGCAATCTTGGCTCACTGCAACCTCCGCCTCCTGGGTTCAAGCAATTCACCTGCCTCAGCCTCCCAAGTAGCTGGGACCACAGGTGTGCGCCACCATGCCCAGCTAATTTTTATATTTTTAGTAGAGATGGGGTTTCACCATGTTGGCCAGGATGGTCTCAATCTCTTGACCTTGCGATTCACCCACCTTGGCCTCCCAAAGTACTGCGATTACAGGACTGCACCCAGCCTGTCCTCCTACTTTCATTTTCTTCAATAGTGCACTGGCTATTCAGAGTTTGTTACTTTTGAATATAAATTTTAGAATCAGTTTACCAATATCAAAAAGAAAAAAAAATGGCTGGGACTTTGATAGGAATTGCTTGCATCAGGAGAGGAGGCCAGTTCATCTCACACAGATCAAACCCACCTGCCCTGCTCATTACGAGGCAGGGAACCTCTGGCTTGGACCCACAGCACAGATCCCCCCATCCCAAGCTGATTACACTGAGTGATTGCTGACCTGCATCTCTCTGGGGTGGAGCCCCCAGGAGACAAACAGAAGACCCTTGGCACAACCACTACTAAAGTCCCTTCCTCTGCTGCCTCAAAGTTGGGGAGGAAACATTACCCCAGAGCTGCAGTGGGCAGCCCAGGAGTACCAAGTCATGATCTACAGCCAGCACTCAAGCGGGAGAGGAGCCCACACTTTCAGAGCATTGAGAGCTAGAACTGTGAAGAAACATACGGGAGCTACACAAGTGACCAAGAATCTACCAGCTGATGACTATGGCTAAGTACCACCTACTGGATCACATACCAAAGCTTCAATGCCAAAAATACCTCACTAACATACCCCTCTGTGAAACCAAAGACAAGAAATCAGCTACAAATAAAGACCCTGCACAAAGCCTTGGCCCTGTGAAAACATCCAGAAAGGAAGTCTATGATTATGCCCAATCTACACTGCAGTTAAAGGAACACCCACATGCAGAGATGAGAAAGAACCAACGCAAGAACTCCAGTGACTCAAGTGGCCAGTGTCTTATGTCCTCCAAACAACTGCACTAGTTCTCCAACAAGGGTTCTTAACCAGGATGGGTTGGCTGAAATGAAAGAAATAGAATTCAGAATATGGATAGGAATGAAGATCATTGAGATTCAGGAGAACAGCAAAGGAAATCCAAGGAAACTAAAAATCACCATAAAATGATACAGAAGTTGACAGACAAAATAGCCAGTATTAAAAAGAACCTAACTGATCTGATAGAGCTGAAAAACACATGACAAGAATTTCACAATGTTATCACAAGTATTAACAGCAGAATAGACCAAGCTGAGAAGAATCTCAGAATTTGAAGACTGGTTCTCTGAAATACGACAGTCAGACAAAAATAAATAACAAAAAATGGAAAGGAATCAACAAAACCTCTGAGAAATATGGAATTATGTAAAGAGCCCAAATCTGTGAATCAATAGCATCCCTAAAATGGATGAGGAAAAGGCAAACAACTTGGAAAATATATTTCAGGATATCATCCATGAAAAATTCCTCAAACTCACTAGAAAGGGCAACAGTCAAATTCAGAAAATACAGAGAATCCCTGCAAGATTACACACAAGAAGATCATCCCCAAGACACATAATCATCAGATTTGCCAAGGTCAAGATGAAAAACAATGTTAAAGGCAGCTAGAAAGAAAGGCAGGTCACCTTCAAAGGGAAGCCCATCAGGGTAATGGCCAGCTTCTCAGCAGAAACCCTACAAGCCATAAGAGATTAGGGATCTATATTCAACATTCTTAAAGAAAAGAATCTTCAACCAAGAATTTCATATCCCGCCAAACTAAGCTTACTAAGCAAAGGAGAAATAAGATCTTTTTCAGAAAAGCAAATGCCGAGGGAGTTTATTACCAAAGACCTACCTTACAAGAGGTCTTGGAAGGCACACTAAATGGAGAGGAAAGACCATTACCAGCTAATATAAAAATACAGTTAAGTACACAGACCAGTGACACTATAAAGCAACCACACAAACAAGCCAGAATAATAACCAGCTAACAACACAGGGACAGGATAAAATCCACACATAACAATACTAGCCTTGAATGTAACCAGGTTAACAGCCCCATTTGAAAGGCATAGAGTGGCAAGCTGGAAAAAAAGCAAAAGCCAATGTTACACTGTCTTCAAGAGACCAATCTCACAAACAGTGACACCCATAGCCTCAAAATAAAGCAATGGAGGAAAAATCTACCAAGCAAATGGAAATCGGGAAAAAGCAGAGGTTGCAACCCTAATTTCAGACAAAACAGACTTTAAACCAACAGAGATTTTAAAAAAGACAAAGAAGGGCATTACGTAATGGCAAAGGCTTCAATTCAACAAGAAGATCTAGCTATTGCAAATACATATGAACCCAACACAGGTGCACCAAGATTGGTAAAGCAAGTTCTTAGAGACCTACAAAAGGGCATAGACTTCCACGCAATAATAGTGGCGGATATCAACACTCCACTGACAGTATTAGACAGATCATCAATGCAGAAAATTAACAAAGATATTCAGGACCTGAACTTAATATTGGACCAAACAAATCTGGCAGACCTTTACAGAACTCTCCAAAAAAAATTTTTTTTAAATAAAAAATATATACATTCTTCTTATCATCACATAGTGCATACTTTAAAATTGACCACACAATTAAACATAAAACAATCCTCAGCAAATGCAAAGAACCAAAATCACACCAACCACACTTTCAGAACATAACACAATAAAAATAGAAATCAAGGCTAAAAAAATCACTCAAAACCATGCAATTACATGGAAATTAAACAACCTTCTCTTGAATGACTTTTGGGTAAATAACGAAATTAAGGCAGAAATCAAGAAGTTCTTTGAAACTAATGAGAACAAAGATACAACATATTAGAGTCTCTGGTACACAACTAAGGCAGTGTTAAAAGGGGAATTAATAGCACTAAATGCCCACATCAAAAAGTTAGAAATATCTTAATTTAACAACCTAACATCACAACTAAAAGAACTAGAGAACAAAGTGCAAACTAACCCCAAAGCTAGCAGAAGAGAAGAAATAACCAAAATCAGAGCTAAACTGAAGGAGAATGAAACAAGATAAACTATTCAAAACATTAAAGAATCAAAGAGGTTTTTTTGAAAAAAAAATTAATAAGATACACAGGTGACATGGTTTGGCTGTGTCCCTACCCAAATCTCATCTTGAATTCCCATGTATTGTGGGAGGAACCCAGTGGGAGGTAATGGACTCACAGGGGCAGGTCTTTCCAGTGCTGTTCTTGTGATAGTGAATAAATCTCTCATGAGATCCGATGGTTTTCAAAAAATGGGTGTCTCCCTGCACAAGCTCTCTTTTCTCATCTGCTGCCATTTGAGGTGTGCCTTCACCTTCTGCCGTGATTGTGAGGCCTCCCCAGCCACATGGAACTGTAAGTCCAATAAACCTCTGTCTTTTGTAAATTGCCCAGTTTCGGGTATGTCTTTTTTTTTTTTTTTCGGGTATGTCTTTATCAGCAGTGTCAGAACAGACTAATATAATAGGCCATTAGCTAGAGTGATAAAGAAGAAAAGACAGAAAGTGCAAACAAACACAATTAGAAATGACAAAGGGGATGTTACCACTGACTCTACAGAAATACAAATAACCATCAGAGACTACTATGAATACCTCTATGCACACAAACTAGAAAACCTGGAAGAGTTGGATAAATTCCTAGACACATACACCCAAGACTGAAGCAGAAAGAAATTTATTCCCTGAACACACCAATAATGAGCTCCAAAACTGAATCAGTAATAAATAGTTTACCAACTAAAAAAGCACAGGACAGATGGAATCAAAACAAAATTCTACCGATGTACAAAGGAGGTATCAATCCTACTGAAACTATTCCATAAATTCAAGGAGGAGGGAATCCTCCCCAACTCATTCTATGAGGCCTCCATTATCCTAATTCTAAAACCTGGCAGAGACACAACAACAAAAAAGAAAACTTCAGACCAATATACTTGTTGAACATTAACGAAAAAATGCTCAACAAAATACTTGCAATCCAAATCCAGCAGTACATCAAAAAGCTAATTCACAACAATCAAGTACTCTTTATTCCTGGGATGCAAGTTTGGTTCAACATGTGCAAATCAATAAATGTGATTCATCACATAAACAGAACTAAAGACAAAAAACACTTGATTATCTCAATAGATGCAGAAAAGGCTTTCAATAAAATTCAAAATCCCTTCATGTTAAAAACTCTCAATAAACTAGGTATTGAAGAAATATACCTCAAAATAACAAGAACCATCTATGACAAACCTGCAGTCAACATCACACTGAAGGGGCAAAAGCTGGGAGCATTCCCCTTGAAAACCAACACAAGACAAGGATGCCTTCTCTCACCACTTCTATTCAACATAGTATTGGAAATCCTGGCCAGAGAGGAGTCAAGAGAAAGAAATAAAGGCTATCCAAACGGGAAGAGAGAAAGTCAAGCTGTCTCTGTTTGAAGATAATATTATTCTATACATAGAAAACCCCATAGTCTCAGCTCAAAAGCTCTATCAGCTGATAAACAACTTCAGCAAAGTTTCAGGATACAAAAGCAATGTACAAAAATAAGTAGCATTTCTATACACCATCAACAGCCAAGCCAAGAGCCAAATCAGAAATGCAATCTCATTCACAATTGCCACAAAAAGAATAAAATACTTAGGAATACAGCTAGCCAGGGAGGTGAAATATCTCTATAATAAGAATTACAAGTAACACTGCTCAAATAAATCACAGATAACACAAATAAATGGAAAAACATTCCATGCTCATGGATAGGAAGACTCAGTATCATTTAAATGGCTACACTGTCCAAAGCAATTTACAGATTCAATAAAATTTCTGTCATACTAGTGATGACATTCTTCAAAGAACTAGAAGAAACTATTTTAAAATTCATATGGAACCAAAAAGACCAAATAGTCAAGCCAATCCTAAGCAAAAAGAACAAAGCTGGAAGCATCATGTTACCTGACTTCAAACTATATTACGGGGCTACAGTAACCAAAACAGCATGGTACTAGTAAAAAAACGGACACAAAGACAAATGGAACAGAATAAAGAGCCCAGCAATAAGGCTGCACACCTATAACCATTTGCTCTTCAACAAAGCTGACAAAAACAAGCAAGGAGGAAAGGACTCCCTATTTAATAAATTGTGCTGGGATAACTGGTTGGCTGTATGCAGAAGATTGAAACTAGAACCCTTCCTTACACTGTACAAAAATCAAATCAAGATGGATTAAAGACTTAAATGTAGAATATAAAACTATAAAAAGCCAGGAAGTCAACCAGGCAATACCATTTTGGATATAGGAACTGGCAAAGATGTCATGATGAACACACCAAAGGCAATTGCAACAAAAGCAAAAATTGACCAATGGAATCTAACTAAACTTAAGAACTTCTGCAGAGCAAAAGAAACAATCAATGGAGTAAACAGAAAACCAAAATAATTGAAGAAAATATTTGCAAGCTATGCATCTGAAACAGGTCTATAATCCAGCATCTATAAGGAATTTAAACATAATTACAAGAGGAAACAAACAACCCTGTTAAAAAGTGACCAAAGGGCGTGAACAGACACTTTTTAAAAGAAGACATACATGCAGCCAACAAGCATATGGAAAAAAGCTCAATGTCATTAATCATTAGAGAAATGCACATCAAAACCACAATAAGATGCCATCTCACACCAATCAGGATGGCTATTATTAAAAAGTCAAAAAATAACAAATGCTGCCAAGGTTGCAGAGAAAAGGCAACATTTATACACTGTTGGTGGGAGTGTAAATTAGTTCAAGTATTGTGGAAGACAGTGTGGTGATTCCTCAAAGACTTAGAAACAGGAGTATCATTCAACCCAGAAATTCCATTACTGGGTATATATCCAGTGGAATATTAATCATTCTATTATAAAGATACATGCATGTCTATGTTCATTGCAGGACTATTCACAATAGCAAAGACATAAAATCAATCTAAATGCCCATCAATGATAGACTGGATAAACAAAATGTGGTACATATACACCATGGAATTCTGTGCACCCATAAAAAAGAATGAGATCATGTCCTTTGCAGAAACATGGATAAAGCTGGAGGCCATTATCCTTAGCTAACTAATGCAGGAACAGAAAACAAAATACTGCATGTTCTCACTTATATGTGGGAACTAAATGATGGGAACACATGAACACATAGAAGGAAATAACACACACCAGAGCCTCCTGGAAGTTGAAGGGTCGGAAGAGGCAGAGGATCAGGGAAAATAACTAATAGGTACTAGGCTTAATACCTGGGTGATGAAATAATCTGTACAACCCACCATGATGACACAAGCTTACCTATATAACAGACCTGCATGTGTACTCCTGAATTTAAAATAAAAGTTTTAAAAAGTGGGCAAAGAACATAAACAGACACTTTTTAAAAGTGGACATACATGTGGCCAACAAACATATGAACAAAAGTTCAATATCACTAACCATTAGAGAAATGCAAATCAAAACCACAAGATACCTTCTCAAACCAGTCACAATAGCTGTTACTAAAAAGTCAATAAATAGCAGATGCCTGCAAGTTTGCAGAAAAATTGGAATATGTATACACTGTTGGTGTGTTCGTGGGAGTGTAAATTAGTTCCACCATTGTGGAAAGCAGTGTGGTAATTTCCCAAAGAGCTAAAAACAGAACTACCATTTGACCCAACAATCCCATTACTGGGTATAGAGCCAAGGGAATATAAATCATTCTACCATAAAGACACATACACCTGTATGTTCACTGCAGCACTACTAACAATAACAAAGACATGGAATCAACCTAAATGCCCATCAGTGGTAGAGTGGAAAAAGAAGATGGTGCATATACATTTTGGAATACTATGCAGTCATAAAAAAGAATGAGATCATGTCCCTAACAAGAACATGGATGGAGCTGGAGGCCATCATACTTAGCAAACTAATGCAGGAACAGAAAAGCAAATACTGAATGTTCTCACTTATAAGTGGGAGTTAAATGATGAAAACACATGGACACAAAGAGGGGAACAATAGACACTGGGGGCTACTTGAGAGAGTAGTGTGATAGGACAGAGAGGATCAGACTACCAGGCTTAGTACTTGGGTGACAAAATAATCTGCACAAAGAACCCCTGTGACTTAGGTTTACCTATGTAACAAACCAGCACGTGTACTTCTGAACCTAAAATGAAAGTTTGAAAAAAAATTGCTTGAGCCTGTAGCTCAGGTCAGAAAGAACTGACAACTAAATAATATTGAGTCTTTCTATCCACAAAATGAATATCTATTTATCTATCTCCTTTTTTATTTCTTTTGTCAGAGTTTTGTAGTTTTTTTTTCATAGAGATCTTATAAAAATTTTGTTAGATATCGACATGGCTTGTATCTGTGTCCCCACCCAAATCTCATGTTGGATTGTAATTTCCAATGTTGGAGGTGGCCTGGTGGGAGGTGATTGGATCGTGGGGGCAAATTTCTCATATACTGTTTCGTATCATCTTTTCGGTACTGTCCTTGTAATAGTGAATGAGTTCTCATGAGCTCTGATTACTTAAAAGCATGTGGCACTTCTCCCCTCCCTCTCTTGCTCTTGCTCTTACCATGTGATATGTCTGCTCCCCCTTCACTTTCTACCATGATTGTAAGTTTCCTTAGGCCTCACCAGAAGTCAAGCAGATACTAGCATCATGCTTCCTGGACAGTCTACAGAACCGTGAGCAAATTAAATACTTTGTCTTTATAAATTACCCAGCCTCAGATATTTCTTTATAGCAATGTGAGAATAGACTAATATAGATTTATACCTCAAAATTTCACTTTATGGTGCTAATGAAATGCTATTAGGTTTTTAATTGCAAATTGCAATTTTTTTATTGCTAGTATACAGGAAAGCAATTGACTTTTGTATATTAACCTTCCACACTGCAACTTTGCTACGTTCACTTATTAGTTCCAGAAAGGAATTTTTGGCAATTTGGGGGAGATTTCTACATGGACGATTGTCATTTGCAAACATATAGTTTTATTTCTTCTTTCCCAATCATATACTTTAATCTCCTCTTCCTGTCTTATTGAATTGGCTCAGGCTTTCAATATGATGTTGAATAACAGTAGTGAGAATAGACATCTCTGGCTTTTTCTCAGTCTTTGAAAAAAAGCATCTTGTTTCTCACCATTAAATATGACATTAGCTGTAAGTTTTTTGTAAACCTTCTTTACTCAGTTGAAGAAGTTCCCCTCTATTCCTAGTTTGCTGAGAGTTTGTATCAAGAAATAATGTTAACTGTTGTCAGTTGTTTTCTGCATCTATTGATATAATTACGTGAATTTTCTTTGGATCATTAATGTGATTGATTACATTAATTGATTTTCAAATGCTGACATAGTTATGAATACCTGGAGAAAATTTTATTTAATCATAGTTTATAATTCTCTTTTTAGATTATTGGATTTGATTTGCTAATATGTGGTTGAAGATGTCAATATTCATGAGAGATTTCAGTCTATAGTTTCCTTTTGCATAATTTATACAGTTTTGATATAAGGTTAAAGCTGGCCCTATATAATGAATTAGGAATTGTTCATTCTGCTTCCATTTTCTAAAAGATGCTGTAGAAAATTTGTATTATTTCTTTCTTAATGTTCTGTAGAATTTATGAGGGAAACCATCTGTGCCTGGTGCTTTCCATTTTGAAAGGTTATTAATTATAGATTACATGTTTTTAATGGACATGCACATATTCAAATTATGTAGTTTACCTTGTTGAGGTTTTATAGATTATGACTTTGAAAAAATTGGTCCATGTCACCTAAGTTATCAAATTTGTGGGCCATAGTGTCATTCATAATATTCTATTATTATCTTGCTGATGTCCATAAGATTGGTAATAATGGCCCTTCTTTCATTTCTGATATTAGTAATTTGTGTCTTCTGTTTGGTTTCTTTGGTGAGCCTAACTAGAGATTTTTCTATTTCATTGATCTTTTCAAAGAACTACCTTTTGGCTTCATTGATACCATCTATTGTTTTTCTATTTTCAACTTTATTGATACTGCTCTTTTTTCTCTATTTTCCAAAGATGAAAGCTTAGACTATTAATTTTAGGTCTTTCTTCTTGTCTAATACATTCATTTAATGCTATAAATTTCCCTCTTAGTGCTGCTTTTGTTGCATTCCTCAGATTTTTCTTGTTCATTCAGTTCAAAATATTTTTAAAGATTTTTTGAAATTTCTTTTTCAGACCCATATGTTATTTAAAAGTGTGTTGTGTAACCTCCAAATAATATTTCACAGCTATCTATCTATCTGTTAGATTTTAATTCAATTCCATTGTGTTCTAAGAACATACTTTATACGATTTCTAGTCTTCTAAATTTGTTGATGTGTGTTTTATAACCTCAAATGTAGTCTACCTTGGTGAATGTTACACGTGACCTTGAAAAATGTGTGCATTGTGCTGTCGTTAAATGAAATATTCTATAAATGTCAATTAGATCCATTTGATTGATGGTGCTGTTTAGTTCAATTATATCCTTACTAATTTTCTGCCTGCTGTATCTGTCAATTACAGATAGATGGATGTTGAAGCCTCTAACTATAATAGCATAATTTGTCTATTTCTCATTGCAGATCTTTCCATTTTTGCCTCCTATATTTTGAGGCTCTCATTGAATTGACCCCTTATCTTTATGTAATATCCTTCTTAATTTCTAATAATTTTCTTTATTCTTAAGTCTGCTTTCTCTGAAATTAATATTGCTACTCCAGCTTTCTTTTGATTTGTGTTAGCAAGGTATATCTTTTTTCATCCCTTTACTTTTAATGCATCTTGTGTTTTACACAGTGCATTTCTTGTCAATAACATATAGTTAAATCTTGGTTTTTTGTTTTTTTTTTTAGCTCTGTCGCCCAGGCTGGAGTGCAGTGTCGCAAACTCTGCTCACTGCAAGCTCTGCCTCCCGGGTTCATGCCGTTCTACTGCCTCAGCCTCCTCAGTAGCTGGGACTACAGGCGGCTGCCACCACGCCTGGCTAATTTTTTTTTTTTTTTTTTTTTTTTTGTATTTTTAGTAGAGACGGGGTTTCACCATGGTCTCGATCTCCTGACCTCGTGATCTGCCCACCTCGGCTTCCCAAAGTGCTGGGATTACAGGCATGAGCCACGGCGCCTGGCCAATTAAATCTTGTTTTTTAAATACTCAGTCAGTCTCTGTCTTGTAATTGATATATTCAGACCTTTCACATTTAAAGTAATTGGCCAAGTGCAGTGGCTCATGCCTGTAATCCTAGCACTTTGGGAGGCCGAGGCAGGTGGATTGCCTGAGCTCAGGAATTCGAGACCAGCCTGGGCAACACAGTGAAAACCCATCTCAACCAAAATACAAAAAATTGGCCAGGAATGGTGGTGTGTGCCCGTGGTCCCAGCTAGTCGAGAGTCTGAGGCAGGAGAATTGCTTGAATCCGGGAGGCGAAGGTTGTAGTGAGCCAAGATCGTGCCACTGCACTCCAGCCTGGGCGACAGCACGACTCCATCTCCAAAACAAACAAAAACAAACAAACAAACAAAAAGCAATTATTGATATAGATTAATTAATATCTACCACATTAGTAACCATTAAAACTGTCATTGCCCTTATTGCACTTGTTTTTTGCTTTTTTTTAATATTACCCTTTTGTTCTGCCTTTTCTAACTGAGCATTTTATATGATTCCATGTTCTCTATTTGCTTAGAATATTATCCTTTTTAAAAATATTTTTAGTGGTCTTTATAGATTTTGCAGTATATATTTACAATTAATGTAAGTACACATTCCAATAACAGTATATTAATTCATGTGTAATGCAAGTTACTTTATTGTAGAATACTTCCTATTTCTTTTTCCAGGAATTTTTATATTGCTATTATTTATTTTACTTGCCCATAAGCTATAAACATTTGACACATCATTGCTATTATTATTTTGAACCCAGTTATCTATAATACCAATTAGGAATAAGAAAATTAAAAATATTTATTTTACCTTTTTTATTCCTTTCTTAATGCTCATCATTTTTTTATATATATGTCCAAGTTTCTCAGTAATGTCATTCTTCTTTCTGTAGAACTTTTAATAATTCTTGCAAGGCAGGTCTACTGATGACAAATTTCTTTTTTTTTTTTTTTTGTCCTGAGAAAGTTTTTGTTTCTCCTTTGCTTTTAAATGTTAATTCCTTTAAACAAAACTTTAAGCTGGTGGGTATTTTTTCTTTCAATATATAAATATTTTACTCCATGATCTTCTTGCTTGCATGGTTTGTGATGACACCTTGATTTTAACTCAGTGAGATACATGTTAGTCTTCTAACCTACAAACTATAAGATAATAAATTTGTGTTGTTTGTGGTAATTTGTTTTAGCAGCAATAGAAAACTAATATACTAGTTTAGGTCTTCAGTATCTTTTAGCTTAAGTAGAATCTAATTGTTCATTCCCTCTCAAGGTTTATTCTCTTCAAATCCATCTTTAATACTGCTGTCAGAATGATTGATCAAAAACTAAAATTTGACAGTCTTCTTTTTATTTCCTAAAACTCTGTAAGCTACAGAATAAATACTAAGCATGTAACATGAAAAAGGAAGTCCTCTATGACCTGGCCCCACTCACATATTTAGCTTCAGTTTTCATCATATACTTACAACTTTGTCTGCTCATAATACCAAATTCCCTGTAGCTTTTACTAGAGAAGTTTCTTTAGTTTTAAGTAAATGGAAATAAAAGCTGGTTAACTAAAGTAAAAATGGAGCTCACTGAATGGACTCTAGATTAATTAATGTAAAACTCTTGGAAGACAGATATCATCTCTCTAGAGAGCTGGCCACAAATGACTCAGCACCAATACCAATTGCCATTGGTTTCCATGTGTCTGCTCAAGGCTTAAATTTCTGGAATAGGCCAGGTGCGGTGGCTCACACCTGTAATCCCAGCACTTTGGGAGGCTGAGGCGGGTGGCTCACCTGAGGTTGGGAGTTCGAGACCAGCCTGGCCAACATGGTGAAACCCTGTCTCTACTAAAAATAAAAAAAATTGGCCGGGCATGGTGGTAGACGCCTGTAATCCTAGCTACTTTGGAGGCTGAGGCAGAAGAATCGGTTGAACCCGGGAGGTGGAGGTTGCAGTGCACCGAGATTATGCCATTGCACTCCAGCCTGGGTGACAAGAGTGAACCTCCGTCTCAAAAAAAAAACAGAAAGAAAAAAAGAAAGAAAGGAAGGAGGGAGGAAGGGAAGGAAGGAAGGAAGGAAGGAAGGAAGGAAGGAAGGAAGGAAGGAAGAAAGAGAGAGAAAGAAAGAAAGGAAATTTCTGGAATACAGGGGAGTAGAGTCACTTATTTTATATGGAAAGTCCTCACTTATCTCAAAAACACCAAACCTCGGCCGGGCGCAGTGGTTCAGCCTGTAATACTAACACTTTGGGAGGCTGAGGCAGGTGGATTATCAGAGGTCAGGAGTTTGAGACCAGCCTGGCCAACATGGTGAAACCCCATCTCTACTAAAAATTTAAAAATTAGCCAGGCGTGGTGATGGGCGCCTGCAGTCCTAGCTACTCGGGAGGCTAAGGAAGGAGAATCACTTGAACCCAGGAGGCAGAGGTTGCAGTGAGCCGAGATCATGCCACTGCATTCCACACTCCAGCCTGGGCAACAAAAGCGAGACTCCGAAAAAAAAAAAAAACCACCAAACCTTTATTATCCCAAATACAGTCATGGTCATGAGTAATTCCAAGTTCATATGAATAATTTACCCAACACCCTAGTCCCACAGGCCTCCTGAATCCCAGTGTCTCCACTAAACTGTCTTTTAATGCAGTACACAAAAGCATATCACTGTGAATTGCTCCACCTCTGCAAAAAACAACCACAAAATTCAAGACTTCTATTCTTTACTGCTGCAAGAGCCAGGGTATCTAGGTACATCAGAAACTAACTGTTGCTATGTTAAGCAAAAATGAAACATTATTGAAAGGAAATTGGGTAACTAAGGGAATAATTTGGAAGATTGGAGTGAGGCTCCATAAATGGCAGGACAAAATGAAACTAGGTAGACACAGCAGTAGCTGTGATTATACCATTTAATTGATCCAATACATATATCACTGCGTTATTAATGCCACTGACGGCTGTGTATTGAAGCTTGATTCAGTGCCACTATCCCCTGAATATTGGAGGTAGCTACTACCTTTGTGCAAATGGATTTTCTATTGACTTCAAGTCTTCGCAAGACTAGTTCTTTATTCAAAATAGAAGGCAAATGTGTTTCATGCCACCACATCTTGGCACAAAACTCCTCATTACTTTCTTCATCTGTAAAGTTAATTTTTCAAAATCTAACTCAGTGGTCTCCTATGAAGTCTTGTCTGCCCCAACCAACAGAGTTAACCACTTCTATCTTTGTGTCATCTATGTATCTAGGACCTCAAATTACAGCATTTTAAATATCTTATTGCAATTATTTACTTGTATCTGCATTTCCTACCAAACAGCCCGTGACTGGAAAGCACAGACCATAATTTACTTTTTAGTGAATTCTCTAATATAGTGCTCAGCACATCATGGGGGCAAGAAAGATTTTAATACTGAGAATATCCTGTCGTTTTCATTTTCACACTAATATTGAGGACTCCCTAGTTTGTTTTATAAAGGATCTTCATATAATTCTTTTTATGAATGAATGAAGTTGATTTTTGGATTAAGTAAAAATAAAATATTGTAATGTGGACCCAGCAGAGCTACTCCTGGGTATAGGCAGAGTGGGTTTGGGCTTAAGGCCACCTACCTTGGATATCACCTCTACTCACTTTGGAGATAGCCACTGGATTCTGAAAAAGTTCCTATTCTAATACAAATGTTGACACATATAGTCCTTAGGTTATTAGATTAATGTAGAGCAGAACAGGGTGTAAGGAGTGGAATCGGAGAAAGAAAAGGAAGATAGGAAAGCTCTGGGGCTTGAGTCCTACAAGGAAAAGAGGTGAATGTGTGCCCAACGTGAAGACCTATGTCTCTAAAAAGGTATTGGGTCATTAACAATATGCTCAGGTTTAACTTCATCTATGTCACAGTGTTCCTTGATCCAGTCAATTCTGACAGAAGGTAAGTGCCTTTTGGAAGCCTACGAAACAAATTCCAACCAGTTTCCTTAATCTCTAAAGTGAGAAGACATTTACATTTTGAATGTTAGCATAATAATTTCTGTTTTCCAGGTTGCTTTTTTTTTTTTTTTTGAGACGGAGTTTAGCTCTTGTTGCCCAGGCTGGAGTGCAATGGTCTGCCTCCAGGGTTGATGCAATTCTCCGGCCTCAGCCTCCCAAGTAGCTGGAATTACAGGTGCATGCCACCACACCCAACTAATATTGTATTTTTAATAGAGACAGAGTTTCGCCATGTTGGTCTCAAACTCCTGACATCAGGTGATCCACTTCCCAGTGCTGGGATTACAAGCGTGAGCCACCGTGGCCAGCCCAGGTTGCTTTTTAAATAAAACATAGAGTAATACTAAGAAATGTTTATAATTTAGAGTGAAAATAGGGAAGCATAGTATATTTCATAGTTGGGATGAAAATAAAAATACAGAAAGAATATGAAATTGAGATTTCAAACCATGGCATAAACTGGACTTGTGACTGTAACGGTCTAGTTTTGAAAAGAAATCATGTGTTAAGCAGTACTCAAGGTTAAATTCTCAGTACTCTCAGTCACTCTCAGTTCTCTACATGTTGTAAACTATAATAACTTAGAAAGACGGAAGTGAAAACTACGCAGAAAGCTTTAAAAATATTAACTATCTTTCTATCTTTGGCACTCAACTTGCTCTTACAATAATGAAAAGCTTCCCCTCACCACCCCCCCCAAAAAAAAACTGATGGAAATCTTTAAATCCTAATTACTTTCTGGTTTTTGGTATCCACAATGGGTACCTGAATAAACATAGAAATTATGAAGCTTTGGCATCCCTACCCCCTAAAAAAATCAGTTGATGAGCACACTTCATGCAGAACTACAAATAATAAACAGAAACTGGAAGACTTACTGTCAGAAGATCACTACTTAAACCTAGAGATAGTGAAAACAGAGTCCAGGACCTGCTTTGTAAAATAGACATAAACACGTTTTATGCTCACAAAATATCTTGGCTGGATAAATTTTTGTTTATGTTTCCATTTATTTCATAATGACAAAACAAGAGTAGAATTTTTATAGACATTAACATAGAATATGGGGATATAAGTTTTAAAGCATAAAATAAACTTTTATAATTATTTAACCAAAATATACAGTCGGGTGCAGTGGCTCACTCCTGTAATCCCAGAACTCTGGGAGGCCGAGGCAGGCAGATTGCTTGAACTCAGGGATTTGAGACCAGCCTGAGCAACAGAGTGAAACCCCATCTCTACAAAAAATACAACAACAAAAAAAATTTAGCCAGATGTGGTGATGTACACCTGATCACACCACTGCCCTCCAGCCTGGGTGACAGAATGAGATCCTGAGATCCGGTCTCAAAAATATATATATAAAAATAAATATGTATATTTGTGTATCTATATATAAATATGTATATTTGTGTACCTATATATAAATATGTATATTTTTATACATATCTATAGATAGCTAGATAGCTATATATGAGAGAGAAATTTTATATATTTTATATATAATTTATATATGTCTATATATAGATAGCTAGATACCTATCTATATAGAGAGAAAAGTATATTTTATATATAGACATATAGAGAGAAATATATATTTATATATAGATAGCTAGATATCTATATATAGAGAGATAAATATATATTATATATATATCTGTATATAGAGATAGCTAGATATCTCTCTATATATATAGAGAGAGAGAGAGAAAATAAGTTTAGCATTTAGAGGGATAGGGATCTGTAAGCTCATATAATCCAATTGTCCCACTGTGAAGAGGAAAATCAAGGCTCAGAAGGAATGCCACCTGCGCAGCGTCACCTAGTTGTGAATGAGCGCTAAGTAGAGAAATCTGGAATCCCAGACTCATGCTTTTAAGCCAGGCAAACTATGATGCATGGATTAAATTGAATTTGCTCCTTGATTTTGTTAGGGCTGAATGACTTATATACATTTAGTGGTTAAAAATATTTAAAAAGAATAATTTTCACTACAACAGTAGAGTGGTGTAGCTGCGACAATGATTGTACTACCTACCATGCCAAAAAAATACCATCTGGCCTTTGAAAGAAAATGTTTGTTGACCAAGGACTTAAGAAACGAGTTAAAAAATTAAATCCTGAAGCCTGCTTTCTACATTCACCAAAAAATAACCTGTACAAAATTTCTCATTTGTCAAACTCAGATTTTTTTTAAAGCGTATTCAGAAAGCTCCTAAAGACTTATTTCCTGCATTATTTGGGCCTGAATAGTTCTTTGTTTTAGGCAAGTTTAGTTTGGTTGCATGGACTAGAGATACATCCAAGCAAGCTTAAGAGAATTGGCCAAGGATGGAGCTGGAACTCATGGAAATCCAAAATCAAGATATCACTGAAAAGCCCTCCCAGAGGCTGGAGCTAAAGGATGTTTCTGAATTTTAGTTAGCCCTGGCTACTTTCGAAACAAGAGTTCAATCACCTTTTTCCTGGTGCTCCATCATACTTAACAGCCATACTCCTCACAAGCGTTTCTTGTTCTCCAGTATCAACCGCCTCTTTTGGTTTATTTTAGCTCTGTGCTACTTCAAAACTTGACTTTTGATGTGGTCCCACACAAGCACCTTAGTCTAAATGCAGCTTTCATGGCCTGTTTGGAGTAGCAAATCTGATTAGCTAAGTTGATTCCTGAGGCATTAACCTGATTACTCAAAAATGTATCTGCTTAGCTTTACTCATCCTTTATTCTAGCTAACTGGCTGCTGGCAAATCTGTGATTTGGCTTCTCTAAGATCAAGAGTTCCTTCATTCCAACCATTCCTGATTCAGAAGATGGCAGCCTGGGAAGAAGCAGCCCCCATCAGGGGCTATCCCAGTGATGTTTCCTTTAGAAGAAGCTGTGTTTGGGGCACCATCGACCAAAATAGTTCTTCTTGGTTTCCATACGTAATACTTTTCTCTACAGCTAGATTTGAAATCCCTTAAGGGAAAAAAAATACTTCTACTTTTATATCCATGGTTGTTCTTGATAAATCTTATTTAAGGATGCTCAGAATAAGTTGTGGCCTGAATGAATGATCAGTCTACCAACGAGTATAACAAATAAATCAACAGACTTTAAATTATTCAAGACTAAAATATAAAAAACAAACAACTGCAAAAATATATTAGGTTTTTTTAGTAAAATGTGATTTGTGTGTATGTGTGTTTCCTGAATAGCTAGGTATTCAAATCAGCTCTCTAGTACAGTTGAATAGATTTTGATTTTAATTTTTCATATTAAATGTATTAATATAGTTTCAATAATAAATAGTTTAATAAAGCATAAAAACTTATTAATATAGAGTTTAATCCCAGAGAAAAACAGGGAACCTAGAAATAAGTTAAAAATAAAATAAAGTCAGGGGAATATTTGCATATTAATGACTAAATTTTTTTCCTCAAGGTAAGAATAAGAATAGAAAGAAACTGCCTACCTGGGCTTCTCTCATACAATGTCCCCAAATTTGAGAATCCTTATGTTTGGTGGCCCTGAATCTAAAGCTTTTCTTTAAAATCAAAGCTTTTAATATCAGTGAATGGTTGCAAAATGCAATAATACTTTATAGTGTAACTTGACAAAGAATCATTGGCTAATGCAATGCTCTTTTTTCTTTCACAAAATTGGTGACAACCACAATCCAGAATTTATAACAGATAACAGTCTCATTTGTTAAAACATCGAGGGAAAAATTTCAGGTACCATTTCCATCATTCAGGATTAAACTTCTACTTTAAGTTAAAAGCAAAATATAATTTTATAATATTGTATATTTATTGTCTCCCCAAAGCCTATTCTTTTAAAAAATCTATTTAATGAAAAATATAGTGTAACTTAATTCAAGCTCATTTAGGACTTCATATTTGTACTCTACAAGTAAAATTCAAGACAGTGATAGCAAAAGCATAATAAAAATCTAAATTCAGCTCTTTCAAAAATATTATATATATATGCTCAGCAAAGAAACAAAGGCAAATATTTAACTATATATATGATGATGAATTTTTAAAATTAATTTAGATAACCAGAATAATAGTAAGTGGTCACACACAATGTTACAGATTTGAAATAGAGAATGCAGTCATGTATATTATAAATAATAAAATTGATTTTCTTTTAAAAGTACATTAAAATAGGTGACAATAGTGATTATATATCTATTCCATAATATCAGTTAAATGTATCCATCTCCCTCTGACATATAAATAACACAATATAGCATTATTCTTCCTAAAAGAAACTGACTATATGAAAGTTCAACATATGGGGAAATAATAACATGCCTACAAAAGTAAAGAAGCTCTTATGATATGACATTAAATTCTAGATCTAAAGTTGTTCTGGGAATAGTTATTTACACTGCTGGTAAATTTCATATTAGAGGTCCTAGTCTATTGAGTACTTTCCTCCTATTCCCATCATAAAAAAAACACACACATAAAACAAACATTTCTCTAAATACAAAAATCCTATCCTGGACTTCTAATATCTCTGTGTTTAAAATCCCCACAAACTGCCTCTACCTGTAATGAAATATCTATACATATTCATAGTTATTAATAATTTATACCATTATTCTGATAGCTTTCTTTTATTATAAATTTTGGAAGAAAGAGTTTAAAATTGATTTGTTCCATAAGAAAAGTTGGTATCTTCTGGATGATTTGGATACAGAAAGTCTGTGTGAGTGGATCATAAAATAGTATTTTATGAAAGGCAACCATATTTTAATGCTGAGTTGGACACAAATTATTCAAATCATTTAATTTTTTATTTGTCATACGTTTATCTTAATGTTAACATAATATAATATATTACAAAAGACTGTGTGCTACATTACTGGCCAATCAAATCCTGTCCTTATTATGTAAATTTGGTATTATAATTGGCCATCTTCCACCCCTATTCCCCACTTTTCTTCTGCAATATTACTATGTATAGGAATAGCCTAATATCAACATAGTTCACCAGGAAACTTGTCTTAGTCCTCTCCACATACATGTCAATAAATAGCTCAACATCTGTATAAGATATATGGAAATATTCTACTAATATGGATGTTTACGTATTATATATGTGTGTGTGAATCATTTCATTGAGTATTATAAAATATCAACTTTAGAAGTTCTTCCCCTCTACATATACTTGTCCTCCCACATATTTGAAATAATTCAAAATATGTGACTTAATTTTTGTGATTATTAAGTCCTATCAATGAAAGAGAATCTCAAGTCACACTAGAAGAAAAACATATTGCAAGTAATTTGTATATAAATAAGAATTGTGAGTATATTGAAATTGGCAAATATTTTATAACATGCAGCCAGGCACAGTGGCTCATGCCTGTAATCCTACCACTTTGGGAGGTCAAGGTGGGTTGATTCCTTGAGTCAAGGAATTGGAGACCAGTCTGGGTGACACAGTGAGATCTCATCTCTAAAAAAAATACAAAACTTAGCTGAGTATGGTGGCACATGTCTGTAGCCCCAGACATGGGAGGCTGAGATGAGAGAATCACTTGACCCTAGGAGGCTGAGGTTGCAGTGAGCCAGTACCACACCATTGCACTCCAGCCTGGGTGACAGAGTGAGACCCTGTTTCAGAAAGATACATATATATATATATAAAAATAATATTTTGTGTATGTGCATGGAATAAAGATAGTAATTTTTTACCAGCCCACCTGGTAAAAGATTTTACCTGCCTACTTTCTTCCACTGAAGTAGCAAGTGAAAGAAACAGCTATTATCCTTTTATTCCCAATATAAATTCTTACTCATTCTGTGCAAAGGAAGAGATGTAATAAATATATTCTTTTTTCAGAGAGCAAAACTTACGTCCTTCCCAGTTATACAAATTGACGGTAAAGTAGAATAAAATGAAGGCTCCACCATGTTGCTTTTGCTTTCACCATTAGCATTAAGTTAACAGTTGCCTGCTTTTAGGAAGGTCAAATACTAGAAAATTAAATAAGCTAGAGATGAGAAAAATTTAAAATTCACCCCAGACCTGCATGAAATCTAGCTGAATATATTCTGACTGGTTATTATGCTTAACACATTATTTACTGTGAAACACAGGGAGTGTCTGGGAAACTCCATTTCAGTTCTAAAATAAATATAACAGTACTAGTACCCATAGAATTTTAAAATTTCCAAGTTATGTGTCACAAACTTTGTAATTTTTAGGTACAAGGGATTAGAGGAGAATGTTAAAAAAAAATCAAGAGATAGCTGGGCATGGTGGCTCACACCTATAGTCCCAGCACTTTGGGAGGCTGAGACAGGAGGATCAGTTGAGGCCAAGAGTTGGAGACCAGCCTGGGCAAAACGGTGAAACCTCATCTCTACTAAAAATACAAAAATTAGCCAGGTATGCTAGCACAGGCTTATAGTCCCAGCTACTCAGGAGCCTATGGGAGGAGAATTGCTTGAACCCGGGATGAGGAGGTTGCACTGAGCTGAGATCACGCCACTGCATTCCAGCCTGGGTGACAGAGCAAGACTCTATCTCAAAAAAAAAAAAAAAAAAATAGAAATCAAGAGACAAGGAAAAAGATGGGGAGAGTGGGAAAATAATGCAAAATCAGGGAAATTATTTTCCATTGTGACAACCAATCAATCATAAACTTTGATTGAAATTCTCCTTAATAGACTAAAACACAATGTTTTTGTTTGGATATACCTGTATTTATTTATTTATTCATGTATTTATTTATTTATTTATTTTTGGTGACAAGTAGTTTTCCTGCTAGATAGCTATGATCTTTACTCACGTTATTCTTTCCCAAACTCATAGATTTCTATCATAGAGATACAGGCCTTGGGAAATTCTCTTTTTCAAGTACATTTGGCAAAGCAATGGGCACAATGCTTTTTCTCTGTCCTTCTAACTTCATTTTTGCCTTCTAACCTCGTTTTGCAAAAGCAACATGGTGGATCCTACATTTGACAAAGGAATGGGCACAGTGCTTTTCTCTGTCTAACCTCATTTTGCCATGTCCTGGCCATCTTCATGTCAAAGTATTCATGTCCATTCTCAAAATAATGAATAAATAAAGCTGTCTTAACATTATAAATTGAATCTACTCTCCATATATTTTTTAGCCAAATACTCTGCATAAAGTTTTGAAGTTATATACATTGCATTTTTCAAAAAATGGTTTTCAAAGGATCATACGTTGTTTTCTCTGGATCCTGAAATTTGTACAATTTACTGACATTTCCCGTGATATGTGTTTGACTTGTGATTTGGAGCCTACTACTCCGAATGGGTTGGCCTGTGAATGTGGACCCACACAGGATCTAGCCCAAGATTCATGTAGAGGGGCTGTACTGGGATTTAGTGCACCTTTGAGCAAAAATATCAGAGTACAAAGTGTGGAGGCTGTTGGCCCATTGTGGCCTGTGGGGGTACTACTTTTTAAACAAAGGTATCACCTCTGACAATGTAGATAGACTCTCTGAGCTCTAGTCTTTTTATTTACAAAATGAAAATTATACCTGGGCCATGAAGTGGCTGTGAGGTCTTAAGCAAAGTCATGTAAAGAAGTGGTTCACACATAGCAAGTGCCTATAGATAGTGCTAACCCCTCTTTTCTCCCCTTAAATAATTTCCCTAGAGGGGCTTAAGAAAAATTCCAGGGCCAGTTCACATTTGCAAGAGATAGAGAAAGAAGCTCATTAAAAGACAAATCCCTGCTTCTTAATGAATGGATAATATGGTAGGAGGATGCACACCAAATGTGGTGTGGACTCACGATGGAGGGCCATATAACTCGCTGTGATTATTCATTGCGAGGCATGGAGTCATTGGAGCTAAGTCTGGAGTGGGTGATCATTTACCCAAGAGCAGTATTGAAAGGTAATAAAAGAGGAAATAATCAGATCAGATTCAGATTTTAGATAGATAATTCTGGTAGCAAAATAGTTCACAAATTGGGGAATGGAAGCAAGAGTGAAAGCGGAAAGCACATAGTTGTTTGTTTGTTCATTTGTTTTCGAGTCTGCCTCTGTTGCCTTGGCTGAAGTGCAGTGGAGCCATTTCCGCTCACTGCAATCTCTGCCTCCCAGGTTCAAGCGATTCAGGTGCTTCAGCCACCAGAGTAGCTGGGATTACAGGTGTGTACCACTATGCCTGGTTAATTTTTGTCTTTTTAGTAGAGATGGGGTTTTGCCATGTTGGCCAGGCTGGTCTCGAACTCCTGGGTTCAAGCAATCCGCTGGCCTTGTCCTCCCAAAGTGCTGGGATTACAGACAGGAGCCACCGTGCCTGGCCTAGAAAGCCCAGAGTTTAATAGTTATCTTGAAGAATACCAAGAGCCTGAATGAGAACAATGACAAAAGGGCAGACAGACAGATAGAAAGTAACATCAGCACTTGCTTTCTAGTCCTGTGGAATAAAAGGCATAAGGAACATAGAAGAGAAGTTTTGAAGGAAAAGAGAAAAGATATCACTGAAGGCTGAAAAAAGCAAATGTTTTTCATCCCACCCACCTTGTTTAGGTGATCCATCCTTCCTTCCTTCCTTCCTTCCTTCCTTCCTTCCTTCCTTCCTTCCTTCCTTCTGTTTCTTTCTTTGTTACCGGAGCACAGTGGCACGATTTCGGTTCATTGCAATCTCCGCCTCCCAAGTTCAAGTGATTCTCCTGCCTCAGCCTCCTGAGTAGCTGGGATTACAAGCGCTTGCCACCACGCCCAGCTAATTTTTAGTAGAGACCAGAGTCTCACCATGTTGCCAAGGCTGGTCTTGAATTCCTGGCCTCAAGTGGTCCTCCCACTTTGGCCTCCCAAAATACTGGGATTACAGGTGTGAGCCACTGTGCCCGGTTTGTTTAGGTTAAATTCAGACTTTAAACATTTCTTGTTTACAAACAGAAAATAATAGCTCAGGACTTTAGAGCTTATAGTTTCATCAATATTTAAGGGGTATTATATAGGTCAATAATTAATGAAAACAATATTAAAATAAAATGGTGTTAGGCTGTGGGTAAAATATTCATATATTCTGGCCCTAAAACCAAAATATGTGGTTTGATAATAGGCTTTTTTTCTTCTTTCTCATTTGTGAAGTTAATTACACAAAAATAATTCAAAAGGGAATTACCTTTTGAATTACCTTTATTTTAAAAAGAACATTTTTATGAAGTCTAAACTGAACTGGAAAATCCAGACTATGCAATCACTAACCATAGAAGAATTGATCACTAAAACTTAAAAAACACATTTCAACATTATTTTAGTCATAAAACCTTCAACCATTTTATGAAAAAATATCTGTGTTTTTCTGGAACTGGGCTAAACCTTATTATCATCACTATCTATTTGAACCCTACAGTTTGAAAATAACAGTGTGACTCAACATGCTAATGTATGTTATCTCTTAAGACCAGTTCAGATATTAATGTCATTAGTCAGTGAATTACTCTCTTTCCATACCTAGTCTAGGCATTAAGGATCCAGGTGCTGCTTGTACCACTCTGATGCCACTTGGTCCACAGTGGCTTTGGGTGAGTAACATAAAATTTTTGTTCTAATTTTATTTGTTTGCTTCTTTTTTTCTTCCTAGAGAAACGTGGAAATCCATACAATTTCATTTTTCATTTTAGAAGCTGTAACCTAATTGCACATGGCTTGTCCTGCTAGTCTATATGTCTTCATATATTTTGAACTGTATTTTTTTTTTTTTTTGAGGTGGAGTCTTGCTCTGTCACCCAGGCTGGAGTGCAGTGGTGCAATCTCGGCTCACTGCAAGCTCTGCCTCCCAGGTTCACACCATTCTCCTGCCTCAGCCTCCCAAGTAGCTGGGACTACAGGCGCCCACCACCACGCCTGGCTAATTTTTTGTGTTTTTGGTAGAGACAGGGTTTCACCATGTTAGCCAGGATGGTCTCAATCTCCTGACCTTGTGATCTGCCCGCCTCAGCCTCCCAAAGTGCTGGGATTACAGGCTTGAACTGTATTTTAATGTATGGCCAGTCCCAGATTTTATTAAAATATTTAAAGAATTATACTACAATATATTGTAATATTTTCCAAATGTCAATTTGGTTTCTAATATAGTAGACACACAGAAATACCTAAAACCTGGGCAAATTAAAACCTAGGTCTATCAGCTTTTAATTTCAGTAGTTACATAGGAAAGCTTACATGCACAATTAACCTCTATGATTGAACCATGACCATGTCATTTAAGTTGACCATAATTGCGTCATGTGGATTCACTGATATTCTTAGAAATTTTTAAGGAATATATGAGACGACAAAATAATCCTCAGAAACTCTTCAAATAAAAACTTCCTACCATAGGAAAGTCAATGCTTAACATGACTCTATTGCACTAATTTTAATAACATGCATGATTACCATTTTTTTAAATTTTATCATTAAAAAAACTTAAGATGCCTCTTTCCCATGCAATGAATTCAAATACTTTCAACAGTTATCCTGGGCAACAAAATTTGTTCTACTGAGTTATATTATTTTATTCCAAGTCCCACTGAAAATAAAATTGATCATGCAGCTGAGTTATGGTCACTATAATTTGCTTCTTACAGTTATATCTTAAATGTCATCCATACTGTCTCAAATATAAATTACAGGATAACTCTTTGTTCCTTCTTCTCTGCCCTTGTTTTACTATTGCTTAAAACTTTCAAATAATCACACTCATTTATTTAAAGCTTTGGGGTTTAATATAAAGCAGAAAACCAAACCACATAACCACAATGACACTAATTGAATGGGTCATTGAATTGCTAGCTTTGCCAGAGAAGAGAATCTTCAATGAACTACATTTGGCATGTCTTTTGCAAGAGTTTCTTTGAAAAAGGAAAATAATATTTGCATGTCATGTTTTAATGACATAACATATAGAAAAATCTAGAGTGATAATGAATTTTTCACTCTACTCAAAATTTCAAAGGAGAACTCCTTAAAATCATTTTATTGTTTATAGAATAAAATTTCATTTGTAAAAAAAAATCCATTTCTGCACATTTTCAGAAATATGTCTATTATAAAAATGAGATAAAGTTATAACTGAGTAGCAGTTGAGATGTGACAACAATTTGGTTATCACATATAGTCTGGTTGATTAGACTATTTGGCTCTATTTGCCTTCTATAATCATGATAGAAAAGGAGTTTAAAGGAACTAAAAAAAAATAAAAAAATTAAAAAAGAAAATAAAGAAAAGAAAGGCTGAGGTTTCAACCCTTGAATTTTGAAGAAGTGTTAGAATTGTAGTATCATTGACAGGGTGGGCAAGTCATAGAGAGAGGTTCACTTTTTGGGAAAATGCCATAAGTTTGATCCGTGCCAGTCATACATTCAACAAAGAATGTTTAACAGGCGGTTCAAAATAATAAGTACTACTAAATAATGCTTTAAACTTAACAAAGTGCTTTTGTAGTTATCATCTCATTTGATCTTCACAAAAACCCTATGAGTTGATAGTCAGGACAAATCTTATCATAATCAAATTCATTTCATAAATAGATTTAGGAATGGAAACAATAGATTTGAGGAGAACACAAAATATTTCAACCCTGGTGCTTTTACAGCTTTTGATACTTTGAATCTCTACTTATAAAAATAAGTATTTTATCCCAGCCTGGGCAACAAAGCAAGGTCCCATCTCTACAAAAAATACAAAATTCAGCAGGGTGTGGTGGTGAGCACCTGTAATCCCTGCTATTTAGGAGGCTGAAGTGAAAGGATCACTTGAGCCCAGGAGGCTGAGGCTGCAGTGAGCTATGATCAGTCCATTGGAATCCAGCCTGGGTGACAGAGCAAGATCCTATCTAAAACAGTTTTTTAATACAATAAAATAATTTATCATTATTGAAATATTTATAAACTTTATTGGAAGGTTATTTAGAGTAAATCCATGAACCAATTTAATCCAATGGTCAACTTCTTACAGACTATAGTTAAATAATTTCCTCTTGTCAATTACCATTTTTCTTTTACTGAAAATATTTTAATTTTGATCAGTAAATTTTATGATAGAAAGCTGATTAATCAATCAGTTTTGCTCATATAAAAATGTCTTAATGTTTAGACTTTCTGATTGCTTGCTTTTGGTCATTATTCTACTAAGACAAATTTTCCTGGATCGAATATTATGGATGAATATTTCAATAAGATGTTATACTGTATCCAATTTTATTTAGTCACATTTTATTTCTTGTGCAGTTCTAGCCCTTCTGTTTTATTTGGTGTTGATTATTCCTAGCAATTTCACTTATTAGGGGTCACCCAACCAAAACACTATTGGGGTTAAAATGGTAGCGTCAAAACCGAGATTGCTTTGAATTGGGTACTATCTGCATTTAGAGGGTACTTACTGCAAAATCTGAAGTAATACTCATTTTAGGAAGCAAAATGAAAAAGATGAAACAGAAAAGGATTTTGAGATCACTAAAATTTAAGCCTCATATATGGGAATCTCTAGCAACCAATATTTCTTCAACAGATTATATTTTCTACATCATTGCACTTCTTTTATGCTAAGACGTAATGAGTGAAACTTACCATCTCAGACCAATTGGCATGGAGCAGAAGTCCTGAATTGAATGAGATATAAGAAATCATTTCATTGGTATAAAGAATTTCAGGTGAAATTTTTAACATTGAAAAATAGATGGAACAAAACAAGTAGATGCAACCAGATGGGATTTCAAAAGTACCCAATTGGATTGGTGAGCAAAATAATTTGTCAATAACTGTATTCAAGTTTTGTTAAGCCACCACTGAAAACGTTTAATGCCCTAGACTACTTTCTTCACCTTTCCAAATAGAGTAATTTCATCCCTTCTCAAAAAAAGAGCTCCCTTTCTTTAGCAACAATAATGAAATTTGTATTTAATATATGGCAATATTAAGGCATTAAGGTGATTAGGGTGACACCATGAGAAAATAAAATAAAACCCTTTACTCAGAAAAACTAGAGGCATAAGAGTTTTAGAGTCATAAGTTTTAGAGTCAGACATGTACATTCAAATGTTTTCTCAACCATGTCAATCTCTTATGGAAGTTACTGTCTCCTTCAAGTCCTCAATTTCCCCATTTATAACTTGGAGACAGTCATAGTTCTTATTTCATAGGTTTTTGTGAGGATTAAGTATGATAATACAGAATATTTAGGCCAGCTTAAGCAACACATTAGATATTTAGCAAATATTATTTAACTAAAGTGTACAATAATGCATGTTTTTAAAGTTTTTTATATGTTCAAAGGACTATGATGTAAAAGTTTTACAGTAAATCGTGACTGTTATTATTATAGCATCACTCTGTATTAGTATAAACATGGACTATAGAATCTAGAAAATGGTGTTATAAAATACCACCATCCTACATGCTATAAAAATATGTTATTTTAAAAATACACTTGTGAAGGGAAACCATAAAGATTTTTACACAAACATCTTCTAATAGAAATGATTTTGTGTTTTAGCTTTGTCAACGTACAGCAAGTGATATCAAATATTTCCTACATTGTGTTTTAAATTCAATTTCAATTTCAAATTATCATTCTAAATGGTATATAAGATTTTACAAAGTAAATCTTTTTATATTCATTTTTATAAATTATACTATATGTATTATCTCTATACCCTTTAGAAGGATTTTTGCTATTTGTAAGTGAAGTACATTTTCAAGCTCTGTTGCCTAGAGTAGAATCTTAGTTTCATAGTGTAGTACAGAATATTTCTTAGCCTTTTTGTACACAGACAATTGTTTTAAAATCAAGAGAAACAAATTATGATAACATTTTGAAGAAGAAAATTAAAGCTTTACAGGAATCAACCTAATCTTACAGTTTCTATATTAATCCATTGTACTCTTGAATAATTGTAAATAGATATCAGAATTACAGCCAAATTTAAGAAGCTCTAGGTTTTTAATTATTCCTCAAAGAGTAATTACATTGCTTGTGAAATATCAGTGCCTCATAAATATATTTTTAAACAGATCAAGGTGATAAAGAATGCATAAAGTAAGAAGGGGAAAAATAAACTAATGAAATAGACAATTGTATTTGAAGTAGTCATTTCTAATTACAGAAAACCTTCATTGATATCTTCTACCATTAGAGAAACCAAACAGAATTAAGTACAACACAAACTATATCCTCTAATAAGAAATGCAGATTTATTATTTTCAAACTCACAGTGTACATTTAGCTGCTAATAAAAGCACTTCTAAGTAACAGTCTTTCATTGCGTGCTTTAATAAATAGGTGGGAATCATTTGAAATTAGACCCATTTGTATCACACAATGTGTTAAAATCTTTAAAAACAGCTTGGTTAAAAGCCTCAAGCAATCTTGTTTACACTATTAGCAAATCCTTGCTTCATAGATCATACAAAAGTAAATTTCAGCCTTGCCTAGTTCAAATTATCATAAATTCTGAATTATATTCAGCATTTTAAAGCTGGAAGGGACCTCAGAGATCTTCCAGTGAAGTCTACAATAATGAGATTTTCCTGGCTGTTACATCTAAAATGCATGCCATATATATAAACAAATTCTAAACATTGTTGACTGTTTTCAAAAATGTTAGTGACACTGTATTGTTACTTCAAATGGTATATTTTTTCAAACATATCAAGAATTTCATGAGCTATTCAGAAACTTTTTGTCAGCATGATTTAAAATCATTAGCAGTGTGTTGCATTGTTTGTATTCCTTGCTTTATCATTTTGTTTTCTTATCCTACTCAGCTCTAGAAAGTTCAGGAAAATAGTCTTTACAATAACAGTTTGACTACGCAGTATATTCGAATAACATAGCCAACAATTTCAAGAACTTGTAAAAAGTCAAAGCAGAAACTATTACACAGATCTGAAATCAGTAGTGGTGGGAGCCACCATGTGGCTTTCTACACACATGAGAGGAAGCTTACAATTTCACTCCAGTTCTCTGTTCTGCTGAAGTGTATTTTATACTGGGAGGAAATCAGAGAGGCCCTTGTATGCAACATACTGCAATTGTATAACTACACATTGCAAGTTCCATGAAATTGGCTCTCTCCTTGCCAGCCTCCTTAACTGCATATTCTAGTTCTCAGAGACTTTTCTAGGACCTTATGGGAAATTTATCAAAATATGCCATCACTTCAAGCAGGAAGAAGTGGGGCTTTTGTCATTTGGACACCATCTGCCCCGTCACCGTACTCCCTGATGTAACCTACTTTATTTATCCATGCAATAAATATTTATAGAGCAACAACCAGGTACCCAGCATAGGCTATGTTGCCAAGAGGAATGCAAAAGAAATGTTAGAGTTTCTGACCTCAAAGAGTTTTAAATCTGATTATGGAAAAAAATCACACTTTTGTGTTGCAGATAAATTACAATGCATAATAGTCTCCTCTAAGTGCCAGAGGCGTGGTACACTTAATGTTTCAACAAAAAGAGGATCAGTACAGACTCAAAGGCAAGAAGATACTCTGTAGAAGATAAATCTGGATCTAGATCTATCAGACTGGGTAACATTTTCTAAGGTTGGACATTCAATGTGTAAGAAACATGTGTCAGGAAGTCAAGAAAATAACTCTTAAAGTGCAAAATGACTACTCTCTCTGCCATTACACTACCGGTACATGGTGGCTATTAGTCATACATAATTATTTAATTTAAAATTAATTAAAATACAGGCTCACTTTCTCAGTCACACAAAATATATTTCAAGTGTTCAATATCCACATGTGGCTAGAGACTAGAGTATTGTACAATGCAGATTGAGACCATATCTATCATCCTAGAAAGTCATTTCAGACAACTCTATATAGTATTTACTTCACAGCAAGATCAACCTAAAAGATGTAGAAGACTCAGTGCAGGACACAGAAAACTCGATTTAATAATCAATGAGCCAAGACAAAAAAAAGTCCTGCATGGAAATTCCACTGTGGATGCAAAGCGTATTTCAGCACTCCATAAAGCCTATATGTCATGTAGAACTTACCTTCTCAGAGGGATGGACCAATTAGTATGAAGGATATGGCATATAAGGAGGAGGAAAGGAAGGGAATGAACTAGCTTATTTGGAGATGCCATATATACATATGGGAAGTGGAATAACAATTTAGCAATGTCCAAGGGCAAGAATATAAGAACTAGAGAAAGGAACAATAGAAAGCAATTTATGGATCTGACAAAAGTTCTATCCTGCAAGTATCAGCTCACCTGTAGACACAGCTAATGCCTTAGATTGCTGTAAACTTCTGGTGGTTTGTCTGTAAGAGTAAAAGAAAAGCTAAACTAAATGGCTGGAGGAGGAAAGAATTAATTGGGGCAGAGGAGGAGGAGGAGTTATGAATATTCTGTTGCTTCAGTCGCCTCATCGTGTTGAAAAGGATAAAAATCTGGGAAGAAGAATTCTAAAGTAAGAAACATTTCTTGTACAGCATCTCTGATGACCAGAGATTACAAGCACTTCTTAGCTCCCAGTACATTAGGACATTGTAACCCCCCTTTTTCTTCTTTTAATTATAATATGTACACATTTATACAGAGTATCCTTAGCCTGCCCCCCAGTAAAAACCTTGTTTATTGTTTATTTCTAATCACGATGCTATCTGGTAATATCCGGGGGAACCTAGAACATGGAAACACCCTCTTGACCATGTTATCGGTTGTGACTGAGATTTTAATAGGTAACTAACAGGGCCCAATTGGTTGAATTAAATCTTTAATAACCACAAATTAACGTTTACATATTTCTCACAATCCCTGGCATAGCTAACTGATTAATGAGGGACTTTGGGTGACATTGTATGTGTGTGTGTGTGTGTTGCTAATAATACTTAAAGAATTTTTAAAGATGTGGCAAATTTTTGAGCTGAAAAAATGCTAAGAAGAAATATAGTTTAAGACATTTGTGTTAATATATAAAAAACTGAGGCCTAAGGAATTTAAATGATACCCTTACAGGCACATAGTTTAATGACACTTATGTGGTCCTATGTCCTAGCCTAATATTTCTGTTTTATTACACTCTGATATTAGCTGTGCTATTACTTTTAGTAGTCAACATATTAGAAACAGCTCAACTATCAGTTCTAATCTTGGCTAATCAAATAATATGTGATTCCATTTAGAGTAATTAATATATTTAGCCAAAAAATCTATATATCTCAATGGATATTTCTAAGCACTTTTATGAATATATACCTATCTTCTCTGTTTCTTGCTTTATCCTTATCTAGAGTTGCAATATTTGAAGATGGATAATCAGATGCAAATTATTAGCCAACACAGACAGAAATGCATCAAAAACCCTTCTGCTTGGCAGGCTATTATACTGATGGCTTCTAAAGCACCATGAGCACCGTGTCTCATAGTATTCACACTCTGGTATAGTTCTTTCTCACTCTAGGCTTGGCCATGTGACTTGCTTTGCCCAAAGGGACAGTGGCAAGTGTGATGCAAGCAGAAGCTTGACAAATAAATACTTGTACACTGGGACTTGTCTTCTTGGAATGGTTCTTCTTGGAAGCCAGCTGCCATGCTGTAGGTTGAACTAAAGGGGAACTTTATGGAGGAAAGACCCTGGAAGATGAGGATATCTTAGACATGCCCAGCAGAGACCTAACTAAATGCAAGCACATGAATAACTTCAGCTATAGTACAAATAATAGAAAACCACCCCAGCTGAGCACAGCCAACCTAAAGCTACTTCTTAATTTTCATTTTGTCATATCATATGGTAATAATGTAAACACAATAGACTCCTAAAAGTATAAAACTGTATATTTTCCTTAAGCAGCAATTATGGAGATAATCCAGTATATCAGCCCTATTTTTTAATATTTTGTACGACTGGGCTCTATAGGAACAACTCTAGTATTTCTTATTGGAGGAAAAACAAAGGTGGCTTGGATCTTTGAACTATTGCTTTAAGATTTTACTTTTTTTAACTTTATGGAACTTTTTTAAATTATAGGAACTCAAAGAGTATTTAGGAAGAGTTTTTAATACAACAAGTTTTTAAAATTTGATATTAGTCTGTATCTTCTAGTGAAGAAAGTCGTGTATAATAACCTTTAGGAGTAAAGGACTCAACATTGTGTATTTTTGCCTCAGAATACATCTTTTTTGATCTGGCAAACATCATCTTCATTGCTGTTAGCAATTTATATGGTTCTTCATTAGTCACTTGTATGGTTCATGTATAATTCTGCTCATCATTTTATACTCTTATGTGACTTCGTTGATAGTATTAGCTGTTCTTTGCTTATATGTAATCCTAAACTAAAAACAGTTAAAGAAAAGATATTTCTTTATAATTTTGCCCTTATGAATGTCCTTACCAAAATTTACCTGAGTTATATGGTGCAGTTTTTCAGAATTTAATGCAACTTCTAGAGCCACTTAGGCAGTGAAGTGGATGTGTTAACTAATAGGCATGCCTCCAAAAAAGTGATGTCAAGAAAATTGGGGAAATACTTTGTACTCTTGCAGATTTATGATGAATTTTCATATATTAAAGGTGGTGAGAAGGTAATTACACTAATTTTGTTCTTCAGATTTACATGGTTACAGAAATGTTTTCTTGCCAAAGAGGTTATAATTGTTCAAGAAACAAGCTGCTTACAGATATCTTAAAATTATGAAAGCCAAAAGGGTCTCTGTTTTGCTCTTTCCAGAGCTGTCTTTACTAGTGGTCGTTTTGGGGTAAATATTCTTAAGTACCTACTGGAAAAGCTTCCACCTTCTGTGACATCCCTCTGATTCCTCTGTGTCATTCCTCTTCTCTCATGTCATCTTTCTTGTCTCTCTCTCTCTGTCTCTCTCTCTCTCTCTCTCTCTCTCTCTAATATTGCCTCTCTGGCTAGCCTCAGCAGTGTTGCTCTCCTTCTCTAAGTTTATCATTGGTTGACCTCAGGGATTTCAAAGCTAGCTGATCATCAGAGTGACTAGATCTTTTGAAGAATAAAACAAACAAATATCTGTTCTGGGGCAATTCCTTCCCTGGGATTCTGAGTCAGCAAGGGTAATGTGGGAATAGTAAAATGGCTTTGCAAATTTCCCCAGATAAATCTAAATGTAAACCAGGATGGTCAACAACTGGTCTGCCTCCAAACTTTACTGGCCATAAGAAGAAATGTGTTCTGGACTTCAAGCTTCTTCATAAAGAAAGAAAAGAAGAGATTTGATAACTAAATGCAGTGCCTGATGCTGAATTGTATCCTGGATGGAGACAGAATGGGGTGGGTTATAAAGGATCTTAATGGACAATTGATGAATTTTGTGTATGGCCTGTGAATTAGATAACAGTATTTTATGGATGTTAAGTTTTTCTGATTTCTATAATTGGGTTTTAACTACTTAAGAGAACATTGAGATTTCATTTTTTGTTCTTGTTTTCCCAGAAACACATGATAAACTATTCAAGGGTAGAGGGGCACAATGTCTCCAATGTATTCTCAAATATTTAAAGGAAAATTTGCATGTATGTATACATATGAAGAGGGAGGCAGAGATTTATAAAGTAAATGAGTCAGCATACAAATAATCGTTGAATTTGGGTAAATGGTATATAGGAGTTTCTTATACTGTTTTAGCAATTTTTCTGTAAGTCTGAAATTATGTCAAAATTTATTGTTTTGAAAAAAGCTTTACTGTAGCTGAAACTAAGGGTCCTCAAATTTCTTTCCAAAAAATGTAATGCTGAACTATCTGATTCAGAGTAATCAAACAAACAGATGTCAAAAAAGCAGTTTGGAACCTACTGTCATATCAACTGAATATTATAAAAGTAATTTTTTAGATGTTAATACCATTATGTACAATAATTGTACACTTGAGAGTTGAACAATAAGGTTAAACTGATTGAAGTATTAAGTGACATTAAGATCATTACCTTTTTCCAACTCAAATGATGGGATACAACCAAGAAAAATAATATAAAGTACTATTTTCTAAAAGTCTATGAAGCATTCCTATGTTAGGCAAGATATGGAGCATATATCTGATTTGAAGTCAGAAAATGTAAGTTCAAATTTATTTCTTACTTAGCGTGGTGTCTTGAGAAAGTTGGCCAAGCATCCTAAATTTCCTAATCTGTAAAACAAATCTAGTCGTGATAAAGGCCTCATTAGTGAGACAAATAAATTATTTTAAAAAGTTGACAATATATTGCCATATAGATAGCAAACAGAAACTGTCAAGCACAATTCTCAGCCATGTAAATACAGTTGTCCCGGAGTATACATGTAGAATTGGTTCCAAGACCTCCCGCAAATATCAAAACAGCAAATGCTCTAGTCACTGATATAAAATGGTGTAGTATTTGTGTATAACCTATGCACATTTTCCTGTATAGTTTAAATAATCTCTAGATTACTTGTAATACCAAATACAATGTAAATAGTTGTTATACTATATTGTTTAGGGAATAACAACAAGAGTATGTCTGTACATGTTAAGTGCAAATGCAGTTTTTTCCAAATATTTTTTATCTGTAGTTGGCTGAATCCATGGATATGGGACCTACAGTTACAGAGGGCCAACTGTATGATATTTTGGACATCTCACAAGTGCTAGTTTCCTAGGTCGTTGGACCTAACAAGAGGCTCCATCTGAACTGTGAAGTTTGCAATGAGACATAAGAAATATACTTCCTGGTGATGGGGAAGTGGTGGGAGTTGAAGAGAATCAAATGAAATCACTGGATTACAGAAATACTCTACTGCTTGATGAAATATCTAATGTTGCACCTAAAATTTTGATCCAAATAGAGAAAGGCAAAACCCCCAATCCTTTTGTGCCATGACCCTCCCATGTTTGGATTTTAAAATCTGATTCTTTTAGATTCATTTAGAGCAATCTTTCAAGTCATTTGTTTTGTAAAGGTACATAAATGTTCATTTTGCTGACCTTTATACATACGAACCATCCTTAAATGGTTTTTACACAAGAAAATACATTGTGTAGATATGAAATTCTTGGTTCACAATATCATCCTTTTAAAATTCTTATTTTTCTTTTTTTGAAATATTTACAGTTACAGTGTCTGAAGCTAGCTGGATACATTTTTCTTTGGTGAAAATCCCTTCTTTTCCTTTTTCCCCCTTATTTGGACACTTGAGTTTCTAAATGATTATTTGTTTCTTTTACAATTCTAAAGTTTTTAATATGAGTTTTGTGGGTCTCCTTTATCGTTTTATCTTGAAGTTAGTAAAGTCAATCAATTCCGAATATGTAGGTCAAACAGTCAATTTTTCTGTTATATTTGTATTTACTGCTTCTGTTTATTATGTTGTAATTCTTTATTCAGGACCACTAGTTAATTATATTGAAGCTCCATAATAGGTCTTATAATCTATCATGTTCTCTTTCATACTTTTCATCTGTTTGTCCTCATCCTGTACATTTTATGACAGCTTCTCAGCCCATCCTCCCTGTCACTTCATTCCTACTTCGGTATTACCATTACTAGAGTTTAGTATTCTCAGTACCTTTTAAAGTGTGGGGCTTAATTTTTCTGTTACACCTTAAGTTTTATTGAAATTTTCTTTTAGCTTTTCTGTCTCTCTTTTGTACCTCACCCTTTTCCTTGTAGGCTGATTATCCTGCTCCATGGAGGTTCATGAAGCATTTCTTTTTGCATTTTGTTGAATATAGCAAACAGGTTCCAGAAATGTTTTCTTGAGTCTTACAAGAAATCAATTTTAAAAACATATTCTTCCTTTGGGCTTCCAGGTTGGTAATTATTTTTCCCTTATTCCACAGTAATTCTTGGTGCTTAATGTTTTGTTTCTTTTTACCTCTCTTTACAAATGATTAAATGGAGTACTTTCTAAACTCAGTGACTCTCAGAATATAGGATGGGTGGATTGTCCTTAGACACACCCTCTGACCAAAAAAATAGCATGGCAACAATGACAACAAAATCTCCTTCTCAGATTCACATCTAGAAAGGAAGTTAATTGCCCAGATTCCAATATTAGTTTCAGTTTTTAACTGAGATGGTGATTTCTCTTTTACCTCCTGCCTGGTCCTTTGAAACTTTGAGAAGGTATAATACACAACGGTCTAAAAGTCCCAGCATTCAATGTATTTAGGATGTTTCTCTCACCATCTTCAGATCATTTCTTCTGGAGGGAGAAGCAGCCAGGATGCAATGAGCAATCAGTAGTCTCCCTCTATAGCTCCTGCTTACCTGTTTCTGAAAGATGTTGTTTCTAAATGGGGAGTGGGATGGCAATTGGGGAACCGGATGGAGATCTGAGAATTGACCTAAAATTGCCTCAACAATCAACATTTGGGCATTCTTTTTCTTTGGTTAAAATATACTCTGGGTATAGACCAGTAGGCATAACATGATAAAACTCCAAAGTGCCTTCCTTTCCACTTTAGGTGTTGACTTTGTCATGAGATAAAACCTGAGAGTGCCAAGAAAATTGGCCTAACTGTAATTGGTAGGTGTTTCACCTAGATGCTTAGCTTTAGTATATTTGAGACTTGATGCCATGATTTTGTCTTTTTAGTGTTTTCTTAAGTATTTTAGGACATAATTAGGAAAAGCTACATCCTTTTAAATGTCACCTAAGATGTTGCATCACTATAAGTAGATTCTTAAAGGTGTTATTTGATATCTGATAGTAATAACTAATAAATATCATCTGCCTAGCCTAAGCATTCTTACCACTATAAACCTTGTAAAACTTCTAAATTTCTGTATATTACAGGAAGCTGTTGTATTTCTAGTTTGTGTTAAAATTCCATTGACCTCCATTTTGTATCTCCTTTACTTGTCACAGAAAGCTAGTGATTTTAAGTAATGATAATTTTATTTAGATTAACTGTCCATTGAATCTTTCTATTTCTTCTTATTTTTCTATTTTGCTATTCATGCAGTAAACATTTAAGTATTTACTGTGTGCTAGACTGTGCCCTGCAGATACTAAAATATATGTTCTGCCTCTAAGAACTTGTGGTCTACTCACGAAGACAGATGACAAAATCAACATTTACAGTATGCTCTAATAAATCCTTTTAAATATTTGCATAATGTAAAAATATCTAATTTTATTGTATTTTATTTTATTTTTGAGACAGGATCTCACTCTGTCACCCAGGCTAGAGTGCAGTGAGTGGCATGACCTTGGCTCACTGGAACCTCTGCCTCCCAGGTTCAAGCAATTATCTGCCTGCCTCGGCCTCCCAAAGTGCCGGGATTACAGGCGTGAGCCACCGTGCCAGCCATAAAATATCGAAATGTTATCAACTAACATCTGACTTTACTATGTTTAGATTTTTATTTTTATCAATAACTTAGATTTAAAATTTTCATTCTAAACATTTTCTTTAGCACTGTATCTTCTTCGTTTAATTCAAATCAATTTGATCAGCATTTAATAAATGTCTACTGTGAGCAAGACACTCTACTTGGCACTGTGTGGTATGCAAGGCTAAATAAGACAATATATGAATCCTCCAGGTTTTTAGACTAGCAGGGAATACAGACTATCCATAATTCACTTTCAATAAACCACAGAAAGTGTTAAAGAAGCACAGAAACACAGAAGATCACAACGAGAATGATTGTACAATGAAGAGTAAAAAATTGAGCTGGGCTATATTGAATATGATAATAATTAGTACCATTTATTAAGATGCTTATATAAGCTAATCACTATAGTAGATGTTTTCTGTACATTGTCTCTAATCTTGGAAAATGAAGATATTTTTAACTTTGCGTTATCTACATCAGTTCAGAGGGCCTAACCAAACTGGAATAGCATGCCTTTGAAACATTGCTTAAAGATCTTTCCGCTCATTTCTTGGGGAGGAATGAGGGTGCGGATGGGATTCAGTGGAAGACAATTACTTGATGCAAACACAATAAAAATTAAGTACTTAGAGAATGATTGGGCAACCATTAGCTGCATTAAACTTAGCGCCTTTGGCAGACTACATTGCCTATCAGACCTGGCTTACAGCCACATAAAGATGTAAACTTTCTAACAGTATCCAGACTCAAAAAGAAATAGTTAGAGGATTGTAAAGTAGGTGCCATCTTCTTTTAGATTGTATACATCTAACTTCTAAAAGAATTCAACCAAGATAAACATATTAAATTTGTCTCTGAAATATGAAGTGGTGACAAATGTTTTCCATGTAAAAATAAATATTACAACTTAAAAATAAAACAACTCTAAATCAAATTGAATAGGGACTAGCAATAGCCAGAATTGTGGTTGGCCCAGATTCTTGAAAGATACCATTATTTTAAAGCCTCAGATAAGTTTTCTTTTAGCAGTGGCTAATGATTCTGTCCAATATGTGGAAAATTGAAACAGAAGTGTGTAATTGTGGAGAGAAAATTCCATTTATGAATGAAAACTTACAAAATTTGCAGGAGGGACAGGTGGGTCATTTTTACTTTGCCTTCTTAGCTTGTTTTACATGAAATCCAGTCTGCAGTGATGTCTGTATAGGTAAAGAATTAGCAAACATTTTGAAAGCTCATTTAGCATATTAACAACATGTAAGTAACAACTTGTCATGCAATATAATTTAAACTGAGAGCACTTTGCTCTTGTGGAGTGATTCAGAGGAAAGGTATCAAGCCTGTTAGAAACTTTGTTTTGTTTGTTTAGCTGTTGTTTTCTTTTTTCTTTCTTTCTTACAAACTGAAGTAAAGTATTGCCTATTACAATATTATTTCTCTTGTTAGGCTTACTACCCACCCTAGGTTATTGGAAATTAAAACTCATTTTCATTTTCTTCAAAAAGTATTCATTGTCTTTAAAAAAATACTACCCATGGAAAGAATTGTCAGGGAATTAAAACTTGGCATGGTTTCTTAATAGTTCAATACATTGTGTAAGGATATTTAAAATAATTACATATTTTTCCCAGCTGCTTGGAGGCATATGAGAATGCCATGTACTACTTTGTTCAGAAAGTGATTTTCTTTCAAAGTGATGAAAATTTTCTTTCAAATGAGTACAAACAACATGATATTTATTTTGTTTTAAATTCTCCTGAAAATAATCTCTGGTAAATTATAAAATTAATCTTGGGGCCTCATTTTAGTTTCTTCTTTTTATCTTAAAAAGGTATTGAATATTAGATTATTTGGTTTCACTTTCTGCTTCCATTAAATTAGAAGGAGGCTGCTTTGCCATTTCAACTGTATAAGAAAACGACTAACCCCATTTTTTTCTTTAAGGATTACTCTTACCTTAAATTAGTTCACAAAATGTTAAAATAAAATTACACTATTGTAAAGCTGCTCTCTTCTGACCAGGGTAAATTCAGGGTTCTAAATTTAGTGATATTTTGAAAGCAGAGGCTATGTTTCCCTTAAAAAGACATTGATACTATTACAAAAATTAAATGAATAATGTGTGTTCTTTTTAAGAATCTTGTTTATTCTACATAGTTAGACTTACAAGCCAAGCACTAGTTTGATATAAGATAAATTTGTTTAATCAATCACTGTGACTACTGTAAAATCAGCATCCCTTTAGTATGTTGGTGTAAGTGTAATATCTAAGTGTAATTTTTAGGCGACACACTAGTATATCTGAGATGGCAATAGAGCATTTGAATTTATTCTGGAAAAAAGAAATAATAAACTAGGTAAGATCTTACTAAATTTTAGATTAATTATCTCTCAATCTACCGCATATGTATTTATGTGTAGGAATATGCATATCCGTGAATAATAGCAGAGAGCAGAGAGAGGGAATGAAAAAATTGAGAAGTATCTCTTAGAGTCATTGGAGAATTTCTCCTAAGTGTTAAAAAGCCATTTAAAACAGTATTGAGAACTCGATACTGCCAGGTTCAAAGTGTTCAATTTCAAAACCCTCAAAAAGACAAATATTAACTCTTTGTCTTAGGATACTAGGCCACATTTTTTTTTTACCAGTAAGAGTAATCTTGTTGCTGGAATTATTTAAGCTACATATTTCTTTAGCACGGCAAAATGAAAGCGAATCCTAGGCACCTGTGTGTGGGAAAGTAGTCTACAGCAAAGCCCAGAGGAGCTGGGTGAAACACCAACCCAAAGAGATAGCGACCAGGGGCAAGCTGGACACAGGGGTTTGCCAACTTGAAATATGGGTTCTCTCAAACTTAGTGTTTGCCTTATGGCCTGGGGCTTTTATTCAGTATAACATTCAAATTCCTAGAAAAACAGCTCACTCCACTTCTGCACCTCAGTCCTGTGGGGGTTAAAAAAAAAAAAAGATGAAGGTAGCTATGAACTCTGTTCATCTTCAAACTAATGGACTCACCCTCCCTCCCCCATCACTCTCTTCCCCCCTCCTCATAACACCCTTTGTCCACTTTTATGAATTAAAACATGCACACACACTTGCACACACAGGGAATCCTGCCCATTAATTAAAGGACTTGTCAGCCCCAATCCTAGATTCTTACAGTGCAGGAAATGTCTCTCCTTTTAAGTGCAAAACCCTAACATTACCATTTCCCCAAGTGCTCTCTGTTTTAGGCTGCTTTCCTAATTAGAGGGATGATAACAGCCCTGCTGATTGGCATTATAAAAGCACTAGTTTGGCTTCATCTGTCCCAGGTGTGCTGTGTAATTTTTTTCTTCTCACCGTTTCAGAGCACTACCTCTCTCCTTCATTGTTCCTTAAAGTTTTCATCTGAGGAATTAATACAGATAAAAAGACATTAGAAAGGAAGCACCACTGCCAAAGCTCATCACTGAAACCTTTTATCAAAAGTACAAACTATACAAGTTAGAGGATTTTTTTTTTTTACCCTTTTGTTTCTGAGGGTTAAGGGGGTGGGGTGGGGGTGGTAGTGTGGAGAGGAAAGGAGAAGAGAGGCTCAGGGAGAAAACATAGCTCTGTCAATGGACTGAATGCACCATTAAAACTGGCGTCACTACAAAGGTTAGAGCAGATCTAACTGTCAATACAGTGAGCAGAGTGGAGTCCGGTAAGGGGGAGCTTTGGTGAGAGAGAGATACTTTGATATTTTGGAATGTTAGAAGGGTGAATGTGAAAAATTGGAGGTTGGGGATCTAATTACCCAACCATAATTGGGGGCTAGGGAATAAGTTGCAGTCCTCTCAACTCACCGCAGATCAATTATGTTAAGAGAACATCTGTAAGTAGAACTTAATGAGGTCCATTAGAGCAACATGTACAGCCTCCTCTAACAGTACTTGTCAGCTTCTTGGATGAGCTGAAGGAAGCTGCTAACTAGGGACCTGGCGAGGTGTTTAAATACTGGAGGAGCAGCTCTGGCCCACTCAGGTTTTGTATGCAGTTCGGGAAGAAAGTGAGAAAGGGAGAGGCACATAAGAAAGACAGGAAGGCTGAAGCAGAGGTTTCTTTCATTTGTGTTGCTGAATTTCGAAGAGTGATGGTGGGAGTGTGTGTGGTGGGGGCAGTATCAACCTCATCCTTCCCTTGACCGAGACCTTTCACTGCTCCTGGACTTTCAGGGTGTGCTATGCTTTGCCTCCCCCCCACAACCTGTCTGCTGCCCTAAAAAAAAAAAATTAAAAAAAAAAAAGACGGCAACCTAACCGGAGCATCTCTGGGACGCCACAGAAATCATTACTGAACACCCGCACACAAAAGTAATCTGTGAGGTGTGTTTTAAAGAAAGAAACAGCTGAAAACTTGAAGACGTGTTTAGAAATATACATATATACACACTATTTTCTTGTGGGAGATCTCCTTTGGGCAAAGGTAAGTAGTATATATCTAATCACCCCCTCAGCACCCTCCTCCACCCCATTTTGTCATTCCCCTCCCCTTTTCCCCTCATCAAGGTATCACAATATAAGACCCCTGAAGAAGACAGTCTGCCTTTTTTTTTTTCCTTTAATAAGTGTTGGGGTGGGGGCTGGATGAAGTAAATTCTCTCATCAAACGTCTGATGATGAGTTGCAGAAAGAGGGCACAGGCAAAAGGTAATCGGACCAAGAAGATGTGGCTCTTTATGGCAATCCTTTCGCAAAGATTTCCAAAGGATCTGTAATTAAACTGGGTAGTTTACTCTCAGGAAATGAAGAAACTGCTTGCCTGGCTGGATCCAACCTTTAGCTTGGCTGAGTAAACAAAAGCACAAATTCTTCTTTCACTTTTTCCCTCGCGGGAGGGGTGAGACTTTGGGGTTGGGGGGAGCCAGGAAAACAGGGGGTTTGCTGAGGGTTAATGGTGTTTTTCGCAAAGTGTCAACAGAAGATGATTAAATTCCACCTCTTGTTCACCAGATCACTTTGTGTGCACTTGTATATTTCATTGTCGGCAACCGCTGATGATCACATCTGTGCAGTACATTAAGTGGCAAGCCTCTTCATCTGCACGGGGTTTTTCTGATGATTTTTTCTGTGAATAATTCATATGATTATGAAGAGAAAAACTGCTATTTTCTATCTCTCTCTCTTCTGTAGCACAGATTAAAAAAAATCTTGCTGTAAATTGCGTGATTGGGGAGATAGCCTGCTTTCAAATAATTTAATTCATGACAAAACCTAATTACTGTCAGGTAATACCCTGTCAGCTTTAATGCATTTCATCAGTCATAATGAAAAGAAGAGCATTTTATGACCCATCTAATTATCATTACATTTTAGGGGAAAATGAATGGCATGGAGCTGAATGTTAACTATTCCATTTTATTCCTTTACACATGTGGTTTGGCATATTATTCACTAAGTTCCTCTCTCTCTCTCTCTCTCTCTCTGTCTCTCTCTCTCTCTTCTGTCTCTCTCTCTCTCTCTCTCTCTCTCTCTCTCTCTCTCTCGCCTCCTTGCTTGCCAGTATTACTTGTTTATAAGTGTGGGGGAAATGGTAAAATTGAGAGGAATAGGAAGATTGGGGAAAAAGGAAGGGGATGGGATGCAATTAGAGATCTGGGTGTTTGTCCCTTAAAAAAAAGGTGACAAAGTGGTTAATGTCTTTGCAGGTTGGTGTTGATATCAGGAATCTTACTGCCACAATCCAAATAGAGTACTAATTACTGCGAATGATGTCACCGTAGGCAGAGGAATAATCCCATCATTTAATTAGTTGAATGATTTAAACAAAGATTTGCATAGATGCACTAATCAGTTGCCATGAATTACAGAGCAGCAGTTGCCAGCGAGGGGTAACAGATCATACAGTTGGAGGGAAAAAAAAATCTCATCTCCTTGAACATAATTAATTTAATTGTCCTCATTAGCTGTACCATTTGTTTTGATTTTATTTCTCCCTTTCCCCACACATACTTCTCCCTCCCTCCCTCTTTTCTTCTTCTCAGTGCATTGGCTGAGACAGAGCGCACGAGACACACACACATGCACGCACACACATACACACACACACTCACACATACTGGGGTGTTTTCAGAGTGGCTGTAGCAGAGAGGTGGGGTAGAACAGCGGGGAGCTGTGCGGATGGGTGAAGTGCATGTATGCCTGCCTAGACGGGCCAGAAAAGCCAAACTTAAGAAATCTGCCTATGTACAGAACAAGTCAACTAAGGGGTTCTCATTAACCTACCGTCTGTGAATATCGTTATTTTTCAGGTTAGTTCTGAGTTTTGTTGCCTTTTAAAGGGAGAGGAAAGCAAACCACAGGCTATTTTATTATGAGCCTTCAAAAGGGAGGGGGTAAAAACTAGTTATCAATGTTGTGCCTTTATTCTTTATGAAGAAAAACAAAATTTAGCTTAAATACTCATGGGGGGTGCTATGATTTTTTTAAAAACTAGAACTAGATTAAAACTGATGGTGAAGAGAAGAAAAAAGTTTTTTTGTAGTTCAACAATTGAGTATTTCTTGGCTCTTAAACATTTCAGTGAGTGTCATTCAAATGTGGACCATTTTTAAGCTTGACCTCTGACAAAGCTTTGTAAAATCTGGTGAGGGTACTTTAAGAGCAGCCCAAAGAGAGGGTGACTTTGAAGTTTGAAAACTTAGAAAAATAGTAAGGTATTTTAAAGCTACCAGTGGCCTTTATAGATGCCAAGGAAAGTTAAGAGGAGAAGAGGTTAGAGAGAATGGGACCTATTAGAAAAAAAAAACAAAATCTGTCAAGGCCTTAAAACAAGCCTGTGAAGACAAAGCGGTAATGGTGCAGAAACTATGGTTCTTTGACCAAGTTAGTCCTGAAAACATGTTTCTCAGTGCTCTTGGCTGTTTTTCATTGGAGCGTGTGAGTTTTAAGTAGTAAGGAATTCAAGTAATTGCAGGAAGTGTGTTTCGGGGTGGTGGTGGTGGGGGTCAGCATTAGTGAATGGAGAACAAGTTCACAGTTTGGGTCTTGGGCCATTAGAGGAAGGGAGGAAGGGAGGAAGGAGAGTGTGTGTGTGTGATTCTCTGAACCAGGCTTGTGTGGCGGACTTGCGGAGCAGCGACTTCAGATAGTTCATGAATGGAAGTCACAGAGAGACCAGCAACTGCAGCCACCTCCAGGCATTTCTTAAAGGGGAGGGTTGTGTGCTTTTCCAGGGTATTCTGGTAGCAGTTTGATTCTCTTGCTTTTATTTTAATTTCCATAATTGGTAGCTTCAGAAATGGCTTTGGAAGGCAATTTGCTTTAAATGTAGCCCCCTATTCCAAAATGCCCTGGTTATTTTAGGAACCCTACCCTTTTCCTCCGGAGCTCTCTCGCAGGAGTTCTTCTTTTGGACTGGTCCAGGAGGTAGGGTCCTTCCTCAGTCGACTCCTGCAGAGGTCACATTTTGTGTGCGGGTTTGTCCCCAGCGTTTGTGAGTAGCATATGCATGTGGTTGTGCTGACTGCACTCGCAGGCTTGTAAATTTTCACCCTGGGAAATTAGCAACAAAGCCCGATCTGTCTCGTGGCTGCTTTGCACTTTCCGAGGGCGGCTGTACTTGACTGAGCTGCAGAACAGGCACACGAGAGCGAGCGAGGGAGCCAGCGAGAGAGGGAGGGAGAGAAGGAAAGAAGAGGGGAGGGGTGGGGGCGAGAGGTAAATAGTCTTAAATCGGAAGGGAGCTGCTTCTCTGTGGTCTTGACAAGCGCTGCCTGGGCTCCGCCGGCTCAGTAATAACTGAGTGACCTTTTCTTTGGCTGTATTATGTCTGGCTGGGAAGGGATTGCATTTTGCAGCTGAGAGCCGGAGCTTCCTTCAGCTCGGCTCCTCGCACGCTGCTGGGGTAAGTTGTCTTGAACCAGGACGGAGAGAGACAGCCTCGGACTGCAGTTGCCTAAAAGGAGGACACCTGTGGCTCAGATGCGGTCAACACCATTACTTGGCGGATCCTTGAGGACCTCATTATTTTAAACTTAAAAAAATAGACATTCCCTCCCCCGTCTTTTTTTTTTTTTTTTTTTTTTCAAACAATGCTTCTTTTTGACCTTTCCCAAGGAGAAGCGCTACAAAGCAGCCACTGTGCTTACTGAACGGCCTCCCCCTGTATCGCTTAATTGAGAAGGTAAGTGCAGCAACTGTGTACACACGCGTCGGCTTATTTGTGGTGTGTGTGTCTGCGGGTGCGCGCGTGCGTGTGCGGATGTGGGTATTTTTTTCTTCCCCAGCCTCTGCTAATGAGGCATAAACTGGAGCTGCAACCCAGCTCCGCACTGCAACTTTCACTCGGGCTGCAGCTCTACTGAGACGGTTTTGTTTAAATCATGTGAGGCTTCATTATTTTTATGATGAGACATGAAATAGATGCAGGCGGAAGATGTTGATGGAAGGAGGGAGAGCGGCTGCGGCGCGGAACGTCTCAAGTACGACTCGAGTGGATAATAGTCAAAGTTCACCATGAACTGCAGTATTTCCACACCCCTGACTCCCGGGGAGAGAGGGGCAGGGAGAGTTTGGAATTAGGAAGTGTTTGCTCCCAGCCCATAGGAAAAGAATTCAGTTCTGGGTGGGTTTCCGGACCCCTCCCCCTTACTTGCTGGAATTCATGACCCCCCACTTCTTAAAGAGTTGATATTACAATCTTTTGGTCCTTGTTGACACTTCTGCCTCTCTCCACGCAGCCATAGTAACAAAATGTTGTTCCTTTGCCGTGGAAAAGTGTCTGTGTTTGGGCATGGGGGGGCAGGTGGGTAGGGGCAGAAGTGGCCAGAAGAGGGAAGATCCCTGGACCAAGGTGCCTATGTCCTAATAGATTGAGATTCAAACTGATGCAGCACATTTTTTACGGGGACTACCCAGATTGCTGTTATGAAATACAAGTCAGATTTATGATCTTTTTCATATTGAACATGATATGCTATGCTAACGCTGCATGTGACAGTTTAATCAAATCCATTTGTTACCAGGAAGCTAAAAGGGGCCGCTGGGATTTTAGGATTACGGGCAGAGTTAGGGAAGCATGTGGCTTTGTCATTCGCCATCATTTTGCACACTGCGAGGGGCTCCGTGTGTGCGCCCTGTCTTGTCTGGCCGTCCTCATCCCTTCCCCCACCCCCTGCCGCCACTCCGACCCGCTCCCAAAGTGGCTTCACAATAGTCGGTCCTCGGGGGTGTAGGCTGCGCACCAGGTCCACACTTAAGCGAAATCAAGGAGACCCCCTTCTACTTCTACCTTTGGGCTTGGTGCTCAATGCGAAGCTGCTGCAACTCAGGCACGCCTAAGTCAACTCATGCAGAAAAAGGAGAAAAGTTTTGGTAAGGTTACAATCTATCATAGATGCACTTTGCTGGCGCTCTGCACTCTTGGCTGCTCAAAAGGCTTTCTGCTTTTCCGCTGCTTTTGTGTCTTTCTGAAAGAACCGAAATATTATTGTTGTAACTGCTTTGAAAGACTGCTGCTTAAACCAATTAATCTTGCTAGATGCAACAAATACTGCTACATTCTTTGCAAACCATCCCTGTGTGGCTGCAAAGACACAACCACAAAAGGCTGGAGCATAAACTCCGCAAGGGATTCTTTGTTAGAGTGTATGTATGTTTCTTATTTTTTTTTTTTTATTTTGCATGTGAGCTGCATCAAAATTGAACTCAGTCTTGCAAATCTCTTGTTGGCCTTTGCCAAGCACTAGCACTTTGCTGCCATGGTAACTGTAATTAAACTGATAAGAGTGGAAAAATGTCAGTATCTCTGAGCCTTGCAGCTGCATTGGAGAAAAAGGGAATCAAATTGGTTCCCAGCTCCATTGCTCAAAAGGGGAGGGGGGGGTGAAGAATAGGGAGGGGGCTGGGAGTTGAAGGGGCAGAACAGAGTTAAGCAGCTCCAGTGCCTGAGATCTGGGGACATCTATTTGCATTGTTGTCCCTTAGGGGGCTGCAGCCTGTAGGGATGCTCTGGGCCAGTGAACAGAGAGAAACAAGCTTTTAGGCCCAATCCAGTTTTCCAACCTGGGTTGGGGGCTGGGAAGAGGATGAAGATGGGCAGGAGAAGAGAAAATCTTTTGTCTGGTGCCTCTTGGCAATCGAATGGCCATGTTGGCCAAATTCTTTTAATCTGTGTCAATGCTCCCAGCTGCAGAACCTGCCTTCCCATTTTAGCATCTTTCTGAAGCACCTCATCTCTTCCAACCCCCTTTATGTATTCCCTCTTCCTCTTCCCTCTCCCAGATTGTTCTCTGTGAATTTTCCGACAGGGACAAAATGTTTTCTGTTCACTCTGTGTAGTTAGTCCAAAAATGTAAGACTGTGTCTAAGTGCTGCAAATCTTTCATTATTATTATTATTTTTTAAACCCCTGTGTGTTGTGGAGTTGTGGTTACTTTGTTGTGTTAACTACTGAAGCTGAGACTGTGCGGATGAATGGCACAGAACAAGGGAACATAATGGAGGCAATCAACCGTTAGGCCGCCTCACAATGCAATCCAGGCAATTAAAAGCTCACCAGAGTTTAAATGAAATGGTTCTACTTATTTCTGCACACCACACTGCACAGGCTATTATTTCTGTCTTTTTTTTAATTATGATTTCCCTTAAACTGTCAAATAACTCAGAATGGCAGGGTCTCAGAGGCAATAAGAATTTCCCTCAGAACAATTTACATGCCAATCTAAAACTAGTTACGAGTTCTGATGTGCTATGAGCAACTTCTGAAATGTTTCTTAGCTACAAACACATAACTCTACCCAGACATGTTCTTCTGGAGGAAGAGGGGAGGCCGCTGACTGCTTTATGCCTTTTAAGTACACGGTAACATGGTGACTGCAAAATAGTTCTTTTGCTACAATTGTTAACTTGCATGGAATTCAAGAGATTCCATTTTCAAGAGAAATGCCATGATGTTCTCTAAAAGAAGGTACCAGGATGGAGTGTGAAATATCAAACACCTTTTATGCCCAAGGCCAAACAGAATGTAAGAGTTTCAAATATTAATTGGCCTCTGAGTGCTAAATTAAAATGTCAACACAACAAAAACATTTTGTGAAGACAAGTAGGGTAGTGTTACTTGTGCCAAATGTTGGTATCCCCTGTCTTGGTTGCAAAACATTTTGAATAAAATAGCTGACCTTCTATGCTTGATGGTAAAAACACAACTATGGGAAATATAACTTAGCTGCTACTGGGAATTTTTTTTTTTGATTTTTCATCTTTAAGCTTTGTGATACATAAAAATAATAGCCTTATAAATTTAATAGAATGGCCATTAATTAGGATGGCTTAATTAGAATGACTTCTCTTAATATTTATTATCTAGATGTTTTCAGTAACACCATCCAGAATTTCACTGAGTAAATCAAAACTTCTCCCTCCCCCCCGCCAGATATATGGTTAACAGGCACTTGGGTCTGTTGTTCACTGTAATTAATGGGATTCATTCCTTGTGGAACCTTGCTAGAAGAGGATAACTAGTTCTGATCAAAGAAACTTCATTTGTTAGAAGTTCTAGAGAGTGAGATTTAGCAGAGCTATCAAGGGTTGTGATTAATCTACACTAGGCCCTTAGCTCCTTCAAAGGAAAGGAACAGAAAGCAGGCTATAGGGATACCACCTGCTCTTCTTACAAATCCAGCTGTTAGTCTGCAGCTCCGGTGACTACAGCTATGCTTATGATGCAGAAAGAAAGAACAGCTACTCTGCTTTATTTCGTGCCATTCCCTACACAACTCTACCAGACAAGTTATTTTCTAATGAAAGTTCAACATCCTAACAATATTTTGTGCAACTCATGTATTATTTGTAGTTAGAAAAGTTATTCCGCTCTGCGGATGCCTTGATGTCTCTTATCAGTGGGATTTTTTTAAAAAAAAGGTTGTGAAGGTTGTGATGGGGGTGAAGCCTTCATCATAAGGTATCAGAGGAAACTGGAAGAGGGTTAGCTGTTTTGGAGAAGGAAAATGTACAAAAGTGCAGATTATAGCTTGACATTTCTTATCCTATAATACATGCACATTTGGTGTTTTGTATCCTTCTACATGCAAGTTTAAAACTTTATGCCTAGGAGAGCAAACATAATGCAGCAGAGGGGTCTCTGGACTGTAAGAAGGCCATTTGGCCAGAGTCTATAGCGTAACTGTCTTTCAGCTTTGAGCAAGTCTCTGAACCTCTCTTGGGCCTGTGTGACATAATTTGTAAAATGAGGGAATTTGGAATTGATGATGTCTGCAGTACTTTATAGTGCTTAAAATGAGTCATTTGATAAATATGAGGCACTGGATAGTTGGTCCAGCTTCTTGCTAAAGCTGGGTGTTTAATACCTAGGAAATAAGAAGACACTCAAGGTGAATATCTATTCATTCAAAAGATTTCAATCAAACTGTAAAACCCATAGAATCCAGCTGGATTGCTTATTTATGATGGATTTATATCTTTAAAATATATAAATGTTCCTATGTTTAGCATAGTATATATTTAATATATATATTTACTTATATGTTTGTATAATTGTATATATATTTAGATCTTGCCTTCTATTTTTTCTTTCCTTTATAAAACAAATAATTGCATGTTTATGGTAATAAATGGCACAATCATATACTATAGGTTTACATAAAAGCATATGGTATATAGTTAAGTAACTGCCATTAATATTGGTGCTGACTGATGCTTGTGAGTATAAATATTATATCTGAACACAATGAATACTTTGAAATATCAAGGACATAGAAGGAAGTATTTGGATGCAAGCAAGCAATATAGGATTGGTGAGCTTTTCGGGTAGCTGTTCTGTGTACTTAACTATAAACACCTCTACTGCTGAATAAGGTTAGTGTAACCCCATACCAGGTGCACTCTCCTTCCACCATCAAGCACATATTAAGTGAAATTTTTAAACAGTTTAGCGAAACTCATTTTTTTACTTCTAGGGACTGTGCATAGATTAATTTGTTAAATAGCTTTCTTTTCAGTTTGATATTTACTCACATTTTCTTCTATAGGAACTGCTCTATGGGGAGAATGAAAATACTGTAAAATTATTTAATGTTATTAAACTTCATATTTATAATGTCAATTTACCATGGTCAACATGAATTTATTATTATTGCCACTTGGCATGTGTGTAACTTTATGAGTGATTTAATAAGCACTTGATAAAGTTTGAGACTTTTTGTTTCCAAAATTTAGTTTGATTTCAGTATAGCCCTAAACAAGAAGAGCTAACACTCCTAGAATAAGGAAATATTAAATATTTCACTTGTTTGAGGTCTTTTGACGTCTTTTTATTCTGTCCGGTAGTCTCAGCTCTCTTTTTTGCTTTTGTCTTCCTTTAGGTATACAAATGCTCTCAGTCCAGCCAGACACCAAGCCGAAAGGTTGTGCTGGCTGCAACCGAAAGATCAAGGACCGGTATCTTCTAAAGGCACTGGACAAATACTGGCATGAAGACTGCCTGAAGTGTGCCTGCTGTGACTGTCGCTTGGGAGAGGTGGGCTCCACCCTGTACACTAAAGCTAATCTTATCCTTTGTCGCAGAGACTATCTGAGGTAGGAATTATCCTTGCACACCAGTGATGACTGGATGCCTTTTAAAGTACTTTTGTAAGTGTATTTTTTGTTTGCTTGTTTCATTTCCTTACTGCCAGCTTATATTCCTGAAAGAAGCTGACCTGTCAGCCTTCAAAGCGTTGCCCTGTGTGTGTTACTCAAATTAATGCTTAAGGAATAGCCAACAAACCACAATATTTAAAGTATTTCACTTTGGCTTGCCTGCACACTCAGGCAATTGGTTATAGCGCTGCCTATATTGAAACTGCCAGTTAATGTCAAGGATGTATTTGGTCGAAATCAGCATTCAGGTTGATTTATTTATTTTTGCTTTTTTTTTGGAGCTTAAGGGGAAATGGGGGCTGAGCATAACACAAAGAAATTAATCAGCCATTTGGCAAAATATCTTAACTCTATTTTTAAAAAGTTCAACTTGAAAAAAATGGACTGTGTAAAAGAGTTTAATTGTTGCCTCTTAGTTGGACCTGAATTTATTCTTCTAGAGTTATTCAGCTGTCTTCTGTGTTTCAGGTGTGTCAGAGGAAGTCAGGTGCAAATCTTTGACTAATATCTATTAGTGCATTTATTGTAGAGTTTTGAAAACTTTCCCCAAGTGTAGATACATCTTCCCCCCGGCCCCACCCCATGACATTCTAAACGGGAATCTCAAAAATACAACTAAGCAATTGAACCGCCTCAGACTTGCCAGTAGTTTTATGGATAATAACAAAGTAAAGACCTCCATCATTATAGGAAAATGACAGCTACTCTCCAACCTGTAAACATCTGAACACTTTCAGGACAAGGCGGGTGTTCTTAGTTATGAAGCTATGAAGCCGACTAAAGCTTGTTTTCCAGCACTAAGTACTCAACACAGAATTTCTGCTGAAGAAAAATTATTTTGCTTTGCAGGCAACTTTGTGACTTACTTCAGCTGCAAATTACTTATATTAATAAAGTAGGATCTATCAAATTAGAGAAATGATATATGGCATCATTGGGATTTTCATATTTAATACAATTAATCATTTTTCTGGTCTGACATTAAGCGATTTATTTGGAATTTTTCCCCTTATGACAAAATTTATCAATCAACAGTAACTCCTTTATTACCTTGGTCATTTGGTGAGGTGTTTTCTAGGAAATTTGGTCGTTCTTAGTATATAATTCAGCTATTTTCAGTCAGATCCAATCTTTAGATATAAAAATATATCATTTGATTAATGGTAGTTACAAGAGGGTGAAAGCGGTACTGTTTATCAGATTCTACTCTTTCTCGCTCTGAGGACGGCCTCATCTGACAGCCTCCTGACTAATTATGGCCACTTGTTACTACTTCTCTGTGTTCCAAGTGCGTAAAACACATGCAAGGTGCCAACAATGAGAAGTCACTCTCTCTAGCCAGAATTTCCCTCATTGTGTTGGCACAACTAATCAAAATTAATGTATAATGTTCATTCTTTTAGAACTCTCCAGTCTTTGAACTTTCCTCTTTGAAATAAAAATTTCTCTTCTGCCCATTGTGAATTAGAGCCTCATTTCCACATAAAGCATTTGTATTTGCTTTTAGTGATTTAATACTGCTTTTTAGTTTTGCTTTATCTGTACTAACCAATAGTCATAGCTTTTTGACTCTTTTTGACTTTTACATTTGTTTGTAATTTCAGTATCTGAAGTGGATTTATGTTACCGTTTCAAATAAGGAGTTTAAATAGCCCGGGCAATGTTAAGGTGTTTTAATAAACCAAAGGACAAAAATTAAGTAAACTTGAAAGAATGTCAACTGAAATATCTGGGGTTTTTGAAAACCAAAAATAAAAATTTGCCAAGGAAATACCTATATTGTGAGTATAACATGCTTTGTAGCTGTCAACATACTATCGAGCAAAGACAGTAATCTTAGATTTGTTTTGTTTTATTTTTCCTTGTGGTAGTAAAAATATATGATTTTAAACTGGTATTTGATAGTCTCAAGTGTTTTGCTAAAATGCATTTATCAAAAATAGTTTTCATATCAGAAGTTTTTGTATCTCTATAAGAGTGTATGTGGCTTTTTGTAGAATAACTTTTAGTTACCTCCTGATAGGCTCAAACTTTTAATGCTGGTTAGCTTATTAAAAGTATGTAATATTCTTTCAGATATAAACCCTGGTCCTGATTGCCAATATATTCATTTCTCAGAGTACGATTTCCTCTTAAATTGGTCATTACCACATTAATGGCCAGTTGTTATGTTAACAGCCTAAGGGTTGTTAACATTTCAAACTAAGTTGTTAACAGCAATCTTACCCCTTACTTAAACGGAAAGTTTGTTGTATATAATGTGACTTATTTGGCAGCTTCATCAACACTTAAAATTGCAGAAGTGAAATGGAGAATTGGTGTGTGTAAAACACTGTGTTACGTGTTATAGATTATGCCGCAGATGTGGTATTTAGTTTTATGTGGAAAGCATGTGTCTCAGTGAAATTGTGTAGATGTTCAACAGCATATGTCTCTGATTGGCAAATTAAAATAGTCTGATTCTGTATGGTAAATCAACAAATATAGTCAAGCAGATTTTATTTACAAATTAATTTCTTTGATTAGGTACAAATAGTTGTTCAAAAATGTTTATTAAATGCTTACTGTGTGAGAGGTATGATTTCAGGCAATGGGTGAAATTAGCTAAAGGAAAAAGGAAGGTACACCTAAAATTGCTACTAATTGTTTATTTAATTACATAGAATCTGTAATATAATCAGTGAACAAGTAATATTCTGTGGTTATTTTCCTGAGCTTTAAAAGTAATTTTTCTCATTTTCCTCCAAATTCAGCATACTTCCATTTTGTATTTTATACAACGAATGTTTAATCACTTAAGTTCTATTTTAAAAGTTGTTTTATTTTTGGCCCTTGGATATTATGTAATTTCTCTGAGGCACCGAACTAAACATAAATAACTTACATATTTATATTTCATGTCTAAATTATTAAGAACGTAAGTAAGAATAAGGAAAGTAATAAAATAGTAATTTGCCTGTCCACATAAATTGTTAGTTACAAGTATTGTCCTGGGCCAGATAATTTTTTACATACAGTGAAAAGTAAAATATTTTTGCCAGTTACATTTAGCTTCTTAATACACTTCTCCCTCCATAAACAGAAAGAAAGAAACACTCCTGATTATGAGCAATGAGTCTTAAAGCTCTGTGTTTTATTTGTGTTACTTTGAGTAGTGACAATGATGATGTGATTTATAAGTAATTTGAATGATTTGAGATATTAAATAATATGAAAATATAATAATTTAGACTAACATATTTTCTTAAGGGTTATAGAAACTATTATTATGGAAAATTTGATGTCTTTCCATTTTTTTTTCTCCTTTATGGCACTAGTAGCGATATTTAAGAGAAAAAGAAAGAAAAATCTTCCATAGTTTGTACACGAAGTACCAAATCTTAACAGTGGAATTTTTCACTTTCCAGAACTGGACTGGCATATCATTCATTTAGCTGTGGAACATTAAATGTACATATCTGATGAGACAGAATTTGCCCATTTGTGGGATTGCTTTCCTCCTTTGGAAACTCATTAGCTAAAGAAAGAGAAGGACTGACTTTTTAAAACTTCCTCTAACATGTTTCTGACTGAAATTATGAAGTCTACCCAGTCAATATTTATATGCCAGGCAGACCAAGAAATGTATCTGTTAAAAATCTATCCAATGCATTTATAATTATTTTTATTTTTTTAAAGAGTAACTTATGACAAATTAGATATAGAAGCATATTTGTACTTTAAGTTGGAGCTTAAAATTGATATTGTCTAAAGTAGATTAAAAATGACTGTGTAAAAATAGCAAAGTTTTAGCGATGATGTTTAAGGGACTCTTATCACTGCGATCTATCAGCCTTACTTCAGTTTGAAAAATATGAATAAAGTAGCCAGCCAGTGCATAATCAGAGTTTTAGAATTAGGAATTCTACATGCTTTTATTTAATGTTTTGCAGCAAGCATTAAATAGAACTAGGAGAAATACCAAAATACTTTCTTTTTGAACTTGAAGGCAGTAAAGGATGTCAGAATGTAACCAGAACTCAACTTCTGGGCAATTTTTTGTTGTTCTTTCTTTGAACCTGCAACTTTTTGTGACATACTTTAAGCATTAAGTCGATATAGGCTGTATGTATCTTTTATCTCTATGAATGATATCTTGCCAGAGTTTATTCAAAGCTGTTTGCTGTGGTATGTGCCATGGAAGCTGCTTATAGCTTTTCCTATATAAGAAACTGTAAAATGTCTTATATAAAATTTAATGCAATTCGCTATTTTTATATGTGAGGATGATTTGTTTAAAATGAAACTACTGGGAAAGAGTGATGCTTCATGCTTCACCATAGTTGCTAATTAACTAAAATGATTTGAAGCTTGCTATGCTGACTACAAATTTTATATGCTTTAATATAATAATATAATAACTCTAAAAGAGAAAATAAAAATAAAATGCCACATAGGGCATAAATCTAGCTGTAACTTTATCTCACACTGATCAAACCTGGTGCTTCTAAGTTTTTATGTAAGGTCAACTTTATATTGGTACATAATTATAAGTGTAAAGGTAAATAGGAATATGTTGTTAGTATTATTTTATCTGGCAATTTATAGCACAGATGCTTTTTTAATGTTGATACAATATTCATTCTTTTTTCTTTCATTGTCATCTTTTTAATATTAATCATTTGGAAGTATTTTTCCAGGAAAGCAATGTATTCTTATTATTTGAAAAACCACTTTTTACTGTTCTAAATTCTGAAAGTATAAACTTTTATATGAAATGCAACTCTACAAATGAGCTTTATTTCTATAAGCTTCATTTGAGCTTTTAAACACTATATTATTGTCATAATTTTTATGTTTGAATGTCCAAGTTAATATTAGTATTATGAAATATTTTGATATATGAGCATATTGAGCTCCATATCTGTTACAAAAATACTGTTATATTCCTTATAAATTATCTTATTTGTGGCTTTATAAAAAGTTACAATTTTAAGATCATTTTTCCCTTTATTGTAGAAGAGCATTATTGAATTCTGTTTTAAACATTTTAGCGTTTATCCTACTCCTGAACCAATACAAATTAGGAGTGAGAATTTTTTTTTATAATTCTTCAGAAGAGTGCCCCTCACTCTGGAAAATAGTAGGTGGATTCACCCTAGACTTCCTGAGCAAAAACTGCCCCCAAACAACTTCTATTAAAAATATTTACTGCACATACAGAATTTCTTCTCCTTGGTAAATTTATCTACAATATCTTTCTGTCTTTAATTCTATAATGCATTCATTTTCAGTCAATGAGTATTTACCAATATAATTATTTTAGCTTTGTGGCTTTTTGTTTTAGTTTGTTTTGTAGACTTGAGATATTTTCACTGGAAATTTCACCACCCCCCAGAGTATTAAAAATATTTTATAATGTTTCTGTATCTTTACAGTTTTTTATCTTTTAATATGTATGAAATACTTCAGTCAGGATAGTTTTTACATGTAAGATGGGTAAGTTAGACATACCTGACTTAGCAGAAAAATATTCTGTTTCTACAAGTGTATTTAGGATTAAATGCATCTGGAAAACCTACATTTGAGAATTGCTAAAATTGCTTATTTTGCACTTTATAAATACATAGAATTCTGGGAAATAATTTCTATTTTTGGTTGCTCTTAGACTATATCAAAGTAAGCCAGCACTTCATTTGTAAACTCACCATTAACTTCCATTAAGTGACTAATAATAAATTTTAATGGTGTGTTTTGACTACATAAACATAATTTGTTAAGCAATCTCATTTTTAAAATATGCTGAAAGCGGTAATTTTGTAAATGGTTTTGATGAATATATAAATTGTAGAAATGTGTTATGTAGTTCTGTTTTCTGCCTCACATAAAAATGAAATAGCCTAAAAAATGAATTGCACCAACCTAAATGACCATTGTATTTCCCTTCATCACACTGTGAGGCATTGAAGTCTTACTTTGGTATTTGGTTTGAAAAGATTTTTCCAATTCGTATGAGAATGTCTTCTATTATTCAAAGTCATGTACTGCATCTTCATCCCGTCTTCTGAAAAAATTAGCCAATGTTTCTCACCTTTATCAATAAAAAATACAATATATGAAGTGTAAATGCTGGACAAGATCTGGAAAACAAAGGGAATAAAAATAAAAATAGTAATACTCTGTTCAATTTCCTAGGTATTTTTATAAAACTCCATTTGTATTAGCCATGTCTCTATAAATGGCCTTTTTCTTTCTTTTTTATTTTTTAGTTTAATTGGCTTATAAAAAATGGTTTATGTATATGATTACTTCTTCTGATACATGGCACTTCCTCTTGTTAAGCATTTGAAGAGGTGTGGATCTATATATATACATGCTGCACATACAGAGATTGGAATCTATGTAACCTTAGAATGGCCATTACCTTTTATCATCATTGACTTTAGCCAACAAATCACCATAGCTTGGTAAGCTTTAAAACTTGCAAAATTCAAACACTTGACACCAGCTAATTCATTAGTATTGCAAACTATAGCACTCATCTATTCTTACAGGATATTAATCAGTCTAACATGTAAGACAACTTTTATAAAACTACAGAATGCCTAAATTTATTTCCTTGTGATTTTAAATACCTAATTCTGTTTTTCTTAGCTCCGATGGAGTTTGATACTGCCTGCTCTAGTTCTGCTTTTACTATCATACTATACTTGTTTTGATGATTAACCATGTATTTCCCTTTTCAAGGTGCTTACACGAAGCTTATTTTGAAGTAGAAGTTTATGCTGTGAAGCAAGAAATGTGGCATTTAGGTTTTCATTTCTAACTTTAAAACAATTCCTTTGGCTTATGCCTTCCCCCTTTATTATCAGTATTAATGGATAACTTTCTCTAAAGGAATTAGGACCTAAGCATATCCTCTTATTATAGAAATCAAACATGTTTGCTATCTTCACAAACTAACTATATCAGCCAACTGTGCATTTGCTTGTGCCATTTTTTGCTTCTGTGCTGTATTACAAAATCTTCTTGATAAACCTTTTTCTTCTCAACAGTATTTTTGTAGTTATGTAATGATTCTCTTTTCGCCGAATTCCTTTGCGCTATCATGTTAGTGTTTTCTGATGTAAAAATCTCTAGTTGTGGGCTTTACAAGTTTAAAATGAAATCACACTTGAGATGAATAATCATCTTGGGATAGTCAAATCCCTGATTTGAAGTTGGAAAATTAACATTAAGCTACACGTATTAAGTTAGACTCTAATCAGCATGTGTTGTTATGATTCAATTTAATATTAAAACTCTCCAACTGGGCTACTGGGAAAATAAAAGACTCTTAGGAATTGAAAGAGTATTTGCAGAAGCGCACACCAAAGCAATATTTAAGTAAAATTGTTATTATTAATGCAGCGAAGCATCGTCCACATTAAACCCGTCCTATTAATAAAAAGAGAAAATCAATTTTAGTAAACATAAATATCAGATATGACAAGGACTAGTAAGCAGGCATGGAACTTCATAAAATGTGCTAATCCTAATGTTTAACGGTAATCCAGGTACCACAGAGAAAAAATAAATTCCTGTCTCATATCTCTTACGCGGTGGGATCCCAGCAAGCAACAAGAGGGAAAAGCTAATTTTAGATGTCATTAGTTTACTCCTACTTTCTAAAACTTTTAGAACAATGTTATGTTTTTATTTTAGCACTTCTAACAGAGATGTTTATTTACCTGTTTTTGAAATTATTTTATTCTTTTTGTTTTTAAAAGATTTTGAAATCTCTTTAGTAATTATTTTTAATTTTTTTTTAATTTTCCATCTCTAGAATAGTGTTTTTTGACATGCTGCTCACATTTCACCAAAAAATAGAAGAATCAAGACTCAAGACTGTTACATTTTAAAATACCTTACAACATTGAGCATACCACTTATTTTTTGTTTATTAACTGTTCAATAAAAATATATTCTTACCAATATCTATGTATAAAGATGGTAACATGAGTGGATTAGTACCTGTTCCTTTACCTGGGTGGGTAGGAGTAAGGGAAGCGGATGGAAAAAGCAGTCATAACTTCATGCAAGTATTAGTTTCCATGAGCAGGTTATTTGCATTTTACAGGTGAGATGCTCACTTGTACTGTGAATGTAATTTTAGAGTCTATAAATATTGCATGTGAATATCCACTGAGGAACATTTGCACTTTGGGAGATACAAAGAAATTATAAGTAATTGCCTTCAAATTTATAAACCAGTATTTTCTGTGACCATTTATTAGGAAAAATATTAGAAAGTTCCTGAGCTGGAAGAATCTCTTCTTTCACAGTGCACCCTTGCTGAGAGGCGGGATTGGAGTTTGTGTTTATGATTACTTGCTTTGCTATCTCTTTAACAGTTTTACCATGAAACCATTTAGTCACTTGACAAACATTTGAGTGCCAATACTTCATTCTTATAAATAATGAATGTGAAATACTATATTTCTAATTAATTTTATATAATATATAAAGTACAAAGTTATAAATATTTTCTTTTGTGAAGAATAAAGCTATCCACTCTGGGAAAATTGGAAAGAACTTAAGAGTAAGTTATTTTTCAAATTTTCTACACCTGATAAACATAGTCACTATTATTGTCAAATAACCAAGTAGAATATATAAAGAGTTGCACTCCAATTAAGTCCCATGGAACCAATATAGAGGATGACAAGAGGTATGATCAGGAGAGATTAGAAAATATTCTGAAGCAGGGAGGTTATAAAGTATCTGGACTTCATAAAAATTATTTCTTAAGCCAGTGGTCCTCTTATAAAAGCTGAGCTTTGAGCTTCACGGGTTATATTTTGGGTGCAGAGCAAGACAGACTTAGCTTGTAACTTTCATGCTATTTGTATTGTTCCATCTCTTATCACAGATATCAGTAAGTTATCAGTAATTGACACCCCTTGCAAAATGCTTATCATTCCTTGTACAATTGATACCTCTTGCAAAACACTTAATCATCCCCATTCCCATTTTTTCATTCAATAAATGTGATTATTCTGTATATTCTAAGTACTGTAAAAGGCCTTGACATACAGCACTAAATAAAACACAAAAATACCTGCTCCCCTTGTAGAGTTTATATTCTACTTAGGGGAAATAGATAATCAACAATATAAGTATAGGACATGAGGAGATGATAAACACAATGAGGAGAAAATGAAGCAGTACAAGAGGTTTGTAGAATTTTGGTTTGTGTGGAGGGGGTGCAGACAGCCTCACTGAGACGGTGACTTGAGTAATGACCTGATGAAAGTGAAGGAGCTAGCCATGATCACGTATGGGAAGGACATTCTGGGCTCAGGAACATCCAGTACAAAGGCCCTGAGGTGGGAGTTTTTCTCGTATGTTTGAAGGACATCACAGATACTAGTGCAGCTGGGGTGTGTGAGAGCAGGAGAGGCAAGAATAAGGGGTAGCCACTGTGTAGGTCTATGGTACCACCTATCACTGTTGCAACAAACAATGCCCCATGCCCCATATACATTTCTAAATGTCCCCTAGAAAAGTGATAATACTTCAATTTGAAAACCATTGTAAAGCTTATTCAGTGAGGCAGTTGTGAAATCAATTTCATTTGGGATTATAGAACTCATCTGCTGAATTGAATGAGATTATTTTTCATTTATTTACTGGAAGTTTTTTTGGATGTCTTTTTATTTGGCCCCATTGATGACCCTGTGTGATTAAGTAATAGTTGTGAAATATGAATTTGAAAATAGGCTTCTGGATTTGGTCATGTGATGATCTGTTGCCAGTCTAAGAGGGATGATATAGTCACATGTTTGATTTTAAAGTGATGCGTCTACATTCATCTATTAATATGGCAAATGGAATATCTATACATCATAGTATTTCAGTGTGAAATACAAGGAAATGCCTATATTGATGAGCTAGGACTGCCAACACAGCATTTATGAGAGTAAGATCTTGGCCAAAGATGTCATCAAACTGACCTGATCACAATGACACTGATTTTTTTTTTTTAATTCTTAGGTAATACAAATTGCAAAGATGTGGATTTTTCAAAGGCCATTAATTTTCTACTCTTGAAGTCAGCTGTTCTAGGTCTGAAGGGTGATATTCTTGTCTTTTTTTCACTTCTTAAAAGTCAAGCCAAGCCCTATTTAATTATCTTATAGTCATAAAACATGTAAAATAACATATTTGCTCTAGTTATGATAAATGTTTCTAAATCCAGCACTTAGAGAAGATACATTAAGGACATATTGTTATTTAAAACAATTTAGTGAATTACATTCCTGATAAGACAAATGTTACATGAGAGTTTGTTTATGCTTATATTTCTCACCACTAACCTAACCCACTAACCTTAATCCTAGCTCACTAATGTTACTTTCACTTCAAGAAGATCTAAGCATAATCCTCAAAGCCAAAAGTTAAATATTAATTTCTATTTATAACAGTGGGATTTGTATGTACAAAGTGTCTTTTAAAAATGTTTAAGTTTAAACTTTGGGTACAAATCAAAGTTCTCGAGCTTGTATTTATATTTGTAAAATGGGCTGGGGTGTCTTCATGGGTGCTTGGCTAAGAAGCTATGCAAATGTGCTTTGAATCTTAAAAGGAGGTACAGGATGAATGGGTGGGCTTTCAAAAATGGTGGCATTTATACTTCATGCACAAAAAAAATCCAACACATACTTCCCAGAAAGCTAGATGGAGATGGTAGCCAAAGAGCTTTACGAGGCTTAATTCCTACTGTGGTCTGCGTCTTGGGGGCTTTTTTGTGTTACAATTTCTAACAGTCCCCCTCTGTTCTTCCTGGCAGATACTTTTCTTGTCCAGATTGAGTTGAGGAACCTATATTCCTAATCACTTTGTGATCCTCGTCTTCCAAGGCAGATCAATTTGAGCTTGATCTTAAAGAAAAGTTGCTTGATCTTGACCTGATAGTTTGCTTGGTGTTTAAATAATCTGAAATAATCTTGTCAGTGATAGTTATTAAACAAACCACTCTCTTTACAATAGATGTGCTTATTTGATTAAATATGTTACATGCTTTGTCTTCTTGGTTAGCTCTTGATTTCTGCAGCAACCTAAAAAAGATATAATTTTTCAGGAGATTTTAAATTAATTTTTCTTAAATTTTTCCTTCCTAATTTATATGGAGCCTTTCATCTGCACTACAACCTAATCTTTTACTGTGAAGTCACAAGTAAAAGTAAAGCCACAAGCTTATACTGCACTCATAGTAATATGTACAGTATATTTTAAATGTCTCACCTTATGTTTCTCATTATTCTACTACATTAGAATAATGTAGTAGTACATTAGGTATTGCCCCTCCTCCATCAATGATCATCAGTGGCAGATAACTCATGTATTCCTATTAGGATGCATTCATCTACTGTTGTTTTAATGTTCTGTGAATATCACTTCATTAAAAAATAAAAAGTTACATGAGTTCTTGTCACTTCCCTGAAATCTTCCAAACTGGGTGAGGTTACATTTAATTCCTAGATCTTAGAGGCATGTCAGGTAGCATCACGGTGAGGTATCCAGACCTGACGTCGACCCCCTTCTGCTACACCCCAGCTTCACGTTCCTAGGCAACTTACTGAACCTCTCCAAGTCTCAGTTTTCTTCTCTAGAAATAGGAATCCAGTTCATAAAATAGTTAGGGGTGACAGTGGAACACAGTAGGGAAAGAGCGGTACACATTGGCTGATACTCCTCCAATGTCAGCTTCTGTTGTTATGAAGGAAGAATGGCACTGAGTTACGAAGATAAGATAAGGGAGAAATTAAACATGAGGAGATTAAAAAAGAGGTTTAAGAGTGATTAATAATGAAGAATATGAAAGGCTACTAGTATAATAAGATCATTTACCAACTTTTCATGTACAAAGGAGATGGGTGGAGAAATGTCTAAATACGTGCACTTTAGGCTGTATGGAAAAAATATCTCAACACTGGAGATTACTGGAATTTGGAATGGATTGTTAAATTAAGAGTGTAGTGTGCTTTATATAAATTAGGATGAATTTGGATCTTTGGGAAAATTACTGAAAATTCTATTTCCTTTGTAACTGAGGTGATGGTTTTCTAAAATATCTTATATGCCCATGCTCTCCCTATTTTAGCTTATAAAAGTTCTATGGCCTTGTAAAGCATTATATTTAATATTCCATAGAGTAGAATTATATTATAAGATTTTAGGTTGTTTTAGGTTTTCTTTATAGTGTTGATTTTGCATCTTTTTCTCAGGTGGCAAGGAAATTGAATACCAACTTTTTTACTCACATTATTTTTCACAGTGTTCTCTTAAACAATTTGATTATATATCTTTATTCTTAAAGGAATTTAACTGCACTCCTTCAATTTGTATATATTTATAAATTGTAAATACTTTATTATACATTTTAAAAATTATGAAAACAATGTTTAAAGGAAAAAGCAGAAAATGCATGGAAATGCTAATAATTTTTTAAGCATTTCTTGGAGTATTGCACCTTAAATTTGGAGAGCACTATGTCTTAGTAGCTTTTTATGTTTAATTGAAAGTTGTTTGATAATGATACTTGTGAATAAAAGGGGGAAAATACCAAAGCTTGGAAAAGAAGTCGTAAGAGAAAGACAGGGTAATTATCTGAAAGAAAGGGACTTTTTAAGCATGAATTAATATTCCTTGCTATGTTCATTTAAAATTAAATCAAGGTTTTCTTTCATGAGAAATGTAGCAATGCTTGTGGACTTTTTCTAATGCTATATCATAGCTACTGGCAGCATTAATATGAGACAAGTTTCCTCTCCCTCCCCCTGAAACCCCCCATTCAGGACACAGTGAGATTTTTAGACAGATAAATGCTAAGAGAACCCTGTGTACCAAAGGCAGTGTTTACTGCATGTAATACATATCATTGTTTGTCTCCTGTAGTGAAAAATACTTGTGTCGTGCTGCTAAAATGCACTCCTGACAGACCAGTGCTTGCTATTATAGGGTCCATTGCTTAAAAAAATGATACACTGACAGAAATACAATTTAAGAAAATTTAACACCAAGGGTAGTCAACCATGTAGGCTACTATTAAGGGGCCAAAACTCAAGGCCAGGGGTTTATTTAAAAAAAGAGGCACAGTTTATTTGCTAGTAGTAGGCAAAGTTAAAAGAAAAAAAAATCGAACTTGAATTCTTTGCTCTCTAGTCTGTAGAAAATTAATGAAAGCAACAGTTCAATAAGATTTTATTGCAGAAATGTTTAAGTGAAACATTTTAAGAATGCTTTGGAATTTTTAAACAGTTACTTACCATTTAGAAAGCTGTAACACTGCAGTGCGTAACAAATTGTTAGCATTGGATCCTAGGCACACCCAGTGATTTTCTTAAAATGGGTAGTCAGAGCTGTTTAATCTGAATCACTTTGTTCATTTCATTTTTGTGTGTGTGGCTTATGAATATATTTGAGATTGACCGGTCAGCAGCACCCACAATTGCTATAATTTAAAATGTAAGCCATTGTCCAAGTACCCTTGTGGGCATAGTTTGGTAGTTAAATGCATCAGATTTGTAACATAGACCTTTTGAGGAGGAAAATAACCAAATATGAGATGTGATGAGATATGTTGGATTTTTAGAGGAGTACAGAATGTTCTAATGAATAAACTGCTACTGAATGATGATAAAGCATGTGTTTTTAAGCTATCCCATGACTCTATTATTAGAGGGGAGAATTCCATGAATTTAGATGAGATGTATTGTCTAATTTTACCATTTTAAAAACAAATCTGTCATCCAGTAATATTTGATGCCAACTGTGTATGGCTTACATGTTCCTTTGGGAGAAAGGTTACAAAAGTAATGCAATAAATAATCTGAGCCACAGGAGCTTAGCTCGAGTATCAGAGAAACGGAAAAAAACATCATCTACTGCGATGGGGGGGGCGGTCAAAAGATGTGTATCTTGAATTCTCTACCCCGACGGTATAGACTTATTGCCACATCCTAGGACAGGCTTTGGGAGACAAGTGGTCCTGCCAAGAAAGGACGTCCAAAGATGAAATGCAGTGTCTTTGCAGATGTCCTCCAGAATTCAGTTGGCCTGAATCTGACAATATTATACAACAGATTTTTTTCTGTGGATGTAGAAGATAATGCTTAGAGTGAGATTTGTCCAGACACATTGTCCAGGGCCTCCGTGACTCAGCTGTGTGTTGGAGGAGACCCAGAAAGGCTTGCTGGGGAAGATTGGGATCCTCTGCTCTCCTTACCACAGCCGTGCAGTAGTTCTCTGTTCATGCACGTGTTTTAGTTGTTTCTTAGTTGTTCCGTATGTGGACTTCATCGTATCATGACATCTTAGCACCCTGTGTTCTTGCCAGAGATTACAACCTCAAATGCTGCTTTTCCATTCTTATGTTTTAAGAAGTCATCTGAAGGAAATAGTATTTATAGCAGATTACCTGAAAAACTGGATGTTAAATTATTCTTTCTGATGGTTTTTAATTTATCCTTCCCTGTGTCTTTGATCTTGACCTCTATTGTTTTGGTGCCTCAAAACTTTTTTATGGAATTGTACATCAAAATTTTGCTGTTTTCCTGTGTTGAAGATTTTCATTAACAGCTGCGAAAACATCACTGTCCTAAGGATGCTATTGGGGACTTTGTTTACTGTATCACACAGTGTTCTACCGCCTCACTGGTGAAATTTCGCCCAGATCTTAGGATAAGCAAGATTTCTGAGACTATAAATGTCTAAATGATGTTTTTCTTGGGCCTATAGTCATATACTTGTTTACATTTTCCCTCTTTTCTTTGTTTCCTGGGAAGCCCATATCAAATTTACTTTCTAACAATTGTTTAGAAGTGTATATGTTAATTGATTCTCCAGACTTTTGTAATTTCTCACCCATATTTTCCTTTTTGTTATTATATTTGGAGCTGTTTACATCACCAGAGGATTATTTTTGGCATCATTCAAATGAAATCACTTAAATAATTGGAATGGGTGGACTTCAATGGAAAGAAAATACAGGTGGGAACAGAGGGCCTGATGCATGAGAGATGCTCAGAGAGCTGAGTGGGAGGAATTTAGGAAAGGGGAGATGGTGATGAAATTAGTTTTCTAATCTGCAATTATATGTAAAATTAGGTGAATTTGAATAATATTTGGGAACAATATTTGAAACAACATTTATGCTCACTATGTAGGATAAAGATTATAGCAAATATAACCTTTAATATAGGTTAATATTAATCTTTGTGGCCAAGTGATTGTTTAGCATAAAGTTAATCCACTTTTTAAAAATATATACACAAATATGCAAATCCTTTTTCTTGAAGCAGTAATCAATAACTTGTTTTCTACCATGATACTTTAATGTAGATAAAATAGGCTGAATTTTTATCTTGCCAAGGGCTAAGACAGGAATTACAAACTCAAATGCCTCCAGGTTTCAGGGTCTGGCAGGAAAAATAATGTTAACTGGGGCTTGCATGCCCCACCCAAAGGGGGAAGCCATGACTTAATTCCAGCACACCGTACGAGTGTGGGCCTAATGTTGCTGATTTTTCTGGATAAACCAGATTTTTTTTTCCTAGATATTTCAGTAAAATCTCTTGTATGTAAGACATTGGCAACTAATTCTAATGTGGCACACAGCTACTAGTATGTAACTTTTTGGTCAGAATCATAAAATTCTAGTTTCAGATAACTGATCAGGCCCTTTAATGTGTACAGTTCGCTAAGGTGTTTGAAAATATTTCCTCGCATCTTGAATTCTTGAAGAGAGGATCACAGCCCTTCATCCAATGTATACCAGTTACACTCCTGCTTCAGAAATCTCCCGGGAGCTTTCAGCCTAACAAGGAGCCTTGGCACTGCTTTGTGAAGCGAGAAGCAGCCCGTCCTGAGAAAAGAAATCTCTTGCTGTTTCTTGAACTTCATGGCAGCCATTACAATATGTTTGGACTTAAGTGGGATATTTTCTGGGATGCTCGCTGTGCCAAAGCTAAGACATTTGAGGCCATCCACCTCTAAACAGGCCTCTTAACCTGATAACTTTTCATTCCTGAATGCAAGGCAAATCCACCCCTACCACTCCTCCACTCGCCAATGTTAATCTAAAACTTCTCTTGTTTCCATTCCTTGCCTCATTCTCTGTATATTTCTGCCGTTACCTTCACTCAACACTTTTCCACTGGGTCCTCCAGAAACCTCATGTCCTTGTCAATAACATTTGCTCTGTCCACAGTCTTTTGGCCAGATGCCTTTCCCATCAAAATATTGTTTTAACTGAATTTCATCTGTTGCCTTACCTGAAACTTGCCTCTCCTTTAAGGAGGCAACTTTTCTTTCAGCTGTCAACAGGGGCAAGGTACTAGTTACTCATGTAAATCCCACATTCCATGAAGCCAAGAGGAGAAACTGGCAATCTTAGATACACATAATTCTCCCCACTCACTACGAAAAAATGCATCCTCCAACAAAACTCATACATCTAATTATATTACCTTTTACCCCTTCTCACTGCTGTCATTTCCCTCTTACCATAATTCTAGGGATTCTAAAAGGCTTAGAGATGACTCATTTGAAACCAAGCCCTAACTTGTTGAGCCTCCTTGACCCTACTGAACATCAGCCTGCCATCCCAGAATTACATACAGTGTCTTTTCCTTATGGAAAAGTATTTCATCTCAGAAATCTTAAACTCCACACTGTAGTGCTGTTTCACTTGTAATAGCACTGATCTTTGATTTCAGACATTCAGCTGTCCTGTTATGTCTCTTTCTCCTAATTTGGTCAAACCTTTAAGGCTTCTATCTTTCCTGCCCAGTATGAACCCAGCTGTCAATCAGGCAAGTCCCCTTCACTTCCATCTTCTGTGTCTCCTCCCATGCCTGTGCTAGCTCGGTTTTCGCCACTGCTCCAGTCTAACAAATTGCCATGGGTATGCCACCCTTTTTTAATCCATTCCTACAGTGTGGCTAAGCATTGCTAGAAATAAGCAAATAACATACAGATTGATACTCCCTGAGGTTTTTTATCAGGTTTGATATAAATCAGCCTCTTACATTTTATCTACTTTTCCATTTATCTTTAATTTCTTTTATCCCGTCCATGGGAATGAGGTCTTCCTATTCCTTCTAAGGCCAATTTTATGTCCTTGGCTCCATTCCCTCCAGTATTCTGTGTGTCTTCGTTTTATGAGGTATCTTGTTTTTCTTCAGTCTTTAGTATCTTCTTTTCTACAATTACTTGACTGTCAACATATGGCTGCACCCAAGATTTTTCTGTTCTGAAAAAAGATTCTTTATCCCTCAAATTTATGTTAGTGTTATCAATTCCCCTATTGTCTAATTTTTTTTAAAAAAAGAACAGTCTGTTGTTGTCATCCATACTCCCTCAACCTCCTTTGCGCTCCTTACCCACTTGTGATCTGGCTTCTGTCTCTCACCACTCTGCTGATACTACCGTTACTGACATCCAATTGCTAAAGCCAATGGGCATTTTATCAGGGATCATCTTACAGTCTCTCTTCTCTTTTAATAGTGTTGATCATTTCTTCTCTTTAAAAGCTTTCTACTGTCTTGGATGCCATGACCCTACACAGTTTAGAATTTTTTTTTTTTTTTTTTTTTTTTTTTGAGACGGAGTCTCGCTCTGTCACCCAGGCTAGAGTGCAGTGGAGTGATCTCAGCTCACTGCAACCTCTGCCTCCCAGCTTCAAGAGATTTTCCTGCCTGAGCCTCCCGAGTAGCTGGGATTACAGGTGCATGCCACCATTCCCGGCTAATTTTTTTTATTTTAGCAGAGACAGGGTTTCACCTTGTTGGCCAGGCTGATCTCCAACTCCTGACCTCAGGTGATCCACTCACCTCGGCCTCCCAAAGTGCTGGGATTACAGGCATGGGCCACCGTGCCCGGCCTAGTTCTGATTCTTTTCTGGGTGTCTCATCCCCATCAGATACTTTACCAGAATGAAGGACCATACCTAGGAACAGTGATCTTGTTGTGGTATACTTATTTTTCCTAGATGTTATTTGTCCTCATGGTTGCAGTCCCTCCTCATATTGTGATGACTTAATCTCTACCCGCAGCCCGTTACTCTCCAACGAGCTTAAGCAATGTATATCTAGCAACTTCCATAGCATCCACAATTAAGTGTTACACAGGAAACTTAAGTTCAAAATATGTAAAGCAGCTTATACAAAAGTAAGATAACTCTAATACAGTACCTTGACCTGATAAAGACAATATAAAATATAAAAAACTAATGCTACTTTTGAATACAGATATAAAAACTTGAAAGATATTAGCAAATACTCTGTCACTGTCTAAAATGGATAATACTGTAGGAACAGGTAAGATTTTTCTAGAATTCAGAGAATGAACACCAGGACATATCTCAATCTAATTCATTATATTATCGAACTGGAGGAAGAAACACCATAGTTATGGCAGTGTGTACCAAAAAGGCAATTGATAAAATTGAGCCATTTCAAAACTTCCAACGAAAGAGAAACAGGAGGAAACCAGTTAAATATGATTAAGAAAATTTACTGAAACCTAACTGCAAATTTATAAAACAGCTAAATACTAAAGTAATTTTCATTAAAGTCAAGAAAAAGCCAGGGATACTCATTATTGTCCCTCATATTTAATGTTTTAAAGGGTCTAGCCAATGTAATAAGATAAGAAAATGAAGTAAATCAATATAAATAGTAAAAAAGATAATTATTTTATCTGCAGAAAATCAAGAAAACTCAAGAAATAGGTACATTTAGCATAGCAGCTAAATAAAAAAGTAAATCAAATTTATAGTTTTATTCTATGCCAAAAATAGCTTGTTAGAAATAGAAAAGAAATTAATAAAGAGTAGTAATACAATTATTAAAATACATATGCTTTAGAGTTCAGCATTCATATGAAGAGATCTTTTTAAAGGAAAACTCTGCTGAAAAAAATGTCCTCTATTTTTCTGTTCTTCCCTGCTAGATAACTATCACAGAAAAATCTCAATGAGACTGAGGGTAAGCCCGTTATAATAGCAATGGAATTTTGAGTGTTTGTTTTAACATTGTGAAAGAAAGTCAACAGAATGAAACTCAGATCATGGCAAATATTTCTTGAGGATTTACTCTATAATGGGTAGTGTTATAGGAACTGTGGCTCCAGCAGTTAAAAAAATGGACAGAAATACTTGCCTTTATGTATCCTATATTTTAGCATTATTTTTCAGGTATTCTCAATGAGTTATGTACTGTGCTAAGTGCTGTACAGATGTAATCTCCTCTAGCCCTTGGGAACTACAGTATTATTAAACCCATTTTAGAGAAGAAGGCACTGAGGCTGAGGGTAATTAAGTCATTTAGTCAAAGTTTCCAAGGTGCAAGTGATGGAGCTAGGATTCAAATCCAGACAGTGTGACTCCAGAACCCATCCTCATGAGCTGTATTCTAGTGTTTAGTGACTGAGGACATGGCTTCAGGGACTTACTCTGAGGTCACCATAAATTGATCCTGTCATCTGTAATTGAATTTTCAATCGTTCAAACTCAAGCACTGATGAACTTCCTTTGTTTCTCTCCAGATAACCAATGGTTTTCTTGTACCTAACTATTTACAGTGTTGATTAATTATAGATTAGAAAACAAAATATGTTAGTGGCTACAATTTCATCAAAACATTAGTTATAAAATAGCACAGAAAACATAAACTTGAGGGATGACTGAATGTCTGTGTTGTATATAGCATGTCCAATACACAATATACTTATTCATAATAGATTTAAAACAAATAAAGTGTTAACAGTGATCAATTCTGGGTGGTCAATTCTGTTTCTTTGTATAATTAATAAAAGCTTTTATTGCAAAGGAACCATAAGAACATCGTGAACAATTTAACAATAGAGATTAGCAAAAATGCCGTAACAAAAGCACCATGATTCTACCAGAACCTACTAATGTTTGCTCTAATTATTCATCATTCCAAATCTTTTTCTACCCGTATTTATGCACATGTATGTATTTTTTATCAAATTGAGATTGTATTTACCTACTGTTTTGTAACCCAATTTTTTAGACTATGATCTACATTTTTCCATGCTAGTGAAATTTTATATAATCTACTACCTGATCTTTGTTCAGATTTCTCTAGTTGTCCCCAGAAAAGTCCTCCAAAGGTTTTCCAAATCAAGATCCAATCCAAGATTTCACTTTACATCTGATTTTTATGTCTATTAAGTTTCTCTTAATCTTGAGCATTGTCATTTTCATGATATTCCACTTATTAAAGAGACCATAGAAGTGGTCCTCTAAAATTTTTCACCTTCTTCATTTGGTTGGTTGCATCCTTGTGGTGTCTTTGCTCTTGTTCCTAGTGCTCCCAGTAAAAATAGAAGTTGCTTTAAAGCATTGATAAAATTCAGATATTGCCAGAAGCAGTGGCATGCACCTGTAGTCTAAGCTACTAGGGAGATTGAGGTGGGAGGACCACTTGAGCCCAGGAGTTGGAGGCCAGCCTGGGCAACATAGAGAGAGCACATCTCTATTAAAAAATAAAAATAACATAGGTGTATCTTTTGTTTTAGATACATGATAAATGATGTCATATTGTATAATATCAGGAAATACATAATATCTCTTATCTCACTATTTGTGACACTTAAATTGATCATGAGATGATAAACTAATCCTGCTTTTGTGCAGTTACACCTTTCTCATTGTGACCGGAAAGCACCCTGTGCAACATTACTTAAATACCAGCAGATACCTGGTTCTCTGTTGGCAATTAAACCTAGTGGGTATAAATAACAATGGATAATCCTTATCTTAATCAGTACAGGTTGAAAAATTAGATTGTCGTCCTATCACTTCTACATTTATTAGCTGGTATTTTTCTGTAAAGTATCACATTCACTCGGCCACTGAATCTGTTGGTCATTCTGAAATACAATTTCTACTGGAAAAACAAGATACACATTTTCTGAATTCTTACTGAGTGCCTAGTAGGCTAGGTGGGGTTGAGAGACAAGAGGCAGCCTCAGCCTTCCTACTGAGTAAGATTTCAACTAGAGGATTCCACCAACGTGGTCTTTCTTTACTTAGAGCCATTACCCTGGCTAAGATTCTAAAACCTTTTTTTCAAATTATTAGGCCATAATGCTGACAAATAAGAAGCAAGGGAACTATTCACTTACACATCTGCATTGCCTTTTAAGCTACTGATATGCCATCACCAAACTGTTAGTCAATTAAATGTAAACTTGGAAGCTTATGTAAATCCTACCAAAAAATTGTTTCTCATCAGTGGCATCAGGCACATTTGATTTTACTTCTTTTCTGAGGCTCACCAAAGACCTCCTTGTGAAACACAGCTATTGTTTTTCTGGTAATAATTATCTGAACAAATTTGGACAATTCTTGTTCTTGGTTTCCTAATTCTATTGGAAAACAGCCAAACCATTTAATGAAGGTTACCCTAAATATCTAAATTATGTGTATCTAAGGGAATATATATATATATATATATATATATATAATTTAATGCTAGAAGAGAAAACATGTTGTTCTCTTCAAAAAAAAAATCCCTATGGAAGTTTATGACCTTTATAATCAATGCCTTTTTAAAAAACTAGGCTCTAGAGAGTGTTTGGGTTGGAAAAGGTCACCTATTTGCAATGATACAGTCTGTCAAGAGTGTGTACAAATGTAATATACTAGACCTTAACAATGCAATATACTTCATTAGAATAAAGAACTTTTCCTTTTTATTTCAAGTGAGACTTTGTTACGTATATAACTATGAATTATTTCTCCTTGAATATATTCTTCTAGTGAATTAATGTTTTCTGTTGTTGTTGTTGTTGTTTGAGACAGAATCTTGCTCTGTCTCCCAGGCTGGAGTGCAGTGGCTCTATCTTGGCTCACTGCAACCTCCGCCTCCCGGGTTCAAGGAATTCTCCTGCCTCAGCCTTCCAAGAAACTGGCATTACAGGCATGCACCACCACGCCTGGCTAATTTTTGTATTTTTAGTAGAGATGGGGTTTCACCATGTTGGCCAGGCTGGTCTCGAACTCCTGACCTCAAGTGATCCACCCGCCTCAGCCTCCCAAAGGGCTGGGATTACAGGCGTGAGCCACGGCGCCTGGCCTAATGTGATTTTTATTTTAGTACTTTGAAACTTTTAGATCTAAGGTCAGACCTGAGCATGGGCCAGCCTGAGACTGTCTACTCCAAAGAGAGCACAACTACTTCTCTTCCCTGCTCCTCCATCCCTTCTACCTGACCCCTCCCCTTTCTCCCTCTACCCCATGTAAAGTTAAAAGTAGGAAGTTATTTTTAATTTATATTGTTCAGGTGAGCGAAGTAAAATACAATTTTTCTCAAACTTGAGTAGTTTATACAAGCTTTGGAAGAGAAAAATTCTCTTAGAATTCCCCTAAACATTCATTGTACATGAATTTGAGAAAATTACAGTACTGTCACTTTAGGTAGTTACTTAACATTTTCTAAGTTTCATGAAACTATGAGTTTAAAGAAAAGCTCAGTCTCTGTTGCCTGGGAGGACTTCTGGGAGGAGATGAGATGCCATGAACAATGAGGACAGAATGCATTTCTGATGAAAGTGGTTGCGTACTGAGGACTGGAGTCCATTGTACATCTAATTCCAAATGAGATGGTGGAATTAGTTGTAGTGTTGCCAGACGAAATACAGGATACCCAGGTAAACTCAAATTTCTGATAAACAATGGATAATTATTTTAGTCTAAAAATGTCACATGAAATATTTCGCAATCCTAAATTTGGCAACCATAATTAGGTGGCACATTTAGAAGAAAGTTAGAAAGAACTGTGGCCCTATTAAATTGATCCAGAGAACCGTCATGGGCAACCTGAATATTATTATGTTGGTGAGATGGAGCCGTTGTAAGTTATTGAACAGATGAGTGAAATGAGGAAATTAGTGCCTTAAGGAAAAAAATTCTCCTCTAGATGTGTGCAGAATGATTTGTTAGGAGATGAGAATGTCCTTTCTGTTTGTTTGTTATTATTCTTACTTGTCCTTCTCTTCCAAAACTATACCACGAACGTTTTGTGAACAGGGGAAATTCTTATTTGTTTTATTATATCCAATGTCTAGTAGAAAATCTGGCTGATAATAGGTACTCAATAAATATTGACTGGAGGGTAGGAGGAGGGAGTGGGGTAGAATAATATATTTAGGAATGCTGAAATAAATGCAATAAGATGACAACCTATATGATGAAAATAATGAAGAATAATTGCCAACTACTTAGGAAAATGTGATTTTAATAACTGAGCTTATTTAGGAGGCCTTCATGCAAGAATTGTGGTAAGAGATGGTCCTAGAAGCTGAAAAGGAAATTTAGGAGATGATCCTAAAAAGAAGAAAGTTTGCTTCCTTGCAGAATTCAGGTGGATGTTCGTGCACCTTCTGACTGTCTGTCTAAGTTAGGTATATAATATCATGCTGTTTGTTAACTCTTTAGAGTAATGGGGTAATGATGGTAAAGAAATATCACTAGATATGATGGATACAGATGTTACCAGTCACAGGTTTTCTTCATCTGCTAATAATAGAATTCTGATGTGTTGGCACCTAAACCATCTTGAGTGTGATCAAAGACAGATGGAATTGGTGCTGAGTTTCAGCAAGTAGATTCTCATGTTGCCTAGCAAGTTTCCGGTGTAGTTTTACTCATATAGCTTTGTCCTTATTGGGTTATGTCTAAAATAGATAGTTTAGGAAAGAACATGGGAAGGGTGGTATAATCATTTCTTTGTAACACCTTTATGTAATTTATTTTTGACTTCCACCTACAGGTCTTATGTCCATTGTACACTGAATTTAAAATGTTACTTAAAAATAGGTGGTACTAATCTAGGGGTCATAAGTAAAATCCCTGTATGCAGTCTATATAGTTGGACAATGCAAGAATATTAATTTCCATTTATATCTCCACATTCTAATTCAGCAGTTATGGAGCATATGAACATCACATGTATTAGATGCAGAGTAAAGGAGAAGGCAAGTTTTCAGGGAGCTTATTATCTAGTGAGAAAGAGAGAAATAGGTACATAACTGATACAGATTCTGAAAGATGAAGTAGTATATGAAAACAAGTGCTTAAATGTCTAAAGAAGTGTGTTATTTATTCTGCCTCAAGGAAATCAGAGAGGCTTCATAGATCCATTGACATTTGATCTGAATATGAAAAAAAGGAGCAGTAGTCTTTCAGGAAGAATAGATTTAGTAGGAACTTAGCAGGCAGGAGTGGTAGGACATCAGGTGTGAAAGTAGATGCTGAGTCCAGGGAGTAGACAGCACAATGGGGGTGAGGCTCAGTGGTGGGATAGAAGACAGAAAAGAAGACAGACAGGATGGACCTTTCATGCTTCCCTGCATTTATCCTGCATACAGTAGGGGAGCTATGGAAGGTTATAAGCAGGATCAATGGGTTGGATCTGTGTTATAGAAAGGCTACCGGCTGCAGAGTGGAAGGCGGACAGCAGGGCAGGGCAGGCTGGTGGAAAGATGTTCAGCTGGGAGGTTGTAGTATGAGTGCAAGGGAAAAGTGATGTGCACTAGAAGTAGCTTACTGAGACAAAAGAGGACAGATCCCCTTTTAACACAGCGGCAGGGCTAGATTTGGGGGTCTGAGAAGAGGAGGCAAATTCAAAGTTAAGTTCAAGACCTGTGGTTCGAGGGACTTGCAAATGTTCCGACATTCATTTCTACGTGCATTGAACATGGGGAGAGGGAGGGTAATGTAGTCTGCAGAAGAGAAGGATGTCGTGTAGGGAGAACTAGACTGTAAGGCCCTGGTGAGTAGAAAGTCTGAAGAATTTCGCTTTATGTATAAGCACTTCCTACAGGTCAGGACATGAAAAGCGATCTTTAAGAGGTAGTAGTGAATAGCCTCTGAGGTTCCTTCTGTTGTTCTCTTGAGACAAGAGGGGAAATCCTAAATGGTGCAGTGTGTGGAGTCCAGCTCTCCTATCATCTATCTATGTGACGCTGGGTGTATTACATAATTCTACTTGCCTCATTTTCCTCATCCATAAAATGGAAGAATACACCCTCCTCATTCAGTCGTCCTGAGGATTAATGAAATAACTCGTGTGAAATGCTTAGAACAGTGTCTGGTACAGAGACAGGGCCCAATAAACATTAGCCCTTATACACTAAGCCCTTACATAATTGACCAAATTTCATATTGATATTGATTTCAGATGTTTCTTCAAAATGTAAGCAAAGGGAAATCTTTGGACTAATTTGTCTAATTTGCGGAGGTATCATCATCAGAGAGGACTTGGACTTTTGGTTGCTTTTTCCATTAAAAAGGCTTTGTAGACAGTGTGATGTTTAGTGTGTGGAAATTGACCTTATGCCTATATTTTTGAAGATAAACAAAGCTTCCATTTTAGTGGGGTTTAATTCATATGGGTTTATTTATGAATTTTGAGCTGCAAAAGAGAATACGGAGCTTTTTATAAAAACATGATGGACATCATAATGTTAAGTTTAGATTATAACTTGGAAGTCAGTACTAGGTTACATAATACTGTAGATTGCCCTGTTATGTTTTGCTAGGTAAAAACAAACAAACAAAAACACCTTTTGTGTGTTTTGTGTTTGTTTCTTTTTGTTACTAGTTTGTCATACTATGTATCATACTTCAATTGAGGGTAAGAAAGGAGGTGCCTTATGTAGGGAGCACCCTTCTAGGTATCAGAACACATAGACTCAGACTCGGCCAGGTTTCTGTCACGGCTGTTAGTGACTCTGAGATCTTAGACATGTCACTGCGACCTCTATACTTCTGTTTCCCCACTCACAGAACGGATGCCACTTACCACCTCTCAAAATGTATGGTAAGAATTAATTTTTCTATTACAGATTTATAGAAGACTTTCTTTTCTAATGGCCAGTAAATCCTTTGCAGCTGGAAACAAGCCATTTTTCTTCTCTATGTGCCTTGTAGTTAACAGAGCACAGATAGGAATTAGCTCCATTGTGTCAGTAAGAAAACTGAGATTTAAAATTTAAAAAGTGGTACAAATAGGGGGAAAGTTCCTAAGTCACCTTTTATCCCCTATCTAAAACACATCACTGGTTAAGTGCTTTGAACCTGTCAGAAAGAGTATAGGAAAAAATACCAAGTAATATCAGCCTGCTAGTCTGGGCTGTTGGGAATATCTATTATGCCATCTGTCACAGGAGATTTTAGGTTGGAGAGCAGCAAATCCGTGACTGGGGACTCAAAGTTCAAAAGCAGAAGGTCTCTCCTCTCTACACACCGTGTGGTGTCTAAATCACTGTCCGAGAGACAGGCGTTTTCATTGATCAGACATCCTGCATCTGCAACTTCACTTAAAAATAAAAGGTTTAAAGAGCCATCGTTTATACATTGTTCCAAGGTCCCTGTAATTTAAATCAATGTGACTGAGATATGTAATACAAAACTTCTAACCCTACTGTCTTCCTCTAACTTACTCTGGGTCTTGGTGGTGTTGCATTTTTATAATGGAGCGAATCGGCAGAGTAGGTGGAGGAAGGTTGGTTTTCCAAAGGGATCAGGTAGGCTGCAGGTCCACGTGGACACATTTGTTACTTCGGGGAAGCGGAGAAGCAGCAATTAGGCAGTGGAGTAATGCTCTGAGGGGCACGGACTCCAGTTCGGTAATACATTCCTTTCTTAATGTGACTTGATGTAGATAGAGTGAGGGCCTATCAGGTGTGAAAAGCCCTGCTGCTCCTGGCGTGGAGTGGCCTCCAGACGGTGATTTGGCGACGTCAATCTAGTCATGCTTGATTTCGACACTTAACGTGGTAAAGCAGGATTTCTCTACCCCCGATCAACTTCTCAATTAGCAAGCTGCCTTGTGTAACGGCCTTGTTTTGCAATCCCTCAGGGCTGCTTCAGGGGTCATTAGGGTGAGAAAACTTGAGCACTCGCTCCAGCTCGAGCAGAGAAGGAAGGGAGCCTCAGAGATTTCCTAAATACATATAACCCTTTTTCAAGTTGTTTGCTTTCATGGGATTGATTCTTGGCACATTAAGAAGCTTAAGGCTCCAGTATCTTCTTTTAACTGCCCCCCTTATCGCCTTTGCAGCTGACAGGTTTTTTTGACAGGCTGAGAGTAAAAAGAGATAACTAGTAGGTTAGTACTTTATTTATACATGTGGACACACAAGCACATAGAAAGACACGCACACACACGTTCAAATATCTTTTAAGTTGTCTTTTCAGGGCCGCTGGTTACCACTGAATATCAGCTGTCAAATGATTCCAGTACCTCATGTTTTTAATATTCAATATGTCTGAGTTCAAAATCTTTGTTTCAACTATATCTGACTTTATTCACTAATGATTTTAAATTGGACCTGCCTTATTCAATATTCTCTCTAAACCCCCAAATAGTATTTATATGAATAATATGCTAATATGAGGTTTTTGTCCGGGGCACTTATGAATAGACATTGAAATATATTTATTTAATGTTTTTTCCTATCTGTGATTTGACTGAGTGGCTTACTCCTAACTTTCATAGGAAAAAAAAAGGTATTTTTCTTTCCTTTTATAAAATGTATCTGGATACAGAAACATATAATAAAAACAGGAAAATTTTAAGAATCGCACTCCTTTAACAAGTCTCTACTTTCAAGCATTGTGGATTTCATATTTATAATTTCCAATTTGGATGATCAATTTTATATCCACTTGCTATTATCACACTGTTAGAAATTAGATGAATAAATTCATATCAAATATCTTAGCAGGTTTGGCTTTAAGGTAGTATCCTCGGAGCAAATTACTTTAACCTATATTTCGTGAACAGGTTTTCCCAAAGTGGTTGGTCTCTGTTTCTTACAAAAATATTTAGTTTATTGACAGTGAGCAGAGCATTATATGGTTTATAATATATGTGTGGTTCTAGAGGTAACTGACTTAAATATATTTTATAAGTTGGAAGTTGGATATACGTGGATGTTACACGCCCTAATACATACTCTATTTATGAAGGGTTTGACATCCAGTTTTAGATTTGTTTAAGAAACAGTTAAAATTCTAGGCACTTTGGCATAGCAGCTTCTAAGAAGTACTTCAAATAATAAGTCCTAAAGGTGACACAATAAAGGAAATAGCTTAGTAGCTCTATTTTTTTAATAAAGAAGATAGATACACATTCCAAAATCATTACTTACAGTCAGCACTGTAGAAACAGCTCTTTACAAAAGAAAAAAGAAAGAGTTTGGACCACTATGCAGAAAACAGAGAATGTTTATGAACAATATTGTATGTGAACATATAAATATGTAATCTACAGGTTTTATTTTAATTCCTTCTGCAGAGCTTTACTACGTAAAAGTAAAACTTTAATAATTTCTCCTTCTTAATACTGGATTGAGAGTTGTGGTAATTTATTATGGAAAGCATCAAGTTTTAACAAATTAATACTAATGAAATGTACATTTTTCTTGCAGAAAACCATTTTGTCTTTTTGAATCTCTTTCCTTTTGTCAGTTTCTTATTCCAAAAAGGAGTTCATCTAATCCTACAAATAATTGCTTTCATGGCTTTATTTTGATAACGTGGGATTTTTCTCTTAAATCCCACTTTGAGGCAATGCAAAAATCCTTTTAAGGATTCACAAATTTAAAAAATGTGTACGTATTTTAAATACTAGCTTATATTAAATAAAAGTTATATACCTTCCCTTTTCAATGAGTTTTGAGACAATGTTACAAGTTCAGTCTGAAAACTAAGTCAGATTTTCTAAATTAGCTTTAGCTGAATGATTCAGTTACACTTTGTTTAGAATGAAGAATCACAGAATTTTATAATTATATAAATATCTTGAAAGGGTGTTTAATTCAATCTGCATATTTGAATCAATGAAGGAACCAAAGAAGAGAAATTTTGAAACCTTTGATTTCTTATTGCTCTTTGGCTATTACTAGGGTTGCCATATAATTTTCTACCCAACAGAGGACATTTTTGATAAAGATAACATGAGTATATAGACTAGGCAACAGGTTTATATCCAGGGTTGTCCTAGAAAAATTGTGACATATGAATACCCTTGCTTTTAGAGATATTCAATCTATATATTTTTTCAAATGATTGTGTTTACAGTACCTTCTTAAAGAATTTGAAAACAAATATGTATACTATTTATACTAATGAGATAAATGGTGTTGGATATTAAATTTGCTTTGCAGAAAGTACTTTAACAAAAGTGACCAAATAGCATATGCTTCATGAATCTTAGGTGATTATGTCAAAGAAATTCAGTACAATACAATACTGATGCCTTCATAACATCATATCCTTAGTTAAATACAAGGATGAATATCTGTGATAACACTTTTTGCATCCCTTTTCTTTGGAAAATTTAATTTATAAAATAGGTGACGCAATGCCCCAAACCCTGCTACTTACCTTAAAAGAAAACACTAGTAATTAGGTTGTTTCTTCAAGGAGGTAAGATAGAATATTAAATAAAATTTCAAACTAAACTCTAGATAATAGATTCTTATATGGGTTGTCATTATTCTCCTACATAGCACTTTTTCTTTGAAGTAAGTCATAATAATTAACCCTAGAGGAAATGTTTGATCATCTGAAATTTTACTGGCTAGCTGCAAGAATTAAATAATACCTTACCTATTCAAGGTAAGTGATTTGTTAACTTTTTATGAATAATCAGGTGACTATTGTCACTAAATCACAATCTCTGGATATAAAAGATATCCTTTACATCAGAACAAGTGAGTTTTGCATTGCAGTCCAGATTACACCAATCACTCGTTCATGTTTCACAGTGGCGCTTTGCTAAGCCTGTGCTAGTGCCTGAGTGAATAAGTGGCTCTTGGAAAGATGGTGAAATTGACACATGAAAACATTAAACGACTTATTTGACAAAGATCTAAGACAAGGTCTTTCCCAGGATTGTTTCCCAACTGTTCACAAAATGACCATGATCATTTTCCTATAATGCTTCTTTTCATTTTCTTTATTTTTCTTTTCTGTTGAAAATTTCAGTATTTGAAGTGCCTTAATTATGAGATGAGTAAAAAAAAATATTTTCAAACCAGATACCTCTCCACTTAATTTCTTGTTCACTTTTATATATAGTGTATGGAAAGAAAAGGATGAAAAAGAAAGATAGAAAAGAAGGTAATTATGAGTCTCTAAGAAGTCTGTAAAGATATCAAAAGACTCCAATGCTGATTTTTAGGAAAGTATTACTTACATAAAAAGTTTCACCTAGAAAACCCTATTCAATTTTAAGTCGACAAAGCTTTCTGAAACTCATTACAGAATAGACTATCACAAAAAATTCTTAAAACCTTTTATTATGAAATTGTATAAAGCATATTCCAATTAGCATTAATTGTACTGTGGCTTAAAGTAGCAGCTTCCTGAGCTATATCAAGGGAGAGATGTGTAGTACCTAAATTGCCCACGATATCTAAAATAGTTGTAGATTTTTATGCTCGTGTAATTGTGGCTGATTGGCCTTCCCTTCATTATAAACTTACCTTAAAATTAGAACAAGGAGCTATAGTGATTAGATAAAATATTTGTTTCTACTACTTAAAAATATAGTTAAAATATTTCTGTTTTAGTACCTATGTGTTATCCTTTATTTTACTGTTTCTTTTTCCCTTCTCCCTTTTAATATTCTAGTTCTTTCCATAACTATGTCTAAAAGTTTGAAAAATCCTGTCTTTTAAATATCAAAACAATAAATACCAAGCTTGACACATTTCTTTTGTTCTTGCAACAAAAGATTCTTTTCAGATCTAAGATTTTGTGATTCTATGAAATGTTGGTACAATTGCCATATTTGCCTGGAAATATTTTTCTCATCAAATGTTAAGGAAAAAACATTCTATTTTACTTTTCTCTGCATAGCTTCTCCCAGTAGGCTGCTGTTCTGATCATAAATAGCAGTAACACCTGCTTGTAAGGCTTTGGAAAATGGGTATGAGAAAAAATTGACAATTATTTGTTGAAAGGGAAAGTATAATGTTTAAACACTGTTTGCAACTTTTAAGAGTCAGGTGTAGAAAGAGACATGATTCTATGTAGATCAGCCATTACCCTCTGTCAGGCCAGAAACCTAGAGACTTTTATTCAAAGCAACCCCTTCTTGCCCCATTTTTGCAGGGAAAAACAAAGAAGTATAGTGAGAAGGAAAAACAAATTTGGATAAGGGACATAGGTTCTCATGCTAGCTCTGACACTAAATAATTGTGTAAGGTTTTGTGTGTAGACATGGGATATTTTCTGCTCTCTGTAGCAGAGCTAAGACAGGGCCAATTAGCCCAAGCGTCAACCCATTTTTCTTTACATATTGTTCTGTTGCTGTCTTCATGGAGCAGAAAATGGCAAGTTTAGAAAGGAATTAACACTGAGTAAGCCTGAAACTGGAACAATAGGTGGGGCATTGTCATCTATTTCAGATTATGAGAGAGCTATAATGATTCACACTATTAGCATACATATTTTTAAGTTTCAAGTTAGAAAAAAATGTCTCTGGCCTGTATTTTTTCTCATCTTTAAGCTTAGAACATTACAAGAGAGATTTCTAGGATGGATTTCAGTTAGAAAATTTTGGATCTCCATTTGTTTGAAAGTTATAATTGTCATATATCCAGGGATGTAAAGAAAGCTGAAGCTATAGACCAGCACTGTCCAATAGAAATAGAACGTGATCCACATATTAATTTTAATATTTCTAGTAGCCAAAGTAGCCAAGGAAAGTGTTTTCAAGGTGAAATTTTTAAACAACATATTTAATACAATGTATCCAAAGATTATCATCTCAATATGTAATCAATATTTTCAAAAATCATTCATGAAATATTTTTCTTTTTTGTGCTAAGCTTTGGAATCTGGTACATATGCCCCACTTAGAGCATCTCAATTCAGACTCACTACGTGTCAAGTAGTCGATAGCCACATGTGGCTAGTGGCTAAAATGCCAGTCAGTACAGCAATAGACAGTAAGTGAATGGGTACTTAGCTTGGATTATGAGTGGATTCAAGGTGAGGAAGAAACCAGCCGTTTGGTAAAACTGAAAGGTCCACATCCAGAGTATGGAGGGTATTGCTGTTCTGTTTTCTATGTTTCTCTGAGTATCTCAAGTCTAAAACAATCTATTTTGAATCATAACCTTCAAATTGGAATGGATTCTGTAATTGTTTATGGCAGGTATTTTATACAGATTATTCATAGAGCTTGACTTGATTCTTCTGTAATGCTAGGTTCTTACAAGTCTTGTATAGTTCTAATGGGAAATCAGGTTTCCATTAGCATACAATACCCAGAGAAACAGATGACAATAACTTTCACTAAGATCTCTTTCCTCACCTTTAGTATTCCTTTTTAATTTTCTGTTGTTGCCAGTGTAGTGCTAAGTCTAGATCTCAAGAGTTCCAAAAAATCAAAAAGTTAAATATTCTTTCTCCCTCCTGTTCAGCGATAATTTTTACCTGTAATTTTATTACCTCCACCATGTTGTTTAAATGGGTCAGATCATGATCGCTACCCAGTAAGTCCAACTAGTGGCTGGCGGATCTTAGGAATGAGCCCTCTGAGTGGGCTTGAGCACCCACTGCTGCCTGGTGGTGTTCTGTCTGATTGAAGGAAGTGTGGAGTTTTGCCTGAGTGTAGGAGAGGGATGATATTCTGAGGATCCTCTTAAAATACCAACTCACCAAACATGAAGCTTCTACCATCCAAGCTGTCATCACCCATCCAGGCTGTGTAGGTTTCTCTACCTACTCCACCTAACCTCCACTACTACCATATTGGTCATTTTAAAAAACAGTCTTTAAATAAACCCTAATCTTGACCATATAGAGGCTTCTGCTCACCCTCTAACATCATCCCACGATGACCTTCTTTCAGCTCCCCACAGTTCCCTACTTGTGAAATGCCATCTGTCATTCAAGTCCTGCTTCAGCTGGTTTGTCTTCCCTGATCCTCCAGCACAAGCCTACCAAGTAATGTACCATCCTCCCCTTTATTGCAGAGCACTTCTCCTATTCTATCCCTGGGTTATCCTTCTCACTGGTTGCCTAGCAACACACACCCATAGTCATCTGAACATTTCCCACGAAGTACCTTGCGCGTAGTAGGCATCTACTTTCATTAAAAAAGGTTCATTGAAACTCAGCTTTCTCTCAGTACCATGAATTATTGCTGGGATTTCAGGTACCAAGTTGTAGTTTTTTGTTTGTTTGTTTGTTTGTTTTGAGGCGGAGTTTCACTCTTGTTGCCCATGCTGGAGTGCAATGGCGCGATCTCAGTTCACTGCAGCCTCCACCTCCCAGGTTCAAGTGATTCTCCTGGCTCAGCCTCCTGAGTAGCTGGAATTACAGATGCCTGCCACCATGCCCAGCTAATTTTTCATATTTTTAGTAGAGATGGGGTTTTGCCGTATTGGCCAGGCTGGTCCCGAACTCCTGACCTCAAGTGCCAAGCTGGTTTTTAACATATATATTACTATGTAGCATGGGCTTTTGGTAGTTTTTTACTGAAATTTTAGTTAGGCACTTAGCAAGTTTAACTTAATTTTTCTTCTCTTTCCTTTTCATTCAGTGTGATATCTGCCTATTATGCGTGTATGTGCTTGTTTGGAGAGAGAATGAATTTATATATTAAACTTTCAGCAAATGGCTTTTATGTTTCTGTTTTGGCATGATCTGTATATGTTAATAAAGAAAAATATTATTTACAAAGGCTGAACTAAATAAGCTAAATTAGAGTTAATATTATAGAATTAATTATGAAATAAATAATGTCAGGTTTTAAAATAGAAAATGTCTTTTCTTTAATCTATGGTCAACTTTTAAGCTTTTTTGAAAATTTCTTTTTTTAATTAGCACATTATAATGGTACATATTTATAGGGTACCGTCTGATGTTTCAATGCATATGTATGTTGGGTAATGATCTAATTAGGGTAGTTCAAATACCCATCGCTTCATACATTATTTGTCATTTTTTTGTGTGTGTTGAAAACATTCAAAAGCTTCTCTTCTACCTATTTTATAATATACAGTACTTTACTGTTGACCATAGTCACCCTACTGTGCAATAGAACACCAGAACTTATTTCTCCTGTCATTTTGGCCCCACTGACCAATCTCTCCCTTTCCTCCTCCCCTCTCTGCTCCCTTTCCCAGTCTCTGATAACCACTATGCTACTTTCTCCTTCTATGATGTCGACTTTTTATTTTAGCTTCCATATGACTGAGATCATGAGCTATTTTTCCATCTGTGCCTGGCTTATTTCATTTAACATGATGCCCTCCAGGTTCATCCAGATGGTCACAAATGACAGGATTTCATTCTTTTTTATGGCTGAATAGTACTCCATTTTCTTCATCCATTCATCCATTGATGGGCATGTAGGTTGATTCCATAGCTTGACTATTGTAAATAGTGCCGTAATAAACAGAAGAGTGCAGATACCTCTTCAACATACTGATTTTATTTCATTTTAATCCAGTAGTGGGATTGCTGGATCATATGGTAGTTCTGTTTTTAATTTTTTGAGGAACCTCCATACTGTTTTCTATAATGGCTGTACTCATTTGTAATCTCACCAACAGAGTGTCACTGTTCCTTTTTTCAGCCTTTTAATCTTAACTTCAGGAAAATTCAAAATCATCTATGAAAATATTTAATATGTGGTAGACCTAACTGCAACAATTAGAAACATAGTTCAAAATAATGTTAAGCATTTATATTTTTATATGTACATTCTAAAATGTTCAGTGTTTTCTTTTTTACTTTTCTTTAACTCTCATAATACTTTTATCTCTATGACAGTGGAGCACATGCTGAGAACCCAAAAAGAGAAAGAACAATAGACTCACTGTCTACAGCCTGTAATGGGTTAACTTTTTAAGTTTAAAACAAAAGAATTGAATGTTTAAAGTGTTTTCATTTTCTATCACTACCTTCCTTAGTTGAAAAAGTAAAAGAAGAAAGTAGATGAGAAGCATGTTTGTAATAGACAAAAAAGCAATTGTCCTTCAACCTGTGAAAATGTTCATTCCTTCCCACAAAACATATTCAATAAAACTTTTCCATCCAAAAAAGTTAAAAATCTTTTCAATTGATCACAATTTCATATTGTTCAAAAGCCAAACTTTCCTTTCTCTGTTCATCTGTAGTTATTCTATAGCTTTTTAAAGATAGGATTATAACTAAACTAGTCTTATCCTTAATATTTTAACAAATACTAGACCAGGCATAGTGGCTCACACTATAATTTGATAACTTTGGGAGGCCAAGCTGGGAGGATGGCTTCAGCCCAAGAGTGTGAGTTCAGCCTGGGCAACAGAGAGAGACCCCATCTCTACAAAATTTTTTTAAAAAATTAGCCAAGTGTGTTGGTATGCACCTGTGGTCCCAGCTACTTGGGAAGCTGAGGCAGGAAGATCACTTAAGCCTAGGAGGTCAAGGCTGCAGTGACTCATGGTCACACCACTGCATTCCAGCCTAGGTGACAGAGTGAGACTCTGTCTAAAATAAAATAACTTCTAAATTTATGCATATTTATCTCATTAAATGAGGATTGCTTGACTACTGATCTGATCTTTATTCAGAATTAAGGTTTACTGCAGTGACATATTTGTGCATTTTCCTCAAATATTAAATTAATTTGAGTCGAATACTATGCTTTCCATAGCTTGGGGGAATTTGATTTAGTGACTTGAGCCACTGACCTGGTTAAAAAAGATCTATAGAAACATCTGGTGCTGTGAAATAAAAGACACTAATACAATGAACACTCATTTTCCCCTGATGCCTGTAGTAAACCGTATTCATTATTGCTATGTTAAGTGATTATATGTCTTGAGTTTTTCCCTACCCCCATTCCGCAGGAACTTTAGAAAGGGATATACACTAAACCATAAAGAGTTTGCTTGATTTATGGCAATGTTGCCGAGGCTGTTGAACATTTAGTAAAAATGCAAAATGTTCTGGCGCCTTTAAAAACATCTGAACTTGTTTTGTTTTAGTTCTTGCAATGCCACTCATACGCAAAAGTTATTAAATATTTCTCTCTGCATGCTCACTACAGTGTGCCAGGTGTAATGCAGCATACAGGTAGGCTGAGTTCTTACCCATAAAAAAGTTAGAAAGTTGTCTGTTTGGTTTTTGTATTCATATCTGTTTTTAGATAGACAAAACGAGGTAGTGAAAGCAAAAATTGGAATAGAAAGGGGACAGAAACATCTTTGGCATTTCTACAGATATTAATAGTTATATGCACTGATATTGTATAGCCGATACTTGTCACCTTTTACCTTATAGGCCTACTTTTGGAAGTGTGTCAGAAACAAGATAAAGGTCATATTGCTTAAGGCCTACTATGAACATAAATGATAGGGAAAAATCTAGCCCATAAATTGGCAAATTACCATGTACCATGATTTAGTAATCTATAAGACATCTTAAAATGAGCAAAATAGATCAATGAGCTTATTTTTTCCTTACCATAAATGTATAAGCTGGTATGTTGTGATTAATTTAGATCAAAATTTCAAAATGACTTCCTTTTTAAAATAATGCTTTGTCTGTCTCAGTGTATGACTAAGAACTCTTAGGCCCTCTTATGTAGGGGATGCGACTGTACAAGCACTACAAACAAGAATTTACAAGGATCTCCAGCTTAAATGGAAAAGTGGATCTATGATATCTTTATAAACGAGTGTGGGAGTAAAGAGTGCAGAGGAAGGGGTTACAAGAATTTTCAGGATTATGAGTACTCAAAATGAATTAGATAGTTAAGAGACTGTTTTTAAATATTTCCTAGGCACAATCTGAAAAAAAATTCTTACAAATGAGAACTATGCATGTCTTATGCTTAAGTGACATATATGAAAATTCTTTTGCCTCGAAATCCAAATGTCATGTTTGGAAACCAAAGGATAACATTACGCATTTGAAAAAACCATTTTATAAAATAATATTTTGTTTCTTTTCTCAGAGAATCTTGGGTTTGTCCCAGTGAGAAAAAAGAGAACTCGAATGTAGCTATAGAATGATCTCTTGATCCTTGGACAAAACTGAGGAAAAAGTCTAACAAATGCATCGCTTTGCAGTAAATTAGATCAGATTTCCGCATCTCCGCACTCAGTCTGTGAGCTGACAGTTCAGTAAAATGTTCCCTTGTAAGGTTCGCCCTCTTAGGAAAAGGGGCAATAATTCATCATTAGGATATCAGAGTCCAGGTGTAGATGGAAACTGATGGAGCCTCCAGCGAGGCAGGGAAAGTGCGTGGAAGAAGAAAATTTTATCTGAAGCCTAATTCCCTGGTTACAGCAGAGAATAATTAAGATAATATTGCTTCAAGAGTCTTTTAATGATTAAAAATCACATATGCAGAATCCATAAATTGGAGGGCAACAAATTGGAAGGCTATAAAGTCAGAGAACTGTTTTGTGCACATTGTAGTGGAAAGTACACTCGTAACAGTGCGCCGTACGGGCAGCCATCAGAGACTCGGACCATTCCAAGGACTTTGTTTAGATGCAACAAATCATTTGTCTGTTATTAACCCAGAGCTTGTAATTATGCAGATTGCCATAGATTTTCCTGGGCCTGGAAGTGAGATTGAGGGTTGTTCGCAGTATAGCAGGCAGCTCAGGGCTGGCCATGCATTACTGAACTTGCCACATTTATCATGTTGACTGATGGCAGCAGAAGCAGGTCTCAGGTCCCAGTGGTTAATGTAGTGGGTAATTAACTGTCATTTGCCTAGTAATAGGCTGATGATCAATGGTTTGTGTGGAAACAAATTCTAATCAGGTAGCTGATAAATGCCCAGCTAGCGAGAGCAATTGAAATTGGGGGAAACTACGTCCAGAATTTCAAAATGGCATTGTGTGTGTATGTTTATTAGATATGAACAAACTGAATAATTCTTACAAACGGCTTTATCGCATGTTAACCAGATGTTATATACACAAGTATATCTATATTCATGGAATAAAGAACTTTTAAGTTTTTCTTATTTCTCAAAAATAATAAAGAACAGAAGAAACAATGGCACATGTAAGTGATGTGCCTCCTAAGCAGATCCTGTTAAGTACACTGAAAAATAAATATGAAATGTTAGAATGAACTAAAACATTCTCCGTACAAATGAATAGGATGAAAGCTTTAGTTTGTGATGATTTCATTTTTGATGATGCCAGTAGGAGATGTAAGATATTACATTTTCAAGCAAGTTCTTTTTAAATAAATATTGTTTATCAAAATACAGATTACAAACTGAGAACATGAAGGTTATTTGGGTTATATTCCTTAAAATAAGCATACTAAAGTATTTTTTAATTCATTAAGGAAAATAAGTGTCTAACAATTGTGAATTTGATCTTCTTGAATGTAAACTTCGCTTACTTTTTATCAAGTGCACAGACTATGTTAGCACAGTCTTTAAAATGCGTTTATTGTTTCTACCTTCAAGGCGCTTATGCTCTTCGAGAGACAATCCAACAAAAATATGAGCATAAATATTTATTGCACATTTTGCCAGACACTTAGAAGCCATTCTCACAACTGTTTCCAACAATTGTCATTATCCTGCTAAAAGGAAACAGTTATAAACTTGAAAATGAATATGCATGCCTTAAGAAAAGACTTCTCTTTGGAGTCTGTAGAAAGTAGTAAGAGAGACTTCAGCACATTTGTGCCTAATCCTTAAATTCAATAAAATGAAAGGCCAAGTTTTTTAAAAGTACATTTTTATAACCAAAATGAGTTTTCTCTATAGCACCTTTGGATTCATTAGTTTAGAACTTGCTTTTAATTTGGTCTTTCCCATGAGAGCCATTATATTTTCCTCCTGTCAGCCTGACGCTGGAGAAAAAAGAAAACTGGCAGATGTGGTGTTTTTCATCTAGTTTGCTTCCTGCTAAAAAAGTGTATTAACTACTATGCGTGGAATATTATTTATAATAATTCTTCCCCACCATTATTAACTTTAAAGAAACTTGGTTTAAATATTGCCAGTGCAAATGGATAAAATATTTCTTCACATTATGAAATGAGAGACATTTTATTTTGTACTTTTTTTAGGTCGTTACAATAATGATTCTCAGGAATCTGCAGCAAATAGGAATTTTTTAAAATCCTAGACAATTCCAGTGGTTCTGACAGTATATTATCCTTCAATTTCTGGTGTAGCTATATATAGTTTACAGCCTCATTTACTTTAATGTGCTACTTGAATAACATAATCATAGCTATAACTATGGTATACAGCCATAAGGTGCATGCATGCGCCTCTATGTTTTTTGACTATTTAAATGGCTTCTTCATAAATGTATTTTTAATAATAATGGCAAACCTTTTAGTAACTAAATGTCAAAAAATAGTGAGTCATTCATTAGTTGGTTCCTTTCCCAACTAAAATGTTTAATATATAGCATTAAGATCAAAATTACATTGCTTTTATATTTTCTATATACTCTAACCCAGAGAAGATTTTTGCTATGAATTCACCCCATTGACTTCTGTTTATGTGCAGTTATGTAAGCTTCCTAATGTATTTGTCTTTTCCTTTTTTTCTCAAACAAGATGTGATTTTCATCAAGGAAGGTCAATGGAGAATATATTGCAGAAGAATATTTATGCATACACCTAGGATTAGATCCACTTGCGTATGTCATAAGGCATTGTGTATTGTAGCTTTACAGAGTATATTAGCATCATCTCTCTTCAGGATCTCAGATTTCTCTGTAAGAGTTTGTAAAAAACAAAAAATGTTTCTTATTCTAGGCTCTTCGGTGTGACGGGAAACTGTGCTGCCTGTAGTAAGCTCATCCCTGCCTTTGAGATGGTGATGCGTGCCAAGGACAACGTTTACCACCTGGACTGCTTTGCATGTCAGCTTTGTAATCAGAGGTAAGCAGATCTCTTTTTGGTCTCTAAAAAATGGCAAACCTCTCTGTGCTGGCTATTTATTTAATCGGTGGAAATTATATTCATACATTTTTTTTTTTTTTTTTTTGAGACGGAGTCTCGCTCTGTCGCCCAGGCTGGAGTGCAGTGGCGCGATCTCGGCTCACTGCAAGCTCCGCCTCCTGGGTTCACGCCATTCTCCTGCCTCAGCCTCTCCGAGTAGCTGGGACTACAGGTGCCCGCCACCACGCCCGGCTAATTTGTTGTATTTTTAGTAGAGACGGGGTTTCACCGTGGTCTCGATCTCCTGACCTCGTGATCCGCCCGCCTCGGCCTCCCAAAGTGCTGGGATTACAAGCGTGAGCCACTGCGCCCGGCCATATTCATACATTTAAAGCAATCAATCTCAGCGTTTTTCTGTTCTGTAAACTTTAATCCAATGCCAGAGACAAACCACTAAGGAGAAGAAAGGTCTTAAGACTTACTTCTACCTGAAAGAAAAGAGCAAGTAATATATAAGAGCAAGTAATAGAAAATGGAAACACTTCTGTAAACTTTGACTTCTTTTACTCATTCCTTCTTTTATTATTTTCCTGTCTTTTTAAAAGTAGTTTTAAATATCTACTTTTTTGTACTACTTATGTGAGTAAATAAATTAGCAATGAAGCAAATATACAGGAATTTGTTGCAGGTATTTTATATTCTTATTATTTTTTATATTTTAAATTCCTTATCTCTCATGTTTTGTTTTTGTTTTTTTAATACAAAGTCTGGCTCTGTCACCCAGCCTAGAGCGCAGTGGCACTAACGTGGCTCATGCAGCTTCAACTTCTGTGCTCAAGCAATCCTCCTGCCTCAGCCTCCCAAGTAGCTGGGAGTACAGGTGTGCACTCCCATGCCTGGCTAATTTTTTTTTTCATTTTTTGTAGAGATGGAGTCCCACTATGTTACCCAGGCTGGTCTCAAACTCCTGGCCTCAAACGATCCTCACGCCTCCGCCTCCCAAAGTGCAGGGATTATAGGCATGAGCCACCACCCCCACCCAATCTAGATGTTTACCTTAAATTTTAACCCTGTCCTATATGTACTTTTGCAGTTACTTCAAATATCTTTGAGAATCAGTCCAGATATTGCTAATAATTAAACAATTATTATCATTGGAGAGGAGCATTTGAAAAAGTGTTGAACAGGGAACCTGGAAACCTAAATTCTAGTATGGGCTCTGCCACTAATAACCTGTGTGATCTTAAACCAAACACTTTCCCTCTCTGGACCTCAGGTTTTTCATTTGTAGCATATGAAGCTGAATTAGTTCATCTCAGAGAATTCTTTCAGCTCAAAAGTATTATCATTTAATTCCATTTTTACTTATTGAAAGTTATATATTTTCTTATTTCTGTAAAAACTATATACTACCGGCACCTGTTTTATATGATAAATGGAGAGGATTTTAGAATATTAAAATGTACATATTAAAAATACAACATTTCAAAAATTAGAACACTTGATATATTTTAATGAAAATGAATTCACTGAGTTTCTGTGAGAACACCTGGACAGAGTATATAATCAGTAAGTATTAGTTGCATCAAGTTCTCAGTTATTGTAATTTACTCTGAAAGGTACTATTTGATGTAGAATCTTCTTATGAGACCCTGTAGAATAGTAGAAAGAATGTGACATTTATAGTGAGAACTGGATTCAAATTTCAGCACCACCATATAGTAGCTGATATATTAGCTGTGTGATCTTGAGTATGTTACTTAATCTCTCTGAATTTGATTCCCACACCCATAAAATAGAAACACTAATATCTCTCTTGCAGAGTTTGAAACTTAAATGAAATAATTTATATTAAATGTCAGGAACACAACAGGTTCTCAAAAGTTAGTTATTTTTATAATTTACCAAATAATATTCCATTAACTTGACTTTCCCACAAGACATATATCACAATAGTGTTTCTTGCTAAATGTAGATATTCAGATTGTGGCCTAGTGTACCTTATAATATAATAGTTACCCAGACAGTCACTTAAGATGTTATCTTACAATGTCTTGACTCTTCTCAGCAAATACTGAGAATCAAAGTAAGTTCATTCAGTCTAGGGTAACATTTAGACGAAAATAAATTGGCAAATGCACATGTTTTTGGTAGGGATAAGGATACACAAACACAAACATTCCCACATCCATACAGACACCTTTATGTGCATGTATATGTGTATTTTATACATTTTAAAGGTGTCTTAGTAGTAAATTTAGAATACTTTTGTTGACTTGTCATGTTGATCAACTAATAGCAGCCAGTAACCATGCAGTTCCCATTATGGAATCGTAAAGTCATTGCTCTTCTACTTATAAAAGATTACATATTTGTAGTAGAAAATTTAGAAAATAGAAAATGATAAAAACAAGACATTGTCCCGTGTCTCATTATTCTAAAAGAAAACATTTTAATATTTTGATATATAGCCAGCTATACATGTTTCTATGTATATAGGACAAATGACATTGTATAAATATTACACTCACATTTAAGCAAATTAAAGTTACAAGGGAGAATCCCAATGTTTGATATTTGGACTTTTTCACTCAATTTATATTGTGTGCCTTTTTTACCTGCCATTAAAAATTCTTTTAAGATATTTTAAGCTTTCCTGAGTTCAGTTTTATGGACAGAGCTTCACATATGTCTTCTATCATCAGATATATATAAGTTGTATCTTCAAAAGTTTTTGTGCTGTAAATATTATCAGTATTATCAATATAAAAATGGACCTTATGAGACCCTGTAGAATAGTAGAAAGAATGTGACATTTATAGTGAGAACGAGATTCAAATTTCAGCACCACCATATAGTAGCTGATATATTAACTGTGTGATCTTGAGTATGTTACTTAATCTCTCTGAATTTGATTCCCACACCTATAAAATAGAAACACTAATACCTCTCGCAGAGTCTCAAACTTCAATAAAATAATTTATATTAAGTCTCAGGAACACAACTGGTTCTCAAAAGTTAGTTATTTTCATAATTTACCAAATAATATTCCACTCACTTGACTTTCCCACAAGACATATATCACAATAGTGTTTCTTGCTAAGTGTAGATATTCAGATTGTATAAAAACAAATGCCCACATCTCTGTCTGGTTAAATTCACAGAGCATAATTAATTAAACAAGGTGTATAACAGTTTGAAGGCATATGCTATACATTGCTTAATGATCTCCAGGAAACTTATACCAATTATTCTCCTAGCAGAAATCTACAAAACTATGCATTTCCTCACATTCATTCTAACACTAGGAATTATGTTTTTTTAAGGAAAAATCCTTGCCACCTTGAGGGATGAAAGATAGTATTTTATTATAATTTCTAATTGGCATTTATTTGATCCCTGGTGGCCCTTTGGTATTCTTTCTTTTAGAGAAGTAGGCAGTTTATGTCCTTTGTCCATTGTCTTCTATTAAGTAGGCTTACCTATTTTATCCATGTTCTACACAGAAAATAAAAACATCATTCAAGTGCTAAAGCCAGCCTAAATTCTATTATGATGCAAAGTAATTGTAGGTTGTTAATGCTATTTACAAATCATATATCAGTTTTATTTCACCATTGAAATAAAAAGTTGCATTCACAATCAAGTCTGTCTCCTCAGGAGAACTCAGTCAAGTAAGACAAACACTCCTAAATTTTGACTCTAAAACTGTTCACATTCTTATTGCTGTGAAATACTATTCTAGTATCATTATTAAGGTACCTAATATATTTCTGTGTTCGCTTCATTTATTACATGCCATAATGGGACTGCATATCTTTACTGCCAGTTATGCACAATTAGCACTTAGTTATTGTCTTCACTTCAGCCCCTACAACACAAACTTATTTAATGCAGGAAGTCAGCTAATCTTCATCAGTCAAGCAAAGCACACAAATTTTGTTACCCAGGATACAGAAGGTTTTCATATAGGAGATTCTCCTTCTACTCTGAAGTTTGCTTCAGTCCCCTCCAGGAAACCCATATCCCACTTCCAGTAGCCAAATCATTGTCGCAATATTGCACTTTTCAAGTGAAACACAAGGCAAATAGGTAATTCGTAGGCATTTTCCCTTAAGCAAACTTTATTGACTTCTGAAGTTGTGGAATTACACATGTTTGTGCATTGTATTCAGCAGTCATTTCATTTTTACCTTTAAATCAAAGTATCATTAAGATCCAAAGCATTTCTGAATGTTTTAAAAAGTAGCAGTAATAATAACTTTTCAGGATTGATTGTCCCTTATATATAGATCTCCTCTGCCCCTTTTAGAGGAGTATAGCTAAAACGTGAATCCTGCGTTAAAATTCTGCTAGTTTCTCTATTTTAAAAGGTACCGCAGGAGGGTTATTTAAGCTTATTTTATGATATCTTGAATCTCATTCAGAATTGGAAGATTCTATATAACAGGTTAATTTCTTAAAGGTGAATAAGCCCCTTCTTCTTAGAAAACTCAATAAAACTAAATGATAGTTTTGTAAGAAAAGCAAAAATAAAAAGCTTGTGATGAAATTTTCCCAAATATGTAAAATTATGTAACAATTAATTTTCTTTTTTTAAGAATAAAGCACTGTGCTAGGCACTGTGGAAGCTGAAGTGGATGAAATCTAGTTTATTTCTTAGAGGTGTCCAGACCTATGGGAGAGACACGACATCAAAGACTCACAAAAGAGTGTAATCCATGCTAAATAGATCTATACCGAGGGAAGAGAGAGCCATCCTTCTTGAAGTGTTAGGGAAGCATCAAAGGCCTGAAATGCTGGGTCTTAAAAAATGAACTCCCTAGAACTGGTTGACTTATAGGAAGTGTGTCTGCTGGGGGTTCGGGAAGATAAGGAAGCCAGGGAGCAGTGAGGAAAGGAATTTTCAGGCAAATTGAGCAACGTGCAAAGGCATGCAGATGTGAAAGCATTTGACGTGTTTAGGAAGTGAAAAGCAGCTCAGTGTGTTCAGAGATTAGAGAAGCGGTTTGGTAGGCACATGGAGGAGTAGAAAGAGCAAGCACCTAGAGGAAATGAAATTGTAAACTTAGTCTTTGAAAAGCCATTAAATAAAAGTCAAAGTGAATACAAATTTAAATTAGTCATCTAAAATACATTTGTTATTTAAAGCTATTGGTTTCTGGAATAAATCTACCTTAACCAATTTTTATTGACCACACACCTTAAGTGGTAGTACAGTTTATGATGGTTCTGCAAAGGGTTCAAAAGAAATAAAACTTGTGGTTATTTACCGCAGAACTGCCAACTATAATGGGAAACCGGTTACACGTTCATGAGAACTTTCGAAACACCAAAATAAACAATACACCAATAAATAAGTGCTTTGGGAAGGATCAGAATAAGCAAATTTACATGGTCAGAGGATGTTGATGGAGGGAATGGGAACTCAAGGATTGTTAGAATTTAAGTAGACAGAAAAAGGGGAGAAATATTTCTTGCTAGGGAACAACTTAAGTAAAGGTGAAAACATTATCATTACCAAATAATAATGATAGCGAATTCTGATAAAGTATTAGTCAAACACCAAACACTGTTCTGAGTGTTTTACATGTACTCATTCGTTTAATACTCAAAATATCCCATAAATAGGTACTGTTATTAGTTTCATTTGACAGATGAGGAAAGTAAAGTGTAGGAAATGTAAGTAACTTGCCCAAGATTACAGTTAGAAGAAAATGGTAGACTCAAGATTTAAACCCGGCCGGGCGCGGTGGCTCACGCCGGTAATCCCAGCACTTTGGGGGGCCTAGGCGGGCGGATCACGAGGTCAGGAGATCGAGACCATTCTGGCTAACACGGTGAAACCCCGTCTCTACTAAAAAATACAAAAAAATGAGCCGGTCGAGGTGGCAGGCGCCTGTGGTCCCAGCTACTCGGGAGGCTGTGGCAGGAGAATGGCGTGAACCCGGGAGGCAGAGCTTGCAGTGAGCTGAGATCTCGCCACTGCATTCCAGCCTGGGGGACAGAGAGAGACTCCGTCTCAAAAAAAAAAAAAAAAAAAAAAAAAAAAAAGATTTAAACCCAAGGAATCTGGTCTCCCTCTCTGGAGTCAGGCCCATTTCAAGAGAGGTACTTTATTTTGTGACTAAGAGCATATAAATGTGAATAGATATAGTGGACTTAAAGTAAGGTAAACTTTGAATAATGTATAGCAAGATTTGGGGTGTGGGTAGTGTCATTTGATACACTAAGGGTTGTTAGCAGTGAGATGTATAATGACAGCCGGACTGTCTGTGGGAAAGACAGTAAATTTGTTCACAGGTGTATAGTGGTGGAATGAGTACACAACCCGGACTTCTTACTGAAAACAGTGTAGTATAGAAATCTCTAACTTACCGTTAACTGAAGATGTGGAATAGGAAAGTATAGACACTAGACATATGGATTGGCTCTCCCTTCTTATCTAAGTGTTGTAAGATAAAATTAATCATAATTGTCAGTCACTCACATTAGGGAAAGAAGATGGCTAGGCTAACATTTTTATTTCTTAAAAGGGATGTTACCAGTGGAAGCTTCTTAGCATAGGCTTTTGATAACCTGCTTAAAACTAAGCACTATATTTTATAAGGATGATTTACTAGTTATACTTGTTTCATATACTTCTCAAGTCTCTAAGACTATATGAAGTCAGCTAGAATCACTCAAAAATATCTAGAAATTAAATCTAATATTCCAAAACATCAGAATTAGATGGTTTAATAATCCAATTCGACATCTTCTTATTCCTTACCATAATTTTTTTAAATGAGGGTAAAACTAATTGAACTGAGCATACTACAAGTAATTAGGGTCAGATTACAAGAAAGATTATGTTTATTTTTAGTAATTGTAGCCTGTTAATATACTTACAGTATCCTCTGGCTATCACTGCTTTCATAATACTTTTTTTTTTTCCTGCAAATGCTGACTCTCGTAAGAGATTGGTTAAATCACACTGGAAATTAGCATTTCTTACAAAATCACAGTTACAGATTAATTTGTTAAATACATACTATCTGTATTGCTGTCTCTGAAATTTCTTTATATTTATATATGAAGCATTTTTTAAAGAGGATGTCAACCTTAATGGCATACCAGTCGTAATCTGCTCCTAACCACAGCTTTCAAGGCTGTTTTGTTTGAGTCATATGTGCAAGTGTGACATCCCTCATCCGTGTTCTGTTTCGTCTTGACCTTTAAGTATAAATTGAAATGCATATAAAATGCACTTTTCCAGTTGATAACATATTAGTAATAAAATTGTCAGGTACAAATATTTTAGAAAAGTTCTCTGTTGCTCTATATATACCACCTAATTAAATAGTAGGCAGACTTTTTTAAAGTTATGCAAAAGAATAATAGTAATACAGAAACCCCAGTTATACCCTGTATAACCGTTTAATCTTCACATTATTCTTGTAGCCTGCATGCTTTACTGCCCTCAGGTAAAAGCTTGAGTCTTGAATCCAAAAAGGACTGGGTTATTTTCCTTCCTTTACTACATACGTTGTAACTATGGAATCTTGGGCAGGGTTTTGAAATTCTGGAATGGACTCTTAGGTTTTTCTTCTGTAAAAAGCCACGATAATGCTTACTTTTTAGGCTGGATGTAGGGAATAAATGTGATCATGTACATACATGCTTAGCATTTAGCACATGGTAAGTATAAAAAGATGGCTATTTTACCTATATTTCAAACATTGAGGTAAGATTTTAGATATTTCATTTCTACTCCTTCCCACAAGCCTACAAAGGCAACTGATGTCACAGATATTAAAAACCAAAGTTTTATTTTCAATTATCCTAAGTGGGAAGGTAGAGTTTGGACCCTGCTGGTTGCAGGATACCTCTCTGCCTTTCAGACACTTTTCATTTGAACTTCTCTATAATCTACTTATAGTGTTCTTTTTCTCTTACACATGGGGAACTGAGACAGGGATAGTCTGAACTGTACCCCAGGTCTTGCAATGGGTAGGCGATAGAGGCAGGACTCAAGACAGATCCCCAGGCTCTTGGTTTTGTGTTTTCTCACTATAATTACCTCGAATTTGTTATTCTACAAATACAAATTTTCTAAATGCAAAGGCCTCTGAAGGTATAAATGGCATGACATAACATGATAACATGACAAAGAAAATGTTTTTATTTGATGGCTAGTAGAATTTTAGGGCTTACTAAAAAAGGAAAGCAAAATTTTAAACAATATGGAGTTAAAAGAGAGTATTTCCGGATTAAATCGTTTTTAGAAAAAATGATTCAGTAATATCAGCTGGAACACCAGAGTATTTTATTGAATCTACTTGGTTTTGGTGACATTTTATTATTTGCATATTAGTCAAAATTAACTTCAACAGTAATATAAATTTGTAACTTTGAACAGTAAACATGTTCTACATTCTATTTTATATAATTTCACATAAAAAATAAGCTATCAATTTGACTACTTAAGTCTATTCAGCAAGAGAAATATTTCCTTTTATTCAACATATTTTAGTGATCAGGATATCAAACTGGTTTGCACAAACACCATTATTGAAGTGCAACATTTAAAGTATACAGGTTACAACTAATACAAAGAAAATATACTTAAAGCCCCAAACTTGAATGTTCATTGTATCCAGTAGCTTTGACCACAAACAACCCTAGGATTTCAAGATCAGTGCATAGTCTGTGCTTTCAATCAACATCATCAGCAGGCAGTAATCCTGGGGAAAAAAAGTAAATTCCACAAATAAACAGACCAATTTTCCTTTAAGAGGAAAGCTAATTCTTTTCAATCTACTTTTTTTATTACACTATTTTCCCCTCTATCTACTTAGCTAGTATAAGGATAAATTCCCAAAGCTACCCAGTTGGAAAAAAAATAGGTTCACTGTTTGTCTAGCATTCCAATCTTTGCAAATGTAAATCAGTCCAACTGCTCCTCATTTAAACCTTCAACTTCACAAAACATTAAAGGGTGGCTTTCACTACACAATTTAATCTATCCACTAAGATTTCTGCTGCAGCATCATTTGAAATTGACTATCTGATAAAGAGAGACTACTATCAAAGGTCAGAGAGGTCAACTTGTATAATTACAAGTAGTTTTACTGGGTCAACTCTACCAGACACCACTGTTTGAAGGTTAAATTGTTACAATTAAATATATATACAGATCTCCCCAGAGTTACTTTATTGTTAAATGTACCGGAAACAGAAAAAGCATTTATTTCTGACCTTAATTGTGTCCAAAGTGTCACCATGGGGAAATCATACAAAAAGAACACTTATTAAAAACATTACAGTCTTGCACATTAAACAATGCTTTATAAAATAAAATGCATAATTAGCTATTGGAAACTAGTTTAATTTATCACATCAATATTAAGTAGTTCATTTAGGTTACTCCCTTTGGTTAAATTGGAAGTGCTCTAAGAAATGACATCTACTATTTCACGTTGGTGAACTTGCCACAAACAAAGGAAAATGGCTCAGCATCAGAATCTGATGCTAAAGCAACTTTCATTTCAGAATGATCACTTCTAGATTACTAAAATTTAATCACATTTTAATAACAGAGTAAAAGAAAGCTTTAAATGGGAAGCTTTAAAATGGGCTATTTTCTAATTGTTTGATTCATTTTAATGCCTTTTACTTTTTTATTAAGTGCCTAAATGGCCAGAGATGAAATCATCCATAATTACTGCAGTGAAACATTATTATCATTCTTTCTTTTATTTTAATGGGTGTAAATACAGATCAGTTCTTTTTATTTTTTTTCTTTCCAGTGTGGTTAAAAAAAAAAAAGCAAGTCATCTTTGGTGCCCAAAGTGTTTATCTCAATATCCTTATAAGTTTTGCATGCAAAGGCAAGATTTCAAATGTGTGCAACATTTCACTAAATGAAGTAAATGGTAAATGGTTTAATTCTGATAACGAAGACAACTGTCTAAGCCAGGTTTTCAGATTCAGGGAATTACCATGCGAAACTATTAATAGGAAAATAAATCTTCAAATTTATAGATCCAAGTGAAATGGTCTTAACCACATTTTTATTGTTTAAAATATTTTCAGATTTTGTGTTGGAGACAAATTTTTCCTAAAGAATAACATGATCCTTTGCCAGACGGACTACGAGGAAGGTTTAATGAAAGAAGGTTATGCACCCCAGGTTCGCTGATCTATCAACATCACCCCATTAAGAATACAAAGCACTACATTCTTTTATCTTTTTTGCTCCACATGTATATAAGAATTGACACAGGAACCTACTGAATAGCGTAGATATAGGAAGGCAGGATGGTTATATGGAATAAAAGGCGGACTGCATCTGTATGTAGTGAAATTGCCCCAGTTCAGAGTTGAATGTTTATTATTAAAAAAAAAAGTAATGTACATATGGCTGGATTTTTTTGCTTGCTATTCGTTTTTGTGTCACTTGGCATGAGATGTTTATTTTGGACTATTGTATATAATGTATTGTAATATTTGAAGCACAAATGTAATACAGTTTTATTGTGTTACCATTTGTGTTCCGTTTGCTTCTTTGTATTGTTGCATTTAGTACAATCAGTGTTTAAACTTACTGTATATTTATGCTTTCTGTATTTACCAGCTATTTTAAATGAGCTGTAACTTTCTAGTAAAGAATTGAAAAGCAAATCTCACTAATGATACACAGATAGATAAAGCAAGTCTATCAACATTAAAAATACTAAAAAATAAAGACACACAGAGCATTTTAGTGACATCCACTACTTATTGCCGCTATGAGTTAGAGTCTATCAGTGTTCTTGTTATAACCCCCTATTTTCAGGGGGTTGAAGATCAGCTTTAAAAAAATACATAAAAATTTCATCTTTAAAGCACTTTCATTTTATACCAACGTGAAAAGTGCCATTTTTAGAATAACTTTAAAGCTTAACAGGTTTCCTTTTAATATCCTTTTTTTGTGTGCTCTTTACCTACACAATGGCTTTGTTTTGCTTTTTCAGCCACACCCCTTATGTGAACTAGTGCCTTTGGGTATCACATAAAATTTTTTCCAAAGGGTTACTTTAAAAATCTGTTACCACAATTATGAGATGATTTTTAAGTGATAAATTAAACTTCTTGTATAAATTCTGCCCAGATCTCTCCACAAGAGCTGAGGGTTTAATAACTTTATGGCTTAATAAATGTATGACACTGAAAAGATTTGAGTGTGAATCTACTGAAATCACTATAATGCACATTGAAGCTATGATGGTATTTGAGTAATGAGGTTACTTTTGATTGGAGCAACATAATGCTCATAGAATCTTCTAGAAGAAGAGAAACAAAGGGATTGATACAAAGCTGAGAACTAGTGATTATATATTTTTCTGTATTTACCTGACTTTTATTTTAATGTTCAAAAAGTAAACACTTTAAGTTTGATGTGTTTTACTCTCTCATTGTTTTAAGTAATTGCCAACTCAGAATACATCACTCTTAGGCTGAAATTTGTCTTTCCATTTTTTAAGGTGAAATAGTACTACCTTACATGATAGCATACAAAGAAGAAAGCTCTAGAAACAGAAATTATGGAGAATGATTATTTAAATTACAATTAAGGAAATAAGAATATGATCCCCTTTTCCGGGTTGCCCGCAAACTTGCTTCTTTGCTTTTGCTCCCTGTAATGGAACTACTTTTCAACAAATCTAATTCTGCACGGCACCATTAACCATATTTTCACTACAGCAAACTTAGTGCTATGGGTTTTCTTTTTCTTTGTTTTTTCTTGATCACTTGTATAGGAAACAATATTTTCCAGTGTTATTTGCATATATATTTTGTCCTTCCAATATATGCATTACAGATGAAAATTAAATGTTATACCTGGATTCTTGGGTTGGGGCCAAAATATTAAGCTGAAAATAATGCTGGTGTGGATTTGTTTTAAAACAAAGCTTTATTATGAACATGCATGTGAATCTGGATATTGCCTCTTATTTTTAAGAAAATGGTTCTGTGAAAAGTGAATGATATGTATTTTTACAAATGCTTCATGGTTAGGAGTCTTCAAGTCCCGTGTTCCCCAGATTTGGGATATACTAAAGAAAGAAATTCGAAAATAGCTATTTGGGGCCCACAAAATAACTATCATTTTAGCCTTAGAGCCTTACACTTGTTTCATGAAGAGAAAGGACTTGCATAACCAAAATAAACAAAGCAAGACAAATTAAAAATGTGTGGGAGAGAGATCAGTGAAAAGTGGTTTTCTTAATGCAGCCCTGCTGGTCCCCATTAACAATTGCTTGAAATTCATGTGGAAGTAAAATTATAATTGTCAGTATCTTATTCAGATGATCTTTTAAGGTTTCACTGGTTTTGCTTTTGTTTATATATATGTCAAAATACTTGTAAATTGGGAACAAACTTCTGTCAGCTTCTTGAAGCTGTTCAGCTATCCTTGCCACTGGAAGACCAAACAAGGTTTTCACTGCTTTTTCTTTTACATAATATGCTGAGAATTATTTCTTATGCTTTTAACTACAAGCAAAATTACTCACCTGGATTAAAGATTAAGGCCTTAATCTGTTTAGATTATCTTTAATCTCCATGAAATTGAAACAAGACAGGAATAGTGTTTCAGCTGTAGGCCATTTTACAGCTAATTGCCCATAAATTGTAGCATTTATTGACCTGAAGTACTAAGCTAATTGTCTTGACTACTCAAAGCCCCTGAATTGTTGTCAACTTTCCCCTTTGTGTTGTGTAGCCCTAACGTCATTTAGCTTGTTGTCTGATGCCTCCAGTAGGACACCTCGGATGGAGCTTTGATTTCTGAGCAGCGAAAGTTCCCTTCCTAAGATGCATCTCACATAGGCTGCCTATGATGAAGGACCGTGCACCTCCACTCCAACAGAGTGCTGAGTTTAAAAGCTGACCTGTGTTTGTAATTTCACCTTCATCTTGCTTAATAAATATCTGCTGGATTCTTTCATTCACTTTTTTACATTTGGATTTATGTTTTTAATAAAAGGGGTGTTACACTATTTGATTGCACTTAATTGGCAAAATTTAAGATGATCTCTAGAAAGCATATGTTAAGTCCGTGAAAAGAAAAAAAAGGTGTGTAAGGACATTTACTTTCTAAAGCTAAGTCATAACAAACATAGACAAAGCACCCCAAATGTTTCTCTGAATGTTATGTGTAGGATCTCTGAGCTAGGTCGTTTACCGCTATTTATTTTTATGGGGAAAATAAAACTCTCAAAAATGAAGGTAGCAATTGCTGGGTGTAATTTTGCACATTTATACAAATTTTAAGTGATCTTTCTGAAAGCAACTCTGTTGCTGTTGTCAGATTAAATTTCAAATTTTCTATTCTCTATAATGAATTAAAACAGGAAACTCAATTCTACATTTTTACAGAAGAGATGTTGCACCTTAACTGAAACAGGGCACTGAAAATTGTATCTGTAGTAAAACATGCCATACAAAAGTGTTTTCCTTTTAACTATCACTTTAGGCAAACCACTCTCTGAATCGTCACTTAAACCATTTCATAGAAATTATATAGGCCAAACATGTTTAGTGTTCACTTCAGTAAGTTGCAAAAACAATCTGCATGTTTATTGTAATAGGCCATTAGCACAAAATACAATTTTAGCAAAAGCCTTTTTGATCATTACTTTTTCTTAAAAACATTGTTATATTTTTAAAATGTGGTTTTAATGTAATTTAAGGTAAAGCAGAGATTTAATAGTCATTAGTTCAATTGACATTTATTGAGCACCTACTATGTAACAGGCCTCTCCCTGAGCATTCAGCCTCCTGTTGGGCAGACTTAGGGTTGGCTTATATCAAATAACTTTAACATGTCTTTGCACTGGTTTGTGCTCATCTCCAACCTGCTAATAATGAGCACACAAAAGTGAATAGCATCTTCTACCTATCCAGCATGTCATTGATATGAAAGCCCCAGAAAATATCTCAAGTAATCAATGTGTTCAGAGAATTATCTCACACAAATTACTCATTAATTCAATAGCACATAATAAAAAAGAACATCAATTAATTAATGAGTCACCCTCAGATTGCTATGACTACAATAGAGCTTTGTTGAAATAGCGGTTATAAATGAAGCTGCCTCTCTTTATTCATTGTTTGCAGTTGGTCCATTATTTGGCTGAAACCAGTGTCAAATTTAACACATGCCTGTAGGTAATTGTGTGATTAGTATCATAAATGAAGATTTCAGAATGCCTAGGGTTTATAAGACCTTATCAATGGCCAGAAAAATAAAGAAAACTCTCATTTTTACTAGAGCTTCCTTTGAAGCCATGCTATTAGAAGGGTATTATTCGGAAAGGTATATTTTTACTTTTATAATCAAGATGTAAGACTTCCATGTTGAACAGAACAAAGAATAGCTGCTAAAACACTTGAGTCAATTTTACAACACTTTAGTATACACACGATTTAATTTCAGTAACTTTTCATAAAAACTAAAATATGCATGATCATTGCCAGTTTTGCATTTTGGTACCCCAAAATGACATTTTTGCTTTTGGCAGGCTTGGTTGGGGTAGGTTTGTGGATATTGACAGCAGTAGGGGAAGGGATTTAAAAAAATACCAAACCTGACATAAAAAGTCACCAACTAAACTTTCCCAACTATCTTGGTAAATGCCATTCCAGTAAGCTTATAGAATAATTATAACAGTTCCCTTAGGTAAGTAAGAAACATCTGTTGGTAACACAAAGCAGGTGTTAACAATTACACACACTGAACTTTTTAAAAATGTTTTTAATTAAAAGAATTCTGTTTTCTGAAAAGGAAAATATGTTAAATTCAAAGATACTCCTGTTTCGGGCGTGCAGATCACGTAATGCACAAAATTATAAAGACCAAATCATCTTGGATCAACTAGGTTTTGTGTTTGGTTCAGATCATTACATTCAAAAGTGAATTGGAATTCTCTGCACTTTTTACACAGTTGGTATTCTGGACTCAGAAGCTGAATACCCGAAATTGGTATCACGGGGGTGATTACAGAATATTTTGGCTTTATGGGCAAAGTGGTTGGCATTAACTATACCAAATTTAGTGGACACAGTACAAATTAAAATGGGAACAAGGGACATTCAGATAATACATTATCAAAATCTTTTTTCACCCTGCCCCTGGAGAAGAGTTTAAATCACCTAAAGTAAAACAGTTCATTTGAAACAGGTAACATTTTCATATGACCCATCTTCAATAACTTTTAGTAATAATAGCGAATATTTGCCAAACAATTGCCATGTATCAGGTAGTTCTGCACACCCATGTAATTCCCACAACACCCCTATGACATAGGTACTATTAAAATGAAAGCACAGACAGGTTACTTAACTTGCCCAAGGTCATACAGTCAGAAAGTAGTGGGCCTGAGATTTAAACACAAGTTTTCTGGGTCTAGTGCTTTTCACTCTACCATATCATCTTTTATAGGGTTGTCATTATTATTGTCACTACTATTTTTTCTAGCTCCTGGAAATAGCCAAGAACTAGGAGTTATTGATGCTTGAGCAAAAATTCCAAACATATCAGAGTTAATATTATCTTTAAAGATAAAAATTGGGAATGAGAGTGATTATATTTTCCTAGATGCAATCTGTTTGGGAGCTCTTTCTTTCGACCATAACATGAAGGCATTTATTTGAGCCTGTAAATCTAGGATACCAAGAATAGAAGATTCTTCGTATAGCAGTAATGGAAACAAGAGTGGTCAGCATCGACGTGAGGGTACATTGAAGTAAAAAGCTGCAAGTTTCAGCATCAGGATAAATATGCCATAATAATGTGAGGCTACAGTCTCAGAATCAAGATAATACAAGTACACTATTTGTCTTTGGTATAACTTCCAGAATGAGTATGTTATTTGTCTTTGATAGTTTAAAACTTCCAGAAGATGAGATGAAAAAAATTAAAGGCCCTAGAGAAACTATGTATGTCAGAACTGTGGGCACCTACCCTGTGTGTAGCAGCACACCAGTCCTCTTTAAATTTTATTTGCCTGAGAGACATTGGTGCATAAAATATAATGTTTGCTGCTACTTATTCTTTGTTTAATGCCCAATTTATTAAACATACAACTCTAATAAATACAATTTATCTCAACATTTGAACACCATTTAAGCAGCTAATAAAGCAAAACTTGTAAATTTAATAAATCAGATTCAACCATTTAAACATTGATTAGAATCTTAGTCAAATTCTTCTAAACATTTTAATAAAATCCCATGTAATAAGTTTCAAGTACTTTAAAAACAGACAAAAATTCTCACAATGGGCCAAACATATTTTTTAAATATACTTAAAGCTGTAACAAAAATATTAATTTAATTTAAAATTTCTATACTTCGCTTTATATCTTTCTAAGGTTAGTAATTCCTTTAAAAATTTAGAAAATATTGTGTTTGCTAAACTTACAGGATCTGTGTTATTGACTGTATGAACCTTGGTTGGGGCACAAGAACTAGCTACGCTGTCCAAAATGACGCAAACTTCAGCCAGTGCACATCAAGTTAGCCAATAATTTAATAGTCATCCTCCCTATCACATCAATGGAACTTTCATAATTCCAAGTCTTTCATATAGGTTATAATTTTTCATAACTCAATGCTTTTTCCCAAATTGACTGGAATCGTATGTATGCGATTTTAGTATCTCATTATAAGCTATATGATTATTTTGATATTTTTGTCCTGTCAGAAATAAGGACTTGAACCTATGTAGTCAAATTTCCTGTTAGATATTTGGCTAATTCTTTTTCTCACACAAATTATTGGACCACTTCTGAACTGATTATAATTCATTCCCAGTTGTATTGATTAGCACTTTGTGTTCTTGGCATGGTTTGACTTAATTCTCTACATTTAATCTTATCTACTTAGAAAATAGAGATGAATACAAATTGATGCTATATAAGTAAATACACACTCAATAGAAGAAACAAGCCACATATACCATATTTGGCCTTTTCTCTTTTGTATGACAACTCTTTTGTATACATTACATTAACTCTTCCCCTTTTTAGTACAATTGTGGACCCATAGCTTTTATAGACCCTGATGCAATGCAGGCAGATTGACTAGTAGGTTATGTTTTTTTGTTATTGTTTGTGTGTGTGTGTGTGTGTGTGTGTGTGTGTGTGTAGTTCTTACTTAAGGTGTCAATTTAAAAAGTTTGTTTTGAAAGACAATACCTTAGAAAACCAGAAATCCAAAAATAAAAGGCATGAGAAAAACGCAGTGCAGCACAGTAAGATGCTGTGAACTGTTCCAGAAAGGAATACTCAACCTGAAAACTGCAGCGACCAAACAAATGTGTATAAAGCAGCAGTATAAGAAACCACCTGCTTACACTTAGGAAGAGTATCAGTGTTTTACACTAGTTGGACACCGAGATGTCAATAAAGAAACAGAAGAGTAAGTCAAGAGCTGAGACGATGACTTAAGAATTTATCCCCAGTCTTAATTAAGAATATTTGACAAGACCATATTTTAGTTATTATTTTTAAAGTTAGCTTGATTACTGTTTAACTCAAAACACAATTTTCTTAGTCTCAATTCACCCTTACATTTTTCCCATTGAAACTGAGACTGTGAAGATCTTGGTTAGCAACATCGGCTTTGCCATCAGGCAGAAAATGATTTTGAAAATATTACTTAGCTTTATGTTAGTAACAGTTTTCTCATCTGTAAAATGGAGGTAATACCTACTTTATAGCGCTTTATTGCAGATTAAATGAAACAATCTAAGGCAGCATTTAACATAATGTCTGATACACAGTGTTCAAGTTATTAGTACTACTATTATTTTTACTAATCTCAAATTCTCGAAGAGTCATTTATGTGCTAATCTGCGTTGGATGAGCATCAGGCATGGTTTACGTTCCATTAGGTACACGTGGGCCAAATAATAACAATTACAGATGAGCACTCAACAAGCAAACAAGGCAATTTCTTCTAAGTGAAATATTGAGATTCAAAGAGGACAGTAAATTGGGGATTCAGGCCATAGTCAGAGATATTGGATGGTAAGGTATTTTCTTAAATGCCTTCTTTTGGTCTCAAAAAAAATTTGTTTTAAGTTCCATGTATGTGTCTAGCATTTATACTAGGGAAGCCTCTGCTTCTGATATTTAGCAAGACGAACTCAGTAATCACTATATTCATGTAGTGAGCCATTCAGACATTTATTGGGCACTTTCTGCATGTCAGATTCTCTGCCATGTTCTGTGAGGAATATAATGAATAGTCCCTGCACTTGAGGAAGACAGGCAAACAACTGTTAACACAGAAAGTAACACGTAATAACTGAGGAAGTAGAGATATCTACAAAGCGCTGGGGGCGCACCCAGGAGGAAGTGATTTATTCTGTCTGGGCACATTAGAAAAGGCTTCACAATCGACATTTACCTTTAGTCTTGAAGAACCATCAGAGGATGAAGGGAATGTGGGTGTTTGTACAGAGACCACCCCAATCTAAGTTTACTAGTAATTAGTTTCATGGTGACTCATCTATCTGACAGAGAGAAAGCCATCACAGATATTGAACAGATATATAGCATAACTAATGCCAAAGTTCAAGAAGATTGACTCAACTGGAATATACAGGATGGACTTGGGGAGAGACAAGAGAGGATGTTGATAGTTTAGTCAAGACGGCTTGGTAAAAGCCAAAGAAAGAGTTAAGCATCTACATTTCATAGTAGCCATCACAGAATGAGAAGAATGGGAAATAGCAATGGAGAAGAGGAAATTTTACCAAAAATGGTAGTTGACTGAACGTGAAAGGAACAATGCAGAAGGGTCAAGTATGACTCTGAGATTTGAGAATTTTACCCTAAATTATTATAGTTAATGTAGCAAACAGACTTACAAAAGAGGGACTAAGAAATGTATGCACTTCGATGACTCCCTGGATATGAGGAATGCCGTATTTCAAGCGAAAGTGCAGTTGTATTCCTGTTTCAAAAATTCTTTGGGCTTTTAAGGACAAATATGACATAAATAAATGCTTTTGATTGGAGTGGCAGAATTTGCTAGTTGTCCACTCAATGTATTTTCTTTCTTTTATTCTTACTAACAGCGTATGGACCAGTGTTGTGCCTAATCAAAGGGTTTCTATTTCATAGCTTTTTTTCTTGCACCCAGGAATAGCCATTTCACACCATTTTAATTGATGAAAATTAATCAATGGAGGATTTATGAGTCTTTCCAGATGTAGGAATTACTCTCTCTTTGCTATTGTTTCCTTCCTCTTTCCTGAAAAATGCAAATGGGAACTAGACGTGGACCAACCATCTAAAGCACAGATGACCAAGAGAATGAAATCGCAAACTAAAAGCTCCACTGATGATTTTGGGGCCACTGCAGCAGGGCGGACTTAAACTGACTTGAACTTGGACTGTCTAGGCTATCTCTGGGCATCTTGTCACCATGATTGACTTACTTTTGTAACTCTGGTTGAGTTTCTGTTATATGTAGTCAAAAGCAACACCTACCTGATATACTTGGCTTACCAAAACTTAGGAATTTTATTGATACAGTATATTGTGATATTCATATTTAGCCTGATTTGAAGAAGGGAAATTTTGCAGAGTCCATTATAAGAGCCCACAGTATGATTTCGTCACTTCTCCTTCCAATTTGGCTCCCTCCTATCACATGAGAAACCATAATCCTTGAAAAAAAGAGACCTGAGAATAGTTTCTAGTATCTGTGTCTTATCTTCTCTCTGATCTTGCATAATCCCAAAAGTCTACCCTAACTTTTTAATGTAAAGTTAGTATTTCCATTAGAATGTTACAATTTATCTAATTTGATGTATGGTTAGTAGGGAAGGCTTCCTATATTGTTATATTGTCATAAAACAATATAGGAAAAAGGATTCAGAGAAATAGCAAAGGTATTTTCAAGTAATTAGTTAGAACTACAGACAGATCAAAAACAAAGCCATTGTGCAAATGTCAGGCCATTCAAGGTTATTTCACCTTGAGGAGATAATGTCAGATCCTTGCCTTGGATATAAAAGAAGTTTTGAAAGTTTTTCTGCCTATTTCCAAATCCTATCTGAAGATCATTTCTGATCTATGAAGTTTTTCCTGTTTGCAGGGAAAAAAAAGAAAAACAAAGATAATATTTACATATATTTTACTCAACTGTATTTACTAAAAAAAGTTATTTAATTTGATATTTACTTTTCCTGTTTGTCTTGGTATACAAATAGACTTTTTAATGAAAGTATTGTGATTTTAGATAATAGGTCTAGTTTTTAAAATATTACATGAAGAAATAAAGAGTCTGCCACTTCATTCTTTTCCCTATTAAATATATGTGTGTATTAAAATATGCATAACAAATTTGTGAAATCAATTAATTTGGTTTTATTGGTTGTGAATCCAAAATCAGGTTTTAACCCTGTGCCCCTCTAAAATTTCTTTATTTTTATTTTTGTGTTTTTGAGAGAGAGTCTTGCTCTGTCACTCAGGCTAGAGTGCATTGGCCCTATCTTGGCTTGCTGCAACCTCCGCCTCCTGGGTTCAAGCAATTCTCATGGGATTACAGGTATGTGCCAGCATGCCCAGCTAATTTTTGTATTTTTGGTAGAGATGGGGTTTCACCATTTTGCCCAGGCTGGTCTGGAACTCCTGGCCTCAAGTGATCCTCCCACTGCAGCCTCCCAAAGTGCTGGCATTACAGGCATGAGCCACCACACCTTGCCTCAGATACAATTTTTTATTTTATAACAACCTTCCAAGCCAATCTTAAATGTCGCTCTGTCCAGATGCCAAGTGCTATAGCTTCCTCTGTCCATAGAGAAGATAATTTAATAATTCGCAAACTTCCAAAGCATCATCTCAAGAGTATTTCATCTCATCCTCTTTTCTTCTTTCTTATGCTTCTAAGAACACATATTCAGTTCCTTTTATACACCAATCACCAGCTGGTCACAGTGGTGTGCACCTATAATCCCAGCTACTCGGGAAGCTGAAGTGAGAGGATCGCTTGAGCCCAGGAGGTCAAGGCTTCAGTGAGCCATGATCACAGCTCTGCACTACAGCCTGGGTAACAGAGCAAGACCCTGGCTCTAAAAAGTAAAATAAATTAGGCCAATCACTGTGTAAATCCAGGAGCATGGAAAGAAAAGGGTGGAGAAGAAAGAGGAAGGAGATATCAAGGCTCCAACATCAAGTAGCTCACAGTCTGTGGGGAAAGCAAGGGCAAAACAGCTCCATTGCAAAGTGGTGCTGTTAAAGTCTGGAATGGATACTCTGGGAGCAGGGAGGAAGGAGTGCTCAACTTTAAGAGTGTCAGCTATATATTCTGAGAAAAGCAGCTGAGTCTTGAGCAGTAAAAAATGGTGCTTCCAGTGGGTTAGGGAAAGGAAGGAAAGTCATTCCAAACACACACAAAGGCTTCCAAGTATGAGAGGTTTCAGTATGTTAAAGGAACTTAAACTAGTATGTAGAGGAGTTGCAGATTAAAATCCAGTGATGAAGGGCCTTGCTTATTTTATAAAATAGTAGTCTCCAAATCTTTAAAAATATATGTATGTGTGTATTTTGAGTCAGTTGGTATGTTGTCATGCCCTGAGCTCCATACAAGTGAAAAACAATCAGACATGAAGACCACTGACACAGAAGATGAGGAGCCTGTGAAAACTTACAACACCGGGGAAGGCATGATCAGGTTTACATTTTAGGATGTTCACTCTGGTGGCCTTATGAAAGCAGGGGTAGAGTCAGCAAGCATTATACGGCGGGGACCAGCTGATACAGTTGACAAATATGGGTACACTTAAACGAATAGAGTAGCAGAATGAGAGATAAGGTACACTTCCATGACACTTAGGAGGCAGTCAGTACAGGAGGAGGTGGTCATTTGTTGTGGAAGAAGATGAGTTTTAGACTCATTGCATTGAAATTGTCTTGGGATAGAACATGTAATTACAAGTATTTATAATTTAAAAGAATATTTATGATTAGGATACCATGGAAATTAAGTATTTGTGTACCTGGGTGGTAAAGGTAATACCCCCTTACTCTTTAAATTGTATTACTCAGACAACCTGTTAAAATCGTAGGGTACATTTTACCTTCTCAAATGTAAAAATCTTATTTAAAGTGTTAAATTTAATCTGAAGTTGATGGGAAACAAAGATTAAGAAATTAAGGAGTTCAGAGTGATAGATTATATGTTACCCTAACCCACCATATTAATTTCAATAAAGTTGTCTGATATGATTTGGCTCTGTGTCCCCACCCAAATATCATCTTGAATTGTACTCTCATAATTCCCACATGTTGTGGGAGGGACCTGGTGGGAGATAATTTGAATCATGGGGGTGGTTTCCCCCATACAGTTCTCATGGTAGTGAATAAATCTCACGAGATCTGATGGTTTTATCAGGGGTTTCTGCTTTTGTATCATCCTCATTTTCTCTTGCCACTGCCGTGTAAGAAGTGCCTTTCGGCCGGGCGCGGTGGCTCACGCCTATAATCCCAGCACGTTGGGAGGCCGAGGCGGGTGGATCACGAGGTCAGGAGATCAATACCCTCCTGGCTAACACAGTGAAACCCCATCTCTACTAAAAATACAAAAAATTAGCCAGGCGTCATGGCGGGCACCTGTAGTCACAGCTACTCTGGAGGCTGAGGCAGGAGAATGGCGTGAACCCTGGAGGCGGAGCTTGCAGTGAGCCGAGATTGCACCTCTGCACTCAAGCCTGGGTGACAGAGCAAGACTCCGTCTCGAAAAAAAAAAAAAAGAAGTGCCTTTCACCTCTTGCCATGATTCTGAAGCCTACCTAGCCATATGGAACTGTAAGTCCAATTAAACGTCTTTTTCTTCCTAGTCTCAGGTATGTGTTTATCAGCAGTGTGAAAATGGACTAATATAGTAAATTGGTACCAGTAGAGTGGGGTGTTCCTGACAAGATACCTGAGAATGTGGAAGCGACTTTGGAACTGGATAACAGGCAGAGGTTGGAAGAGTTTGGAGGGCCCAGAAGACAGGAAAATGTGGGAAAGTTTAGAACCTCCTAGAGACTTGTTGAATGGCTTTGACAAAAATGATGATAGTGATTCAAACAATAAGGGCCAGGCTGAGGTGGTCTCAGATGGAGATGAGGAACTTGGGAACTGGAGCAAAGGTGACTCTTGCTGTGTTTTAGCAAAGAGAATGGTGGCATTTTGCCCCTGCCCTACTGATTTGGAAAACTTTTAACTTGAGAGAGATAATTTAGGGTATCTGGCAGAAGAAATTTCTAAGCAGCAAAGGATTCAAGAGGTGACTTGGATGCTGATAAAAGCATTCCATTTTAAAAGGGAAAAAGAGCATAAAAGTTTGGAAAATTTGCAGCCTGACAATGCAGTAGAAAAGAACAACCCATTTTTTGAGAAGAAATTCAAGCTGGCTGCAGAAATTTGCATAAGTAACAAGGAGCCACATGTTAATCTCCAAGACAATGGGGAAAATGTGCCCAGGGCATGTAATAGGTCTTCATAGCAGCCCCTCCCATCACAGACCTGGCAGCCTAGGAGGAAAAAATGGTTTCCTGGGCTGGGCCCAGGATCCCCATGCTGTGTGCAGCCTAGGGACTTGGTGCCCTGCATCCCAGCTGCTCCAGCTATTGTTAAAAGTGGCCAAGGTACAGCTCAGCTCATGGTTTGAGAGGGTGCAAACCCCAAACCTTGGCACCTTCCACATGGTGTTGAGTCTGCAGGTGCACAGAAGTCAAGAATTGAGGTTTGGGAACCTCTACCTAGATTTCAGAATATGTATGGAAATGCCTGAATGCCCAGGCAAAAGTGTGCTGCAGAGGTGGGGCCCTCATGGAGAATCTCTGCTAGGGCAGTGCAGAAGGGAAATGTGGGGCTGGTGCCCCCACACAGAGTCCATACTGGGGCACCTCCTAGTGGAGCTGTGAGAAGAGGGCCACCATCCTCCAGATCCCAGAGTGGTAGATCCACCTACCTACAGCTTGCACCATGCTACTGGAAAAGCCACAGATACTCAAAGCCAGCCCATGAAAGCAGCCAGGAGAGGGCTATACCCTGCAAAGCCATAGGGGCAGAGTTGCCCAAGACTATGGGAACCTACCTCTGCATCAGCATGACCTGAATGTGAGACATGGAGTCAAAGGAAATAATTTTGGAGCTTTAAAATTTGACTACCCCACTGGATTTCAGACTTGGATGGGCCCTGTAATCCCTTTGTTTTGGCCAATTTCCCCCATTTGGAATGGCTGTATTTACCCAATACCTGTATCCCCATTGTATCTAGGAAGTAACTAACTTGCTTTTGACTTTACAGGCTCATAGGCAGAAGGGACTTGCCTTGTCTCAGATGAGACTTTGGACTGTGGACTTTTGGGTTAATGCCAAAATGAGTTCAGCCTTTGGGGGACTGTTGGGAAGGCATGATTGGTTTTGAAATGTGAGGACATGAGATTTGGAGGGGCCAGGGGTGAAATGATATGGCTTGGCTCTGTGTCTCCACCGAAATCTCATCTTGAATTGTATTCCCATAATTCCCACATGTTGTGAGAGGGACCCAGTAGGAGATAATTTGAATCACGAGAGTGGTTTCCCCAGTACTGTTCCAGGGTAATGAATAAGTCTCATGAGATTTGATGGTTTTACTGGGGCTTCTGCTTTTGCATCTTCCTCATTTTCTCTTGCCACCACCATGTAAGAAGTGCCTTTCACCTCCCACCATGATTCTGAGGCCTCCCAGCCATATGGAACTGTAAGTCCAATAACACTTCTTCTTTCTCCCAGTCTTGAGTATGTCTTTATCAGCAGCATGAAAATGGACAAATACATTGTCATTTCAAGGTTGCCTTTTTACTTAGTGCCAAAACAGAATTCTAACCAGAATTACCAACATTTCTTTCAGTTCTAAATGATTTCAAGTACTATTCTTTACTGTATTTACTTCTCTCAAAACCATTTCTTCCACTTGCCCTTCAAAAAGACTACTGGGGCTACAGTTAGACAGAATTGATAATTCTGAAATTTTTGATTTCATTTACCCACGTAGTTTTTTCATACACAGTGAACCACATGAAATACAACGACAGATGGTAATGTATCAGTGTTACATTTATACCCTGCTTTAAAGTCAGGGTATAAACCCAAATGCTTAAAATAATTTTTTAACTCTTTCAATTATATCTCATAGACTTCCTAATAAGAGAAACAGCTAGTGTATTCCTGGCCTTTAGACAAGAAACCCCCCTACTCCTCCTCGCCTGACACACACACACACACACACCAAGTTACTGAGATTCTCCGCAGGCTTTAGGAGGAGACTAAATAACCCTTCCAATGGTTGACAGCCCTCTTCACCCAGCATTTCTCCTTTCAAGCCTAAATCCTTGGTGTTTCACTTTTAGCCTTTGGTAGTGGTAGATAAAAAATGCTTATCAATTGTTCTCTGAATAAGAAATTTAAAATACTCATAGATAATCTCATAATCGTTTCTCATCCAGAATAATCCCCAATCTTTGACCTTTCCTCAAAGGTCTTCTTTTCCAAAACTTATATAATCTTGGAGGCTGTCTTCTGAACGTTTTTGATGCTTTTCACACATATTTTTGGTTGTGGATCTCAGAAGTGGGCAGAGTAGTTTGCCTGGTGGGAAATATATTAAGAGCCATTGCTAATGAGGACCAGGATTTATATTGTTGCTGCTTTATATATATCAATATCATGCTTTTTTCTAATGAAAACTGCAACTTTACTAATTCATTGGCAGTTTGCATGGTTCCACTATAGACCATATGTATTTTCCTGCATGTAACTGGGGAATCCCCATGGTGTTTGTGTAGTTTGACTATCTCTGTTTTTGTCACAAGCAAACATGAATGTCCATATCTGTCATGCTGGAACTTGATCCAGCACAATTGTGAGTTATCTTCTACTTATACTAAAACTCTTTATAATTCTTAGTAAGTCCCCCAAATTGCTAAATATCATTACCTTTCCCAGGCCTGTTTTGCAAGCTCTCTCTTTTGTCAGCCAGCTGTGTATATTATGCATCGAGCCCACAGCTAACTCTCACGGAGGCCACTTGTTCATTGATGACCACCCTTTAGGTATAATTTTCAGTTTTGTGTCCTTTTGGATCCCACCCTAGGGTGAGCAATTGGTAAAACTGAAGAGTGGGCTAGTGGCTAGAAGCTAATAAGAGGAGGAGTTAATTAAGGCATTTGGGAGATTAAGTAAAAGATGAAAGCAGAATTTTTAAAATGCTGGATAATAAGAGAACCAGAAATCGTGCCTATAAGGGAGTCAAACCCTAAGGGGACCAGAGGCAGGCACTGCACTCAGTGTCATGAGCTGGGATCCAGGTTTTCAAAGTAAGGACAACAAAAATACATGAAGGTAAATGGAGTGAAGAGCAGCACCCAAGAACCATCTCTCCCACAAGTAGTTTAGACTTACCTTTCTGATCGGATTTGGTAGTGTTCAGGATATGGCAGCCTGGCTTACAAGGCCTGGGAGAATAGATCAATACTGGATGGTACAAATGCATTTCTCAATTGATTGCCTAGCTTGTTATTATAGGATCAAATAAAAAAGAACGTTCAGGTTGAGAATCATTATCATCTCCCATTGCTTCTACCAAACCTAGCACTATCTCACATTTTTTTAAAAAGGTTATTGTCTGGAAAAATAAAAACCCAAAGCCCATTTTATTGTCCTGCAAGTCTATTTCCGGGATTAAAAATTACAGATTATATATTATTAAATATGTCAAGATCATTTTCTAGCTCTTTAAATAGGCATCCTTATCCCTGCTACACACAATACATAAGGGAACATTTAGCCCCGTGTTTCATGTGCCATCCCTTACTATATGCAGCCCCCTAGAATACACAATAAAAAGATAAATGAAAAGTACATTAGAAATGCACCTAGTGGTGGGAATCCAGCCAGTGATGGCTGCAGATGTTTTGTTTGAATCAGTGCCTGTGCTGAGGAGGAAAGTGCCCATTATAGAAAAAATAGTATCGCCAAAGAATTTGGCGAGGAAAGATCATACTCTGACAAATATTTTTATCTCAAATGTGCATGTTGAATATACATGTTTCATAGTATTTTCCTCCAGATTACCTTATTTACTACATAAAGGTTATTGATTGTATTTATGTATCATGTATATTCTTTTGTCTTATTTTATAAATAATTTTTTATTGTTTGGAATAGTAAGCTAAATAGTGTCTAAATTTGAGTTGATATCCCACTGCCTTCAGTTAAAAGATTCTATAGTTTTCCAAATCCCAAAATAACATGCATGGCTTCATCTACCTTTCCAGACTCATCTTCCACCTCACCGTAATACACCATATGCTCCAGCCACACTGCATTTCCCCTCATCCCTGAATAGCCGTGTTCTATGATGCCTCCTGTTCTTACCTATGCTGTTCCCTCTGCCTGGAATATCCCAACTGTTTATTTTCTCTTCCTGGCAAACATTAACTCACCTTCCAGGTACCTTCTCTAAAGAAATTGCTGTGGGAAAGCGTCTCTAATCTGCAAATCTGAGTTAGATACACCCTTGTCAGTGTTCCTTTACCACCACATTCACGTTACTGTGAGTAATTGATCACAAACTTTTTTTTTTTTGCATCCCCCACTAGACTGTAAGTGCCTTAAAAGTCCTCTAGGATCTGTAACAATATCTGGCACATAATGGGTGCTTAACAAATGCTTCATTAATCAATCAGTTGGACAATGCAGTTTACCATCCTAGAATATTAACACAATCCTGGAATCTCCAGGTAAGTAGTTTATGACTGAACTATTCAGAAAGGTTCCAAAGAGCCTGATGAGCTTGAAGAAGAAAATGTAGGAAAAAATTAACGGAGAATAAAGCAAGGCTCAATTTACAGTATAACTCATAGAAAAGCAGATGTTCCTGTTTCCAGGAGAACCCAGAGAGACAAATGGTTGGCCGAGCCTCCCGGCTGCTTGGCCTAAATGATATGGCTACAGGCGATGCCAATTCCACAAATCAAGGTGTACAACCTCTCTTTAACACATCCAGAAGCTACTATGAGGTGTGTACAGCCTCACCTTTAACATTTTCCCCTGACACGTGAATATTAAAGTGGAATACCAGATTATCCATAATTCTAGTGAAATGAACAAAAATGAGGGTCCTCTGTCTTTTACATGCCAACTCTTTCTTCATTAAAACAAAACAAAATGAAGCAAAACCAGAAAATCAGACTTCTTTCAATACTAGTTAAGAAAGTATAATCAGCTCAACTCAACAGCTTTGGTTTAAAGTGGCAGGAGGAAGAGGGAGGTTCTGTGAAGGCGAAAGGTCCCAAGCTATGCTCACATGTTTTCCTTAGCTTCACCTGAGATTCAACAGAAAGGTATTTGTTATTAGCTTTGTTAATAATCTCTCCGGGGATTTGGAGCAGGTCCTAGGTGAGCCACATATTATTACATAACTTTGGTACAACAGTGACTCTGAATATTAAGACAAAGGAGACATGTTTTAGTTCTTTCAGTGTTGTTTTGTATGAGGAATGTAAAATTTAAAAAATGCATTACGTGAAACAGCAGATTTGTCAAAATGCTAAGGTAATATGCAATGGAGAGAAGGAAAATACGTTTACCCAATCTGCCTTCTGGAGATTGCAGAATTCCAGGTTGGGAATAAGAACCTGGGATAGAGACGAACGCTTTGTGAACCCCTGAACACTCCAACTCAGTGTAGTTAAAATGGCTATTGTCCCTAATGATAAAATCAACTGTTTATGATTCTGTTTTATAGCTTCCAGTTCCCTTTCCTCCTCTGTTGAAAAATCTCACATTAATAAACATAAATGAAAAATATTTCTGGTCTAAAATTAAACCCTATAGCTTTGCTGGATCATTAAGCCCCACTCACAGATTCTTTCTTTAGTCCAATCTGAAGTTTTTGTGGTGAGAATGTTAATTTTTTTAACTCCCAGCAACCATTTTAGTTCAATTTCTTTGACAGAGACTCAGAGGGAATGAAACAACTTAGCAGGACTGGCCTTGGCGCTTTTTATGCCCCAAGCAAGCAAACAAGAATAAGATTATAGTGGCCCTGAATGGAATCAGAAATGGGAGAGAGGTTTTCTCCCCCCACAAGAGGCTTCTTGAAGAAAAACAACTTTAACATGCAATCTGTAACATCTGGGAGAAAGACACTCGACACCTGCTAGAAGTTCCTGTGATTTTGCAGTCTGTCCTGAGCATCAACACCTGAAGATATAGCCCTTGAACTTCTGTTTCCTCCTGGACATGAGTAACTGCCTGGTTTTGAATTTGGGAAGCTAGAGGCACCCTAGACTCATTGACAGACACATACGAGATGCCAAGGGCTGCTTTCAATGTCAGCCTGAAGTTTTACATTTTAAGAAGACAAATGAACAGCATTACCTGTTTACTTCAATATTGACAAAGGGAAAGCCTGTGCCCCCACCCCCGCACCTGTTAATACTTGCTCCTTATACTGATGTGACCCATGCAGCTGCTCATTTCAATTAGCCCAGGGCCAGCCTTGGCATTTACCCACAGAAACAATACTGCACAAAGAAGCGCCTCTGCGCAATCCCGCTGGCATTCTTCCAAGTCACATTCAGCTTCAGCACATTTTACCAACCTGTTTCTCTGAGTGCAAGGTCTTGCTGGACATTTAAGTCCCTAAAAACTCAAGGAATCCATTTGTTTCATTTAGTAGTTCTTCTTGTAGAGATGGGTCTCACTCTGTCGTCCAGGCTGGAGTGCAGTGGCACAACCATAGCTCACTGCAGCCTCAAACTCCTAGGCTCAAGGGATCCTTCTGCCTCAGCCTCCTGAGTACTGGTTCTTTTTAATTTTCCTTCTGAAATTTCATTTCTTCTTTGCACCTCTATTTTTTTCTCAACCTTTATTTTTTCTTCTCTCTACCTCTGTATAGGAAAGGGCCTTTGTTTTGGTTTTTACTGTATAGCAACAACAAAAGAACAAAAAGATGAAAGAAAGCAAAACACTGATGTCAACTTTTCCTAGTTTGTCAAATAAAAGTAATCTCAATAAAAAAGGATTGTCTAGCCTGTGTCTCTTTTTTTCAGTGTTAAATTTGTTTTCAAAATTAGGCTCTTTGGTTAGAAGGGATCATAGACCCTCCTACTCCACTCACCATGATCATTACTTTTCTTTTTTTGTCAGGGGTAAGGTGAAGACAATTCCTTTGCTTCTATTCAGTGATGAACACATGTGCTGCAACTTACTTCTTGAATTACTACTAAAAGCACCACTGTTCTCTCCCTCTCTTTCCCAAGCACCATCAGACATTACTTTTTCATATGAGTTATATTGAATGTGCTCTTTCCTGACACGCCTAAGAGATGCTTCAAGACATTCTTTATTCACTTCCCAAGTCTTCACTGTTGCTAGCGCAGGAAATTTATTACCTCATGGACAAAGACCATGCTCTTACTTTTAGTGAAGTTCTAATCTTGCTGGGAAACATGTGATATATGCCCAGTGCTGGAAAATTCCTTCATTCAAATAATGAGGGGTGGGTACCTTCAAAACTACTTGCCTGTTATATTACACATGGACAGTGAAATATCCTGCCCTGGCCTATGATGGAGAGTTACTTTCTTTTGCTTCATGGTAGAAATGAACCAGCTCACTGAGTCTGTCTTGTGTCTATGCAACCATCTGGAACAACTTATCAAGGGGTAGGCAGACATGTTTACCATACCTTCACCACCTCCATAAACTGGCCTCAGTGGGTCACTTCTTTCCCATTTGCCAGCAGATACATCTGCAGACAATCTCGTTTTTCAGCCTGAGTGTTTACAGATTTAGTCAGAGGACAGGTTTTACAAAACTCCTATATCTGTATTTATTTCGCTGTCAAGTTCCCTGTAGTTTTTGTTTGTTCAGGGGCTGAGTTTGTAGCAGGTGTTTGGAACAATTAACAGAAGCAGAGATACCAGCAGTGGGCAAAGGTTGGAAGAATATAAAACAAAAGCATGACATTTTAAAAAAAACAAAGACCCTTAAATACTACACTTCAGAACTGCAGACTAGAACACACCAATAGCATTATGATAAAAACTTAATCTATTATAATTAAACTTTGAATATGTGCCTTGGCCATAAAATATTAGATGAAATATAAAAACATCATTTTTATTAACGTTTTGTATGATTTCTTTTTACTACTAAAATCATATTCAGTAGGATTTTTAAAGCTTGAAAAGTGAGACATAGATCAGATCTGTCTATACAAATGACAGAATCAGTCCATTCTATTTGCTCTGGGTTGTGAAAATTTCCATACAGAGAGAACAACCAGGAATGCTTTGAGTGTTTTTGCTATTTGCAGAAACTTATAATCAGATGGAAGGAGTCTTCTTGATTCTGTGTGGGTGACTAAGATAGTTAATTGGAGCTATGCCAAAGAGTCTTTTTCATATCAAAGCAGTTTGGAGAAAATTATATTTATTTGGATGGTTTCACACTTTGAGTTTTGATTTCATTAAAATCAGCATGAATTTACAATTATAGATTTCTAACTTATTCCATAAGCATAAATGCCAACTCATTTATGTTCTAACAAATAACACAAGCCCAAACAATTTGCCTAGAGAAGAATAACTAGGCCCAACTCTCCCTTTTTCATCATTTCACAAAAGAAGTTTAAACAATTCTTCAAACTAACATTCACTGACCATCTCTTAAGTGGAAGACACCAAGAGGTGATTGGGTTGTATCAGTAAGGAAGATGTGGCCCCTGCCTGAGGAAGTTCCCATTTCATTTGTAAATACAGGTATATTAAAAATTTTAAAAGACAATGAAATAGTTGATAGACTTGTGTGCCAGGTACTCCCAGATGAAGGTGTGGTATTTAATTCTGCTACTAGAGTCATGGACAGCCTTGTTGAAATGTAACATTTTCACTAAATCTTGACGTGTGATTAAAGAGAAGGCACAAAGTAAGTCAATAATTATTTTTGGCACTTAAATTTGCAGACTATCACTGGGTGGATAATGAATATACCAGGGAATTGTAAAGCATACTGGGTAATCTTGGAAATGAAACAAATCATCATAGTTACAATGGTCTGGGTATCCTAGGAAAGAAGAAAGTCATTTCCCAAGAATGAAAGAGTGAGCGAGAGAGAAACAAAATGAAAAACTAAGAAAGGAATTGTTTATATAAGAAGCAGTAAAGGAGAAAAGAGCTACAGAAAAGCCAAGAATGCCCTGAAATTAGTAGTCATATCTAAAATGAATGAGGTTAAGTGGATTAATGAATGGTTTAGGATTCAAATCAACTTAAGCCCCTTCTCCTCTCCCTGAATCATCAAGGCTAAGAGCTCTCACTGACTTTCATCTTCTAACAAAGTAAGTCTAATTATCCACAAGGACCTAGCCAAGTAGTTGATTAGTTCTCAAATTGGCCCATTGTCAGATAAATGTTAAAGTAAAATGGCATTCACCCTGCTAGCGAGGCTCACTGCATCCCCAATCCACATGGGCTCTTCTTGGGTGTTTCATACTGGTATATTTTATGGGAAACTACCGCATTTGTTCAAGCATAGACGTCTTCCCAGGCTAAGTGATGAGTAGATTCACATAATAGGCCTCACTATTATTGTCGACTAGAATGTAGTGCTAGCACTAAACTGTATACCTCCACCATCCGTTTACTTAGTACAGTTTGTATTAGGCTTTGCCACTTATCAAAGACAATATGATTATAAAGTAAAATTCATCATGTGTGACTATGACGCCACCATAAATTGATAATACTCCTGGGAGAACAGACATACATCAGACTGCCTAGATATATGGCATTAAGAAAAATAAAATAATGCTTCATAAATATTGGATATTTCTCTTGCTTGTATAATAATATCCTTAAGAGCACAGGTCTTGTTTTTAACTTATTTGAACCAATGTTTGCTTTTAGATTCATTCTTAATGTCCTTGCACTCTATAAAATAACTCTTTATATATGTTCCCCTCGCTGAATCCTCCCCAGAGTACCATATCTTCAGTTATGTTTAGCCTACTATGATATCTGTGTGTTTCACTATGGAAAGCAGGCACTGAACCGGGCAATGCAGTCAGTGAAAATGTATGGGTCATCCCCACAAAATGAAAAAGGCGGACATTGTTTTGCCTGGCAAAAACAAGCTAAAACGATTTGGAATTAATTATTTTGTTAATTCATCATCTGGCTAGGTCTACACCACCTGCCCATTCAAAAGTAATCGCCTCTTTCAACCCTCTTTCACAGACTCAGTAGCAGAATAGAGGAATTAGAATCAACAGATCTGGATTTAAACGTATTTTCACATATTGCCTGGCTCTGCAAACTTGGATAAATACCTCCTTGAGCCTTATATTCTTTTTTCTATAGGTTGATGATAATAGCACCCTCTCTGACTACCTTGTACAGTGCTTAGAAAAATTAAATAAGGGGACGTATGGACTGATTGTTCTGGGCCAGACAATAAAGGCTACTTCAGTTTCCAGGATTAGCAACCACAACAAAGACTCCATGCAAGGTGTATAAGTAAGATGAAAAATATCTGAAGATAGAATGGGATATGGCTTCCTGATGACTTGTTATTACTATTCCCCATGATGTACACTTGAAGTTTGGTAGTCTTAGCAACCTAATAGAGCAAAAGCACTGACCAAGCCAGAAGATTCCAGAACCTCAGACTCCTTTTATAAGACATAACTTTTATACCATTTTAGGCTAGGAAATTGAGTGATGGGAAACGGTTATGTATGGCCACATTACCCCAATTTAACAACTTGTTTTATAATCTTCTGCCTGCTCCATAATTCCATAACCTACTCATTCCGTGTGTGATTTATTAGCCTTATTCGAAATTTTAATGCAACGTACCTATATCCTATCAGAGTAGCAAAGATTTTTTGAAAATATGATGTTAATGTAAGACATAATGGCTATTAAGTTTATATGATTTGAAATTAATTACAGAATCCTAAATCACCTCTAAATAATTAAAGAGCTCATTGTGAAATTGTGGATTGTCCAGAGCTTTAGAATTTATTCTTTTTCTTTTCTGATGTACTTTTGAAAATATTATTATTTAATACATGCAGAGAAACCAGATATATGATAGTGGAAGAAATTCATGTTGCAGAATGGCTGAAACAAATAACACTAGGCATTTAAGATGGGTCAAAGTGGGTATTTGTATTGATGGGCAATTAACTAAAACATGAAGTGCCACCGTTTGTTTCCCCCATCTCTAACCTAGAGCTAATTGGTGCCACAGCCTAGGAATTCTTCTGCCCAGGATGGATGTAGATGATGATAGATACAGCAGAAATAGTTTATCGTAGATCATGATTCAGCTCTTTTGGTTCCTAAGTTCTTGTCCACAGGAGGAGGGGGAGTTTTGGAGCAACAGTAAAACATGATTTTATAATAATACACCAACTACTGCAGCCCTAACTCTGACCCAGGATTACAGCCATCATGACTCACTTTTTCCAGATTTTGGCATTCAAAACAGGGCTTCTCCCTTCCTGGCTCACTTTTCACAGCCTCTTTAAAACCAATTTTAGGATTTATCTCTTTCAGACTTACATCCCAAGACCTGGTTTTTATTGTAAATACCTTACCTAATTAATGGTGATAGAATGAATTCATACTTGTGACTCAAAATTCCTTTATGGCAAGACCTTGGTAACAAAAATAAAATCATGTTTGTACCTTCTGAACAAAAATATGCTTAGTATCAAAACCTTAACGTGTTTACATGAATTTTATTTTTTTTCCAAAAGAAAAAAATCTTAACAATATTCTGCAGGAAATTTCTCATGCCGTTTGATTTCTTTCAGTGAGATAATAAGATAGTCACAAATGAAAGTTTATATCTCCCCAGCAACATACCGCACTAGGAGTCTGGAAGGTGGAGTAGGAAGAACATTCCAGTGGGGTCAGGAGAGCTTTGTTTTTACCTGAGTTTTGACCACGTAACTTTATGTGGGCCACTTAGCTCTCTGGGACTTAGCTTTATTACTTAAAAAATGGGTTCCATGATTCTTAAGGTCCGTTCTTAATAAATTTTCTCATCCATAAGATAAAGGCAATAACAGTGGCCATCTGTAGGGTTGCAATGGGGATTAGATGATATTCAACACAGAGTGTATTGTAAGGCTGTTAACAGAAGCTCAATAAATTAATGACTTCTACAATAATTATTTCATTAGGGCCATTTATGTCAATCCTGGCCATTTATGTCAAGATTAATATATAATTATAGTATGAATATGCCACATAGTCATAGTCACCTTACCCAGCATAAATATGTAAGCTCTGTATACAATAGATGGGTTTGTACAATAGGTACAAAATATACTGAAAATGAAGACCAAAACATTGGAATTAAAGTACCTTTGAAGTTTAGGTTGAACAAACAAAGTGACCATTACTATTTTATGAATATGCAACAACAGCCAAACAAGTCTAACAGGTTTGGTGTTTCCTCTAATCTTGCTTGTGTGTGTGTGTGTGTGTGTGTGTGTGTGTGTGTCTGACTGGACTTGGACTTGATGAACTGATGTGGTCAGTACTACCAGGGAACTTCTCTTTATAGACATAATTGGTGGATATGGTTGCCTGGCCTCCAGCATCATTAAGCCCAATATTTTCCTTGAACCTCCACAATTTATTCAGATCTCAAGAAAGGTACACATTGGCTCTTTTTTTTCACAAACAGATTTGGAAGTATTTTTTTTTCCTGTTGATTAGTTAACAAAAAGTTCTGAACCAAAGTGTTTTAATGTGATTCATAAAGACATTAACCTACACTAATGTTTATAGATATGAATATTAATCAGTAATTTTTTATTTACATGTATAATTCATATATTCTCCAGTGGCACAGAAAGTTTACTTCCTTATTTTTTAAAATGCTAACTCATTCTCATCTCTGATACCAGCTAATAAAACACAAACACTCTGACAAATTTAGTTGATTGATTCTTTAACAGCAACTTGAAGTCTGAACTGAGGAAATAATTGAAACGTTTACAAGGCAAATGTATACAGATTAACACCATTTTCTTTCCTGGGAAGAAATTGTAACTTAGTAGGACAAGACATAAAATGTGTGGCTGTAAGGGTATGAAACTGATTAACAAAACTATTAAATTAAATTGCATCAAACTAAAAACTGTTTTTCCAAAGTAGTTACTTCGCCGGACAATATGTTAATTCTAACAATGCTGGCATAATGCAATGCATTCTGAGATCTCTTCTCTTGGAGTCGTGTTCATGGTCAGTTTCAATTAAGAAACTTGAACAATATAGAGACTCAGTTGAAAACTAAGTTTCCAGTCTTGATTACTCACCTTCTTTACAACAATGCCTACAGATAATTTTGGGCTTTTTCCAAAAATAAAATGCAACCTCAAAGAATGGATAGTCATTTTTTAGAGATATTGGAATAGCATGTAAAACAGAATCATAAGCCCTTCTTGTAACATACAGTGAAGCATTTTTTTTAAGTACCAGAAAGCATCAGCAGAATGAAGGTAAAAACAACAAGTGAATGGCTGTGAGTGTACATCAGTGATTGCACTGTGGGCAGAAACAGGCATGAAAGCTTCCTGGAAGAGGTAGGAGGAGAGTGAGGCCTTGGGTGACAGATGAATATGTGCATAACATTACAGAGTAAAATAATGTATTTTACCCCTAGAAAAGAACCTGTCTTTAAAACTCCCCAATTTTACTGATGAGAAAACTTGAGAGTCAAAGATATGTGACGACTTTCTCAAAAAAATCCAACTAGTTAGCAGAGCAAGGATCAGATTTACTAAGACTTGGTCCAGGGGTCTTTTTGTGATAGCAGGAATAACATTTCTCTATTCAATCAAACTCATAAGTTGTTTGGTGTATAAAATAGGATGGTTCTAATTTACTGAATTGATAGAACTGACAGATTGTTTTAATGTTAAATTCAAATCTAGAAGTACATTCTGTCAACATCTTTACTTTTATTTTGTTTTCAGGTCTATTTGCAAATATGTCATATGTCTTTCAAACTAAAAAAAAAGCCCTCTTCATATTTTATTAATTTCTAGATAATTATGACTACACTCATTAAAATTTATAGAATGACTAATATTTAATACAATATTGCCACTGTGGGGAATTTTCAGGTGTGTAGATGAGGCGTTGTCTTGAGATACAGCTTGATTACCTTTAAGGGAAACAAAAAGAAAGGTTACATAAGGCCAAGTTTCTCTAGGTAGAAAGCATTTTTCTTCTAGCCATCAGCACACTTACAAAATTCACATCTTACTGTGGAAACAGAGTTGAAATTGTTAAAGCTGCTGTGATTACTATAAAGAGTCCCAAATATTGAACTAGATGGAGTGTATCCCAGGAAAAATAATCTTCTCAGCCTGTGTTATGAAGGGGTTAATTATGAGACCTGAGATAAGGTGTTCGCACATCTAGGCACTTCATCAAGCCATGGAGTCAGGAAACAAGGAAGAATAGATGAAGGTGCTGGGGATAATAATGATGGCAAGTAATGATTTCCCTAGAGGTGAACTGATCTATGGCCACAAGCAAAGAAAAAAAAGCTAGAAAGTACCGTAACATTACCTTGGAGTACTTAACAGACTCAAAAGCAGTAACCCTGTGTCAAAAAAGCCCCATCATCCTGCTCATTTTAGGTAAAAGGGTTATGCCAAAGTACAAGAGGGGAATGCAAAATTCACATATGAAATTAAACAGCTGAAAGGTATGATTTAACAATGCTCAAAACTCAATAAGCCAAAGATAAACAGCAAATTAGACGACTCAATGTCAGGGGGAAAAAACATCTTCCATCGATCCCATCGTCAAAAATTAATCTGCCTGAGAATGCCCTCTGCTCCAATCCCCGAGCTGATGAAGAGTGGAGGAATAGAGTAAAACCTATGTACGAGCGCTTCACCTTCAGGCTAGACCCTGATTACAATCTCCTGTGAGACATTTCAGCATGAAGCGCCTCTCATGTTGGGACTGCAAAATTAAATTGCGATCAATACTTTACAAAAATAATTGGGGAAAAATGTTCAGAAGTCGGAGCTGCACTGTGTGGCCACAAACATATGAAAGTTATTTTTTTTTCTACCTTTCTGGGGGTTATTCTTCAGGATAGATCAGTTCAAAGGTGTCTCTTGACAATAGTGTTCTCGGAATGGTTTTCGCTCACCTTGTTAGGGAATTTTAAAAGCAGAGGAGCATTTACAGCCTACCAAGAGTGTTATCTTATTGCTGTATTTTCACTTTTCTTTCTTTGGAGTGCTAATCTCAGCTCATAAATTCTTCTTGTCTCTTCTCACTTTGATGTTAATTTAAATTTCTTTGCAAGTTAATTCTCATCGTCAAAAGGAAAAGACAAAAAATATGTTATATTACAACGAAATGAGAGAAAACCACACACACACAAAAGCTTTGGTAGATTTTTGAAAACTTTGCCTAAGATTTGATTCTGAATCTCTCAGTACATTTAAATGCTGAACTCTGTAGCTAAATTTAGGGTAAAATGTATTGAATTAAACTCTTTACTGCCTTAAATAATGCTTAGTATTCAGCTTTTCCTGCTTGTCTGCCTCTAAATAAGGTCTTATTTTTGGCAAAGATTTACTTTTTAATCCATAACATGAGGAGGAAGTGGAAAATGTAAATGCCTATGTGAAATTCTTGCTTTTTCAATAAATGGTCATTTTTGGTTTTGTTATGTAGAAAGTTCAAAACATTGTACTTTTATAATTGCATTTTTGGAATGGGCATAGGTCTTTCTGGACTTTTATTTGTGGTATGGCTATTCTGACAAGACAGTCTACTGATTTTCCTCACATGAATCATTTCTTAGAACCTCAGTCACTCATACAGGGAAAAATAAAGCAGCTGCATTAAGTATACACGATCAGAACCATACTGAAGTAGGTGGCCCATAACTAGCTAAAGGGGAGTACCCAAAGAGCGGTAATCAATTGCGTGCTGTCATCCTGGGGCAGGAGGATGTATTGGGTGGTGCACTATAGGGCATCATGCCTGGATGAAGGAATTGGAAGTGTGCTTATTAAGGGCAAAAATGACAACACCCACTGGATTGCAAACACCTGAAAAGAACTGAATACCATTTAAAGTGACCTTCACCAAGGAAATGACAGCCTCCTTAAGAAGATAGGGTAAGGAAGAAGTTTTATTGGGTACCTCAAATGAAACAGGCAACTTATAACTCGTGATTTAATTATGATAAATTTCAAATTCCAAATGGTTTCCTTCTACCACTCTAAATGTTCTTAAATAACCTTTTCACAGTGCTATTTGGATCAGAAGATAGAATGCCAATTTATTTTAAGATTTGCTGGAGGTGAACATAATAGAAATGAGGGAGAAGAGAAGGCAGAGGATAGGGAGGGAGAGGAGAGACAGACATGGACACTTCTCAGGGAAAACCTGTGGCCCAACCTCCCCATTGTTTCCCACACCACGTAACACACACTCACACATCTTCCCCGTTCTTACTCTGGAATGTGCTTCACAGTCATAGCCGCTTCCTAACACTGACTCAGCTCTTCAAGTCTGAGTCCAGACATCTGCTTTTCTTGAAAAATTGCCCTGAGTCTCCCCTAAACTCCATCATTAGGCTCCCTCACCCTGTGCATATAGTTATTATAACATTTATTATACTAAAATTAATCTTTCCTTCCTGATTAGATTGTGATATTTCTGATAGAATAGTCTTTTTTGTACACTCAGATTTTTTGGACATAAATAAACCAGTTTCTTTGTAACATTCTTTCACTAATTTAGTTTTCCAACTTTTAATTTCTTATATGTCACATGGGACTTATCTGTTTGAGGTCTGGTTTCCTTATTTCTAAAGTGAAAGGGTTATACTAAATAAAGGGTCTCTTTTAGGTCTAAAATTTCTGGGTCAAAAATTTCAAGCAATAAAAATGACTATACATTTTGCCAAAAAGCCAATCCAATGCCCACCCCAGCCACAACTGGTTCTAAATGGCATGAAATAGACCTCTTACTTTTATTGTTGTTTATTTATTAAATAGCACTACCTCACTCTTGGCTCTTGCAATGGTTCCTCACCAGAGGCAACATGTATCTGATTGTACCATATGAAATTGCTGTTTGTCCATTAAGACGTATACAGATGTTGATTTCAAGTGGGTCAAACTAATATCTGGCTACTTAAAGAATGATGCCATGGTTTGATCATAAAACTTGAATAAGACCAATATGAGACCCTCTTCAGAACGAAGTACTGAAACAAACCAAAAACCAGGCAGTTAGTAGAATTTGGAAGCTGAACATAAGACTTAAGAGGTATGAAGCAGAGGACGGGTCATAATGAGGAAGGTGGAATTATGAAGACAGTTATAGTCAGCTGAAACTGTAAAAAAAAAAAATGTAGTCTATTTGTTACCAGAAAGCATGAAGTAATAAAAAAGATATACACAATATGTAGAGAGACTAAGCAAGTAGTAAAAGGAGAAGAAAATGTCTGGTTGGAGAGCAGCTGGATAATGTGAAGTTGGAGTCCTCTAGTGCATATACTTGAATGCCAGCTACTACAGTTCCCACTGCTATCTTGGATCCACTGCCAGTTCAGATGGTACTTAACAATGGAATGAGTTTCATACTTTTCTCCTCTCAAGACAGCCATCTTTCTGTAACCCATAACTTGGTGTTCCCGGAAGTAGTCTCTATCACTTGCAGCCAGATAAAACATCAAATACGAAAACACAATACCAACATAGGCTGTGACATCTTCATAAAAATGGTAGTTATAAGTCAGTAAATGTCTATGATATGCCAGGTACTTTATGCATAATATTTACATGCTTCATGGCAGCTCTGGAAAATATTACCAGCTCCGCTTTACAGATGAGAAAACTGGGACTCACATGTTGAAAGGGCTTGTCCATGGGCAAAAGTCTAGTAAGCAATAAAGTGGAATGCAAACCCAGCTCTATTGGTTCCAGAGCCTGAGCTCTTTCCCCTGTGGCACACTGTGTTCTCAATTCCTGAAACACGGAGTGACATTATAATTAGAAAAGTTTACTTTGAATTACATTGTATAAATCATACACAACTTATCTACCCAATTAGAAGCATATGAAAGAATTCCCTATTTAGTTCTGGTTCTGATACTATCAGTATAGCTGATAATGTCCTCAGGCCTCCAAGTAGGAAATACATCTTCTGTAATGCTAAATGTCTATTTGCTTTGGACTAAGGCTCTGGAGAGAAGCACAACCTAAACTACTCAGTTTTCTTCTAAAAATCAGGGTCTTTTTGTGAGCCCCATGGGAATGCCACCATCTGACCAAAACAAAACCAGTAAATGTTCTCTAGTATGGGAAGCTTAAGCTGATCAGATAATGGCCAGAGTAAAAATCTGTTACGTTCATTTAAAGGACACTGATTGAGCTTTCTACATGTTTCAGATAGTCTCCTTGTTGCTAAGAATATAGCAATGGGTGTAATAGGAAAGGTCCTGCTGTCACCCAATAAATATTTTAGTGAGGAAAACTTTTTTTAAAAAAAGAGGGAACAAATAAGTGCAATCATTTTGACTAGTGTTAGCTATAATAAATAAAACTTTTCAAAAATAAATGAAATAGAATGAAGTAGAGATAGGAGAACTATATTAGATAGGATTGTCACAGAAGCCTTCTGTCATTATTTTTAGTTAAGGCCTGAATGCTGAACAGGAATAAGCCACATACATATCAGGAAAAGAAATTTCCAGGCAAAGAGAAGAACAAGTGGAGAGGCTCCAAGGCAGAGACAATCTTGATAAGTTAGCAGCACAGGAAGAGAGGAAGTGTGGCTTGAGTGATGTCACTGAAGAGCAGAGTTGGAGAAGATGAGGTAGCGGTGGATAAGGCCATGTCAGAAGTTGGGATTTTACCCTGAGGGCAAATGTGTAAATATTTTTTAAAAATTAAGCATAAGAATGACCTGAAGGCACATGGATGCGTTGTGGTCACCATGGGAAGACTGTCTGTATTTACTGACATTCTTCCATGTTAAAGACCTCAGTGTGAACACCATCACTTTGGTGAATGTATCACTGCCTAGGGTTTGGTCCTTGGGTTTGAAGAACAACATTTGATTGTTTTATCACATCAAATGAAAATGCATCTCTTTAAGGCTAAACGTACGTTAATCAAGGACTTAGGGATCTATGTATTAATATAACTAGAATGTCCATATACTAATCTCCAATAAGAAATTATCAGAATCCAAAAACCTCAAAGTCCACTTGCTACCACCACGGGCATTTATTACTACTTTGTTAATGAATCTGGAATAGCAGAAGACCATTGGCTAAAACTCTTTTCCCTGTGGACAGTGCTTAGATGAGCACAAGTCAAGTTGGCTTGCAACACTCTGTCATGGCCATTGTTCCTTGATTAGCTTACCTGCTGTCTTGGTTCATTTTGTGCCACTATAACAAAATATTACTGATACCTGCTGTCTCTGTTTTGTGCTGCTGTAGTAAAATAGCACAGACTGGGTAATTTACAAACAATAACATTTTATTTGGCTCATGATTTTGGAGGCTGGCAAGTCCAAGATCAAGGATCCTCATCTAGTAAGGGCCTTCTTGCTGTGTCAGAACATGGCAGGAGGCATCACATGGCAAAAGAAAGAACAAGAGGAAGCCAAAACTTTTATAACAAATTCACTCCTGTGATAATAATATTATTCTATTCATAAGAGAGGCCTTATGACTTAATCACCTTTTAAAGATTCCACGTCTTGACACTATTGCATTGGAAGTTAAGTTTTCAACACATGAACTTGGAGGGACACATTCAAATCATAGCACCTGCCTTCTAAGAGAGTCTTTCATTAGATCTCATAATTCAATTAGATGATTGTGAAGTTTGCTGGCCTGGGAGCCATTCAGCTTCCTTCCAATGACTTTGCATATCTCTTCTCAGGTTACATATTGATTTTTTTTAATGTAACTCCACTTTCATTCATGTCTAGATTCTTGGGGGTTCAGGTCACTGTAGCCACTGAAAACTGTCAGCCTCCGGGATAAGAAAAATGTAGAGCTAAATCAAATAATGTACTAAGTGTTAACATTCCTGACTATCAGAGAATAAGCACGCGCACTAATTGTAAGTTAAGTCGTGTCTGAAAGTATTTGACAGATTGACTTCCTTCCTTCCTCTAGAATCTATTTCTCTCAGACTTTGAGTGTCTCAGTCCTGCCCCAACTATTTTGTATGTGGACTATAGTCAGTAGGCTTGCCATAACCCATCCTAGGCCCGCAAGTACATATTAGCTCAGGGAAGTCATTTCTGATAGATAGTCTTCCTTAAAAAAAGCAATGCCCTCACTCTGATCTTTTATGGCCTAGAAGCTCCTGAGAGGGTCATTGCCTTCTTCATATTGTAGATATATTCTGACATCAAGACTCATGATGTGGGCCTACGGAATTTCAGACTGGGAACCACCTTATAAATTGTACAGCTTATCTCCCCAACTTTCAGATGTAGAATGGAAAGTCTGAAAGACTGAGCAACTTGCCTGATTTTGAGACCTAATTCATGGTGACAGAGAGCTAATATCCAGGTCTTCTGATGCCTAACTGAATTTCCATTCCATAAAATCTTGCCAACATTACCTATTGTCTCAGGTCCTTGCCAGATGACTGCATAATCAACATATTTGACAAAATCAATGTGTTTGAGTTGGGGCTGTGTGGCTAATAATGACTCCATATTACTTTCCTTAGATAACCTACTGGAAAGACTAATTCAGAAAACATGGTGGGTTAAAGTAACAATAACTTGAGGCAGGATGTACAAGACATGTCAGACTCTTGTGTGAAGCGCCCTGACCTACAGGCTCATGCTAAAGAGGTGGCACAATACAGACTTGTAAGCCAGAACTGATTGAGCCAGCATGGGCATACAACCCAAGTCTGGTTAGAAACTAATGCTAAGGCCTGACATTAAAAAATTGAGTAAATAAAATTCTCTTTTTTTGCAGGGCATGGGGCGGGGTGGAGGTGGGGGGCAGTTTACAGTAATTTCATTGTAATGGAGAAACCAGGCTGCAATAAGTCTACATAATTAGAGCAGATGGTCGTTCTTTCCAATGGGTGAAGCCTGAGCCCAGCTGGCAGCACACATAGCCTAGAATATCCTCTTTCCTGGTACTAGCCTGTGCGCCTGACTCATGATGTGAGATGAGCGAATGCACAACCACATTCAACAAAGGGAGGAGGTCCAAATGGGCAGAGACAACATCCCAACTGGAGGAATTTACACAATCATTGAAGAGGATGCTGAGATAAAGTGTGGTTACCTACTCTCCACTATTCTTTGCCAAGAAGGGTGAGGGTATGAGATCAGCAGAAAATTACGTTCTTTATTCTTTTTCTTTTCTTTTTCTTTTTTTTTCTGAGATGGAGTTTTGCTATTGTTGCCCAGACTGGAGTGCAATGGTGCAATGGCATGATCTTGGCTCACTGCACCCTTCACCTCCCCAGTTCAAGCGATTGTCCTGCCTCAGCCTCCCGAGTAGCTGGGATTACAGGCTCCCGCTACTATGCCTGACTGATTTTTAGTACAGACGGGGTTTCACCATGTTGGCCAGGCTGGTCTCAAACTTCTGACCTCAAGTGACCCACCCAAAGTGCTGGGATTACAGTCATAAGCCATTGCTCTCCGCGTCTTTATTTTTAAATAAATCCCGATAGGATGGGGTTGATGGTCAATCACGCAGTAGAATGGGATAAAAATTTACATTGGTTAAAATTCTTTGTGCCTAAGGAAAAGAACAGCAATGACAAAGAAGAAAAGAGAGTCTTCTCTTTTTCTTAAATAAGACAGGAATCTGCATATTTTCCTTGCTGTAGTGGCAGCAGACTCTTTGGTTTTCATAAACATAAATTTCTGCAATATGGTCTGTTGATAAGGTTGCTCCATGATGAGAGGACAGACCTGAGGCCAACTGTTCATGACAGAAGTAGGTCTTCTCTCAAAGCCTCTAATGTGTGCTATTTATCATGAGGACCCCGAACTGTATGACACTTCAGTTAAAGCTTCTAAAATATTCCAATGGCATAATTGACAGGTTTCCTTGTGTGATGACTTTCTTGCACATGTAAACTCTTTGAGAAAAGTTGGATTAAAAGGACAGGGAAGAGTTTGGTTTAGAGCCACAATGTTCCAGAGGCCAGCCACGGAAGCCTCTGCCCTATGTCGCTACATGTTCTTTTCTGAGAAACATTCAGTCACTGAGTGTTACACACTGTGGTTGAAGGAAATGATCCACTCACCACCATCCACCCTCTCTCATCCTCTGTGTGAAGCTCCCAGTAGCAGAGGCTGAAGACAGAAAGGTCGTCTCTGTTTCCTTGCATCAGGTACATTACTTGGTGACCTGGTGAATGGCATGGGCAAGGTAGCCCACATTGCTGGAGGTGACCTCTGCCTCAGAAAAGTGGCCGTCCTTTGTCATGTAGATGGAGGACTCCTTGCTCAGCCTTTCCACCTGTTCAGGCTTTAGCCCTGTGAAACAAAACATGTCAATCTGGGCAGTGATGTGTGGCCAGTCGTGAGTGGAACCCTCCTTCTTGAGGTTAGAGACCAGCTGACTCTGCATGCTAATGATGCGACGGGCCTTGCCTTTCACTTCTTGCAACCACTGTTTTCGCAAATCTGGAGCGTTCAGAATGGTAGAAGCAAATGGGTTCCACTGAGAGGAGGGTTGGAATACATGGGACGGATCAAGATCTTCAACTGTGACTCTACCCTCTTGGCTTCATCTGCATCTTTGCAAACCACGGTGAAGCCTGCTACACCCTCACTGTATAAGCCCATGTTTTGGTGTATCATTGGCAGAGACAATGGCGTATGATTGGCAGAGTGGCGCACAGCCCAGGCATCCTTGTTACCATCACCACTGGCAAAGCCTTGGTAGGCCATGTGGAAGAGCGCAAAGAGATTTTTTTTCTTCACCACTGTTGCTATTTCCTTCCACTGCTTGGGACCAGGGTCCACTCCCGTGGGATTATGGGCACAGGCATGCAGAAGAAGAAGACTTTGCTCTGGTATTTTTGAAATGCCCTCCATAGTGCCCGTGAAGTCAAAACCGCAAGTCTTGGGGTCATAATACCGATAACCTTGTAGCTGCATGCCAATATCCCTGAAGATGGGTGTGTGATTTCCCCAGGTTGGTTTGGGCAGAAAGACATCTTGGCTGAACTTAAGAAATCTTTGCAGAAAACTGGCTCTGATCCTTAGGGCACCAGTTCCAGAAATGGTCTGCACAGTGACAAGCTGTCCACGTTTCAAGACTTCGCTGTTCTCGCCCAAGGCTACTTCTGCAGATGCCTTGCAAAATTCAGCCAGCCCCCTAATGGAGAGGTATTCCTCATCCAAATTTTTGGCTGCAATCTGGGCCTCTGCCTTGTGGACGCTGTAAGGCTTTCCACTGTGGTCCCTGTAGGCACTAACTCCCAGATTCATCTTTTTGCTATTGGTGTCCCTCCTAAAGGCTTAGGTGACTCCCAGGATGGGATCTGATGGTCCCATCTCCACATGGTTCCACCAGGAGCTGGCTCTGGCAGGGGCATCAGAGGCGATCCCGGGTGGAAGGCGGTGGCGATCCCGGAGAGGAAGCAGCTGGAGCGCAGAGGGGCCATGATGGACGGTAGGAGGGCAGTGGGCAGCCGCAGGACTGAGCAGAGGGCAAGCATAAAATTCTCTTTTTTAAGGAATTTACAGTGGGAAATGTAGAGGGAACCAGAGTAAGCAGGGAGAGCTAAAACAGCAAATAAGTTATGGGAGAATTCCATAGAATTCATGAAAAGCTGAAGTTATGAAGAAGCAGAAACTGAGTAAGATGAAGAAATCGAAGCTATTAGTAGGCAGTGGATTAAGTTATATGTATGTTTACATATATGTATATCTGTATATATACACATGAAAGAATGATTTATTTGATAATGATAACTAGAGAAGCAAATATGCAGAATTTTAATCTTTCTTTGTACACTGGGAGGAAAAGTAGTTTAGTTACAAACACTTACTCTGAGGTCCCTAGAGACCGTTGGGGATATATCCAGTTACTAAACTCCATTCCCCTGTGAGTCCTGGCTGTCAGGCCACATGGCTGAACGGCTAGACCTTGATTCTCATAAGATTATCACAAGCATATTATTTTAATGTGTCATTATATACATAACTCAGATGAATTTCTACTCACTGCTTTGAAAACAGCCTAATGAAAAAATAGAGATACTATATCTCAGTGCTATATGCAAATTGCCCTCATTGGCAAGAAATTATTTTATTTACATAATAGACAAGCATTTTGAAAAAGCACACTGGTGATGGGCACGGCTTCTGTTTATCCCAGTCCATATTAAGGGACCTGATTTGAACAGATTTTATGTTTTGTCTGTTATGTCTATATAAAGATTTCATATTTTCAGGTATTTATTTTTAAGGATGAAAAGAAATCATTGGAAAGTGAAAAATAATGTAACATGATCAACATTTGTAATCATTTAAAATTATATTTGAAGTTTTTTTTACGTTGTTTTATTGGTAATAGGCATCACAGTGAGTAAAAAATTCGGTGGGAGTCCACACCATTAGTACCAAATGAGAACATTACTATATTTTCTAACTTGGCAACACGTCAGAATTGCGATTATCTAAAAATTTTGTAATTCAATCAATGGGTGTTTTTATTTTAATTAAATGCCTGTTGTTCTCCAGAGATGAGATTAGCCTATGAAAACAATGTTTATTGGAATTTTTTTTTACTGCTACCAAGTACAAATCTCTTACAAATCTTCCCCGCCATCCATACCCACATCCTTCACCCTGTGTGCTCTCAGTGTATATGTGCGTGCATACCTTGTGGCAGCAGGGGATAAATGCAGCCAGAGGAAAAAAGAACTAGCAATCTAAAAATATAGTTGTTATTTTAGCTGCATGCTGATAAAGTTGTAGATTATTCTCTCTTTTTTTAAAAATAAACTTTGACCTGAAACTCAAGAAAATTCTTGAAATCCAACTAGCTGTAATTGTTTCTAAATAAAAATATAGACTGACATAAACACTGAATGGCTCCTGGGCAATGTATTATTGCAGGTTAAATACATTTTGCCCTGAAGGCTGCAGTTCATAGGGTATAGATAACAAGAGAAATGAAATTGGTGATCTCAGCTAGTCCAGAGTGGATATTAGCATATATCACCAAACTGTCTCCAAATGTGACCCTATTTGCACTATCAGACTCTGTGTCCTCAGGAAATTGTTGCTAGTGAGAGAAGGGGGGAAAAAAGAAAAGAAGAGAGGGGCTGGTACTGGTGGGAAGGGCATATTAATAAGACTGAAAAAGTAGAACATTTTCCTGATCTAATATTCTTTGCATTCTCTCCCTTCTTTAAGAACAAGGAAGAAGAAATAGCATTCCCTTTCTTAGCCTAAAGGGAGCATAAAGAACAATGCCTTCTAGGAATGCTAGGACATTTCCATTTTTCTCTTTGGTGTTTTTAACACTTTGTGACTAGAGAGAAAAAAAATTGCCAATATGACTTTAAGTTTAAGAATCAGCACTCACCAATTATTGCCAAATTTAGATCCTTGAAAGCAAAAAAGAAAAAATTCAGCATAGGTATTGAAGAGGAGGCTAGATGGAGAAAGCTCTAATCCTTCAGGAGCCGAATGAATCTATGTTTCTGTACTATTAAGTACGGTAAAAAAGGCCAAAGTCATGGGCATTAGCCCCACAGGGACCAGTTAGCTAGACTCAAATTCAAGGCCATGGAATATATATATATAACTTTGCTGCTGGCAGTTAATTATATCAATGACTATCAGGAGGAATAAAAAAGTGTCTTCTCAGTGCCTACTTTAACGTTGCCTAACACTTTCAGCTCGGCTGTGATAATTGTCAAAAAAATTTTTAAAATGCAAACAATTTTAAAATTATATTAGCTTTGAATATAAACTTATATCCATGAGATGCTATACAAGCATGGCCTCTGTAAAATACAACGAGGCCTAACTTTTGTAGAACGAATTTTAGTATTTATTTATTCAAAGCTAAGACAAAAGAGTCTAATTTTTGCCTCACAGTTTATACTAGTTTTTCTTATTGCAGCATTCTCCATTACAAAAGAGCTTATAAATAGCATGTTAAATAATCATGAGAGTTTTTTAATTCATAAAAATTGATTTTGCCTTTCCCTTCTAAATTATCCCATAGCCAAATATCAGTCATTAACTTTCTTGACTAAGTCGTCCTTAGAACCAGGAAGAAGCACCCAACACTTACTTTATCTTCAGCTCTAGTGTAATTGTCATTGCTTGCGTGTAGTAAGACATAAAATGATTTTACAGTGTTAGAGAAAAACTACGGTTTCAGGATTAAGCAAAGTTATCATTAACCATCATATGAGAAATTTATACTATTCCCAGGGAAATGTTTATTGTAAGTTTTAAAAATACAAGTTCAAAATGGAAAACCAAGGTTTGCATACTGATAAGGTAATGGGTGGCAATACCAACTGTTGAATCAATGGAAATAAACAAATATGACTCAGTATTACAATGTGTTAAGGCATAGCTTTCTGTTTCATCCATAACTATTTTTGTACAAATTTTAAAACAGTTTGCTAATTAGCAAATGCTGTCTTCATAATAGACTGTCAAAGTTTGTGAGGAAAAGGTATTTCTTTCCTCCTTTCTTTTTCTCTCCTTTCATCTCTTCTTTCTCCCCTTCCCTTCTACGGTTCTCTCTCTTTCCCTTCTTCCTTTCCCTTCTTCCCCACCTCCTCCCTTTAATGTCTAAGTAAGATCATAACTTCTGTCATGCCTGCAGACTAAAGCAGGAAATTCTGGAAGACCAAGGGAGCCACTGCCATCTGACAGAGACTTCCAAACTGCATGACATACAAGTCAGCAAGAAGAAGCCTGGATTATCTGAGCTTCCTTTTAAGGTTTGTGTGAGAAAATAATAACTAAAATTTACTAAGGACTTACTCTATGCCAGCACTGTTTTAACTCTTTTACATAGAATACTCTATTTAATTCTTATAAAATTTCATCTGGTATAGTTGAGGAAATCAAGGATCAAGAGAGCTATATTAGCTTGTCTGAAGTCCAGGCAGATAATAATTAGAGTCAGGATGGATTTCATTATACTGTCTCCTTGTGACCAGGTTTGGGCACAAAGCTCTGAATCACTCCTACCTAAACATATCCAAATTGAGAAATCTAGAGAAAGGCTATATACCTAGAGAAGTGAATTTCATCCTTGTTCCCCTAAAGATTATTTCAGGCACAAGAGACCAACATAGTTGACAAAACTGACTCCAGAAGACTACATGCTCTTGTAAACAGATGTGTAATGACAGCACACTCAGGCATGGACAAATACACTTCAGAATTGGTATGTAAGGTCCACCATCTATCTGGTTTGTCCACTCTGAACTTATGAATCTTGATTACAGTTGACAATTGGGGTCCACCCAGTTTACATATCTATCTCAAACAATACCTAAAGGAGCTCTTCAGTCTTCTAGTTCCCTAGTTGTGCATGACTAAAGCTATAGTGTTTACTAAACTCTTCTTGTAGCTGAATGTCTAAGACTATGCGGTGGTTTCTTTTTAATGCTAAACACTATGAAAATCCAAGATTGATGGTGACATTGTAAGTGTGATAATAGTAGAAGAGATGCGCAAAAACTAGATGAAAAGGAAGAAGAAATATGGTAATCCATTGAAATTCTATTGTTTGTATATTCATAGCACTTCTTTCCTCCCCCACGGAAGGGGGAGGCAGGGTCATAATAATTAACTATGTTATATTTCATTATTAACACTGTCTTAAGGCATTGAAAAAAACTGGCAATATTATGTTTTCTTTATTTTAAACAATTATGCTAAAGGGTTAATCAACATTTCCTGTGAAAAGAACAATGTTTAGCCAAATGCTTTTTAAAAAGCAGACAACAAGAAATAGCTTCAATAATTCATATTAATTCAAGTCCTATGGTTAATGAGGCAAATGGAGTGCTCTCAGAGGGGATAAAAGCACATAGCAGCAGCATCAAGAATCTTCAAACCACTGCTGGCAAAGGATACTGTAAGTTCAAAATACCCCCTAACCACCTACTATTCATACTTTACACTCAGGGTAAACTTAATATAATTCTAATTTTGCAAATGGTAAGCTAAAACAGTGCCTATACAATTAGAACACAGGCAAGCAACTGCTTATACTCTTCTTTGTTTTTATGGTTCTTAACCCTCATGACGCCAAGTTGTCTGAAGTTTTCACTACATTAAGCATACACTCATTTGATCAGGCACAAAAAGAGTGAGACTGTGACCATCTCTTCACAGTCCAGCAATTAAACTGTTGTCAGGCTAAAGATATATCAAAGTTGAAGATCAGATCATGGACTGGATTAACCAAATGGAATGATGAATAGTCAGTCTGAATTGTTTAGAAAGATGATTGATTCATCAGAGATAAACCTGGTAAAGTGTAAGTACATGTTCATTTTACTAACATTTATTAGGCAACAACTATAAACTGTCTGTACCGCACCCGGCACTACAGATAGGATAAAGAATAAGACTTCCCCTGAGAGTTCTAAAATTCTCCTGGGGCTGAGAGAGACCATCGCTATTCAGTTTGATTTCATGTAATAATGCAAGATTCTCTAGGAACACAGTACTCTGAGGAAAGTAATAAGAGTAAAGAAAGGAATTCCGCTTTATAAAGAGGAGTTCTTTTTGAGCTGAGTTCTAATGAATGAGTGGGAAAGAAGGTGGAGTTGCACCTATGTATTCATTGATTCATTCATCCATTCATTCATTTACCAGCACTGTACTGAGTCTCTATTTAGTACCGAGCTCTTCATAGGGTTTTAGGAGTATAATGATAATCAAGGCATGGTTCCTGCCATCAGGTTGCTTATAATCTGGTGGGCACTGAGACCCTAAGTACATAAAGAGATCCCCTCTTCCTCACCTCAGAAAAGAATACACACATGTGCATACACACATATGAAAAAAGCATGCTGAACTCAAGGAAAGGTACATAATTTGATGTGGCTGGAGCAGAGGGCACATGAAAGAATGTGAATATCTAATCCCATCTCCTCTTCTTTCCTGTTGCTCATTCCTTGATATGGTTTGGCTCTGTGTCCCCAGCCAAATCTTGTGTTGAATTGGAATCCCTAATGTTGGGGGAGGGGGCTAATGGGAGGTAATTGAATCATGGGGGCAGATTTCCTCCCTGTTGTTCTCATGATAGTGAGTGAGTTCTCATGAGATCTGGTTGTTTGAAAGTGTAGCACTTCCCCCTTCTCTCTCTCTCTCTCTCTCTCCTGCTCCCATGTAAAGATGTGCTTGCCCTCCCTTCACCTTCTGCCATGATTGTAAGATTCCTGAGGCCGCCCAGCTATGTTTCCTGAACAGCCTGCAGAACTGTGAATCAATTAAACCTCTTTTCTTCATAAATTACCCAGTCTCAGGTAGTTCTTTATAGCGGTGTGAGAACTAATACATTCCTCCTCTTCATTCCCTACTGCTTCCTTCTGGTGTTAATTATTTTATATCTGAGTCAGTGCAACCACATCCAAACTGGCCTTTTTTTCCTCTTCAGCCTCACTAACTTCCAAAAATGCCATATAATTCTTATCTTAAAGCTCTCATTTTAGAATAGACTCCTCAGCAAGACATTCAAAGCCTTTGATGAACTTGGCCCTACTCATGTCACCCATTTGTCCACCCCACCACATACACACTGCCCTTTCTTGTACCTAATATTTTCTCTCTACCAAGCACATTGGCCCAATGTTGTCTTCTTTCTCCAGCCTCCAAGTTTTGTACCTTCTGCTTTCTGTATGTAGAATGTCCTCACCTCTTTCTGTATCTAGGGAATACATCTCCATCTTCGAAGACTCTCTTTTAGGAAGCCTCCCTGCTCTCCCAGGCTGTGTAGACTCTCCCTCCCATGTACTCCCACAAATCCATGTGGTTACAGCAAGCATAGGAAAGTTTATGCTATATTATTTTCACTGTTCTGTTGTCTGTGTCCTTTATTGGGCCTGGAGCCCCTAGAAAATAAGGAATGATTTTTTGTCATTATTGTTTCAGCAGCATCACTATCTTGTTTGTACCCTGTTCGACAAACAGTAGCTGTTCAAAACATATTTGTTTAATTCATTCATTAGTTGTTGATCCTAACGTTTAAAGTATTCTAGATAACATGCTCAAATTGTATTCTCTATACCAGTGTTCAGTCAAGAAAAAGTAGTCTTTTTTCCTTAAAGGATCAAATAGCAAATATTTTAAGCTTGCTCTCTGTTACAACTATTCAACTTTTCCATGGTACACAAAAGCAGCCACAGGTATATGCAGATGAATTGGCATGGCGCAGGGCCAAGAAAATTGTATTTACAAAAATGGATGGCCAGTATGCAGGCTGTAGTGTGAGGACCTCAGCTCTATACCACAGGGCACAATCTCACATCCCACAGGTTAGAGCTGCTCTCTGAATCTGTTTTAATTTTGGTTGTAGAGAGACAATTCTCTATAGGTATCTCAGGTTTCTGCATATCTTACAAGCAGAAGTACTGACTGCCTTTATTTTCCATACCATCTTCACAGAGATGTTTGTGTAGTGAACAGACCTGAAAAATAGTGCCTCCTTCCGGAGTAGATGGCAGGCAAACTTACTGCCCATTATAAAATATTCAGGTCCCAAAACTCAGGGTAATTCTCCTGTACTACAAACCACTGTGTGTGTAGCTCTCTCCTGATCCCCTTCATGTCACTGTTGGAATCAGGTTCAGGGAATGAGGGCACATGTTGACAGAGGCTACTGTTATTACCATGAGTAATAAAGTTCTTTATCTTTCATATCTTCTGCCAACACCCATGAAACTCTAACAGGCTAAATTGTTAGCTTGCAATTAGCATAAAATGTCAGATCCTTCAGCGTTCTTGACAGTTTTATCTTACATCGTACTTTAAATAATTGGAGCTAATCATTGAAAATTAAGAGATTTTACTTAAAAAATTTAAATGCTACCTTCTCTTGAAAAACTAAAGTATTTGGCAACATTGGACATGTATTTTTATATGGCAACAAATGACAAGGACTGAGTGGGAGCTGCCTCTAGGATCCCCCACCTCTGGGCTGTTTCTTGCCCAGTCATTGTTTCACTGATTTATATTCCTTGTCTGGCTTCTAAGGGCATTTGAGTTTCTGACCCTGCTTGAAGCAATAAGGTGTCAACAAATGTATTTAGGCATGGAATTAGGTTAGATCTGTGCTTTAGAAAGATAGCTTCACAGAGTCGTTGACAATATGAGGATGAATTACAGTGAGAGAAATCTAGACTAAAATGTTGGAGTATAAAAAATCATGTGAAGAGGGCCCAACTAATATAACAGCAGGTAAAGTAGATAAATAGGAAATGATTCCATGAAATTGTCGGAACTTGGTGCCGTATTGGTATATCTCGGGAGAAAGAAGGACACTGAATTAGGTAGGGGTTTTTAGTTTGGATGATCTGTTGGATAGTGATGCCAATAGTTGAAAGTAAAATCAGGAGGAACTTGATAAAGTTTTGATGGAGTAAGAGAAGCTTACAGGGAGGTCTAAGAACCTGACAAGCTGAAGGAGCCTAAAGGATATTCAGCTAGACATGCTAATCGCAGTGCTATCTAGCTCTGGAGCGGGTTGTCTATGGATGAACCTCAGGGAGTCCATATAGCTTGAGACACAGAATATAAAACTTTATATGCTTATTGAATAGGCATTTTTTTTATTCTTGTGGAAAGTATTGCTGCCTCTCATTAGACTTTCAAAGGGACCTGTGGTAACTCTGAAGAAAAAATTCTGGAGTTTTAGATGTGAGAGTTATCCACAGAATAGTTGAGATTGCCTTCTGGGCTGTGTCCATAGTGAGAATATAAAGGAAGCAGGCTAAGACAAAGTCGCAAGAAAAATAAATACAAAATAATTTGTTGAGACAGAAACAGAAGTTTCAAGAAAGAATGTTAAGACTTCAGAGAAATCCATACGATGCAGGCCTGAAAAGAAGCCATTAAATTTAGCAACTGGTAACCTACAGCAAGCATGGAAGCCAGGCGTCAGTGGGATTTTTTTGTTTATTTTTAAAAAAGGAAGATTAGAAAATAGAGGCAGCATAAGAAAGCTGTTTTTACGGGTTGTCTGAGGATTGGGTTGAAAGGTTAAGTTTTAAGCAAGTTTGTGGGGATTATTTAGGGGATAAGAGAACTTGAATACATTTGTAATTAAAAGGGAGACAACTAAGGAGAAAGGTAGTTGAAGATGTTCTAACAAGGGCAAAGAATATTAATATATGAGTCCTCCAAGCATCTTTAAATTCCCCTGCCTATTAAGGAAATTCTGACATTTTTACTTCTCCCTACCCCATGCCCCACATTCTAATCTCCCCATTAGCTTTATCAGACATATTCGGGTACTGGGGGTTGGGGAAAAATCAGCTAAGAGATTGGGAGACTTGTATCAGAAAGGGTAGAAGTTTACTGGAATGAGAACATAGAGCAAATTAAAAGGAAAGAGAAAACTAGAAAAGGAAAAAAGTCCCTCATAAAGGCAATTTATATCAGAAAACTGAAAGTTTAGAGGCAGAGAAAAAGGGGTTTCAAAGCATCTAGGCATGGGAGAAAGTGGTAAAGGAAGAAAAATTACAGAAAACGGATATAAAGTGGTACTGTGAATTTTGAACAGGATCTCTTTTCGTGATTTTCAAGAGCTGAAAGTAAAGATATGGGTGACAGTTTACTAACATTGTTTGCTGGACTGTGTTTCTTTGAATATCACACAATATTTAGGCTGGGCCAATTGGGGTTGTAGTGTTTATTTGAGTTACAAAGAAGTCAGACGGTTACAGGTCAGAGCTCTCCAAATCCCAGGGCAGGCAGTAGCAGTGTTTAGACTGACAGTGACACAGGGGAGGCAAGCCCTAAAATTGGGGCTTAGTCCAGGAGGGCTTTTGGTCTCCCCCAGGAAGGAATTCAAGGGTGAGCCGGAAGTGTTAGACCGCACCTTTTATTGAAGCAGCAGCGTAGAGCAGCAGCATACAGCAGCACCGGAGGTACTGTGCCTTGCAGAGCAGGGCTACCCCATAGGCAGTGTGCCCAGAGTGGCAGCTCTGAGGCAGTTATGCAGTCATATTTACACCCACTTTTAATTAAATGCAAATTAAGGAGGAAATTATGCAGAAATATCTAGAAAAAGGGCGGTAACTTCCAGGTCGTTGGGTCATTGTCATGGAAAGGGGCGGTAACTTCCAGGTGTTGCCACGGCAATGATAAACTGACCTGGCATACTGTTGGACATGTCTTATGGAAAGTTGCTGCCACCCTATCCCTATTTCAACTAGCCCTCCTTTTAGTCTGGGGTCCAAGCCCTACCTCCAGAATTAAGTCCTGCCTCCTGTCTAAACAGGATGTACAATTGTGAAGCCAAAAGTAGAGAAGAGATAGAGTGGTGAACAGAAAATATTCATGTCCTTTATCCTTCATCCTAATAACAAAGGCAGTTAAAGGGAAAAAAAGACAACAGAATGACTGTCTTCTTTGTGCTTTGATTAGATTTTTACTGATTACCACCTCTGCCACCTCCTGCCCAAGCCTGGGGTAAAAGAACAAATATTGGAAATAAAACATAAAAGAAAAGAAAAAATAACATTTATGAGTGAAGCAAAGCTAGGAATGAGGGAAAAAGTAAAAAAAACTGCTATTTGACCACCCGTTCTGTCTTATTTTCCTTCCCTTGAAACCATCCATATTTACATTGCCTGTCCAACCCAAACTATTGTGGGGAATAACAATAAGAGAAGAAACAAAAAGCCGGGAGGGCGGGGGAAGATAAACCACATCCCATAAAAACTCCTATTTTAACTTCTTTCCTTTCCTTCTTCATTCTCACTTAACACCATCCACTCAAACCTCACCCTGCATCTTCCACCCTCGGAGATTCTATTTGACTTGTCATTCATATTCTACTCCTAATGTCATACTGCTCTACCTCAAAATCCTAGAGCTAACACCAGTGGTTTGAAGCTGAGGAAATTCCATTGTCCTCCAGCCATCATGTAGGAACAGCTCCAGAATCTATGCCTAGGATTGAAAGTGGCAAGACGTGCTTCTGATACCCTGAATTTGAAGTACTAAGTTTCTGTTCCCGTAGTCACATGGTTTATGCCTTAAATTCTTTCCAAGTTCTAAACAAGCAATTTATATATGTTTAGACAAGACAATGCTTAGTGTAACATATGTGGGAGGGGGAGGTGCAAGGGAGGAGGGTGCTGTTTCTATTTTGAAGGATCCAGTTTGTTTTCTAACCATTTAGTAAATCATTTTCTTTGTTTGACTTCAGTGTTTTCTGATATGTACTTAAATTCAGCATTAGCAAAGTGCCACTGTAAACTGGTTTATTTTTCTCTTTGTAATTTATCAGCCACTGTTTTTAGTTGCATGAGGCTTCAGGGGCTATGTTCAAGTACCTATTTTTCATTATATTTTAATTTATATGAATACTATGCAAAATTGAAAGATATTGTCTCAATAAATGGTAAATGGTAAACAAAAAACTTGTGGGTTAAAACTTCATCAAAAAAAATCTTTGAGGTGAATTTAAGCAAAGAGTATAATCCCACACAATTGCACCTATTTATTAGGGACTTGGGGAGTTAACTTCAAACTGGATTAAGAGCCATAAATTTGTAGTTTGGATCCAGGTCAGCCTAAATGTCTGAAAAATTTGCTAACTTAATGGAATGACTCTATAGAAATTGATCAGTTTATTTTTTGTCCTGGCAGAAATCTCTTCATAATCAAACAGAAAAGTTAAGACGCCAAATTCACAAAATATTTGCCATCATTTGTCTTTGTGTTTCTAATTATTTTTGTACCTTGGAATTAATTTGTCTTCGACAATCATACAAAACAAACAGCAGAACATGGTTTTTATTTGTTTGGATTTGAGCTGTAGACATTGCTTCTCAGTAATATTAAATAAGTTATTTAATTCACTTCTGTTTAAATATTGATAAAGTTTATTATTTGTACTCCAGATTTTTCCACAACCTAGAATAATTTAGATAATTAATAGAATTTTTGATACATTTTAGAATAATTTAAATTAATATTTAATTCACAGTTCTGTTTGATATCATATAAAGTAATGATAAATATGAGTATTTGGGCAACCAGTAATTCTTTAATAGCATTTTCTTATGGAGATAAAAATGTTTAAATATTTATTAATTTAGTACTATTAGAACTGCATAGTTATTAGGCATTTCCAAATTTGGAAGAATTTTCATTACTCAGTAACTGGGTAATGAAGAAAGAAAACTAAATGCCCTCCTCTAGTCCTTATAGGGGACACATCAAATGAAATTTCCTAATAATCTGGAGATGTTTCATAATTGAGTACTTAGCAGTCATTCCAGAAATAGCAAATATAAGCCTTCATTATTGACTAGGGTTTTCGGAGTACATCCACTTCTGTCTCTACACCAAATAGGTTTTCATTACTCAAGTAGCATATGGCAGTAAATGAACCAAAAGAAGAACATGTTGCATTATTTTTCTACATTAAGTGCTGACATTATCTTTGCCACACTGTGTGTGCGGTTTTATGTAATGAGAATCTGTTCAGAGACAATTGTGAGGTATATATTCTGTTCTAGCTTATACCTTTTTGAAGGAGCCCATTTTCAAAGTAGCATACAATTTGTGAATTATGCCCAATTTAATTATCATGCAGTGCTTTAGAAACCTACTCCTAAACGGCTGCTATTAACATAAACAAGTCAATTTACATGTCACAAGGAAGTTCAGGTTAAAAGAAAATGCATAATGTATATCTGTGTATTTGTGATTTACTCTAAGTACTCTTTCTTTCTTTCTTTCTTTCTTTCTTCTTTCTTTCTTTCTTTCTTTCTTTCTTTCTTTCTTTCTTCTTTCTTCTTTCTTCTTTCTTTCTTTCTTCTTTCTTCTTTCTTTCTTTCTTTTTTTCCTTCTTTCTGTCTTTCTTTCTTTTTTTTCGAGACACACTCCCTGTCGCCAGGCTGGCAGTGGCCGCCATCTCGGCTCACTGCAACGTCTGCCTCCCAGGTTCAAGCAATTCTCCTGCCTCAGGCTACCAAGTAGCTGGGACTACAGGTGCACGCCACCATACCCAGCTAGGTTTTTTGTATTTTTAGTAGAGATAGGGTTTCACCATGTTGGCCAGGATGGTCTCGATCTCTTGACCTTGTGATCCGCCCACCTTGGTCTCCCAAAGTGCTGGGATTACAGGTGTGAGCCACCACGCCCGACCTCTAAGTACATTTTCATTGAATAAAAAGAACGATAAATAGATGCACTGATTTTTCTCCCTATAAATTTTGCCCTTATGATAGTAATATTTAATAGATAATGATGACTTTCACAATCAGTCACATATATTTATTGAGCACCTACTATGTGTAAACATCATCCTGGGCAAAGGCCTTCTAAGTCTCTGCTTTGGCAAAAATGACTCTAAGTTAATTTTGCCCTAAATCTTTGAAGTAACAACTGTAGAGGTTTAGGGGAGTAAGCACCACCATCAAAGGGCAGGACAGTCTGGCACACAAAATAAGTATCTTTTCCATTTTGAAATGAAACTTTACAAAATGAAATAAAACTTTAAATGTAATGTAATCTAAATATCTAAAAATAAATTCTAATTAAAGGAGTTGAAACTGCTTGAAATGTGTCCCTGAATGGATCAAGCTAGCAAGAAGGCAGGCAAGAATGGCGCTATGAAGTTGGAGGAGAAGAAAACAAATGAACTGAAACACGATTTTAGAATCATTTACCCATTTCTCCTTCAACCTTTTAAAGTTAGGATATTTCACCAAGCTCAGGGAAAAAATTGCGAAAGAGAACTGTAAGTATATTTTTTACAGTGGTAAATAAGCATCACCAAAAAAATTAAATGAAATTTGATGAGCGACTCAATTTCAGCATAAAAGATGTATGATTATTCAGTTGTAATGTCTTTTTCCTGGGATTACATGACAGTAAAGTTTATACTTTCAGGGAGTTTAAATTTAGTTGTATGGAAGGAGAACATGTGAAACATAAAGAAACATTTCCAAATAAGGCTGTAGCATGATCTCCTTTTATGGAGGTCTCCTGGGAGCAGCGCTTGGTTTTGGCTGTCTACAAAGCAGCCCCATAAATTAAAACATGAAACATTCATTCAAGCTAAAATTAGGGGCTCCTTGTCTGATTCCAAATTACTTCAGTGGTTATATTTTCTAGTTTTGTTATTAATACACGGACCTGTCTCTTACTCTATCAAAAAGTACAGGAATGGTTTCACTTGGTGGCTTTAAAAATCTGAGAACCTTCATATGCAAAAAATTGAAGCTGATTATGACATAAACTTGTAATTAGCACTTAAAGAAAAATATAAAAGACAGGATTTACACTGGATGGAAAACCACCTGTCAACATTAGTGGGGACATGACATCTTATTCATTCATTCATTCAATTACTCATTCTTTCAACAGCTACTTATTGTGCCTTTGCTAAGGGTCAGATATATAGTCAGGAACAAACTCCTTCAAGGGATCTAGCTTAAATTCTATGGCAATATGATGTAGAGCAAAAGAAAGATTTTTCTCTGCCTTCAGAGAGTACAGAATCTGATCATTACAATAATAGCAAGAAGGAGGAAGAAGAATGTGAGGCAAAGAAAGAAATGGGAAGGATTAATTAATCTTTGGATAGCAAGGTTGGGAATAGCTGTTGTTATAATAAGAACCTCTGTTTTTCCAGTTTATTTGTTGTCTGTCAGGTATCTCAGCCAAATATTTTATATTTTCCAACTATCGTAGTTACACTTTGCTTCATTTTGGGCACATTTTTAAATGGCATAATCTTTAATTATTTTCTTTAAACAAAGGCACCTGCTAGAAGATTAAGCGGAAAGTACAGTCTTAAGATAGAAGAAAAGTAAACACTCGATTTGGAAAAAAGAAAACTTCTCTGGCAACAGTATAATCTTTAAAAAATAATTAATTGTTCACAAATATCTAAAGTTTAAACGTACTTATAAAACTATCCCCTGGAATTCTAGCTTCCTTGAAATTCTAAGACCGTCCTTTAAAATGATCAGAAATGACTCACCAAACACTTTTTTTCATCTCCTTGTACCTTTAACATTTATTATTAAACATCCCTTTTAAACTTGACCGATCTGTTTTAAAAACATGCACTACTAAACTAAGGGCCGGAGTGGAAGGCATTTCTCTGGTAGCCTTAAGAAGAATGCAGTGCTATCGTGTTCATGGTTTAATCTGCCAGGATTCCATAGCCAAGAAAAGATGGGTGTCAGATCTCTACACATAATCTTCAGAACATCCGGAACTGAGAAACGGAGCTTGAGCAAATGAAAACAAGATAAAACTAAAGCAAGCCTGCCTTTAACTTTATAAGAAAGTGAATCAAATGGTGTAGAGAGAGAAAAAAAAACCCTTATGGGTTTCAGAATTTGGACTGAGACATGACAACTCTGTTCCTTGTCTCTTTGTTCGGTGCAGATATTGGTAATGGCACCCATTGAAATGAGAAGAAGGAATGAAGGCATGCCAGAGAAACTTTTTTCCCCCCAAATCTGATTGAAACACTAACAGGAGTCATAGTTCTACAAAAAACAGGGAAACGAATGGGGACAAAACACCCACAGATGCAACTGAAGCTCCCCACACAGTGCTGCTAAAATGTTCTAGATCTGATACCTCAAAAGTTATCTAAAAGGAAGAGAGAGACTGCCTGAAAAATTAAATATTCTTCATAGAGAAAATGATAAGGAAAGGAATACCTGTCACTTCATCCTACTTGATTAAATTGCAAATAGCTATTCGAAGTGAATAATTTTATGCGTTTACACACCTAGTTAAACATGTAAATTTTGCATCGGCATAATGAAAACAAATGCAAATGCTGTTATTGTACCTATGTTAAAGAAAATACTTAAATGGGAGAGATTACATGTCAAAACTGGAGGCTCCCCTAAAATTCCTCAATTACTAACAGTAACTCAATTACTTTTCATGAAGTATCTGTCCTAAAAGACTCCCTTTAAATACAAATTTTAAGAGGATATTTAGAAATATTATTGAGACATATTGCAACTCTGATCGTTTTTCTAAAGGCCCTTTGTATCTTACTATAACCCAAGTCATTCTTTATATCACCTGAGTCTCCTTCTTAAGTCAAAGATGTTTCTATATTCTAAAGTTGCTACTTCAATGCTCGTCAATAGTATAACACCCAATTTGAAACAGAGATGGGCAGTTTTTAGAGATTTTGGCTTGTTTCTTTTTCTCTTAGTTGGTGCATGAGCTACCCTACTTAATCTACTTAATTACTTACTTACTTCTAGGCTTTTCTAACATATTTGATCATGGAAAGTGGGTCTTCTGTTAGAGCATAAAATGGCATGTTTGTTCTTCAAAGGCTCAGCCTATTTCTTCAAAAGAATGAGATGATTAGCCTCACATGCTCTGCCCTTCCACAGGGGTTACACCGCCCTGGCATAAACTTCACCTGAGAAGAGATGCACCACCTCCTTTTTCCTGGGAGGACTAGCACTCTATATCAGGCTTAGCTGGATAAATCCATGTAGGAACATGGCCTGGACTGAGTTTTGGAGGAGTTGAGGAAGAAGAACCAGGAATAGCAATGTTTTCAACTTTTTGTTTCTCGGTATCACAATGGTAATAATGTTCTTCTGTCTGTGCTGCTATAAAAAATACAGCATCCTGGGTAACTGAGTAAGCACATGTTTACTGGCAGATGATGGGTTCCAGAGAGAGATATTAGGAAGCGCTCCCATTTGGGACAGGTTTCAGAATAACCGTTACGGCTCTTTCAGCTCAGCCAAAAGTCTTTTCTTATCCCATAATTTTGGATTTTGAAAAATGTCTTAAATATAAGTGAAATAATGATAACTCAAAAGTACACTCAAAGTAGTGTTTCCTTTTATTTGAAACTACATTGGAATCCTTCACAATGATATGTTATGATGGCAGATGAAAAAATTCACCCATTTTATGGGACATATCATAGTGCTTCTAACTTTTACTTATGTGATGACTTTGCTTTAAGGAATGTGACATTTGCAGATGTATACTATTTTCCAATTTCCAAAACTAGCCCCTTGGAGATATTCCATAAAATGTGATTATAAAGATTATCATCTAGATTAGAATTGGTAGAAATGCAGATTCCTGAGCCCCACTCTGGAATTTCTGGGGGACAGATGTCCAAAGAATGTGCTATTTTAACACATTACCAAGGGAATTCTTAACAAAAGCACACGATGTTTGAGAATCATGGTTTTAGAGATGGCTAAATTACAGTAAAAATGGCTACAACCAGAACGATTAACAGGTGAAAAATGGTTATAGGTAAAGAAGCAGAGAAAATTGGCTAAATTTTCTCAAGAAAGTATTTGGCCCACAATCTAGTTAAAAATCCCTTTTCTATAAGTTCAGAAAACAATCAGAAAAACTTTGATTGCACTGAGACATAAAATATGCAATGAAATTTACAGAAATTGAAATATCTGTTTACACATAACTGAAGAGATTCTTTTCTTACCAAACTCTGCTTTCTCTTTTCACTTCACCATGATGCAGTGTGAGAATGTGCAGTCTTCATTCCACTCTTCTCTCTAGATTTCAGATTGTTGCTTTAATGAGCTTTTTGCTCCTTTTCCATTTGCTGCTGTTGCTTCCCTAGCTTGTTTTTGCTTGATTAACACTACCTCGTTTCCATGATTAAAAAGAACTATTATTTGTTCCATGAGTCTTCCGTTTCTCTTGATGCCTATCAATTTCTGTTTCTTATTTTTGGTTAAAGAAAGGAAAAGCCTGTGAACAGTGGGATCTGATTTCAAGACTAGCCCTCAAGAAGAAATTTCCTAAAATGCCGAACATTTGATTCTGACAGCAAAGGATGCAGATTCAGTGGTTCTCATCTTTTCCCTTCTGGCATAGGATTAAATATTTCTTTCTCTTCTAAGAAGACAAAGCTTATTCTTAGATAACAGCATCTAAGTTATTCCCTTTCTATAATCTATAATGTCTTCCTCTTTTAGCAGTGCCAATTAATAGCTGCTAACCTTTAGAAATCTTTGTGGTTTGTCAGTGCTTTTTCAATTATGCAAATTTTGTAAAAGGTCTTATAGGACTTCTTGTTTGTGTCTCTTTTAACCTCCTATACATTTTCTTTTCTTTTTATTTTTTATTCCTATTACCGGCATTCAGCATTCTCATTTCCTTTCTCCTACCAAAGCAACCATTCCAATGCATTTGACATACATTAGTTTGGTCTTAGGCGTTCCTGAAAATACTTGCTTTAGAACAGAAAACCAAATACCGCATGTTCTCACTTATAAGTGGCAGCTAAACGTTAGGTATTCATAGACATAAAGATGACAATAGACATGGGGAACTACCAGAAGGGAGAGGGAGAGAAAGAGTCCAAGGTTGAAAAACTAACTACTGGATACTATGCTCACTTTGCGGGTGACAGGATTAGTTGTACCCCAAACCTCAGCATCATGCAACATACAAAGATTGAGGTAATAAAGTACCCCTGAATCCAAAATAAAAGTTTAAATCATTTCAAAAAGTTAAAATGTGTGTTGCTGTTTTGTGTGCATACATTTTAAATGACACTGTGTTATAGTTTACTGTTCTTAGATCTTTGCACTCAGCGTTATATTTTAAAGATTCACACATGTTTCTGGATATTCACCTATCTGGCTCCATCATTACTGAATGCTGCAGAGTGCAGCAGAGTACAGTATGTAATACATGCTGCCAACCACACTAGATCTGTCCACTCCCCTGGAGATAGACACTTCGATTGCCTCCAATTCTCTGCTGCCAGAAAGGACACTAACATTAGCATCGTTTAACAAATCCCCTTACACACCTCTCTGAGAATTTCTCCATGTTACGTGCCTAGGAGCAGAATTGCTGGGCTGTAAGTGAGTATATATTTGATTTGGCTAAGTACAACAGACAGCTTTCCAGAAGGGCAGCACCAATCCACATGCACCTGCAGCACAAGAGGCTTGTTACACATCCATATCCCTGCAACATTATATTTTATCCAGTTTTCTAATTTCATATTTTTGTCATATAAATACATAAACAGTTTATAAAGGAAAGGGGAATATAATTAATCAACAGCTCTTACTGATTGTGACAAATGCTTTACCTTGAAGTAGATGGTGAAATTTCAAAGCAAATGATACATCAATTCAGTATTCAGGGAGCATGCATTATAATGGATAAGAGAGACAGAAGACAGTATATTCTAAAAGCTGTTGATAGCAGAATGAATACAGTTTTGGAGAAGCACAAAGGCAGATCATATAGTCCAGACTAGAGAATCAGGGGAAGTGTTTTGCAAAAAAAAAAAAAAAAAAAAAAGTGACCCTGAGGGATGAAAGGGTAAATACACTTACTAGACCCTTGACTGAAAAATGGTCATTTTCCGGTTGGAAAAATTATCCTCTTAGACTGAAAATGCATTGTTGGTAATCATGCTTATAGACCTACATATACCATGAGCATCAAAGTTCCAAATCACCTTGCATTTTATTTTATTGGTAATCATTTCTCTGAATTTTATTCTTCAGTGTTTATTTTAGATGCAGAGGGGACATGTGCAGGTTTGTTTCCTGGGTATATTGTGCGATACTGGTGTTTGGGGTAGGAATGATCCCGTTATTTGAGTACTGAGCATAGAATTCAATAGTTCATTTTTCAACCCTCTTCACCTGCCTCCCCTTCTATTTGTCCCCAGTTTCTACTGTTGCCATCTTTGTGTCCTTGAGGACCCAATGTTTAGCTCCCAATTATAAGTGAGAAAACACAGCATTTGGTTTTCTCTTCCTGCATTAATTCGCTTTAAGATAATGGCTTCCAGTTGCATCCACGTTGCCGCATTTCAAAACAGTGAAGGTTTGTTATCCTGGACATTGTAGGACATGGTGTTAGGAATATTGGTGTTAATTATCTTCATTTTTTATTAAAGAAACAAAGCCTCGCAGAAAGTATGTTGCCTAACTCCATACAGCTGGTACATATTTGGTGCGACAAGAATTTTAACAAATGTTTGTTTGACCTCAAAGTTTATGCCTGTTTGTTGCTGTTACACTGGTTTTAAAAAGGCAATAAACATATATGCAGTTAAAATTGATGTAACAATTTTCCATGAATTCTGTTTCAGTGGCTTAGGAGACTATCAATAAGGACCAAGAACAATCTGGCTTTCGGTTTTGATGATGATTTTCATGTTTACCCTAATTTCAGAAATAGTTTTCTTTAAAATACTGATATATACCCATGGAATTTTTAAGCCTACTTGGGTCTTGGAAAAGAAGCCTCTCTGCAAAATACTAAAACATACTTCCAACAGGAATATACTAACACATACCTCCAACAGGAATATACTAACACATACCTCCAACAGGAATATACTAACACATACCTCCAACAGGAATATACTAACACATACCTCCAACAGGAATATACTGACACATACCTCCAACAGGAATATACTGACACATACCTCCAACAGGAATATACTGACACATACCTCCAACAGGAATATACTGACACATACCTCCAACAGGAATATACTAACACATACTTCCAACAGGAATATACTAACACGTACTTCCAACAGGAATATACTAACACATACTTCCAACAGGAATATACTAACACATACTTCCAACAGGAAACTTGCTCCCATTAATAGCCATAGAGTTCCCATCCATGCAAGGCCTCTGAACTGTGGAGACAATCATAGCTTGCAAAAGGCAACTTTATATCATGTAACCTCTAATTATAACTAAATGTTAATTAAACATTTTGTCAATTTTGTCAATATCCTTGCAAAGAATTTTAGAGATGAACATATTTCTGTTTGTTAGTCCAGGTCTTACAATTAATAAGTAATTACGGGTAATCATACTCGAACTTATGAAATACACAAAGTGTACAAAAAGACACTATTTTTGTAATTAAGGCAATAATTTTTCAGCTCTTAGATATGTTTCAAAGCATAAATCCTCTGAAAAGAAGGTATCATGAGAATTAAATATGCCAAATCATCAACATGCATCACAAAGATGTCTAAATATTTAAAAATAACACTAAAGGAAACCCAGTGCGTTCCATGTGGTATATTCTGCATACATAAGCAGGTGAAGGACAGTGGTTTTTGTTTTATTTAATTTTTTTGATCAAGGATGCAATACTTCTTAGAAGCATACATTTTATATTTTAATTGTTAATCAGGGAACATACTGCTATTATGCCATTAGCTCACAAGAGATTGCTGACTATATTTTTACCTTGATGACACAGTATCCAGCATTAAGCCAGTTGAAAAAAGGCACCCTCTTATGTTAAAGTAAATTGGAATGATTTGGATCAAAGGCAGAGATATTTAGATTGAGGGACTAAATCTCCCCCTTGAGACAATCTATAAAGGTTCTCTTCTAAACATAGATATTGAAATTAAAATTAAGCAGTTCTTTTAAATAGAATGTGTTCAAGCTGACACAAAGTTGCAGAGAAGATTCCTATCCATATCTCCACAATTTTAAAATTCTAATAATTTGAAGTCCTAGATGGAACAGATTCTTCAATGTTTACCTCCCAGGGGCCTGTGACTCCACTTGAGGCTAGGTTGGCATGGGGCTAAACGAAGAGCAGATACTCCAGGAGTCTCCTGAGAGAGTCTCCTTATTCAAAACTAAGTCTCTGATATGGTCAAGTAGGAACACTTTTTAACCAAAATACTTCTCTGATTACTATTAGCACTGTTATGAAAGTTCTTATTTGTCACCTACTATATCAGGACTTGGCCAATTGAAGATGGCTAGAAACTTGATTCGCAATAACTTAAACCGGTGTTTTTCAACCATTAATGCATCAGAATTACTTGGAGAGTCTGTTATACTTCTTTCCTATTCCCAGAGGTTCTGATTTATAAAGTATGGGACAGGGCCCTGCAATGAGCATTTCTAACCAGTTCTCAGCTCATGTTAATGCTGCTGCTACAGAGATGACACTTTGAGAAACATGGACTTGAACAAGCAAGTGAAAAACAAACAAAAAAAGGCTTATGCAATTTTGAAGTCCAAACGTCCAGAAATCCTACTTCTGCTCCAGTATGGCTGGCAAAAAGGTAGAAGCTTAAGTACTGTAATGAGGACTCTGTCTTCCCAGTTATAAAGCAGATTTACTCTCCATTCCATTAAGATGGTCACTGGCACAACCATAATCATGTTTTTCAGGGTTAGCAAGTTCATCTCAAAGGGACAATCTTACCCTATTCTCTGCAAAGAAAATCCTGAGGAGAGCTCTGATTGGCCTTAGCCTACTCACATGTGCATTCCTCGGGGGAGAAAATTACTGTGCCTAGGGTAATGGCATATTTCGATTGTGCAGACCTAGGCCATATCCATGCTCATGGGCCCAGAAGGTGTCCCTTCAATAGACCTGGTCATTTCAATTCTCTCTTTCAGAGTAGCTTGTGTCTTATGAAATTCCTTGGTCTTTCATGTAAATATACATTAGCAAGGAAGCCCCTGGGCCAAGTTATGTCTGAAAAATCCACATCCCGATTGGGAATGTAGTTCAGACTCCAACCTTGGGACCTAGTTGGCATATAAACATAAAGTTCAAATTACCTTAATGATCTTTTTAAAAAAATCTTTAGTGATATTCTAGCTATGACAGTAGCTGATTTTGAACAGATAGCAGTCTCTGACAGTATTATTATCACTCCAGAAAAGATTAAAACAATATGAAAATTGGTGAGTGCAAATGAACATGGACTTGCAGTTCAGCAGTTTGACTAATTTCTCTCCTAAGCATAAGGTAAACTTGTTCACATTCAGAGACCCTTTAGATGCCATGATTTAATGTGACTAAAAGATGTACAGATGGCGCTACACTGCCTCTGCTGGGAAGAGAGGTCAGACGGCAATTGGCTGTAACACAAACCGCGCTAATGTGTAGCTACAAGCTGCCACATTGGGGTCCATCTTTCTGAGAGCCTGTTAGGTGAAGTAATCAAGCACTGTGACAGTGCTCCCCAGACACAGGAAAACATGGTGACTTTAATGCTACCCTAAAGTGCTGTCAGCCATTCACAGAATGACTATTTTTCAGGTGCAAGATTTTAATACATTATCACCTATTTTATTTGCTTAGTAAGAAACCAAATATCAAAAATGTTAGGTGAGAAATCTAATTTGAATCTACCATCCCACATATCATTCCATTTTTTTTCATATGAGCATTGAAGGATGACACTTAAAATCACACTGGCATACGTATTTATACTTTTCATACATACCTTTATCAAGTGTAGTCCATATAACTATATACTTTAAATAATGAGAATAAGAGAATTGAACCAATCTAGCAATATAGAAAGCCATCAGTGTAGATAAAGGGTAGTTGGTGCTACCTTGATATTCTAAAATCAAACTTTGCTTCATAGACTAATGTGGCCTTACAGAAAATGACTACTAAAACACCGGCTTTCAAAATATTAGAAACGCGAAAAAGGTTATCATCAAAAGGAAAAAGTTACTGATCACTTATTTCATGAAAGAATCTGCACTAAATACAAGTGTGCAAGAAAAAAAGAGAAACATTCATTGGAAAGAATATAGATAAACATAATTCTTTCTATAAGAAATGTTCACATCACCTTGAACTTGATGACATGGTGTATGTTGTAGTACGCTCATCCTATAGTTGCATTTGAAACACTAAATGTACAGTACTTACATTTATTCAGTTTAAAATCAGTGCCTTTTCAAGCTAACAGGCAAAAGAGAACATACTCTCCTATCCTCTCATTATTTAAGAAAGGAAAATGGACAATGAAATGGTGAAACAAGGTCCAGATAACATGAATGATTTGCTGAGAATCATAAAAGAAACTGGCAGCAGAAGCAGAATACAGGTCTTGTCTTCCAAACCAATTCTTGTTCCACTATACCATTCTTTTTCTATGTCTCAGCCATTAGGCTGTGGCCTAACATAGAACAAATTAATCATCACGCTTAGAGTTATATAATTCCTGCAGAGATCATTTATTTCCAGCTCCCAGTCAATAAGCTGTGAAGTATTTTCAGCTCCATTTTACACATAAGGTAATTGGGATCAGGGTGATATGTCAAATATTAAATACCTAGTTGGTTTTGAAAGGATGACCATACATCAGATCTACTTAATGTTAGATGATTTTTCTTTCTGCTGCCTTTCAAAATAATTATACCCCTAGCTGAGCTTGAACCATAAACATAGAAGCTAAAAGCAAAACATAGAAATAGTTATATAGAGAGAATTTGATTAAATCTTATATTACAGAGGATGTTCCCCAATGCACAGGTCAGAGAGTAAGATTCTCTGCATGGCTTGGTTTCTTGAGCCGAGAAGCAATAAATGGACACATCTCCTATTGTGCTAATTCTACCCATTTGAGTAATTCAGATCTTGAAAGTACTTAATAAATCATGTCATTTTATGTTTCAAGGTCTTTAAAAAATTGAAGTTTAGTCCATTAAAGTATTGGGTCTCATGTGTCCTGGGATGGATGGAGGGATTTTGATGGAGGAGTTAATTAACAATGCTCAGGTGTCATACAGCTTGATTTTCAACCCTGAATCTACCCCACTCTTTACATGACCTTCCTAAGCTTTGCTTTCTTTATATGGAAGATAGGATAGTTATACCAGCTTCATAGGTTTGTATAAAGATCAAATGATATCATTATATGCAAAATGCTTACTATTCTGCCAAGCGTATAGTACTTGGCATACAGTACAGGATACAATACTTGTATTCTGTCAAACATATAGTAATTGCTAAGTTAGTTAGTATAGCAGTCAGCATTTGCTGAGTTATGCTTTGTAAAAAACAATCTGCAAATATTCGTAGCTTAGAAATACAAATGTTTATTTCTTGTTCATATTACATGTCAGCTATAGAACAGCTTCGTCTTAGCTCTGTTGCATTTCTTCCTCATTCTGGGATCTAGGTTGAAAGAGCAGCCCATATATGAAACATGCTGTTCTTATGGTAGAAGGAAAGGAGCAATGGCCACAACCAATGGATCTTACATTTTGTTTGGTTTTATTTTTTGAGACAGGGTCTCTCTCTGTTGCCCACCCAGGCTGGAGTGCAGGGGCATTATCCTAGTTCACTGCAGCCTCAACCTCCTGGGCTCAAGTGATCCTCTCATCTCAGCCTCCTGAGTAGCTAGGACTACAGGCACATGCTATCATGCCCAACTATTTTTTTTTTTTTTTTTTTGTAGAGATAGGGTCTCACTACATTGCCCGGGCTGGTCTTGAACTCTTAAGCGCAAGCGATTTTCCCACTTAGGCCTCCCAAAGTGCTGGGATTATAGACATAAGCCACCATGCCCAGCCTAAAGTTTTTGTGTAGACATAGTATATGTTACTCCCATTCACATTTTTTTGACCAAAGTAACTCACATAGCCAAGTCGGAAAGTATGTTCTTCCCTCAGGGAGACAATGGAATTGCGAGATGACAGGTGAGAATGTAGAAGTCTCTTTCATGGAGGTAGAAAATAATTGGGCACAACAATTCAATTCTACCATAGTTGGTGATTCTTTAACAAGAGAGGAAAGAAGAGACATAAAGAGCACTTTACAAAGAGTTTGAAAAAGTGTCTCTGCCTGCTCTACCTCTACTAACTATATGATGTTCAATAAGACATTTAATCTCTAAATGTTAGACTCCTCATCTATAACAACATTGTTGTAAGCATTAAATGATGCAGAGCAATTCAAATAAATCCTTGTAATGAATAATGGAAATAAGGAGAAAAAATTTCTGCCCCTGAAGAACTTGCCATTGTAGAAATCCAAAACAGTGATGAATACTTTGGAAGGCTGACCAGCTGTTGCCCTGGATTGTAAACAAGGGAACACAGGCAACCCAGATATCCCATTATGAGCTCTGCATACTATCAATCATGAGGGCTCCCTCTGAGAGTATGAAGGCAATATTAACGCTCTATACCACTAAGAATATCTCAAAAATCAAGTGCAACTTGCTGAACTTCAGCAAAAACAAACATGAACTAGAGATCTTAAAACAGAAATCATAAACCCTAGTACCATCTTAAGATGAAAGGAAAAAGTGAATTGGAAACTGTCATTTATTTATAATGGCCCAAAATTGTTTCCTCATCATTTATTATTTAATCAATGACTCATTTATTTGTTCAATAATTATTTACCTATTTATTTATTTATTTTGAGATGGTGATCTCACTCTGTCACCCAGGCTGGAGTGCAGTGACACGATCATAGCTCACTGCAGCCTCAAACTCCTGGGCTCACAGGATCCTCCCACCTCAGCCTTCTGAGTAGCTAGGACTACAGGCATGTGCCACCACTCACAGACAATTTTTTAAAACAGTTTTGTAGAGATGGGGGTCTCACTATGTTGCCCAGGCTGATCTCAAACTCCTGGCCTCAAACAACTCTGCTGCCTCAGCCTCTGAAGCAGCTGGGACTACAGTTGTGTACCATTATGCCTGGTCCACCTGTTTTGTGTCCATTTAAGTGGCAGAGAAATAGTGATGAAAAAAATACACACTCTTGACATTATGGCCATTAGTATCTAATCACAGAGACCAATATTAATCATATAATTTTATTTTATGTTGAAATTGCATATTAATAATATGTACATTAAAATGATATGTATTAATTACATTAATCATTTGTAATTTCAAAATAAAAATGTGCTATAGAATATAACTCTAGGGGAGTATATGAGGGGAGCATATGAAAAAGAAACCTGGCAGACTATGGAGGGAAGTAAACAAGAAAGACTTCTCAAAATAGGGGATTTTGATCTGAGATTTGAAAACTGCCTTAGTTCTGTGGACTAAGGCAACGGGGAAGAAGAAAAGCATCTTGGACAGAGAGAACATCAAGATATGAAGACTTTGGGGCACAAGAGAGTATGACACTGAGGAACTGGAAGATCACTGTATCTAGTGCAGAGAGGGGAGAGAGATGAGGGAGGGTGGAACTGAGGCCCCATTCCGAAGGGTCTTACATGTTCTAAATATCTATCACTACTGAAGTAGTGTGAAGCTATTAACTAAATTTAAACAGGGCTTGAAGTAAGCAAATTTTATTTTTTCATCAAAGCAATGTATTGGTTAGAAATTAAATTGTTCAGAAAGATTTATAAAGAAAAGCAATATTCTCCTGATTCAACTTCACATTCTCTTAGACGCTCTCTCCAGAGGAAACCATGTTTTAACATTTAATATCTAATTCTTCTAATGGTTACTGCAATATCTCTAAATAACTTGATCAATCCTTTATTTCTTAATCCATTAGCAGTAAAATATATATTTCAACTTCCTTATACTACAGATGGTTATGTAATTCAAAATTTTCACCATTCTTCAGCCTATTCACCAGCCAATTTTTAAATTATTGTTTAAATGCTTTTATCGTTCCTTTTGTAACTGTAAATAATATACTTAAGCCCACAAGCCTGGGCAACATAGTGAGACCCCATCTCTGCAAAACAAAAGAACTTTAAAAAATTATCCAGGTGTGGTTGTGCACACCTGTAGTCCCAGTTACCAGGAGGCTAAGGTGGGAGGATCTCTTGAGCCCAGGAGTTTGAGGCTGCAGTGAGCTATGATCATGCCACTGCACTCCAGCCTGGGCAACAGAGCAAGATTCTGTCTCTTAAAAAAAAAGTCTCTATCACTTGATCTAGAAGATACAGATATTATTTCTCTGGTAGTGTTCCTACTATTAACATACTAAGATGATATTACTGCCGTTACACTTTTCTTCCTCTTGCCTCCATTTTATCTCCCTCCATATTTCTTTACCACTTAAACATCTATGTGCACCAGTAATATTGGCCATTCTGGACTGTATCATTCTTATACAGTTTTGATATCAAAATATGCTAATCTGTTAAAAAAGTTAGTTGGAGAGTCTTCTTTTTCTCTTCTCTGGAAGAATTTATGTAAGATTTAGAAAATTATTTGTTCCCAGAATATTTTGTAGAATTCAACTATAAAGGTTTCTAGGTTTGTTGTTTTTGTTTGTTTGTTTGTTTTGCAACAACTAATGTGATTTCTTTTACTGAAAATCTCTGGGGTTTACTCTCCCAATGGAAGGGAACGTCTAGAGAGGACACACAACTGTTATTCTGGAAAAGCTTTTTTTGAGAGACAACAGAGGCAGGAGCAGTACGCGGCCTGAAGTTCCACCATCGCCTAATGAATTCTAGAGCAGCACACAGGATCTTGCAAGGCTGAGCATCAGATTCCTATAGGAGAAATTCTGGCCATTGAGCTGCAGTTTTTTTAACCTGCATGATTAGGTTCTTCTCTGGTGAAATCAGGGATGGCATATGGCATGCTCTTAAATAGTCATGGCCTGGAAGAGCACTCTGATGTGATCAAGAACTATACTGCAAGTCCTGCGATTACAGCAGTACAATCAAGTAGAACCCTGTACCCACTGTTTTTTGACCACCTTAGCTTTTAAGAATTAGGGAGCACCAGTCCTTTTCCTGCTGAAGTCCCAAAACTTGTAATTCAGCTACATGACATGATTGGCTAGTGGCTTGATCTACTCTGTGAGCCCTCTTCCAGGACTGGTCATATTAAGCACTAGGCTCTGGCCGGTTTTCCTGGAATTCTTCATGAGTCCAACTCCTTTTCCAGGAAAGCCAGCCTGTAGGAATTCAGTCTTGGACAAATTGACACTTATCTCTTGGATTTTCTATTTCTTCTTAAGTCATTTTCTTTTTCTAAATAGCATTCTGTAATAAATGTATTTATTTCATCTAGTTTATCAAATATATTGAGATAAAATGGCTCTTACTATCCAAATTACATTTTAAATCTTACTTAGAAAAATAAATTTGCAAATTATTTTATACATTTTTCAAAGAAGCATTTTTAACTTTATTTTTCTATTATTGTTCTTTGTTTTTATATTCATCAATGTTAGTTATCTAACAGTCATCAATTTTCAATTAATAGCTGAGTATTCTTCTAGATGCTTCAGGCAAAAAGTTTAAAACTCCCTTATCTGATGAAACTTACGTTCTAATGTAAAGAGACATACAAATAATTGTGTAAGAGTATATTCTGTGTTAAATGTGATCTCTCCAATGGAAAAATTCTGTCAAGGTAGAGTAGTTATGAAGTGTGGGAATAGGGATGTAATTTTGTATCAGAGGGTGAGGAAAGGCCTCAGCGAGGTCCCATTTGGGCAAAGGCCTGAGTAAGAGCAGGGAACAAGCCATGTGGGTTTCAGGAGGGAAAGCATTAGAAGCAGATACATCAGATCTGGCAAGGTAAGAGCAGTGCCTGGCGTGTTCGAAGGTCATGGAAGCCCCTTGTGTGGTTGGAATGGAGCAAGCAAAAGAGAAAATTAAACAAGAAGGGGACTTTTGCTTTTACCTTGTTATTTCTTTTTTTCTACTTTCTTTGAATTTATTTTGATGTTGCTTTTAATACTTTCTTGAATTGAATGCTTAGTACAAAAATTTTTAGGTTTTCCTCTTGACTAATGTAAGTACTTGGGACTACAGGTCTCCCTCAAAACATGTAGCTTTGTTCCATGACATGCATTTTGTGTTTTATCTTTATCATTTGGTTCTAATAATATTCTAATATCCATTTAAATTTTGTCTTTTGTCCATAAATTGTTTGCCTAGAGATACATGGGTAGGTAAATTAATTATTGGAGTTCCAGAAGGAAACAATAGTGAGAATGGTAAAAGATAATATTTGAGTACATAACGTCTGCGGATTTTATGGTTATTTTGAAAGACAATAATCCTCAAATTCGGTAAAGTAATGAATCCAAAATGGATTAAAACATAGTTCGCATCCCAATATGGTCAAATCCTTCATATTTTTATGAATTATTACTGAGCCATGTGTAACAGGTGAATACTTGAATAAAGTGACTAACTCAAGCAGAGAAACTGAATTTTAAATTGTATGTAATTTTAATTAAATGTAAATATCCACAGCTGGTGGCTATTACGCTGAACGTTACACTTCTAAAGTGAGCCTACAAGAGAACCTAGGACTAAGCCTTGAGACAATGAGCATTTGATGGCCAAGTAGAAGATGATGAACCTGCAAAAGACTAAGAAGCTGTCCAAGAGGTAGAGAACAATATCCATAGAATGTGCGTTCACAGAATCCAAGAGCAGATAGGGTTTTAAGAGGGGGAAGGTGGTCAACAGAGTAAATTGCAGTTGAGGGAATACAATAATGTTTGCAAACAACTATGGGATTGAGTTCTGAATAGTATATTGTTAACTGTAGCAAGAACGATTTTGGTGTAGTAATGGGCAAGGCCAGGTTAGAGTGGATTGAAAAGTAAGTGAGAGATGAATAAATGAATATAGTGGGCATATTGATCAGGGTTTACGTGCAATCTACGTTTACTCATCTAAGTGCAAGAGAATTAAAAAATTTATAAGATGCAAAATATCTTATAACATCACTGGGAAGTGATATGGTTTGGATTTATGTCCCTGATCAAATCTCATGTCACATTGTAATCCCCAGTGTTGGAGGACAGGCCTGGTGGGAGGTGACTGAATCTTGGCGATGGTTTCCCCCTTGCTGTTCTCGTGACGCTTCTCATGACACTAAGTTCTCATGAGATCTGGTTGTTTAAAAATGTGTAGCAACTACCTCTTTCCTCTCTTCCTCCCGCTCCAGCCGTATAAGACATGACTGCTTCCCCCTCACCTTCCGCCGTGGTTATAAGTTTCCTGAGACCTCCCTAGTTGTGCTTCCTGTATAGCCTGTGGAACTGTGAGCCAGTTAAGCCTGTTTTCTTTATAAATTACCCATTTACCCAGTTTCAGGTATTTATTTAGAGCAGTGTGAGAATGGACTAAAATAGAAAGTAAAAAAATAAACAAACAAACAAACAAAACAGATTCTTTATCGTGCCTCTGGGAAAATTTCCAAAGCCCTCCAAGCAAAACTGTATTCCAATGAATCTTCTGTTCCCGGGGCAATCAGAACTTCACCAATCATGTTAGCAAATCCTAGCTATAGATTCTGGCTCCTGAACCATGTTATTTCTGCTACAATTCACACCAACAAAACGGCTGCCTCTTGCTCTACCTCTTCCTCCAGCTCAGTTCCAAATTTCAGACTCTGAAGAGTGCTCATGATCATTGCAAACTAAATCCCATCCAGAGGACTAGCTGCAAGGGAGTCTGGCAAGGGTTATTTTTGCTTGGAGGATATTTTTAATTGCAGATATGTGGGCATACGTAGTTATCTTTCTGTTATTGGTCTCTAATTTGGTCCCACTGTAGTCAGAGAGTATGTGCAATATGATACTACTTTTTTGAAATATGTTTATATTTGTTTTATGCCTAGAATATGGCCTGCTTTTGTAAATATTTTGTGTGTTCTCAAGAAGGTCCTGTGCATATCATATGTAGTCTAATTTGGGGGTACAAGTTTCTAGAAATGTCCGTTGGATCCAGCAGGAAAATTATAGTACCCAAATCTTTCACATTCTTACTAATTTTTATGAGAGAAGTGTATTAAAATCTCCCATTATGATAATGAAATTGACAACATATACTTCTTAGTCATCCATTTTTGCTTTGTATGTCTTAAGGTCATGTTATTGGTGCATATTTGTTTAAAATGGTTCTATATTACTGGTGAACTGAAACTGGTAAAGGCAAACCTTGTATCAATAAGGTTGATTTTTAGAGTCTCTAATAATATCTTTTGCCTTCATTTCTATTTTGTTTGATATTAATATGTCTATGTCAACTTTCTTTTGGTTAGAATATGGTTGTTAACATATTTGAAATCATTTCTAATGTCTTATTTTACACTCTATATGCCTTGCTTGTTTTGCCATTGGATTAAACAAGGGTTATTACATTTGATTCCAAGTATTTTCATACCATTGGTTGGAAGTCGCATGTTTTATTAATATATATGTTTTTCGAGTTAACATTATGATTTTATCATACATATTTAACTTAACATCTAAAGTTAATAATCGGGAAGAAAATTATTAAGAGGCACATCAGGATCTATTTATTCCCCTTTTGAGGAGTAAGGGTTCATCCCCAAGAAACAATAAGGCAACTTGAAAAAATCTCTTAATAAATATTATATTGACACACTAATGGTTTGCTAGCAGAATGCAGTAGTACTTATCTGTAGAATGAATGATTTTAGCAGGCTGTGCCTGCTTATGGTAAACAAACCTGGAATCTAGGGGCATATAGGGCATTTAAATGTTAAATAAGCTATGTAGCTATCTACATAAAATAAAGCTGTTTTTATGACAGAATGGATCCCTTCCAAAAGTAACATTCTTGCCTACATTACTCTTACTTGGAGACCTCATGAATTATTTGAGCCAGAGCACATGCCATGAAGTTGCAATAAAGGAGCTGCACTGGTGGTTCAAGACCTTGAAACTACTCTGCCTAGGACTCCTGATTGCTGTATCCTTGAAACGATTAGTCAAGCTTGACACCGGGTAAGGTCTCTGATTTAGGTGTATCTGACATGACAGTTTAATCCTTTGCATATCTCGCCATTATCTTTTCCCTTCTCCAGAACATACCTATCTCTAGAACAATCAACTTCCTTGCATTTTTACATGTTCTCACTCTTTTTTTTTTTTTTCTTCCAGACAGAGTCTTTCTCTGTAACCCAGGCTGGAGTGCAGTGGCGTGATCTTGGCTCACTGCAGCCTCTTCCTCCTGGGTTCAAGCAATTCTCCTGCCTTGGACTCTCGAGTAGCTAGGATTACAGGCGTCTGCCACTGCGCCTGGCTGACTTTTGTCAAGACGGGGTTTCACCCTCTTGGCCAGGTTGATCTCGAACTCCTGTCCTCGTGATCCACCCGTCTTGGCCTCCTAAAGTGCTAAGATTACAGGCATGAGCCACTGCACCCGGCCCTTGCTCTTTTTTTATACTTCAGATCAAACATTCCTTTTCTTTTTCTCACAGAAAAAATCTATTTTAAATGTATTCACATATTTCTGAGTATCTTTACTCATAAGCCTCTCTTGACCTTCCATCTGAGATAATTTTCCTCCTGCCAGAAGTTCAGAGTTTGGAGGTCCACTGGTGGTAATTTGCTTTTGTTTTCATGAAACTATCTTTATTTTCCTTCAGCGTTTTAAGTAAAATTTAGCTAGAATACAATTCTATGTTGACTATTATATTTTCAGCACCTTAATGTTATTATTTTAAATGCCTTAGCTTACATTGTCAATCTGCTTATTATTCCTTTCTGTGTAAAATGTCTTTTCTCTCTAGTCATTTTTAAGCTCTCTTTTACTGTGGTGTTCTGCAATTTTACTATCATATAAATTTAAAAATGTTTTCCTGTTAGGAATTCATTATGCATTCAGAATATGAAGCTTGAGGACTTCCTTCAATTCTGAAAAATTCTCAGTATTTCACCTTGAATATTACCCCCTCATACCTCCCTGTATTCTTTTCTATCTGAAACTATGATTAAATTATTATAGCCCATCTCACTCCAGCCATTGTCTTTTATAACCGTTATATTTTCAATCTCTTTGTGCTGTATTTTGTATGTTCTTTAGATCTACCTTCTAGATAACTAATTATTTCTTCAGCCATGTCCCATCTACTCCTTGACTCATCCACTGTTTCTAATTTCAATTACTGTGGTGTTAATTATTATAAATTTTCTTTGAATATTTTCTAAATATACTGGTTCATCTTATTATTTTTTATTTCTTACACATCTTTTTCTTTTTAGAACACCTAAAGACCATTGAGGATCCTAGACATATCTTCAATTTTGTTTTCTCTTTCAACATTTTAAATATTTGACAATTCCAACAGAGAAATTCTTGGGGTTTTTCTTTTCCATTTTAAAATATTTAGTTTGAGTCATGCATTGCTCCTCTAAATCTGATTTGAGAGAATGCTTTCCAGAAATTATGTTTTTGCTTCCCCTGAGCATCTATCAGCATTACCTACCCAGATCTACTTTAATTGGCTTGGGATTTCCTGGACTATGTAGATACTGAAGATTGGAAACATCAACACATTTAAGGACAGAGATGTTTTTATTAATTCTGGGTAAGTGAGGGCTTTTTTTGTTTATTTGTTTTGGTGAGGTCTTTCTCTCTCTCTCTTTTTTTTTTTTTTTTCAGGATAGGGCATGGTTGTTTTTTTTCCTTTGTTCTACTTGAAGCCTAGGCTAGAGATCAGCAAACTATGATCCTAGGACTATATCTTGCCCACAGCCTATTTTTGTATAGCCTGTGAGTTATTTTTTTAAAAAATGTTTTTAAACATTTTCAAAGTGTTGTTAAATTTTTTTTTTTTTTTTTTTGTCAGAGACAGGCTCTGGCTATGTTGCCCAGAATGGTCTCAAACTGGCCTCAAATGATCCTCCTGCCTGGGCCTCCCAAAGCACTGGGATTACAGGTGGGAGCTACCAGGCCTAGCCAAAGGATGGTTTAATCAAACAAACAAACAAAATACGTGGGAGAAACCATGTGTGGCCCTCAAAGCCTAAAATATTTTCTACCTGATCCCTTACAGAAAACATTTGCCAATCCCTGGCTTTTGTTTCTTAGCTAGCAGATAGGTCAGGGACATTTCATCAGGTTTAGATTACCTGACAAATATTTTACCTATTTCTTCAGTTGACTTGTTAGCCCTTTCATTATTGACTTTTAAGAGTTCTTTATGCATTCTGTATGCAATTCCTTCATCAGATATGTGTTTTGCAAATATTTTATCTCTGGCTTGTATTCTGATTTTCTCAACTGTGTCTTTTAAAAAGCAAATTTTTGGCCAAACGCAGTGGCTCATGCCTGTAATCCCAGCACTTTGGGAGGCTGAGGTGGGCAGATCACGAGGTCAAGAGATCAAGACCATCCTGGCCAACATGGTGAAACCCTGTCTCTACTAAAAATACAAAAATTAGCTGGGCGTGGTGGTGCATGCCTATAGTCCCAGCTACTCAGGAGGCTGAGGCAGGAGAATTGCTTGAACCCAGGAGGTGGAGGTTCCAGTGAGCTAAGATCACGCCACTACATTCCAGCCTCGGTGATAGGGTGAGACTCCATCTCAAAAAAAAAAAAAAGCAAATTTTTATTTTATTTTAATGAAATCCAATTTATCAATTTTTTCTTTTAAGGTTTGTGCTTTTTGTGTATTATCCAAAGGATCATTGCCTAACCCAATGTTATAAAGATTTATTCTTATGTTTCCTTCTAGAAGTGTTATGGTTTTAACTCATATTTACTTTATGATACATTTCTTGACTCTTGACGTTTACATATAATTGTGGAGGCTTACAGGTGTTTTAAAATGTTAGGTGGTGGGGCATATGTGGGCAATCTCTGTACCCTCCACTCTGTTTTGCTGTGAAACTAGAACTACTCTAAAAGATACAGGTGCAGTGGCTCAGGCCTATAACCCCAGCACTTTGGGAGGCCAAGGCAGGAGCACTGCTTGAGGCCTGGTGTTTGAGACCAGCCCAGGCAACACAGTGAGACCTGCATCTCTACAAAAAATTTTAAAAATTAATCATGCACGATGGCATGCACCTGTAGTCCCAGCCCCTCAGGAGGCTGAGGTGGGAGGATGGCTTGAGCCCAGGAGGTTGAGGCTGCAGTGAGCCATGAGTGTGTCACCTTACTCCAGCATGGGCCACAGAGCAAGACCCTGTCTCAAAAAAAGAAAAAAAAGAGGCCACGCGCAGTGGCTCATGCCTGTAATCCCAGCACTTTGGGAGGCCGAGATGGGCGGATCATGAGGTCAGGAGATGGACATCATCCTGGCTAACGCAGTGAAACCCTGTCTCTCCTAAAAATACAAAAAACTAGCCGGGCGTGGTGGTGGGTGCTTGTAGTCCCAGCTACTCGGGAGGCTGAGGCAAGAGAATGGCATGAACCCAGGAGGCGGAGCTTGCAGTGAGCCCAGACCGCGCCACTGCACTCCAGCCTCGGCAACAGAGCGAGACTCCATCAAAAAAAAAAAAAAAAATTACAGTCTATCAAAAATACGTGATAGATATATAGATATACACACACACAAACAATGGAATACTATCAAACATAAAATGGGATGAAGCACAGAAACATATTTTAATATGTATAGTAGATACATACTCCTATACTGTACTGTAGATGAACCTCAAAAACATGCTAAGTGAGAGAAACCAGACACATCACATACTGTATGATTTCATTTATATGAAATACCCAGAACGGGTAAATTCATAAAGACAGAATGCAGGTTGGTGCTTGCCAGGGTCTAGGGGAAGGGGCAATGGGGAGAAACTGTTTAGTGATATGTTTTATTTCGGAACAACGGAAATATTCTGAAACTAGATAGAGGCAGTGTACAACATTGTGGATGTACTAAATGCCATTGAATTGTTCAATTTCACATGATTTTATGTTATGTGAATTTCATGTCAATAAATTGAAAAAAACATTTAAGAAACTCAAGGATGAAATCCTTATAAGTTTAATTATTTCATTTTTTTGAGAGGTAAGGACAAAATAAGTGTCATGTGGTCCAATCTATACATTTTTAAATATTGTAATTTATTATCTATTTTATGTTTATAATGTCCTCCCACTTTCTGAAATTAAAAAAAAAATTTTTCAACAAAATTTTCTTCTAGTAATTTTGTGGTTTAATCAGTCTGAGATATATTTGACATAGAATATTTAATAACAAAAAATATTATAGTAGCATCAAGACTTCACAGTGAAAGAATCACACAGGTTTGGAAAAGTGGCAATGCAAAGTACAACTACAAAGTCATGAGTTAAGAATGGAGAGAGATTCAAAATTTTCTGTATTACAAAAATAAGAATAATTTATTTTAACTTCATTTTATGTTTGGTTTTCAAGAGAATGAGAGGAGAGGGAGGCTCTAAAAACACAGAGAAAGGGCCGGGCGTGGTGACTCACGCCTGTAATCCCAACACTTTGGGAAGCCGAGGCAGGCGGATCATGAGGTCAAGAGATCAAGACCATCTCGGCCAACACGGTGAAACCCCGTCTCTACTAAAAACACAAAAATTAGCTGGGCGTGGCCGGGCACGGTGGCTCAAGCCTGTAATCCCAGCACTTTGGGAGGCCAAGGCGGGCGGATCACAAGGTCAGGAAATCGAGACCATCCTGGCTAACACGGTGAAACCTCGTCTCTACTAAAAATACAAAAAATTAGCTGGGTGTGGTGGTGGGCGCCTGTAGTCCCAGCTCCTCGGGAGGCTGAGGCAGGAGAATGGCGTGAACCTGGGAGGCAGAGCTTGCAGTGAGCCGAGATCGCGCCACTGCACTCCAGCCTGGGCGACAGAGCAAGACTCCCTCTCAAAAAAAAAAAAAAAAAAAAAATTAGCTGGGCATGGTGGCGTGCGCCTGTAGTCCCAGCTACTCGGAAGGCTGAGGCAGAAGAATCGCTTGAACTCAAGAGGCAGAGGTTGCAGTGAGCCAAGATCGCGCCACTGCACTCCAGCCTGGCGACAGAGCAAGACTCCGCCTCAAAAATAAATAAATAAATAAATAAATAATAACTAACACAGAGAAACGCTAAAGCCTGATTTTCAAAAATACTTACAGATGGACATTTTTAAAGGACCGAGATGTTTAATATGCAATTTTGATGTTTACAATGGTGCACTGTGAACCCTTTCCATTTCCCCAAACTATCATTAAACTCAGCTAATACTAAAAAGTTCTTTGTGAGACATTTATCTGTTAAAAACAGGTAAACAGGATGGCTTCCACCTCTGAGACAATATGACAGAACAGGGAAAGAATGAACAAAATAGCAAAATGATGCATGATCTAACCTACTGTAGAAGGAGCTGAAATCTCAAGACTTAAAATAAGGAATCAAGTTAATCTTCCTTAGATTTAAGAGGCAGTATGACCTCAACTGATAGCTGAGCATTAGTTACTTGTGGGATGAAAATGAAGTTTCCATCTACCTATTCTACAAATATCATTGTTCAAATACAGTTGAGTAGTATACAAGTAAGATAGTAATTTTATTTTTAAAAATACCCTAAACTATATGCTTGAAAGAAACTGATTCGTATTAATCCATTTTGAAACTACTAAAATTGAAGTTAGGGAAGATTCTATTTGTATTACATAGAAAAGAATAACAAACTCAGGACTAAGAACTATCACATGCATTTAACATGCTTCATTTTACATGAAATTTTATAAGTACACACGTCATTTTTTAGGTTATAAATAAAAGAGATTCTACTTTTAAGATATGGGTATTCAAAGAAAATGGCTGATAATCTACTTAGCTGAGGACAATAAATTTTATCTTACACTCAGAAAAAAATCAGGAAGACATTTTTACTGATTTTACCAAAACAGCAGGATGAACTTCAAACTAATCTTTCTATTTTAGCAAAACCACACATAAAAGTGTGTGAATATAAGATCTTAAAATACTTCCTTGGATCTGAATAGTATCTTTCTTCCAACAGCTCAAAGCAATTTGCTTTAGGTTCTTATTCAGTCTAGAAACCATTCTGTGAAATTGTGAATTACAGGATAGACAAATATATATTCTCATCCTCATTTCTATGAGTAGGAGAATTAAAAGATGACAGATTAAGACTGATTGGCTCAAGATTGTAAAATTAAACCCAGATCTCCTGACTTCAGGGCCAAATCTCTTTCCATGGACTTTATTTACACTATCTGCAATGCAGAAATCCTCTTCTTTCTCACCTTATTTCAGTCAATTACCTTGACCCCTGTCAGTACAGGTGGGTGCCATGCTATCTTTCAAAGACTGGACCCTTTTTTAGTTACATATTTCCATCAATCTGGAATGCTCTTTATCCCTGTGATCTATTCAAATCCTTCCTTCATGTCTGACCTTATAAAAAATTATTATCTAAAGCAGTTCAAGTTTTGTTGGCTTACCAACAAAATGATTATATTTAACCAATATGTCTAACCAACTATGACCATGACTCTGGTGTAGCAACAATATCAGCACATTTTAAAAGAAAATTCTAGATTTTGTCCTCTTTGAGGGCAGGGAACATGTCTTGGTCATCTTTGTTTATCCAGCACCTACAAAGGGCCTGAAATAGTAGACAGTGAAGATGAATGCTTGCTGAGAGAAGGTTGCCGTATATTACTATATTGATATATTATTCTTGCTCAATATTCATGGGAATAAGTGGCATATAGACCAAGAATTATGATTATATACTTGTAGTAATGTAAGTTTAAGTAACAGAGCACAATGTTGATTTAGTTGGTGGTAAATAAAGCTGGCAACTACCTCACAGCCACTGCTGTCTCCTTATTTTTGCTGCTTAGTGTTTGATGTCAGCTAGCTTATGATGTTAAAGCTGTGAGGAGTCTTATTTGCACTCTCACTACATCCACCATTCTTAGTCTTTAGCTGCATTCCCTATGGTTATTCTCCTTTCCACTTTTTGTATTGTCCTTCAGCAGTTGCTTACCTATTACCAAGTCCTCATTGGGTCTAGAACAGGAATATGAGAGTAGGGGCTTGTGGTGGTAGGTAGGAAAATGGAACTGAGGAATCGAATCTACTTCCTCTTTCTAGTCAAGATGATGTATTTTTTTTCTTTTCAGACTCTAACTCTTTCCTGAACTGTCAGCCAGAAGGTAGTGTTTGCTAGTTAAGCATGGGTTTTCTATTTCACTGTATCATTTTCTTTGTGGCTCTCTAGGTACCTAACAATGAATCAGGCACATAGTAGATGCTCAGTAAATAATCATTAATTCATCAGCCACCTGGGAAGGGAGTGCAACAGGGACACTTCTAAAATACCGGAAGTAAGATCCAAGGTGACTGATGTCACAAAGAGCCACTAATCATTCCAGAATTGCTACTTCCAACAGTCTCCTTAACCAACATGAGCCCAGCCAACCATATTTCTATGCAGCTCAATTGCTATCTACTCCACTCCTCTCTTAAGGATATAAGAAATGCATTTTAGTTGAAATAACAGAACTATAAACCTGCTACTTCCCTAGCTTCTTGGCTAACTGGAATAAGGGAAACAGAAATGGTATTGCCGTTAACAAAGAAACTGTGTAAGAGATCTTGAGATCATCAAAAGCAATGGGAATCATTAATATATTAATAATTAAGAATCAAGTTTAAAAAGTATGTTTTAAAAGATGACAGATTCCCAATAGCATAGAGACTCCAGCACTTGCATTTTTAAAATTGTGTTCATCAGATTTAATATATAAGGCAGAGCTTTCAAACTGAGAACTAATTGATTCTCTTACTCTTTCTTTTCACTGTTCATTAAAAAAAAATAAGTACAGTACTTTCTCACCCATTTTTATTAACATTATTTAACATTCATTAAACAACTCATGTATATGCTGGGCCTTGTTAGGGATATAGAATTGGTTCTGTGTTTTACATGGTCTTGCAAAGGCACCTTCTGAAACATGATTTGCTGCTGTAATCCACACATGATTGTACCCTTTGTTTCACCTTAAGCCAAAAGCAGCTCAAGCTAAATGCCAAGCTTCCCTGAGTTACAAATTTAGACTCTCCCTGAGATGCCTGCTCACATGGTGCATTAGCCTACTGCACCGGTTGATTAGCAGTGCTCTCTCTGAGTGGTATATTGACTCCCATGTGCACTTATCATTTATCATACTTATGTTCATTTTATTCTTATCCCAATAATGACAGCTTTCATGTAAAATGAAAGGAGAAAATAAGATTAATACCTACTTAGTACACCTTTAACACCATGCACAAACACACTAGCTTCTGAATCAAATACAGATCTTCTCTGAATTTGGATTTTATTATCAATATTATTGTTATTGCTGTCGTTCAAAAATGACCTCAAGATAACCATTTGTCATTTCTTCCGGAATGGTCAAGACATAAAAGTGGCAGTAGGGGAAGGACAGAGGGAGAAAGGGGATCAAAAAGGTTCTACGAATTTGTGTGTTCAGTTGGGAGTAGAGCAATGCAGTGGAAAATCAGCCCAGCCACCTGGCCTAAGACAATGCCCATTTTCAGCCTTCATCCTTTGAGAATACATTGGAGATATGTGTTCGGCTTTGGGGTAGAGTAATTTTGAAAGTCTGCTTTGGTATTGATAGCCAAGAGTCTTGGCAAATTTGAATGAAATCCAACAAGGACAAAGGTTTCCTAATATGTTGTTCTAATTTTTTAGAAGTATCAAAATTAATAATGTACCTTATTCCCCAATGAAATGTAAAATTAAAATTTTTCCTTGTAATGCTTCATCTGAAGCTGCAAACACACTTTTACATGTTCTGTCAATTTCATGACATTTTTACCTTCTTGCTATTGGGTATGGAATGTTTAAATAGAAATACAAAACAAAACACAATGTTAAGCAGCTACAACAAGTACAGTGAGAAGGATAAGTGGATGCTTACTGGTATTACACAAGGAATGTCATCATGTCTACATTCACAGTTAGTAATGGGAGCTGTTCCAACTGAAACTCAAAGGTTGTAGAACAAATTGTTCACTCTGTTCCAGTGTAGCACAGAACACCCTGGTTAGACACACAACTTCTATAGGGACACAAGCAATGTCTCTATAGAAATAAGATGACAAAGAGTGTTACTTGAAATTAACTTGAGGCCTTTCCATTCTCAGTGATTAGACTTTTTTAAATTTTTATTTATTTATTTATTTATTTATTTTGAGACAGAGTCTTGCTCTGTCACCCAGTCTGGAGTGCAGTGGTACAGTCATGGCTCACTGCAACTTCAACCTCCCAGGCCCACGCAATCTTCCTGCCTCAGCCTCCCAGGTAGCTGGGATTACAGGCGTGCGCCACTGTGCACAGATAATTTTTGAAAATTTTTGTGGAATCGAGGTCTCTCAGTGTTACTCAGGTTGGTCTTGAGTTTCTGGGCTTAAACAATTCTCCTGCAACGGCCTCCCAGCCTGCTGGGATTACAGGTGTGAGCTGTCGCACATGGCCAGTGATTAGACTGATTTGCAAATAGCATTGCAAGTCATTATACAAGGAAATGACCATTCAAAACACAAACAGCGCAGTCAAGAATGGTGTGGGAGACAGAGGAATACCAGCACCACCAGAAAATTAAGAAACCAACCAAAAATAAATAGAAAGATTATTTCTAGTTCCTTAGAGAGGAGAACTAAAAAACAAAAAACAAAAATGGCTATTAGAAGCCTAGTGTATTTCTTTGACAATTGTATATGGTTATGCTTAATTTAATTCATAGTAAACCATGTATAATTCTCATTCCAGAGTGGGTGGTGAGATATTTCAACACTCTCTGTGTTTGTGTTTCTAATACTCTTCATTTAGAGCTGAATTACTTAATCTCAGCACTATTGATATTTGGGCAAGACAATTCTTTGTTGGTGCATTGGTCCTGTGCATTGTAGGATGTTTAACAGCATCTCAGGCCACTATCTCCTATATGACTGTACCAACCCCACAGTGTTGACGACAGAAATGTCTCCAGACTTTGCCAAATATCCTGGGGATGGGGGGAATGTGGAGCCAAAAATTGCTTCCATTGAGAACTATGGAGATAGAGGGATATCTTAACCTGTCTCATGCTAAAGGGAAGATTCTGACCAACAGATTTAAAAGTTATCAAGTAGCATTATGGATGAAATCTTGCCAAGCTTTATTTTTGATAGGTATGCTACATCCAAAAGGTAGGGATTGATTTTAGCTGGAAGAAGTGTTTATTCTGAGAAAGTTCTTTTTGCCTTCATGGAAAGGCTAGCCTACAAAATGCAAGAAGCTAAGAAACCGATGCAAGGATTTCCAGATGCCTTTAGAGCTTGGCTCAAAGTTCAAATTCTTTCTCTTATTTTAGGAAGGGATGAGGATTTTTTTCCCTGCCTCTCCTTTTGCTGCCAGTTCAGTACAACGCCAATTGAAATAAATCATTTTCAACTGCTTACCTATTTAAAGAGCACTTTTAAAACTCATTCACTACCTAAGTATCCCAATTTGAATATTTTTAGTCATCCATGACCATGTATGATTGTATTATTGCTCAATATACATAAAAACAAATACTGAAAAGATATCTCTGAAGATACTAACAATTGTAGAAAGAGAGTTTATTAAATCCGCAGACAACACATTATCACTCTGGAGGCTGGGAATGTCATGTGATACTATCTCCAGCCACTAATACCATTTTTCAGCTCAAAACTGAAAACATTTTGCTGAACTTTCAAAATGATTTGGCATTAATAGTCACACCAACGGAGGACTTTAAAAAAAAAAAAACCCAGAAGTAAGGCGCTACTCAACTGAGTAACCAGGAGGGCAGGCGTTTCCCCAAGTTATTTAAAACTCTTGATTTTTGTAGTAAATATGTTTACAAACATATTATTCCAAAAAATGATCACACCAGTAGTGGTACTTGTAATTTGACAGTAATTTACAAAGATTTGTTTTTTTTCTAGTTGTGAAGGAGACAAGGAAAAAGTTGTTTTATAAGTACTTTTTATGGGGTAGGTAAGAAGTTGGCTGAAAGATTACACAAATTTTATGCACTTATAATTCCTTGAGGGATTAAAATAGTAGTCATATAGAAGAATGGGTATAATTTATGTGATCATGGAGGACAGTTTATATTTGCCTAGGGACAGCTAAGGAAGGAACTAGCAGAGGACAAAGTGAAGGCAAATAATGAACAGGGGGCACCAAACAGTTCAAAATGCCTGGAGCACTGGGGAGATGTGTGAGTATGTGGAGCGGACAATGTGTGCATGCATCGGTGTCTGTGTGTGTGTGTGTATGTGTGTGTATGTGAGCCCTACACTTGGTAAGTATTCTGTTCATTGTACCCACCTATAACTTCAGAGACAGATCATGAAATGAATTTGTCGCTGTGATATTTTTTCCACAACATTGGTGAGTTGTCAAGGAAGATAAAAATGTGTAGGCCTGCATTCTGGCCAACCTATTAATCACCCAGCATAGAATTATTATTCTACTATCAATAGTAAATTTAGTAGAAAGCTAGATCATGTTAGATTGTCTTCTGGACCTGCAAGCTGAACTTTTGTAGTAAATATGTTTTTTTCTGGGCTTTGAAGTACAAGCAAAAATTAAAGGGTTTCATTTTGTTTTGTTGTGCTATACAGCCTAAATTTCCCCATATCTTTCTCATATTTAAAAATTAAGGCATTAAAAACCTGAGTGCTAGTCCCATAAGAGTATTTCCTCTATAGAAATACCATAGATCATTAAGCATAATTCAGTAAAATAATTTTGGCAGAACTGGTTAGTGTATTGATTGATAAAATTATTAATAATATAAACAGGTGGGGGTGATTCAATTCTAATATACCATAGTGTAAGAATACCAGCAGAGAAAATAATTATTCCCCTACAAAATGGGTTGTGCCCACGTTGCATATTTTTGCCATTCTCCATTGTCTTCAATGTTGGCCACTGCCAGAGGCAAGTGTGAGACAAGACAGACAAATGGTCTGATCTAGAATGGCAAATTCTATGTTTCCTTAATACAGTCTCCTGGAATGACAGCAGTTATGTATTTTTAAGTCCTCTCTTCCATTACGGCGATAAATGGTTATTTAAATACAGTCAGGTTCAAATTACACTAGTGGAAAATGCAGCAGGGAAAAGTATCAAAGACAAAGAACTTTTAAATAAATCTCATCTCTCCTCCCGCCATATGAAGTAATTTCTATGCCAGATGGCAGATGTTTATACTGGTACTTAAAAGAAGTAAAAATTAAATCGATCTCAAAAACTTAATTGTTTTTAGTTTTAAAATACCCTCAAATAAAGGGAGGTTGGTAGAGATTTTGTTTTAAATGATCTCAAAAACTATAGAACTTAATGTGCAATTTAATTTGGAAAAATAGTTAACTCTTAAGTAATTTATCTTTTATTTCAGTTCATTATTGATTTTTTCATATTATTTTTAAGGTAATTTTAAAAAATGTCACAAGTCATGTTTTTCTGGAAGCAATTGCTAAAAATCTTCAAAAGGCTATATTTAAATGTATAATGATTCAATTAGCTCTTCAAAATTGGGCAATAGATTCGGTACTTAGAAATTCTTCATCATATCTATACTGGTACAAGACATAAAAGTTACTCATCCATGATTATTCTCCTGTTATGATGGGGATCAACACAACACAAATAACAGAAAGCCTTCTTCCCCAAACCAGTGATTGCTGCGTGGGTAGCTCCTGTTTATCCAGACCAAACTGATCAACTTACGCGTAAGAAAGCTCTTCTTCAAAGGCTCAGTGTGGTGGAGAAATGTTTCATTATTATGACGTTTGAATTTATTGTTCAAAAAAGAAAACTCAACTTAATTGGAACCCAGAGATTTTTCTTTTGTTTTCTATAAATATATAAACCCTGATAAAAAATAAACCTGCTTTCTTGATCTAAATTGCAGGATAAAATATTCAGCAGATATTCTGGAAGTCCCAACTGAAACATCACTATTAGCTCAAATAACTCTAGCAATGACTGGATTTTTTTTTTTATGTAGAAAATTCCCCAAATATTTATTTTTTTACTACCAACAGTATAGCAATTACCAATTTGGAGAAAATAATATTTAGATAAGTAAACTATTGTGAAACATTCTAACTGTTAGTCATAGACACTAGAATACGTGCAATATTTTTGAACTTCTATATTCTGAACAATCAATTCAACAACACTCAATGAATACTTAGGATGAGTTCACTGTTTTGCCGTGTATACAAACATGATTTCTGTGCAAACAGAAATATGAAACAATCTCTTTTCTCAATTTACTTACATTTTTGTGTGTGTGTTAAGGCATAGAGGTATTTAGAAAAAAAATGCTTTGATTATTCAAGGCTAAGTTGCACTTCATTTTTAGTTCTTTACAAAACCTTAAAAAATTGCTGTTAGATTTTTATTTGAGACAATTACAAATTACATAGGCAACAAAAGGCAGCTTACTCTGATAATCTGTGCAATTCTGACTTCATTTTACAGTGGCTTCTCTTACAGTGAAGACCACAGCCTTAGTGAATTCTGCCCATACTTAGCTTGAGAGCAGGCATCCTTAACAGATGCGTTCTCTCATCTTCAATAGCCACAAATGCCTTTAAGTCAGACCTGACTGCTTCTCAGATTATCACAGTCCTAGTAGAAGACAACCAGTGGATCCATGGAATTCTAGAATGGCATCTATAGGATAGAACATTATGGCCGGGCCTGGTGGCTCACGCCTGTAATCCCAACACTTTGGGAGGCCGAGGCAGGCAGATCATCTGAAGTCAGGAGTTCGAGACCAGTCTGATCAACACGGTGAAACCTTGTCTCTACTGAAAATACAAAAAAAAATTAGCTGGGCATGGTGGTACATGCCTGTAATGCCAACTACTTGGGAGGCTGAGGCAGGAGAATCGCTTGAACCCTGGAGACAGAGGTTGCAGTGAGAGCCAAGATTGTGCCACTGCACTCCAGCCTGGGCAACAGAGTGAGGCTCTGTCTCAAGAAAATAAAAAGGAATAGAGCATTATGCATGTTATGTCAGTTATAGTGCTAGCCCAGCAGTGGTAACAAAGATATCACAGAATGCAATCTCACCCAAATAAAATGGAACTCTATTTTCTCACATTTAGCAGTGCAGGAATAGGTGGGAGGTTCAAACACGTAAATAATTTTGCTCCATCTAAATTCCTTCTACCTTGTCTGTCTACCATCCCCTAGGAGTTTCTCATCTACTGTGGGTGAAGCTGGATCATCACTACTCCTGAAAGGGTGAAAGAAGCAGAGGACAGCAGTGTCATAAGAAATAACTGGACACAGGCCAGATTATCTAGCTGCTAGCGACGCTGAGAAATGTAGTCCCTAGCTAGACAGCCATGTGCCCTAATACCAGAGGGTGGAGATGGAGCTTCTATTCCATAGGAAGGGGTGAATAAATACTAGGGGACAATTAGCAGTCTTGCCTTAAGCATTTAATAAATGGTTTGATTAATCTATCCTAAAACAAATATTTTCTGAGTGCCTACTTTGTATATAGCACTCCAACAGGCCCCACAGGGTTTTAAAATATATATCCATTTTACCTACAAGCAACATTCCATATTTTGATGAAATAAGATATATACACTCAAGACCTCCGATGATGATATTAATAATAATGTTGATCATAATGTACTATATCTGGTGTTAAATGAGTGATGTGGAAGATGTGTGAGATGAGTACTCAGTGTCATTTCTTGATAGGAAGATTGGAGGAGACAGCAGCCATTCTTTTGCTCATTCTTCTTTTGCACTTTTCATCCAATAACGATGAGACCTGACACAAATGAAGTCATTTCAGCCTTCAAGCCATAAAAAGCATAATTTCTATGTTTGAAACATTGTATAGATACTTGTGAATCTGCATATGTATATACAGATACGTAATTGAAAAACAGCATGCTTATTTGTATTCATTTTGACCTAGATATGATGCCGATACTCACCTTTTGGTTAAATAGCATTCGTTCTTATTGTTAGAGAGGTTGAATCAATCAACTGCATTCTCTAATGATGGAAGCAGATGGAAATAGAATGAGCTTCTGAATCTTCCTCAAGGGCATTGTAGAGGATGCTGCACCCTTAACTGAAAATTGTTCAGTTTTGCAATAGAGTTGGCCAATGTAGACATAGTCTTATATTTTCCCTAATTTTGAATTAACACGCTAGAAACCAGCAGCTGACAATGAGCCTGAACAGTTGGTTTCACACCTGAGGCCTCTTTTAAAAGACCGTTCTCATCACAGTCAAACAACAGGAGGATATATTAGAGGGGGAAATGAGTGCATTTTCTCTAAGACTACTTAAGTAGGAGTTTCTCTTGAGCTAATCAAGATTCAATTCTATTTCGGAAACTAACGTCTGAAGCAGACACTCTGTTTGGGAATTATTAATATGTAAAAGCAGAAGGTTCCAGAGCACTGGAAATGGTGTTTTTGACTGGTGGATGCTCCGTAAAAAGTGCTTGTTGAAAATAATTAAGTAAAGTCATATTTTAAACGCAATATCAAATGTTCAAGGTGAATGATTATGGTTTATAAAAGTATTAATGAGATCTATGAACTTTTTAAAAGTGGAATAAGCAACACATTTGACTAGGAAAACAAACCTGAAACTCTCACTATTATGTCTGTGGGCTCTTAGAGTTCTTAGCTTTCTAGGGGGGAACACTGCAATCTGTCTAGTTTTACTTTATTCAGAATAAGCTCTGTATAATGTGAGTCATAGTTCCATTTTAAAAGGAAAAATATTTGAATATACATGTTCAACTTACATATTGAATGTGATGGTTTATGTAACCTAATTCAAATAGATCAGCTGGCCTAAACCAGAAAATGCTAACATGGCATGGAATAGCATATTTTTGCCTGGAAATTTCAATAAGCACTCACAAGTTGTCCGAATTGTACTCTGATTTTTGTATAATAAATTGTTACACGTATAAGTAGTAGACCAGAAAGCACCAGCTTTTCTTTCATGCAATGCATCTTTCACACAGCCTTAAAGGTGTTATTACATTGACCTTCTAGTGAAAATCACACTACATGAGGTTTGTGATTGCTGAAAGCTCTTAGATTTGTGTTTCATATCACGTGACAGCTCAATTTTTTTTTTTTAAAATAAAAGAACACTCTCTGTGCTGCTTTCTGTCTTTTTACTTTAATAGCAAACATAGGCATCCACCAAAGCCATCTGCCACCTGCTATGAAGTCTCGGGGTCAGACTGCCTTTTACAAGTTACATAAAACCGGGATTATCAGTGGAAGGAAGGGAGTGATAGTTATCAGTGCAACAAAATTGTGGAAAATGTGAAATCTTTAGGGAAAAAAAGAGAGGAAATTTCAAAGTGTTCAAAGTTTGAGGCCATGCTTTTTAGTGTCTGACACAAAAGAGAAAGCGCGTTAAAAGAAAGAAAAATAGAGAGTTAATTATTTAACCCTTGCCTTACTTTTGCTATTGGTTTCTATCCAGAGGAAAGATATATCTCACTGGGATTCTTGTAGATTTCTGTAGTTTCTCATTTTGTCCCATGCTGATATAAACAATACCCTTTACCTTACCTATCCAAGACCATCCTTCCTTTATTCAAGTGGCTCATGTTTAATGACCCCAAAAAATCAGTCTTTTTTTCTTCGGTGTAGTGTCAACACTTTCATTAAATCAAGGTTTTAAATCTAAGACCAGATGACAAAAGGAAGCTGTGTTAGCATCTTTGTCATGGCCACATTTCAGTAATGACATATTATGTTAAAGTGTCCTATCAAGCTTCAATTGTATACAGTGGAATCCTTCATTTTTCATCAGAATTAGTAGCCTTGACCTCGCCAGCTATTTAAAAATTTCAGAATCCTGTGAGAGGGGTGGTGGGGTGAAGATGCTGAACCTTTCACAAATCACAAATCCATTTCTTCTCTTTCTAGGGCACAAAGTTACACTATGCTTGCCAGCCTCCTTCGAGGTTCAGTACAGCCATGGGACTAGCTGCCAATGAATGTGAGCAGAAATCAGAAATGATGTGTCTTTAAAAAAATCTTATGGCTGTAGTAATCAGTTTATTACACAGATTAATTTTTCTGGAATGAACCACCATTTAGGTCTTTACACATACGCAAGTGTTTCCACTAAGTGAACTTTCATTCTTACATCCAGATAAGCCTAAACAGTCTAAAACATAAGAAAAATAAGAGTTATTAGCTATATATTGACTGAGAACCCACATACAAAGAAAAAAGGGCCAAAGGGACAATGGTTGAAGGGGTGTTGGAAAATGTAAATGAGTTGGGAACAAAACTATCATACTTTATGCACTAATACCTCCAACCATTTAATTCAGCAATCCCCAAGGGTTTTGGCACCAGGGACCACTTTCATGGAAGACAATTTTGCCACAGATCGGGGTTGGGGGAAGGAGGAGGATGATTTGGAGATGATTCAAATGCATTACATTTATTGTGCCCTTTATTTCTAACTTTATTTCTATTATTATTACATACTTGCCATAATGTAGAATCAGTGAGCTTGTTTCCCTACAACTAGGCAGTCCCATCTAGGGTGATAGGAGACAGTGACACCTTATAGGCATTAGATTATTATAAGGAGTGTGCAACCTAGATCCGTCACATGTGCAGTTTACGATAAGTTTTGGCTCCTATGAGCATCTAATGCTGCAGCTGATCTGACAGGAGGTGGAGCTCAGGCGGCAATGCTCACTCATGACGCTCACCTCCTACTATCCATCCAGTTCCTAACAGGCCACGGACCAGTACCAGTCAACTTCCTGGGATTTGGGGACCTCTGATTTAAACGTTAACCAGTTAAACCTAGGCCTTCAAATATAGGATGTGGCTAGAGTTGAATCTGATTGGTCCTGCTTTCCCATAAAATGGAGGTTCGTCAGAATTAAATGTAGACAGAAACAGCTCCATATACTTCACCTTGCTTTTCATAACTGTTTTGCGTTCAAAAGGATTCAATCAAAAATCATTTCCTACAGGACAGTAGAATTTTTCTTCCCTGTACAAGCACAAACCATACCACCACCCCTCCTCTTGCCATTACTCAAATTTAAGTCAATAAAGAAAGCTTTTAGTCTCACATGTAGGTTACATCTGGAGACCTGGCTGGTCATGCACACTTCTCTTCTCAGAGGCAGTGTTGGTACAGGAGTACAGTATTTCTAGTTTGTTATTCCAAGTATAAACAACACAGAGCACTGCTGTGTCAGGTAAATACATGTGCACAAGGGGAAATGAGGCATGAGCCCATAGAAAGCAGTCAGATGGGAATCAAAAAGGTCTTTGTTTTTCAGAGTTTCCCTGGCGTTATGTATAGAAGTTATTGAAAAATTTATTTAAGCTTGTCACTTACATTGCAAGGGACTATGAAGCCCTAGGGCATGGAGGGGCCGCAAGATGGAAGAATCTCAGTTATCAGAATCATTACCTAAAGCCTCATGCCATTCAGCAACATTGAGCTCACTGTCACTTGAAGAGGAAACACATGACTATTATGTTAAGGCACTGAAATTGTGATGTTATTGGTTACAGTAATATAGGTGAGTACCTTTGCATAGGAATCCAGAACTACTTACTACATGGTTCTAAAAGGCTATTTTGCTTTATTCTGTGATTTCAACAATTAATAGCGTGTTGGTTGAACGTGACACTTGCCCTTTGGCAAAACACACACAGCCCATGGCTAATTATGTATTATAGGCTCTTAGATTTAAATTTTTCAATCATATTATTATCTGAAACTAAACCACACTGAGGGTGAAAGAAATCATTCTTTCACCAGTAAAAACCACCCACTCCTTTCAAAGGAAGAAAAACAACAGAAAATTTTTCTCTAGTTGCTACCAGCCAGAGAAAAGAAAGATGAAGCTTGGAAGTTTTGCCTATCTGCAGCATTAGATACTATGAAAATGGGGGGAAATGTAACGAAATAAATGTTACTTTGTGTTCCCACTACATTTAGTGTTTCATAATAACTGCAGTTGACCATTCACTATGTGCAGGATCTATTAAAAAATAATCTTTTATGTAAATTATTTCACGTAATTCTTATGACTTATAAAGTCTTTGTATACCCACTTCACAGATGAAGTATAACAGTCAAGTAACTGGCTCACATTTCAATAGTCAACGAGTAATGAAACTGCCATTCCAACCCAGGCCTACTGAGTCCAAATATGTTTCTTAACAACCATTCCCTGTGGCCTCCAAAGATGATGATGTGATAGCCAGTCATATACATTATGACTTCCTATCATCACAGAGAAGATACTTTGAAATTTGAAAAAGCATTTAATGTTAAAGTAATCTTTCTTTTCAAATATGTTGTGATAGTTATTGACAAAGAGGCAGAAACAAAGATGAGCTGTACTTAGACAACAAAACAGGCTTATTAGTGAATGTCTTGTGTCTTATTTTCACACTATGTAGGGTAGAAAACATGGAAGCAAATGTAAAGGCTCAATATTCATATAGATCGAAGGATTGAAGTAGAATCTATTTTTAAGAGCAAAATATTTTTTCTGCTTAAAAAAAAAACTCTGCCTCACTTATTTCTTTTTTGTTCTTCCTTTTCTTCAACTTTTATTTTAAGTCACAGGTACATGTGCTGGATGTGCAGGTTTGCTGCAGAGGTGAACGTGTGCCATGGTGGTTTGCTGCACAGATCATCCCATCACCTAGGTATTAAGCCCAGCATCCATTAGCTCTTCTTCCTGATGCCCTCCCTCCCCCCACCCCCAGAGCATATACTACCTCATGGCAAATGGCCTCCACCAGTCTTTTAAAAATTATTGCCAATCTCTTTCTCTTAAGAAAAAAGTGAAGGTGGACATGGTTGTGCACACCTGTAATCCTAGCTATCTGGGAGGCTGAGGCAGGAGGATGGCTTCAGATCAGGAGTTTGAGGCCACAGTGAGCTGAGCCATGATGGCACCGCTGCACTCTAGGTTGACAGAGAAAACCTCATCTCTAAAAAAAGAAAACTAGGTGTTGGGGTAAGGTAAGGGGAGAGGTAAGCAGTGTTAGTCTCTTAATTTTCTGCCTTTCCTTTTGTTTAGTTTTTTAAGAAACAACATAACATTAAAAAATACACTGACAAGTAAAAATGAAGTGTTGCTCAACTACCCTTTACGTTTTAAATTAGAAGATCTTCGGGAGAGAGAAAGGGTGGGAGAGAATGAAGAAGACATGTATGTCACTCTATAGTGGGTATATCAGATTTGCCAAAGTTATCAGTCACAAAGGAAGTGAAAGAGTAGCAAAGCTTTACCATAAGAGGAATAAAATCTCATCACACTTTCCTAAAACGTAGTAAAAACAAAGCCAAACCTGTAGCTAGAAGATCTGAGTATTATTTCTAGTTTATAGTTACCTATCATGTGATCTTAGGAAAGTTACCACTTTCCTTTTCTTTGAGTCTCAGTTTTCTACATTATAAAAAGGTGATGCTTACCCTGCCACTAAATGAAGATCAAATCAAGATAAGATAATTAACTGAACAATTGATCTGAATCTGCATCTAGAACAACTTCTGCCAGGATTCTTTCCATTATCTCAGCAAAAAATATGATTTCAGAATTTTTGTAGTTTGCACTTTGACCAAAGGTTTTTCCTAGTTTTTCTTTGGGTAAAGTGCGTCTTTTAAAGAACCCTAATATTAATGCATTTATACATTCTAAAAAGATGCATTTCATAAAGCCTTATAACCAAGTTTATTGATGTGTTGTTTATTTTATCTTATTTTGTTACACAAGACAGCAAATGCTGTCCTATGTAGATTATATTAATGGATCAAGAACTAGAAGGTTTCTATGGACTCATTGTAACCTTATAAAAGTCATCTTTTTACTCGAAATTTCTCATCTGTTTAAAGACAGTATATCCACCCTGTTCCTCCAAGAAGGTTGGTTGGAAGTTTAAAAATTTAACTGATGCAAAATGCCTTCAAAAGCTCCAAACACCTAGGAAATTAAACATATTCATATCTACATATGTAGATACAGTATCCCAATTTTCTGAAAATGTACTTTCAATAATGAAATAGTATCTAAGGTGAGATGGGGAGCAAATTACCATAAAGTGTGATTGCTGGTCACAGGGTTTTTTTCCAGCTGTTCAGATCCGTATCCTCAGAGTCAGATTATCTGTGGGTGATGAGATCTTAGGAAAACAGGCTTCTCATACATCCTCAAATCACATGAAACAACGTATATCCAGAATTCAGTGTAATATTTTATTGTTAGAAATAGCTATTGCAAGCCCACTAACCATCTTGGTAAACCAAGTAAGATTAAAAGGTGGTTGGGGATAATACATGATAAAGACGATAATGGTGTCTTTAAGGTCATAACCACAAAAAACAACCAATTGTTTTGGGCAGTTGTTCTGGGGTACAGGTTGTTTCAATTATTCTGTCAACGTTTCTGTGAGATAATTGAGACATGTATTAATATTCTGTTTATTGCTAATAATTGGAAAGCAAGAAAAGCACATGTGTTTTTCAAGGAGAGTTGAAATTTTTTTTTCTAATGGGTTCGAACCCCTTCTCATGCTTATTTAGAAACAGACTCTCTTATCCAAAGAAGCTACTTTTCCTAGAGAATTTTTATATTGTTGGTGCCAAGATAAAATATTGACTGGAAAATAAATTGACATGCTTTAAAACATCAAAGAGTCATAAAGGATCTTCTTTGGCAGGCAAGTGTTAGCATAAGAAGTGCTTGGAAAACCATTCTGGTTGTACGTCTGATAAACTGTTTGGAATGATGTACCTCAGTGAGTCTGACAAAAATCTAGAAGTTAAGTAATATAGAATAATTATATAAGTCAACTGCAGAAAAGTAACTAATTTAAATCCCCTTAGCGTTCAGGGTATCTATGGATTAATAATAATTTGCATCTTTAATGCCATAAGCAACCTAGGCAGCCTGAATTTGAACAAGGTCAATGATGTCATGATGTGCTTTTTTTTTTTCTTTGGGCATTCTTTTCCAATATTCCAATTTATTGAAATAACCCATTATCCTCTTAACTTAGTTGTCTCCAAAGCACTCTATAGTCTTTGTTGTTGTTTCTATTACTTCATCACTTCTATTTTGTCTCACTCTTAATGTGCTCAACATCCACTTCACTCATTTATTCTATATCTTCCTCTGAATCTTCTCCTAAGCCTTTTCCACTCTGCAAGAAGGTCACATAATTACTAATACTGTATGATTTAAGAGATACCCAGAAAGCTTCTTGCTTTATAGTATGTCCTTTAACAGCCTGCTATAAAGCCTAAAGTTACCATTTAAGAGTATTTTGTTAAGGTTAAGGGACTGCATCACCTGACATCTATTAAAACACACATGTGCTTATGAGGGTTAATTCATTTAATCATCTACTCAATAACTACCTGTTTTTTAAAAACAAGGCTATTACAATACATCCTGAATTTAGATCTAACATCATTGATGATGGAGTGTAGAGAATGAGTTAGAAGTTATTAAACTGGAGGTGATTAACACCACCACCAAGAATATAAAATATTTTTCAAAAAAAAAGAAAAGCTGACCTGAATTAGATGCCCACACAAAAGCCCTAGGCAGGCTCAAGCAGAGTGGGAATGTACACAGAGGAGGATGCCTGGTCAGAACAGAGACCATTCGAAGGGGAACCAAAATCTTTAAAAGAAAGTAGGGGTATGTAAGAGAAAATAGTCAGCAACTTCCCATCTTGTGGAGACCTATCTATGTTTTGGATAACACAGCTCACCTTGGCCTTCCGTGAACTCTAGCCCTCCCACTAGCCACAAGTCTTCAAGCACTCTCTCAATTCCCATTCCCAATTCCACCAGCAGAAAAATGTATATGCCATGCTGTCCACTCACTGCTTCATTGAATGATAATAGCTAAAGTGGACATTTAGGTTTTCATCCAAACATTGCACTGCCACACTGTTAATAAGACACCAGGGCTATCCAAGGCTATCCAGACATATGACACTCTAATAACAACTAATCTTTAATAAGACTTCATTCTGTGCCAGGCACTATACTAAATTTCCTACATGGACTGTTTTATTTAATCCTGACATCATTCCTATAAGAGCGTGTTCTGTTGTTCTTACACCACTGAGGAAAGTGAGGCATAGAGAGATTAAGTCATATTTTTAATCCATTAACCTTCTGTTTCTACAAGACAGAAGGTTTTAAAATGTAGCTTTCAGATTTCTAAAATATGCCTTTTCCATATCTCTATTTGGGTCATTATTCCTCCTTTAGGTCATTTAAGCAAAGCCCCCACGGGAGGCTTTCCCATAAGGAGAGACACACAACCCAGGCCATATGCAAAGTTAAATTCCTGCTGGGCTTTGTATATATCAAGGTCATGAGAGCAAAAGATGTGGTTGAGAAGCTGAGTTCCAGAGTTATTCTGTGTGATACCCTAGTAAAAACCTGCAGCACACTCTGGATCAAGATAAGATTCTCTACCTTACTCCCTGGCCCTTGATCTGACATTCTGTTCCCACCTTTTGGTCATTCTCGACCCCAGTTGAACTAGACATTGTTACTCAGCAAGGAAGATCCAAAAATAAAATTTGTCTATGTGTACTATTATTAATTCTTAAATAATAAAGGGCTGCAGGATCCATGACCTATGACTTGGATCACTTAAAGGAGACTATCATCTGTAACTCAGGCTAACCAAAGGGAGAAAGGAAATAATGTTTATCTCTACTAACTAGGGTAATAAATATTGAACAGAAAGGTTCTTGATTCCATTTTCTTCCTCATTCACCACATTGTACCAAGTTAAATAATCCATGCCGTAGGTCATTTAGAGACTTCGAAGCTCATGGTATTAGCCGCAAGTTTCTTAGGTGATGATATTATTATCCCCGCACTTCTTGAGATTTAAAATTTCCAGGAGGTTGGGAATCTTCAAGAGTTTACTATCCATCATTCTATTAGGAAGTAGAAAGAAAGTGAATGGAAGAAGCAGATAATAACTGATTAAATTTAGAAAAATAAACAGAATAATTTCTTTACTTGCCTTCAAAATGGACAAATCTTATTCCCAATGTCCTGTTTATCACAAAGTTTTAATAGACTTTTATCGTTTTACGCATTTTCTAATTTGATGATAATAGGTAGGCCAGAGTTATTAACAAGGCTCAGTAGTGCTCTGGGTATGAAATTCTGCCTCAGAGTGCTTGGAACTACTTAGATTTCTGTGAGAATTCCCTGCTTTCAGCTCAGCAGGATAGGTCATATAGCTTTCCTAACAAGCCACTACTTACCACTGAACATGGAGACTTCAAGATGTACTTAACCTTGATGGAGGGAAACCTTGTATCTAATAAAGAAGAATAAAAATTCCGAATAACTGCAGAGCACTGCAGCAGGCAAGCTGCAATTCCAGTCACATGAAACCTCTGTTTACAGTAAAATGATGATATGAATCACAATGACTCTCATATAAGGACTCAACTGCCAACCTACTGATATTCCATATGTTTATAATATATAATTTCACTTTCATACAGGCTTATTACACATATTAAAGCAATACTTTTCCTTGTACAGCCAAGACTCATTGATAAAACAATGAAGAGAACTAACACCCTTCCTAAATAAAGTTTCACCAATAGCATCGTATGTTAATGGACCTATTTCATTGTTAATGTGACTGACTGCTTATTGATTCTTGCAGGAATCCAGCAAGGGCTTCAGAATACAATTTAGTTTGGAGAGCTCTGGGTCCAACATCTATGCTCAATTACAACTTTCAGAAGGAGAGATCAATAAAATTTAAATTGCTTATGGTAATCACAACTTCAAATCATTGCGATCAACATAAGCAATCTGCTGACCCCAGCCAAGCTCCTAAATTGAAACTTGTAATGAGTGGTCATTTAGTTTGGGTCCATTCATATTATTTTGGAGGCAGGTGATGAACAATTAAAGATCAGCTGGCACCTTCTCTGCACAACATTCCCATCTTTATTCCCAAAGTATTAATATGCAGTAACCCTCGGGTTCACGCTTTTGCACTTCTTTAATGGGTATTCTGTATGAATAAGCAATTATATTTTCTATTAAACAATTTCAGTGTAATTGAATTAGCAGTTATAATATTGCTAGGGCAAGCAAAAGCTTTCCTAGGGAAAAATTAAGTGATATTGGGTAGTTCAAATTAATTTATAGAACTGAAAAATGTAACCAATTAAATAGAATTGCCTTCACCTCCCCCTCCTCCAAAATACAATTAAGCAGCACATTGTTTCAAAGAATATGTTTCAGAGCAATTTGTTTTCAATCATAATAGCTGTTTTTCATTCATTATGAAAAGCTGTCTATTATAATGAAAATTTCATAGGCAGTTTTCCTTGACAAAGCAGGTTGCAAGTTTAAACAAAGATAGCCTGCAGATTACTTCCTTGATAAGGAGTCACCTTAGAATTACATTTTAATAAATCATTGAAAATAAATCTTCTGCATTACAGCATGAAGGTTTAGAGAAAAAAAAAAGCAAATAGAGAGAAACTAATCAATGAAAATCTCCTGCTGCCAATATAATAATAGATGTACCAATGCTAATATATAAAGTGTATTACACTCACACACACAGCCAAAAAGAAAAATGTAAGATAAATATCACGGAAGTCAATTGTCACAAATGAGACTTGAGTAATAATCCCATCTTTACCATTCATCATTCCTACTGTGCCTCCTCTAAGCACTTTGCTGAATTATAAACTAGGGTATTTAGGCCACATTTTTTGCAGCCTAATAAGATGACCAACTTTGAATTAATACGACGATTTAGAGCACACTCCCAAGTTTCTTAAAACAAAATCAAATGTAAATGTATATACACATAAATGTAATGTACATGTTTATGAGCACATATATTTCTAAAAGAGTTTAGGACTATAACTGGAGTAATTCTAAATATTTAATAAGTATGCATTAGTAAGAATTTTGTAGTAAAAATATTTAGTTAAAGTGATGTCATTTATTTTATTAATGCCTGGATATGAGAAGACCCATGCAGAAACCATAAGTCTGTCTATACGAATTGTATTAAAAGGATGGTCCAAATTCTTTGAACAGTACAGGAACTTAAAATGCCTTTATGCATGGAGTGACAAGTCAGGTTTAGGACATGTGTGCAGTTAGGACGGACTGGAAGGAACAGAGTGAACCAAAGAGAGGGAGAGCTGTTAATGACTCTGCATTAGTCCAAGTTAGAGGGTGAACATTCAGATTAAGGAAGAAGTGGAGAAACAAATGCAAGTTATCAGTTTTCAGAAGCTGAATTGACAGAATTTCACATTGGATTGGCTGAGGAGAGAATAAGGATGAGGACTTCAGAATAGCTTGAGGTTGCCATTTTTAAAAAGCCCAAAGGTTGACGGTGCTTTTTATGAGTTAGAGAATATAAACTAAGGAGTATGTAGGGGAGGCGACTCAGTTTGTGTGTTAATTTATAATACTTCCAAAATACTGAAATAGATTAATGTTCCTGAACCCCCAACCTCTGTTGGAATAGTAGTCATTGAAAAAGACATTTATTGTAGAAATAACTACTGATGTTCCTTAAGTAAGTTTGTCTTTGCATATTCCTATCTAACTTTTAATTCAGTCCATGAGTTAAGCCCATTGTCTGAGAGGGTATGGCTTACGTACTTGGATAGAAAATTTTTGTGAGCTAATGATATAGCTATTTTAATATTAGAATTAAGATTTAAAACAAGTTTTTTCAAAAATTAATATAAATTACATTTTTTATTCAGCTTCTGACAACTAATGATTAATATTATAAATGATGGTTTGGGGCTACAGTGTATTTTATCTAACATTCAGAAAATATTTGACAATAATTTATATGCATTTACAAGAATTAGATACCAACTTTCTCCAATTGGGGAAAAATAGGGACACTAAATATTTCCAGAGTTTATAAACAAAAAGTATAACAAACTGTAACTAGCAGGTTTTTAATTTTTTTATTTTAAAATTATGGAGACATCCTGGAGCCTGGCACGATATCAGGCATGTAATAGAAACTCAATAAATGTTAAATAAACATGGACCTATATTTGACATAGAAAGTGGACACTTGCTCAAATATATCAAGGCAATTGCATATATATTTTAGCATCCAACAATTTTAACAAAAATATTTTTGCATTTAATAGTTCAGTATGACTCTTCCTATACACACACGTACACACACACCCCTAAGTAATTCTTGCATCATCTACTTTGTTTCAATAACTTACTGTTGAAAATTTTATGGTTATACACTATTAACAATATGATTCACATTTGAAACTTTTTGAAACAGATGATTGCAAAACACAAACTTTAGGAATAAGGAATTTTTTCTTGGGTTTCATGGCCATTATAAAGGTAACTTTCTTGTACAGATTTCTGAAATTCAAGATGTGATGAACCATAGCAATAGATGATGAAGTATTTCTCACACTAAGTTGCCTTGTCTATCCATGCTCAGGCATAGATTATTTTTCACTTGATGAGGCTTCTTGATTCTGCTGTTTCTTTTCATTCTTTAGCATCATCTACTTTATCCTCTGAAGACTCCCCTGTGCTATTCTGCATCTCCATGGACCCAATCCTTAATAAAACATAACTTAAAACTTTATCCAACATTTATTAAATACCTGCCAAGTGCTGTGCTAGGTGAAAAAAAAAAGTGAACTAAATTCCTTCTTATAACATTTCTTCTTCCTTGGTGAAATCAGTGGTTAAGAGTGATTGCTCCTAATAATCTAGTGGGCCCCTTACTGTGTGGCTTCTAAACCTCATTTTCTTCATTTATAAATGGAGATCAAAATAGTACTCATATCATAAATTTGTTGAGAGAATTTAATGCAATGTTGCCTACAAACTATTTCGAACAGCCTGAAATATAGCATGTGCTCAATTAATGTTGGCTATTATTTTTCAAACCGGTAGGTAGACTATTATGAAACTAGGCATATTTGATAGACTTACATCCTATCATTGTCCTCAAAATTCTATTGAAAATGCTTTCCTGTCAATTCCAAAGTTTTCATTTTTACACTTATTTGTTAATTATTTAATGCAGATTAGTTACTAATGATGCAAAATGAGTAAGATTTGTTTCCGGTACAAAATGTAGTTCAATAGCCTCTCTTCCTTCACTTTCTTCTTCATGTGAGATATCTGACACTGTCCTGCCCTGGTTCTCCTCAAATCTTCCCATCTCCTTCCTATTTTTTTTTTTTTTTTTTTTGGTCTACTTAAACTTACTGATGATTTTTTACATTAATTACAGGTTTCATTGACAGTTCAATTTTGATGCCTTGAATTTTCCCTTTACCCACCCCTGCCTAAGGAACATTTCTACTCACATGCTTGACATATTTTCCAGTGGAAATATTATGTCTAAAATGATTTATCTCTGACTTCTTCTTCCTCTACATTTCTACAGGTTATTCTGTGATGTCAGAAATCAAATATGTGAAACAGCTTGTCATAGTTGAAAGGAAAAAAGACTTTCTGGTCAAATAAACCAATCTGAATCCTAGCTATGTAACTTATTATTGGGTGATTTAGGTAGATTTATTTAACATCTTTCTCTTCTTCCTTATCTTTAAAATGGGAATAATGAGACCTACCCTCTAATATTTCAATAAATATAAATTGAAATAGTATAAGTAGAGTATTTTGTACGATGCCCTCATTATTTAAGCATCACTAGAAGGAGAAGAAATAAAGAGAGATTAAATTCTTATTTTTTAATAATTTAACATATTTGTTCTCGAGAAGCATCCAGAGTTTCCCCATAAAGTATGTGAAATATGTAGTCCGAATCTTAAAATCTTATTTAACAATGTAATTTGCCTACCAGGAAAAAATAGTTCCTAAATGAAATCATTTGCACAAGTACCCTATTGATCAGCAAGTTGAAACCTAGGTGGTGGGAAGCGTATTGTGTTTGAACTTAGGAATCTGAATCCCAGTCCTAGCTCTGCCACTGGCTGTGTGATCAGCGGGTAAGTCACCTGATTCCTCTGGGCCGGGGCCTTCCCATCTGAAAGTCGTATAGGTTTCTAAAGTTCCTACCAACTCTAACTTTCTATGTTAAATATCCCTTTTCTTTCAAAGTTAACCTTATGCTTTGTGTTGAATTTTGTCCCCCAAAGTCTACATGTTGAAGTCCTAACTCTCATGTCAGAAGGTGGTCTTATTTGGAAATACGGCTTGTGGCAGATATTATGTTAAGATGAGGTCATTCTGGGGTAGCATGGTCCCTGATTCACTATGACTGATGTCCTTATAAGGAGGGAATTTGTAGACAGACACACACATGGGGAAAATGCCAGGTGAAGATGAAGGCAGAGATGGGGGTAAGCTTCTACAAGTCAAGGAACATTAAAGATTGTTGGCAAATCACTAGCAGCCAGTGCAGAGGCATGGAACAGACACTTCCTCACTGTCCTCAGAAGAAATCAGATCTGTCAACACCTTGATCCTGACATTTATCTTCCAGAACTTTCAGAGTTTCTGTTAAGCTAACAATTTTATAATACTTTGTTACAGCAGCCCTAAGAAACTGATATACCTTATTTTATAGTTAACTAAAATTGCTGAGCTTTTTTTATTATATAAATGTATGTACATATTTATGTATTTGTATGTATGTATAAATGATGTAAAGAACACTACCAGAATATTCATTTGATTGACTTGTTGTTTTAAGTAGACTGCTGGTTGAAATATGAAACAATTAAACTTGGAATCCAATTACTGAACATTAGAGTCTCAAATCCAGAATAAATGTTAAGGAAAAGCTTCAGAATTTAACAGCTTTTTAGATCAGGAAGGTCCTAAACATATTTCCTTCTCTTTGAAGTCTAAAAGGACGTTGCTATCTCCACATTGCCTCTCTCAGTTTTTAACAACTCCCTAAATGGGTTTACTGAGCTCATGGGAAAAGTCGAAGTTTTCCCCATCAGTGTTATTGATTCACATCACACTGGCTTGTTGCCTCTGTGGAATTTTGTTTTTCTTATAAGACTACTTTTCTCATTTGCTTTGCATTTCTTTTAGTGTTTTCCTTCATGAGGATGTGAACCCTGTTAAATTAAGGTTGGGAACACTTTAATCAAATTTAAGAAAATATATGTTGACCAATGCCTGAAAAACAACCTGGCATGTATCTTTTTATCCTAAAGAAAGACCATGATTGATAATTTAGGCACATCTTTTTATAAAACCTTCCTCTAAAAACCACTAGGACTGCTATTAGTTTAAAAGATCCCAGTTTAAGGCCAGAACATTTTAATGCCCTGTAATTCACTGAAACATAGTCACGGATGCTTCTGTTTGGAAAATATCTTCCGAATATTTTTTAAAACATTTTTTAGTTTAAATAAATTTACCATAGTAATTAAAAATATCACCTCTAAAGTTAAACTAGACTGGGTATCTTGACTGATAATACCAAACTTGCAATGCTGTTGTGAGGATTAATGGGATAAATACTGTCAGATACTTAACATAGTACTTGGAACATAGTTTCGAGTGTCTCAATACAAGTATCTTAAATAGTTTTGAGCTGCTCAATACAAGTTCTCTGTTGTATTCTTTAGTAGTAATAATATCGCCAGCTTTGAGTCTTATCAGCAATGGAAAATTTCAGTTTAGTGGATACGGTGATCATGATGGCAAGCAAACAGTTTCCATTTTTTTTTTAGCCACTTTCTAGAGACACAATCTAATTTGAGCCTCTGAATACAAGGAAGTGAATTTGAGAGCATCCACTAGTATATGATGTGGCAATCTTGCTATCTACAAAAACATAGGGTTCTCTTAGGACAAGACCAATATATGACACAGAGATGTTATAGGAAATAAAGATATCAGCCATAATCAGTTCCTTCTAATTGGCTGTCTTATAGAAAGACAAAGTAAAGACTTTGCAACTCTCTACAGTTCTCAGTATTTTACACACTGCCCACATTTAGTTCCTCTGTCAGACCTGCCATTTTATGTGTAATATAATACTGCTTAGGGTTATCAATCTTTAAAAAAGTATACCATTGCTTTATAGCCACTCCTGCTTTGCAATACAAATGACATAATTACTTGCTCTAGCTGGAGGGGGTCCAGTTCCTCAAGTTCATTTTTTAAATGCAAATCTTATTAAGTATTTTATCCTAAAATGGCTAATGCAAAAAGGGCAGTCCTAGACTAAGATGGACAACATGCCTAAAAAATAAATACTAGGAGAATAATGAAACCTGTATTAAATCAGAGTACTGGAAAACCAAATTGATTACTTATTGAAATATGTTAACATGGTGTAATGGGTAACTGCCAAAGTCAGATATGCAATAATATTACATGAATCATTGTCAGATAACCACAAAGGTTTATAAGAGCAATAAGAACTTATAAAACTTTTTCCACCAAAATTTAGATGCTCATATAAAAATATAGGTAGTGATCTGTATATCATATAGTTTAGTTAAAACACCTTTTTTGTTTTTTACAGGTTGTCTTTTTAAAAAAATTCATACAACTGTTGTCAACTAGAATAATGGGGAGTTTTTCTATAAAATCTTTCAAGAAACTTTTAAGACTGCTAAATGGCATTGCCTCTACTCAATTTATTTTAATATTTCAGCTATGGAACAAAGTCTTTTCGAGAATTCCTTTTTATTTTGAAATATGTAATGCATAAAAAGTGTATTTTGTATATCTTTGCATGTGTATAATATTATATGTGGACAGTTTAAAGGATAGTAAAAATAAATCTCCCTATGCATACCACTGTTTTAGCCTCATGGGACCTGGTTTTTGTCTTTGGAGCTATCTAAGTGAAACAATACCTATTCGGAGATTGCTTTAATCTTGAAGCTATACTGAAAATAAATTGTTTGATTGCTTTAAGATACAAGTTTCTAGAATGTATCCACCACCTATAGTTAAAAGAAAAATTGTTTCAAAGTCCAATTCAAACAATTTACAATGTAATTTTGAAAACTGAAATGATACTTATACATCTGTTGACTGCTTACAAATTACACAGCATTTCAGTTATTGTTATCTTCCAGGTTGCTTATAATTCTAAAAGAGAAAATTCCTAAACAGTGTTTATTACTTTCACAGCATTTAAATAACAGTAAGGAAAAGCTGAAGCAGAAAACCAACTCAAATTCAGATAATTGTACTAACTTTGAGCTATGGATTTGGTCCTTTATGTCTCAGTTTCCGTGTGTGACACACACACACACACACACACACACACACGGAATATATATATTTGAAACCATCCTAACCACCTTGTAGATTCACAAGATATTTGAATATTTTGTCTTCCTGATCAAACAGAGCTCAACAAAGGGGGAAAATCCCATTCACTCATGCTGGGAAGAAAGTGACTTCATTAGCACATCATAGGGGTGCCCCTTTGAAAGCGTGTTAAATTGTGTTAACAGTTTGGTTAAGAGGTGGGAGTGTGACTGGTTTAACTTGTCTCATTAATACACTAGTGTGACTCTGAGTTAGATTTTGCAAGCCTGTTACAGTATTTTCTCACTCCTCTCCCTAGAATTTCTTACACTTTCTACCTCTCAGCTTCTGACTGTTATCAAGGCTCTGCTCTTGAGTGATTTCTAGCCCTAGGACTCTTCCTTTGTTCCAGTCATCAAGAACTATGAGTGGCTCATTTTCCCAAGGAACAGCCATTTCATTGTATTTTGTTGTTTCAGCAGCCCTTTGTCTTCCTCTTGAAGGAGAAATGAACCACCATGCTTTCCAGAGAGGCAGGCACTCAGGGAAGCATGTTGCTTTATGTGATGAGAGATGTAGAAGGAGGCCCAAGTGACTGGACACAGACACCCTAAGGGTTATCCGTGCCACCAATAATTAAGTTCTTAGCAGCTGATTACTTTCTGTTGCTTAGATGCAAAGCAAACAGAAATGTCGTACACAGGATAAAAGCCAAAGAGCTGAGTACGTGTAAACCTCTTTTAGAAGATTTATTACATGTCACAATGTGGCTATAACTTATTCTCATCTGTCCCTCTTGGCACTTACCAACAGTGATGAAAATGGAGAGTCTTTACTCAGGGAACTCTTGACTGCATTACTATTAAATTATTTGCATATTGGTAGCACAGAGGGATCCTAGGATGGCAGTTTTCCAAGTTTCATTACCCTAACCCTCACCACTCAATAAAAGTTCCCACAATTCCAATGAGGTGGAGAGAAAACTGCAGAGCTATTTGCCTTTTGAGTATTCTCACTGTTAACTAATGAAGAATGAAGGTGAATGGTGCTAAATGGGAGAGTGGAAGAATGGAGGGATAGATGGATGAGGGGAAGGACTCAATTGTTTATTAATGGAGCTAATTATGTGGTTCTTTTGGGGCAAAATTTGAATAAATGAGTACAATTTTATCATAAAGCCACAGGGCCCCCTATTGGCATCACAATATAGTTGATCTTGCTTATTGCCATTCTGTTTTGATGAACAATTACATGGAGCATTTATTATGTCACAGACAAGCAGACAGCCATGGATTTTTCTTCATCCAATTGTGCACCCTTCACTAACTATGAAGCATATCCACCTGGACATGTATTACTGTATACTCACCTTAACAACAGATATGGTTTGAGTGTGCATCCCGTCTTAAATGTTGAAGTGTAATGCCCAGTGTTGGAGGCGGAGCCTGGTGAGAAGTGTTTGGGTTATGGGGCAGATCCTTCATGAACGATTTAGCACCATTCACTTGGTGATGAGTGGGTTTACTTGAGATCAGGTTGTTTAAAAGTGTATGGCACCTCTCTACTCTCTCTCTTGCTCTGCTCTTGCCATGTGATACACTGACCTCCCGTTTACCTTCTGCCATGATTGTAAGTCCCCTGAGACCCTCACAAGAAGCAAATACTGGCAACATGCTTCCTGTACAGCCTGCAGAACTGTGAGCCAATTAAACCTCTTTTCTTTATAGATTGTCTAGCCTCAGGTATTTCTTTATGGCAATGCAAAAGAATGGCCTAATAGAACAACTAAAGTTACATAGAGTTCAACATAAGTCTGCATAGCATCATTATTCTTCCTGTTTCACTAGGATTAAAATTACCAACATTTTTATGGAAATTCTTGTCATTGTTAGCTCAACTTTTAAACATCTAACCTTTCCCCTCTCTTCTTATAAATGATATCTCTTAAAGTACATATATGCCTTTCAGACCAACGGGGATAATGTTTCCTACTTCACTCTTTCATGTGGAATCTCCCAGCCTCCTCTTTCATTAACACAGTCATTCATTGCATTTGCAGGATAAGGATAGCTTGGGGTGGAGTTGGAGAGAAATAAAGGTCCTCCAAAATCCTCTACTTCACAAAACCATCCCAATTTAAACAATCGCTATAATTATGTAAATAAGAATAGAGTCAGCCAACATGTGTTTGAAATCATCAATCTGATGATTTTTATTCATCTGTAGCACAGACTTTAAATTTTAAAAGTGTATTTATGGAGAAATGCCACCTCTATACAAGTCTTCTGAATTTGCTTTCAACCATAATTTTGCCCCAAATCTCCAATGCTATGAAAATTCTGGAACCATTACTGTTTTTCTTCTACCCTGACATTTTTTGAATTGATATTCTCATGTGCATCAGAGCAGCAAAGTCTTAAGCCTGCCCTTGCTTAGCTGATGGCTGAATTAACCCTATCCTCCAGATCTATCCTGTTTTGTATTTTAAGCAGTTGGTCTGAAACCCAACACTTCTACTCTTTCAAAAATTCTTCATCACTGAACCTTAATTCTTGACTCACCCACAAATCCATACAATCTCTTCCTTGTTAATTATATAAATTATAGGAGAAATTCAGTAAATATTTGTTAATTTGAAGGACAATAATGTTTAAATAAATATTTATGTTTCTTCTTTTTTTTTTTTTTTGTCTTTTCTTCACTGTCTTACTCATTGTCCTTTCAGTATTGCTCTTTTCTCATTTTAAAATTTAAAATGTTTAACATTTTTCTCTCTTTGGCCTTTTTATAAGCTTCATTGGATATCTCGACAACTTGTACAGTGTCTTTCAACTACTACCATACATAGATGACTCCCAATGCCTACTCAGTGTATTCATCAGGACATACCAGATGTCCAGATGCATCTCAAATGCAACGAATTTATTTATTCAGCAATCATTTATTGAGACTTCCAGCTCCAACCCTGATACAGTTACCAGCTTTAAAATTAAGTTCTCACCATAAGCAATTAGAAAGTCTGGAAAAATATATAAAGGAACTCTTTGTAGGCTTTAGACAGCAACAGAGGCCTACAGCCCATGAAGAAGGGGAGGCCCATGGGTGAGCACCATAATCTTTCACCAGGACCTTGAATATCTGAGCTGCGCAAGTGTCAGGAGAGCCTCCAGGATGCCTGGCTGAAAGCGGCTGCTGGGAAAGTATATAGAATGCTCAATTAAGTCAAATCTATTATGCCAGGCTTGGGGCTTTGCTAGGAATCCCTGGTACCCTGACATATGAGATCAGTCAGATGCACCTATTCACCCAAAGATTTGGGTTCTCCAAAGTTTTCTAAATCCTTAGATCCTGCAGAGATAGTGCATCCTTCCTTTTTCACAGCTACCCTTCTTGCATATAGGAAAACACTGCAGAGTCCTCTCTCCCACAAGACAACAGGGTCACCTTCAGGATTTTCCCTCATCTCATCTCCTAAATGTTAGGCCCAAAATTTGGGTTAAATTATATGAAAAGCAACTCAAGGTTATACCAGACCTGAGTGGTGAGGAAAGAGACTATACCCCCAAAAGAGCTTCAATGATTAGCCAGCATATTTGGGAAAGAGCCAGCATATTTGGATAAACAACTGGTTTTAAGAGTTTTGATCAAGGAGGCAGGACATGAAACTAGATAAAGGAGAGTCTACTGATTTAGAGCCATTCTCTCAGGATATCAGGACATGGGATTTAACACTTGACAAGGACTGCAGGGAAAGGCATAAATTTTCTGCTATGGCATCTCTTAGAAGTCCGGGGAAAGTGATGATCCATGCTGAGTAAAGTTGCATTACTTGAGTCGCTATGGCAGACTGTGGAGAAAGGAATAGAGAAGCTTAGGGAAATAGGCATGCTGGAAAGACTATATGATGTGAGGCTAGAAGACCCACAGAGGATTATATTGTTCCATGGGAAGGCCTAGAGAAAGTACCACTTAAGAAGGCCATCAGTAGTGTACAAGGGAGAGGGACACCAGAATCAACAAGAAGTTCAGTGGTGGCTCTGTTCCCCAAGCCACAATGGCTGATAGGAGGGGCTGTCACAGAGATTTTGTTTGCCACAGAACAACTGGAATCAATAAAGGCTAAGTAGCAGCATTTAACCATCAGGGGCCTGGGAGTCTCAATTAACACAGGACTGGTAAGGTTGGAGTGGTAAGGAAGGAGGCATGACTTTCTGGAAGTTGTGGAGATGTTTAATAGAATACAGCATCTCTAAATACAAATAAATGAACAGCCAAAACATATCTCTTAAATTATATAATCAAAAGAATGCAGGAATGACTCCTCAAGAGGCTGAAGATGGCTACGTTGATTTAAAAAAGTCATGGTCATTTCTCCATTTCCTGGACCTGAGTGAGGTTTCAGACCTACAATCTGTCAAGTGAAAAGATGACTATATCCCAAGAAGAAAAGATTGCAACACTTGGACAAACATATATTGAAATAATTTCCTTAGTCACTCTGCAACTGGACCTCTAGCTATTTGTTTGGATAATTATACACTGGGCAAAGAAGAATATCCAGATATTGCTATTGGTCATTTGGACATGGGCACTAATTCGATATTGATATTTGGAGACCCAAAATGTCAAAGTTAAAGTGGAGTCACACAGAGGGGGTATAAAGCAAATGGTGCTCTGGTCAGATTGGATTAAGTGGTCCCACTAGGTCCACAAAACCATACTTTGGTGATTTCCCCAAATCCCAAATGTGTAATTGGTTTTGACATACATGGCAATTAGAGTAACTTTCACATTATTACCTTGGCCTGTGGAGGTAAAAGTTACAATTTTAGGAAAGATCAAGTAGAAAGATCTGAAACTAATACCCATGCCAAGTTACTAAGTTGAAGCTAATATACTTCTGAGGATATGAAGAATATTAGTGTCATCCTTAAAGATTTCAGGTTTGGTGTATCCTGCTGTAAGTAGTCCTTGCCCAAACTAGATAGATACTGGGGGAATAACTTCAGGTTACCACAAATTCAAACAAGTACTAGCCGTAATTATAGCTGCCATGTGACTGTAACATCTTTGTGAGAACAGAACAAAACGACCTCAGGTACCTGGCATGGGGGCATTGATATAGCGAATGAATTCTTCACAATCTTCATCAAGAAAGAGGACCAAAATAGTTTGCATTTACATGGAATGGATAATATACATTTACACTTTTGCCCAAGGGCTATGTTTAACTCTCCTACTTTTTCTTATAAATATAAAGAGATCTGGATTTTACATAGACCATCACGTTGATCAATTGCATTAATGACATCATATCATTCTTAGAATGCAAAGTGAACAAGAGATGGCTAGCATGCTGGAGGATTTGGTAAAGCACATGAGACCTGGAGGGTAGAAAATACATTATATCTTCAATGGCCTATCAACTCAGCAGTGTCTAGTGCCTAACATAAGGGATATGCCAGTACAATCTCACCAAAGCAAAAGGCTAATTGCTACATCTTACATCCCCTGCCACAAAGAAGGAATTACAATCCCTACTAGCATTTTGGATTCTAGAGACAAAACACATTCCACACCTAAGAACATTGCTCTGGCCCAACATAGTATGTGACTTAGTGAGCTGATCTTGGATGGGGCCTAGAGCAGAAAAGGGCTAGACAGCAAGCCCAGGATGCTGTACAAAAAATCCCTGCAGTTTTCTACTCAAAATCAAGCAGACTTTATGACTGTGGAGGTTTCAGCTGTGTTAAGAAAAAATACAGTATGGATTTTATGACAAGTCTCAGTGGGAAAATCACAATTCAAGTCACTTGGGAAAGCCATGCCATCTACACAAAACAAAACAAAACACTATATGCCCTTAGAAAAACAGCTTCTAATATGCTACTTGGACCCATGGCTTAACCATGAGTCTGTCTGAAACTGTCCATGAGCTCACTTCTGTTAGACCCATCAAGTCATAAAGTCAGGTGGACCCTGCAGCAATCCGTGATAAATTGGAATTATGTGCCCTAAGCAGGAACAAAAGGTATAAGTAAATTACATGAGCAGGTTGTCCAGAACCATGTGTCACTCACCACTGTTGTACCAGCACTCCCCCTTCAGCTTATGCCTATGGCCATGTGAAACATTCTACATAACCAGCTGAAGGAGGGAGAAAAAGCCCGAGCTTGGTTTATGGATGGATTGACTTTGTATGTGAGGATAAGCTGAAAATGATGGTGTCTGTATTGAAGTCACATGTAGGAGTTACTTTGAAAGATATTGTTGAGACAAAAAAATCTTCCCAATAAGTGAAGCTTTTTGCGGTGCTTATGTCTATGCACATTTTGGCAAAGGAAAAAGTATTCTGAGTTGAGGTTACATAATGAATTCATGGGCAGTGGCAAATGGCTTGGGCAGCTGATCAAGGGATGATGAAAGTGGACTGGAAGATCAGAGACAAAGTGGCCTGGAGTAAAGGCATGTGCGTGGATATATAAGATTTGGTATAAGTATAAAGACCTTTATAACTTAATACACACAGAAGCCTCCAGCCATGGAAGATGCACTAAAAAGTCAAGTAGACAAAAAAGAAATATCAGCCAATTGACATGTCAGCCTTTGTCATTATCCACTTCAGTGTTGGTCCAAGCAAACAAGGATTGATCAGAGTGGCAGATATTGAGACTATGAGCTGAACATCATGGAATACTACTCACTAAGGCTAATCTGGCTATTCCTATCTGACTGATCAATCAGCCAACGACAACACAGATAAAAACTATAGCTCTGTTTCTCAGGAAGAATACAACCATTTAGTGGCAAGTTGACAACTTTTGGATCCTCCTATCTTAAAAGGGCAGTGACAGTTTTCTTGTTATGGATTTGAATTCTGCCTGCAGAGCTTCAGTCAGTACCATTATCTGTGGGTTTATAGAGTGTCTAATTCACAGGTATAATGATTAAAATAATCCAAGATGGAAGAATCGAGACCAAGAGAAGAGAAATAAAGTACTCTGGAATGGACAAATATATGGATACATATGAGACTGTTGGCCAATTAGAGCCACAATTGTAACAATTTGGGAGTTACTTTCTTCCATTACAATTAAATGCATGAAATAATAGTAAAACGAACAACAAACAAAATGATGAGAGATATTCAATGGAGTACAACTAGTAGAAACAGTTAGCATTGTTTACGATGTTGTAAAAATACTAATTTAATGTATACTGTAATAAGTTAAGAATTTCAAGAGTAACCACAAAACAACGATACTAAAAGTTATAACCAAAAAAAGAGCTAGTAGAGGAGATAAAATAAGGAGCAAAAATATTTTACTAATACAACAGAGCAGGAAAAAAAGATTAAGGAATAATGAGCAGATGGGATGATAAAAAACAAAAAGCGAGATTTTAGACTTAAACCTAACTATGTCATAATTACATTACATGCAAACTGACTAAACATTCCTACTAAAGGAAGATTTAGATATATTTTAAAAGGTCAAATTATATGTTATTTTCAAAAAACTTACCTTAAACATAAGTATGAGTTAAGCTGAAAATAATTGAAAAAAGGCATTCCAAGCAAATACTTAGCCTAAGAAAGATACTATTGCTAAATTAATATTGGACATAATTGCATCAAAGTTAAGAAGTAGCACAAGAAAGAGACATGTCATAGAGATAAAACGGTCATAAACAAGAAGATATATAACCCTAAACTTGTATGGCTCTAATAATATAGTTTTAGAATATATAAAACAAGAGTTAACAAAACTAATAAAGGCAGGCATATATGCAGTTAAAATTGGACATTTTAACACACTTTTCTCAGTAACTGAGTGTATAAGCAGGTAAAAAATCAGTAAGGATATAAAAGATTAGAACAATACTACACATCAAATTGATTTAATTGATGTATATAAAACACTATAATATTTTAACCCAATTGTCCCAATAACTGATAAAAACAAGCAGACCAAAAAAAAAAAAATCAATAAGGCAGACCCAGAATAGCCAACACAGCGTTGAAAGAGAAGAACAAAGTCAGAGGACTGACGCTACCCTACTTCAAGACTTATTATAAAGCTATAATAGTGAAGACATTGTGGTATTGGTTAAAAGAATAGACAAGTAGATCAATGGAACAGAATAAAGAGCCCAGATCCCAGCTGATCTTTAACAAAAGAGGAAAGGCAATGCATAGAGAAAATAAAGTCTTCTTGACACAAAGTTCTTGAACAAATGGACATCTGCATGCAAAAAATAAATAAAGACAAAGATCTTAAATCCTTCACAAAAAAGTAAGTGAAAATGAGTCCCAGATGTAAATGTAAACCACAAAACTGTAAACCTCCTAGAAGATAAAATAGGAGAAAATCTAGATGACCTTGGGTATGGTGATGACATTTTAGATACATCACCAAAGGCACGATTCATGAAAGAAATAATTGATAAGCTATACTTCATTAAAATTTAAAACTTCTGCTCTATGAAAGACAGAGTCAAGAGAATGAAAAGACAAGCCACACTCTGTGAGAAAATATTTGCAAAAGATACATCTAGTAACATACTCTTTTACAAAAGATACAAAGAAAACTTAAAGCTCAACAACAAGAAAATGAACAACCCTATTAAAAAATGGGCAAAACATCTGAACAGACACCTTACCAAGGAAAAAAGAGAGATGGAAAATAAGTATATGAAAAGACACTCCATATTATGTGTTATCTGAGAAATGCAAACTTCAAAAACAATGAAATTCCACCACACACGTATTAGAATGCCCAAAATCCAGAATATTGACAGCACCAAATGCTGCTGGGGATGTGGAGCATTGCCAGTGGAGAGGCAAAATGGTACAGCCACTTTACAAGACAGTTTGGCAGCTTCTAACAAAGCTAAAAACACCCTTATGATATGATCCTGCAATCCCTCTCCCAAAGGAGTTGAAAACATGTCTACACAAAAACTTACATATGGATGTTTAAAGCAGGGTTATTCACAATTGGCAGAACTTGGAATCAACCAAAATGTCCTTCAGTAGGTGAACAGATAAATGAACTGTGATGACACACCAAGACAATGGAGTATTATTCAGCACTAAAAAGAAATGAGCTATCAAGTCATGAAAAGACATGGAGGACACTAAAATGCATACCACTAAGTGAAAGAAGCTGATTTGAAAAGGCTACATACTGTGTGATTTCAACTATATGACATCCTGGAAACAACAAAACGATGGAGACAGTAAAAAGTCAATGATTGCTAGCAACGGGAGAGGCAGATATGAATAGGCAGAGCACAGAGGATTTTTTAAATGGCAAAACTATTCTTTACAATACCATAATAGTGGGTAGATATCATAACACATTTATCAAAACCCATAGACTATACACCACCAAGAGTGAATCCCAATGTAAACTATGGACTTTGGGTGATAAGGAACTGTCATTGTAGATTTATAGATTGTAACAAATGTATCGTTCTGGTGTAGGATGTTGATAGCAGAGGAGGTTATGCCTGCATGGGAGTAGGGTGTATGTGGGAAATCTCTTTATCTTCCACTCAATTTTGCCATGAATCTAAAACTGCTCTAAAAAATAAAGTAAATTATAAACGAGAAAGAAAGACAATCTGCACCTGAGAAAATATATATGTGTAGTTTATACAGGTGTCAAAGGAATTGTATCCAAATATATAGATTTCCAACAAATCAGTAGGAAAAAAAATAAAACGTATGTAAAAGAATTAAAGAGGTGGTTTACAAAAGATAATATCCAAATAGCTAATAATGACTAATTTGCTAACATTATTATTTATTAAAGAAAAGCAAATTCAATCTATAGTGAGATACGATTATATAACCACCAGAATGGCTAAAAATAATGGCAAACAATAGCAATTTTTGGCAATAATGTGGAGAAACTAGAACTCTCATATTTAGCTTTTGAGTATATAAATTGGCACAGCCACTTTTAGTAAATAAAAACCAATTCTACAACTCAACAATCCAATGCTTAGGTATACACTCAAGAAAAAATAATACAAAAGTCCACAAGCAATAATTAGGTACAAAAATATTGGTAGTAATTTATTCCTAATAATTGAAAACTGAATAGCTTTTGTGCTCATGAAGAAGAGAATGGATAAATAAATTATGGCATATTTGTGCAATGGAATTCTACACCAGAATGCAAAAGAATGAACTACTGATACATGCAATAGCATATATAAATCTCAAAAACATTATGTTGAGTTAGACAAAAAAGAGTAAATGCTATCTGACTCCATTTATAGAGTCCATATGGAGTTCAGGACCAGCAAAACTAATTCATTCCATGAAAATCAGAATAGAAGTTACCTCTAGTGGCAGGGAGAAGGTATTGGCTAGAAAGGAGCATGAGGAAACCTCTAAGAAGTTGGAATTATTGAGTGGCTGTCACATGGAGTATCCAAACATAAAAATTATTAAACTCTATACCCAAGGTTTATACACTTTACCGTGTGTGTGTGTGTGTGTGTGTGTGTACACACACATTTCTTAATATAACATGAAAAATACACATGCATAAAAGCAATCATTTATTCATCACTTACAATGTGTTCATCATTTTATCTGAACTTCTACTCTGTTTAAATTAGGAATTACAAAGATGAATAAATATCCTAACCCCCAGACTGTTGGTTGAGTTGAGAAGACAGCTATTTAACCAGAAATGTTAGAACATCACACCATAAATGCAGCTCCAGAGTCATTTTAATGTTGCTGTGGAAATATCCAGAATGAGAACAACTACATTTTCTGGGAGCTGATAGAAAAGGCTTTGCTGAAGAACCAATTTTGAGCTTTGATGTTAAAATGAAACAGGAGAGTGCTGGAGAGGGAGTTAAGTGGAGGTGGAGTGGGACTTGGTATTCCAGATAGATGAAATAATATATAAAAAGGTGAGATTCAGAATATATGAGTAAGGTTTCTAATTGCCAATTTAATTAATGAAGCAGGTTGTGACCAGATTACAAAGGGCTAAATAATTTAACAGTAATGATTCCTAGGTCCATGTTGGAAAATTGTGGGTATATCTAAATCAACTTGGAGAGTTCTTTAAAACACACAAGTTACTCCAGAAGTTTTCATGCAGCTTCTACCCCTCCACCTTGAGAAATATTACCATAAGGAACCACTATAAGTGACAGTATATCAGGCACCACCGGTGTTTGGGGACAGAAAGGAAGATTAACAATCAGTGCTCTAGGGCAAGGCTATGGTGAATCAAGAAAGAACAGCTGAAGACCTCATCAAAGGTAAAGGCAGAATTTTCAAGCAATCTTTGAATGAAACATAATTAGAGTCTGATTGGAAGTTCAAGATAAAGCCACTACTCCAAACATAGAAGATATTTTCCTGGTACATTTTTTTCTGGGTTTCCATCTTCTTACCACATTGGAATAGATACTTCCTGAAATACCTATTCTTAGTAAAACAATATTGCATTAATTATAAGTGCAATGAGAATCTTTCTAAAAGTGTACATTTTTAATGTCCCCCATGTCATACTTTGTATCCAATAAATGCAACTTTAAAATAGTCCTCTGGTTTTGTGACAGGGATCTATGCAATCATAACAGAATATAGATAGTTTTCTATCTGGCTTTTTTTTTACATGTCTTACTTTTCCCATACAATTTATATTACACTAAGAAGTTGGAGATTCTTCACCTTTCATCTATAAAATATTCTGTGTTGTCAGACTCTTTGAGCTGTACATTTGACAGGCTTTCATGTTCCATCTTTCCCATTAAAAATCTGCACCATGAATAAATACTGCCCCCAGTAGTTAGCTAAAATAGTATCCTGCCACCTTTCACCCCCTTTGCTCACAAAGTAATCTAAACCTAGCACATTAAGGGAGGGATCAAAGTGATGTTGCTGTTTTATGTACAGTAGGTGCAGCCAGCTCATTTGTGAGTTACCACTCTCTAGGGCAAAGATAAGACATGCAAACAGTTAGTTGTGGCCTTTCACCCACGAAAATCGAGTTTATAGTGAAATATGTGTGATGCACAAAAGAGATAAATAGGAAGAAATGAAGAAATCAACATAAAGAAGGAAACGAAGCCGAAACTAGACAAGATTTAAACATTTTCTAGCTATTAGAATGTCACAGATTTTATAAGGAAGAATTACAACAGAATTTAAATATCCTTCTATGAGCAACCATCAGGAATAGGTCATATAAGCTCTGTCCAACAAACACAGGGCAGATGAGATATAATGTAATCTCTATTCATATGTTAACCCCTAAAATCACGCTGCTAAGCAATGTCTGAAACCCTTTTTCTAAATTTGAATCTGATTCAGCTCCCAAATTATGAGCTTCATCACCATAGAGTCTAGTTGGAACATCAAACATTGTTCTTTGAAGGAAGAAAATAACTCCCCCACTGTCAATGAAATTTTATCCCAGTGGCTGAGGGTTGCATTTTTCATTGTAAAGCATATTTTGCTTTTACTTTTGTCCTCCTCTCCTTTTATAGAAAAATCACATTAAGGCCAGACAGGATGTAGGTTGCACATGTCCAGCCACTATAGTGAAATTCCGTAAGAGAAATGACAAGGATGACTAAAGCCGGCAATGTATCTTTCTTGCCATATATCTTTTGAAGATGTCTTCAGATTTGTGCCATATAGTTGATTTTACAAGCTGTGGAGCACTGCACTATATTTAACTTAATATTGTCTTCCAAGATCAGGTAAAAGCTTTTTTTAAAAAAAATTTACTGTCCCACAGAGGTAAGCCCAGACGTGCCTTAAAACTATTCTTAAAACTATGTGGACCCTGTGTGGATAATCTGAGACTTAGGGGAAAGACACCCAGGAATACTTTAAAATACTTGATTCAGAGGGTTTTTTTTTTTTTTCTACTTTTTATGTGACTGCCAACAAGTCACCTTATGATAAAATTTGTGGATAAATACACCTGTGGGGCGTTAATTTTCATTTATTCTGTTTCACTTGCTGTCATACCTGCAGTCACTTATTCCTGTTTTCCAAAGAGCCTTTGTGATTTCTTGCCTCAGGGCATGTTTGCAACAGCATGGAAAGAGGTCTTCGTTTTCTTTTGAAAATGCATAAACTTTTGGAAGCGACCATGCTAAGCGCCCTGGACAAGGAAAGAAGAGAATGGTGTGTCTTGGTGAATGGCCAGAAGGAAGAGGAAGCTGCTTTCCTCGGACTGAGAAGAAGTCTGAGGTCAGTAGAGGATGAAGAACTTGAAAAGCAACTTGCGCCAGTACCCATGAAGATAAGACTGCAGAATGTTGAGGTTTATTCTGGGAAGAATTCCTGGAAGCCACTGAACCCTGGGCACAGGGGCTCCCTGTTGTGCTAAAGATTCAAGTGCCACTAGACCTGAAAAATCGAGAAGGGCCAGAGCTTCAGCTTGTCAGTCAGGCACCTTTACCATATGCTTCACTTTCTCCTTTTTGACAATTAACCAATATTCTCAAATAGAGAATCGGCATTCCTGACAATCTGGTCTATAAATGTTCTCCAGAGCATACCCTTTTGTTGATTAGAGTCACACTCCTTTAGTTCATAGCATTTCTTCTCTTTGGGATATGCTTCCTTTCTAACTGTTCTAATCTTACCAATATTCCCAGGACTAATATGAGTTCCTCTTCCTCCAGGAAGTCTCCCCAGGGTACTCCAGGCTTCAGTAATCTTGTCTTTCTCTAATTGGATCATTTCTGCCCTTGCTCTTCATTCCAAGGTTAGTGGCAGCAGCTTTAATTTTAATGTCTTTATTACTATTTGGCTATATAAATGGCCAGAATTACACAATTTTCTCCAGTTACAGTTTAAGCTCTTTGAAGGCAATGATCATGTCATATCTTTTTTTATATTATTCACAGTGCTTTGAGAAATATTATTGTGGACTCGTTAAGAGCATAGATGCTGAAGCCAGATTTCCTGGGATTAAGTCCTGCCTCAGCTGCTAGCTAGCTGCATGACTGTGGACAAGGTAGTTAACTTTTTTATGCCTTTGTTTCTCCTTCTGTACACTATTGGCATCATGATAGCAATTATTTTAATAGGGCTCTTGTGAAAATTAAATGAGCCGATAACATTTAAAAACTTAAAACAGCAACTCATAAATGTTAGCTTTAACAATAATTGTTATCATTATCTTTTATTTATTCAAATCTTTTCCTGAAATACTTTCTTTTACTGCTTTTTCCTTTGCTGTTTTATTAGGTTTAGTTAGAAAATATCTGTTGAGATTCTATTGAGTGCCAAGCACTGTTCTCTGCAACAGGGAAAGAGAAAGACGTACGCAATGTATTTCTCCTTCCCTCAATGAACTTAAGAGTATGAAGAGTACCTTCCTGTAGGAACAGCTTGTTTCATCTCTTCGATCAAGTTTTTCTGGAAAACCTCTTCTGAATGAGGCACATCATATGTCACAGCTTGCCTAACTAGATAATAAAATGCTTGAGGACAGGGCCTGCCTTGTCTGTTTTATCACACACAGTACCTACAAGGGTGCTTTTTATATTGCAAACACTGAGTAAATATTTGATAGATTTCTCCTTATTCGTCATCATTTCTTCAGTGCAAATATCAAGAAAAGCAAATAGCTTGTTCTATTAGAAATGCCTTTTTCCTGTTGGAAAAGGCTGAGTTCCCAGACTTTGGGAACTCGGAGTTTGTAGTTACACAGATTAGAAGCTCAAATAATTTTAGTGGAGCCAAGAAACCGTCAGATCCATTTTAAGAAGGTGTTATGTATGTGTGTGTGTATTTGCAGCAGGGTGGAAATGACTTCTTTAAAAGATATCATACAGCCTCTATATTTTCAATTTTCCTACATAGATCTTATGACTCAGGGGCTATTGAAAATTCAAGGCTACCCTGAAATATTCCTAGAGTAGTATCTGAAGTGATAATGTCTCTAAGTACAAGACAACATTAGATTCTATATTTTATTATAAGATAATAAACAACACAATCATGTACAACTTTTAATTTTCTACACTTGAGCCTGTGTTGTTTGTTACTTATTAATCTTCTTAGAAGTCTAGGGTTACAAGTCTTTTCACAACTTTTAGAATTATAGCTCTGATTTGATTACACATCTTGCCTTTTTATTACCCTATCTCTAGCACTCAGCATGTAAGAAAAGATCAATAAATATTTGTTGAATGTTGAATGGATGAAAATTTTCTTCTGTGAATACTCAGAATGATGACAAAGAAAAAATTATTTGATAAAAGTGTTTTCAATGTAAATAAATAAAAATTCATAGCAATAATTTGATTGAAATGATACATGTTTCAGCCATGAATTGAAGAAAATCAAGTTTAGATGATAAAATTAGAAGTGCAAATTTGTTTTAGGCATATTTTCCTGGAATCATGAAAAAGAGAATGCTTAGTAGTAATACTGCAAAAGTGTTGCCTGTAAGCTATAAGTAGAAATCTGGAAAATTGTGAATAATAATTCATTAATGTACCTGGGCTATATCAATATACATTCATTTGTATTTTTTCTTTTCTCTTATTATGCTTCGTTTGTACATTTAATTGAGATAAATAAATAAAATCAAAATAAAATTAAGAATAAACAACAAGAATGTGCTGTGAAATGTTTTTATGTTGGCTGTATCCCAGGTCCTAAAAGAATGCCTGGTACATTGGCATATAGCAGTTGTTCAATAAATATGAAATGAATATTTTTAAAAAATAAACTTCTTGTTTAAAAGATGAATATTCTTATGAGATAAATTTTAAAAAGAATCTCAGATAAACGTAAAATTAGCAATGAAAGAGTTACACAAACCTTCCAGGTTAAGTGAACTAAAAATGTCTCTTCTCCTTCAACTTTCATTGCTTATGTTCTTTCAATTTCATAAGAAAATTGTTTTTAAACTAAACTAATATCAAATGTGATTTTGGCTTATGAGAAAACCACACAACGGAAGCTATCAAAGTAGGGTTAAATTTGCATTCTGTCAAATCGTTTTACTCTAAGAGTTCTTGGAAGTCAAGCATGCTGGTTAATTCCCCAAGGGGAACTGAATGCTCAAAAAACAATTTAGCACTCCCACTTCTCCCTGCTGAAAAATAAAAAGAAAAGAAAAGAAAAGAAAGATAAAAGGTGCAGGTAGAAGGAGAGCAAAGGAGGGGGAGAAGAAAGAAAAAGAAAGTCTGTTCAATTAAGGTGACAATGAATCTTTGAATCATCTAGGGACTTACCAAATCATAGTATAATTTCCTAAGAGTCTCTCTCAGTATCCAGCATATAAACACTAGCCAAATCTAGTTGAAGCATGTTAAAAATTGAACAGAAACATGCACACACACACACACACACGATTAAAATAAATGAGAATTACTTGGAAGTATAATGAGACATAATAAGTGATCACAAAAACTAGAAATTTCCGTTGTTTAATCTGGTGTTTTAAAACTAGAAAGTATTTTATAATGCTTCACAGCTTAACTATATGACTTTCTAGCACCATTCATGAAATGCATTTCTTTCTCATTTGCATAGTGTTTCACAATTTCTGCATTAAGGATTCGTTCTCAGTGATCATTTCATCCATTCATTATTCATTCATTTATCTGCTCATCCAACATTTATCTTGTTCCTATACAAGAAATATTCTTTCTGATCCAGATGAAATAGAAATAAATACATGTTAACATAGATATGCATAAAGTGCACGTCCTTAATTAGTCAATGCAATGGGAAATGTAATGGGGACTGGGAAAAGACATGGAAACAGTAGAAGTTAGTTTTGTAGAAGAGAAGCGATTTTCTCCAATACACAAGAAAGGTATTGGTGGCAATATAAATAACAATTATGAATAGGAATATTCTGATAAGATGGAAAACTGACATGGGCTACTGGCTTCCTATCCCAAAATCAACCCTGCAGACATTAGAAAAGAGAGGTAGAAACATACATATAATAAACTGGCATTAAAACTAACTGAATGCCTTGGGGACACTGAGATTGCCTTGGATTGGGATGTGTATGTGTGATGTGTGTGATGGTTAATTTTATGTGTCAATTTGATGAGCCATAGGATGCCCAGATATTTGGTAAAACATTATTCTGAAAGTTTCCAGGAGGGTGTATTTGGATGAAATTAATATTTAAATGTATTGACTGAGTAAAGCAGATTGGCCTCCCTAATGCAGGTGGGCCTCATCTAACCAGTTGAAGGCCTGAATGGAACAAAAAGGCTTATACTCCTCTGAATAAGAGAAAATTTCTACTGCCTGATTGCCTTTGAATTAGGACATAGGCTTTTTCCTACCTTCAGCCCCAAACTGAAACATGAGCTCTTCCTGCATCTTGAGCTTGCTGGTCTCTGAACTGAAACCACACCATGATGGTTAATATTGAGTGTCAACTTGATTGGATTGAAGGATGAAAAGTATTATTCCTGGATGTGTCTGTGAGGGTGATGCCAAAGGAGACTAATATTTGAGTCCATGGACTCGGAAAGGGAGACCCACCCTCAGTCCGGGTGGGCACAATCTAATCAGCTGCCAGCACAACCGGAATAGAAAGCAGGCGGAAGAACGTAGAAAGATTAGACTGGCTAAGCCTCCCAGCCTACATCTTTCTCCCATGCTGGATGCTTCCTGTCCTGGAATATCAGACCCCAAGTTCTTCAGTTTTGGGACTTGGACAGGCTTCCTTGCTCCTCAGCTTGCAGATGGCCTATTGTGGAACCTCACCTTGTGATCGTGTGAGTTAATACTCCCTAATAAACTCCCCTTTATATACACATCTATCCTATTAATTCTGTCCCTCTAGAGAACCCTGACTAATACACACACTATTGGTTTCCAGGTTCTCAGAGCATTGACTAGGTCTGGAAATACACCATTGACTGTCCTGGATTTCCCACTTGCCAACTCACCCTTCAGCTTTTTGGTCTTGTCAGCCTCCATAATTGCGTGAGTCAACTCCTTGTAATAAAATCTTTTTGTCTATTTATCTACACACCCTATTGATTCTTTTCCTCTAGAGAACCCTGACAATATTCTGTGTATGTGTGTGTGTGTGTGTGTGTGTGTGTGTGTGTCAGAGAGAGGCAGGAGAGATTTGTGAGTGAGGACATAGTTTTAGATGTGACAATAAAAGCAAGCGGGGAAGAATGGAATGTTGAATCATTTTTAAGCGTTACTTTTGGCTCTCTCCCACCTGTCCTTGAGAGCCTCATTTCTTGATCCATTGCTACTATGAGGGAGAAATCAAGAGGAAAAGAATTCAACCACCTAAGGTAGACTAGGCAGATAAAAACTAGATGAGAGTTTATGTAGACAAACTTTCACCCACGGGCCACAAGCACTCACTCATTCTCACCACTCCAAATCCTAACTTATTGTGGATTTTTAAACCTAGGAGCTACTGTACTCTCAGTGGTATTCCTTTCAAAGAGATTGTGGTGGAATCCACTGTGTGAGAAGTTGTCTGGCAGAACGACATTGAATTATGATGTAGGTACTCTGGACTGCCTGGGATCCATTGCCATGAGGTACATTTCCTCACCTCTCCTTAAACTTACTGGAAGAATGTGTAACCCCAGTACACAATATCAGTCAGGGATCTGATATGTCTAAGATAATGCGAACTCACAGGCAAAGTAATTAGCCATTCAATGTAAAAGATCACTATTAAAAGCAGATAACAAATGGAATGCATAAACCACATCAAGTAGTAGTATTGAAAAGGACCAGTCAAATATTTAAAATCATCAAAATGAATTTCTCAGATGGATTAAAGAAGAGATTTTATAAATGTTATAGGAATAATACAGAATAAATTTTAGGGAAAAATATGATGCTTGAAATAAATACAGGTATACCTGTTTTATTGCACTTCACTTTATTGAGCTTCACAGATACTGCATTTTTTATTGTTGTTGTTTGTTGTTGTCACTGTTTTACAACTTGAAGGTTTGCAGAAACCCTGCATCAAAAAAGTCTATCAACATAATTTTCCCAATAGCATGCATTCACTTCCTGTCTCTTTGTTACACTTTTATAATTCTCACAATATTTCCAACTGTTTTATTATTATTATATCCTCTGTGATCTGTGATTAGTAATCTTTGATGTTACTGTTGTAATTCTTTTGCGCCACAGTGAACTGTGCCCATATAAGATGGTGTACTGTGGGTTCTGATTGCTCCACCTGCGAGCCGTTTCCCCATATCCCTCCCTCTTCTTAGGCCTTGAAACACAATATTGAAATATTGAATTAATGAACTTACAATGGCCTCTGAGAGTTCAATTTAAAAAAAAAGAATTGCACATCTCGAACTTTAAATCAAAAGCTGGAAATGATTAAGTTCAGTGAAGAAGGCATATGGAAAGCCAAAATAGGCCAAACCTAGGCCTCTTATGCCAAACAGTTGTGAATGCAAATGAAAACTTCTTGAAGGAAATTAAAAGTGCTACTCTAGTCAACACATGAATGATAAGAAAGCCAAACAGCCTAATTGCTGATATGGAAAAAGTTTTAGTGGTCTGAATAGAAGATCAAACCAGCTACAATGTCCCCTGAAGCCAAAGCTTAATCCAGGGCAAGGCCTTAACTCTCTTCAATTTTATGATGGCTGAGAGATTTTATTTTAAAAAGCTGCAGAAGAAAAGTTGGAAGCTAGCAGAAGTTACTTCATGAGGTTTAAGGAGAGAGGCCATGTTAATAACATAAAGTGCAAGGTGAGGCAGCCAGTGCCAATGTAGAAGCTTCAGCAAGTTATGTAGAAGATCTGGCTAAGATCGTTAATAAAGTTGGCTACTCTAGATAACAAATTTTCAATGTAGATCAAACAGCCTTCTATTGGAAGATGATGCCATCTAGGACTTTCACAGCTAGAGAGGAGAAGCCAGTGCCTGGCTTCAAAGCTTCAAAGGACGGGCTCACTGTCTTGTTAGCGGCTAATACAGATGGTAACTCAGTTGAAGCTAATGCTCATTTACTATTCTGAAAATCCCAGGGGCCTTAAGAATTATGCTAAATCTACTCTGTCTGTGATCTATAAATGAAACAATGAAGGCTGAATGGTAGCACATCTTTTTATAGCACTGTTTATTGAATATTTTAAGTCCACTGTTAAGACCTACTGCTCAGAAAAAAAAAGTTTCTTTCAAAATATTACCACTCATTGAAAATGCACCTGATCACCCAAGAGCTCTGATGGAGATGTATAAGTAGATTAGTGTTTTCATGCCTGCTAACACAATATCCATTCTGCAGCCCATGAATCAAAGATTAATTCTGATTTTCAGTCTTATTATTAAAGAAGTACATTTTGTGAGGTTATGGCTGCAATAGTTAGTGATTCCTCTGATGGATCTAGCACAAGTAAATTGAAAACCTTCTAGAAAGGATTCACATTTCTAAATGCCCTTAAGAACACTGGTGATTCATGGGAGGAGGTCAAAATATCAACATTAACAAAAATTTGGAATAAGTTGCTTCCAAACCTCATGGATGACTTTGAGGAATTCAAAACTTCAATAGAGGAGGCAACTACAGATTTGATAGAATTAGAATTAGCAGTAGAACCTGAAGATGTGACTAAATTGCTGTAACCTCATGATAATACTTTAATAGATGAGAAGTTGCTTCTTATAGATGAGCAAAGAAAGTGATTTCTTGAGGCAGAATCTACTCCTGGTGAAGACGTTGTAAATATTGTTGAAATGACAACAAAGGATTTAAAATATTACATGAACTTTGTTGCTAAAACAGCAAAAGGGTTTGAAAGAATTGACTCCAATTTTAAAGTTCTACTGCAGGTAAAATGCTATTGAATAACATCACATGCCACAGAGAAATCTTTCATAAAAGGAAGAGTCCATTGATGCAGCAAACATCATTGCTACCTTATTTTAAAAATTGCCACAGCCACCCCAACTTTCAACAACCACCACCTTGATAAGTCAGAAGCCATCAACATCGAAGTAAAACCATCCACCAGAAAAATGATTATGACTTGCTAAAGTTGCAAATAATCACTAGCATTTTTCAGCAAGAAACGTTTTTAAATTAAGATATGTACAGTTTTTAGACATAAGAATATTGCATACTTAATGGACTGCAGTGTAGTATAAACATAATTTTTATATGCAACAGGAAACCAAAAGGTTGGCTGACTCACTTAATTGAGATACTTGCTCCATCTTATTGGTCAGGAACTAAACCTTTCTTTAGTTAGCATACCTATCTTTGAGGTATGCTTGTAATTAGAAAAAAAAGGGATGACTAGCAGGAATCAAAAGATATGATTGAAGAAATAGCTCAGAAGTCAACAGAAAAGGATGAAGGGAGAGAAAATATAAAACATAACTGAAGATAAATGAAAAAGAAAAGGAGAATGCCAGTTGAGACTATCAAAAGAATGAGAAAATTATAACCACAAGGAAGAATCACCAACAAATAATAAGTGGTTCAAACTGCTCAACATCAGTGATTGTTTTGAAATATTGAAGGAAAACTGCTTTGAAATAACCAAATTATGATTTATGTAAATGTGCAATAAAGATATATACAGAACTAAAAGATTCAGAAGTGCAAAGCACAAAGAAAACCCTTTTGAAATTATCTTTGAAGAAAAACATAAATAAGATAAATAAATTCAGAAGGTGCTGGAATTTAACGATGTTCAAAAAATTTAACAACGTTTATTGTTATCTTAAAAAGCAAAGGTAAGAGAAAAAAGGGCAGGGAAGACTTCAGAAAAACAAAAATGTACATAACGATGTGAAACTACAATTGTAGACAATATTAGCCCAGTTGAGAAGGAACAAAAAACAAAGGTACAAAAAATGATGGCTACATTTTATCATGTTTAAATGATGGTATAGAAATTGAAAAAATTAGAAATCGAAAAAATTAGAAATCACTAGAAAATAAATATGTGTTATAGGCCAAAAGTTAAGAAATTATTAGGAGCAAATAAGCATAAATAGAAATCTTAAGTAAAAGCAAGTCTCATAAAAATAATGAACAAAATGTATGGCTTTTTAACCATCTGATATACATAAAATCTGAAAAACATTTTAAATAAAATACATTTATACAACAAAACCAATAATACTAAATGACATAATGTACTTGGTGGGACATAGAAAGTTTGAAATATATTTAGCAAAGTAAAATATATATTTAAAACTCTAGGAAAATTGAATTTCATACAGATGCAATATCAGTGAAATTGTTGAAATCTTCCCAAATCCACCATAAACACTAGAATAATAATTAAAAACTCATGAGAACATCCCCAAGAGAAAAAACAATAGAAATGTTCAATACAGCTTGATAAGAAGTCACGAATATAACTGAAGGGGAAGCTTTAGAAATATGTATCTAGAAATGTTATTCTGTCCTACTCATTTTCAGAAGAAAACTAGGAAAATGCACTTTACTTTAAAATAACTAGCAGAAAATACTGTGATCAATTTGCAAATAAAGTTATAAGAAAAAAGATTAGAAGTAGATTAACATCAGTGAAAATAAGCCAAAATATAGGATCCCTCAAAAAAGGCAAAAAAAAAAAATTTTTAAGTCAGCTAAAAAATATTTCAAAATGTTTGAAAAAAGCTATGAAGGGACATTTATGAAAATAAATCAGAATTTGGAGACATCTTAAAGACAATTAGAAAAACTCTGGTTTGAAGAGACTGGGAAATAATTTTTTAAAAAAAGGTTACAAAACTCTAGGAAAAGTTAGAAATAAATGTAAAAGTAATTTAAGAAGTAAAGACTAAACAGAAAGAACACAAAAGAGAATAAAAGCAATGTATAATGCCTCAAGAGAAATATAAATCAAAAAGTTTAAAAACCAAAAAGAAGAAATAAATAAAAATATTCAAGAACAAGTGAGTCATAGAAAATAGCTTCAAAGATCCAATGTAAGTATGACACCCTGAAGAAGAAAAAACATTAAAAACAATAAGTTTTTTAAAATGTAAAATTAAAAGAAAAAAGCATAATGCTTAGATGGAAATAATTAAAGCTGAATAGCCAGTATCAAGTCATATTCCTTTGGGTATTATCCTTTAATGGAAAAAAAAAAAATGTAGGCCAGACCCAGTGACTCATGCCTGTAATCCCAGCACTTTGGGAGGCCAGGATGGGCGGATCACTTGAGGCCAGAAATTCGAGACATCCTGGCCAACATGGTGAAACCCTGTCTCTACTAAAAGTACAAAAATTAGCTGGGCATGGTAGCACACCCTGTAATCCCAGCTACTCAAGTGGCTGAGGCATGTGAATCGCTTGAACCCAGGAGACAGAGGTTGTAGTGAGCCAAGATCGTGCCACTGTACTTCAGCCTGGGTGACAAAGCCAGACTCTGTCTCAGACAAAAAATCAGTTTGATTATTATTTAAATGCCTATTGCTTTCTATAATATTGATTTAAACATTGTCAGGTCAGAGACAGGTTTTTTCATCTCTTTCCCTCAGCCCTTCATCCCCTGTTTACATAGATCATTCTTACTCATCACCTGTATCTCAGTCTAAGCACCTCTTCTCACTTGGACAATTTCCATGAGCCCCCAAAATATGTTAGGCTTCTTAAAATCGTTTTTTGTAACTTCAACTTCTCCTTAATAGAATAATGTAAACAATTGCTTAAAGTCTTTATTGCCAGACTGTAAATTGTCTACTTCATTTCAGCATTCCTTGTAATTGGCACAATGTCTAGCACACAATAGAACTTTCATAAATATTTATTCAATTAATGAATGAATATAATTCTGTTTTATTCAGCCTTTTTTTTTTTTTTTTTTTTTGAGACGGAGTCTTGCTTTGTTGCCGAGGCTGGAGGGCAGTGGCGCGATCTCGGCTCACTGCAATCTCAGCCTCCCGGGTTCACGCCATTCTCCTGCCTCAGCCTCCCAAGTAGCTGGGACTACAGGAGCCCACCATCATGCCCGGCTAATTTTTTTTTTTTTTTTTTTGTATTTTTAGTAGAGACGGGGTTTCACTGTGTTAGCCAGGATGGTCTTGATCTCCTGACCTTGTGATCCGCCCACCTCAGCCTCCCAAAGCACTGAGATTACAGGCGTGAGCCACCGTGCCCGGCCTTGTTCAGCTTTTAACTACAACAGGTTGAAGCCTAATACATTTGATAGGTATAGCATTCTACAAATGCATGTAGTGAAATGGAATGGAATTGAATACTATCAAGAAGTCACACATGACCTTAACATTCAGTAAATATTTATTGGATGATTGAGGAAGTGAATGAATGAATGCAATAAAAATTTAAATAATAATCAAACTTATTTGGTTTAAAGAGGAAAAACAACTAGAACAAAAAGAACGCAGAGGGAAGAAGAGTCTAATTTCAACTGAAAGAATCAAAACGAATTGTCCTTTGAGTTTTGCCAGGATGAATACATAGAATTTCTGACTCAGAAAAGTGGAGTGAATGAGCATGCCAATCAAAATGAACAGTTGTTACAAAACTATACATGCAAGGAAGTATAATGTATTCTTAGGAAAGATTTAATATAGCCAAGGTAAGATGAATGGAACCCTATAGTGAGGAGTAAGAGATGAAGATTGTAAAGCAAACATATAGTGTCAGTCTCAAAATTTATTACGGTAGCAATGAGACATTTTGTGTCTAAAGTGGGTATAAAGTGATCTGATATCCCTTTAGAAAGCCAAATCTATTAGGAGTGTGGAGGGTTACTGGTCAAGACAATAGAATGGAATCAAGGAGTCCACAAGGAGTCTACTGTATTATAATAATCAAGGCAAGAGATATGAGACCAAACTTATCAGTGACAGAAAATATGGAATGGAAAAAAACAAATGAAAGTGGTATTTCAATAATAAAACGAGCATGAATTAACTCCCTGGGTTGAGAGAAGAGGTTTGAAAAAGTGCTTACACCATCACGCTTGTGTGAATAGAAAATGGGGTATTGAGAATGGGCTTGGGGAAAATAAGGACTTTTTGACTCTTTGAGTTTCTGTAAAAGGAAGTGCCCAGTGGGGCAGTAGGAATAAGGACGTGAAGAACAGGGGAGCTCTGACATTCTGCTGCATCTTCTTGAGCAGCTGCCTTTTCTCTAGACTGTGCTTTAGATCTAGTTGTTGTCACCATGGAGGTAGAAGTGTGTCTATTGGTGTGGTGCCCCATAGTTTAAGAATTAATAATGAGTTTCTGCCAGGGCACGGTGGCCCACACTTGTAATCCCAGCAATTTGGGAGGCCCGGAAGGCAGATCACTTTGAATTCTGGAGTTTGAGACCAGCTTGGCCAACATGGAGAAACCCTATCTCTACTAAAAATACAAAAATTAGTCAGGCATTGGTGGCTCACATCTGTAATCTCAGCTACTTGAGGAGGCTGAGGCATGAGAATAACTTGAGCCCAGGAGGTGGAGGCTGCAGTGAGCCGAGATCATGCCATTGCACTCCAGCCTGGGCAACACAGAGATTCTGTCTCTAAGTAAATAAATGCATAATAAAAAAACCCACTAGTTTCCAAAAATATTTATACTTTTATAGGATATTATGGCTATTTCATTACTTTTGGCTGGATCTATCTACCTTACTCTCCTTAAGTAGATAAAGTACAAAATACATCAAAACTAAACTTAACTCAAAGACTGTAATTGCTGTAAGTAGACGATTATTCATTCTAACCCTGAGTTCCATCTGCCTGAATGAAACTGATTCAGTGTTAGGGCAAGAGGTGTTAAGTTCCCAGAAATACCACTGAAAGATGGTTGTGTAAAACACATTTTTTTCCCTTCCTGTAGATTGATTCTATTATATAGCTCCAAACATGTCTGCTCTGTTTCTTTGTTTGGCGTGTACATAGGTGAAGAAGCTGAAGAAAAAGCCTGGCTTTTGGGAACATGTGACTCACATTCATACAGACTTCATCTGTATGAACTGGGTTATAAAACAGAGGAGACAAAAATACATCCCATTTCCCAAGTCTGAGGGATGACTCTCATTTTAATGATAGTGGGGAAATGACAAGGTGACAGTTTAAAAGGTGAGGAGTTCAATTTGTGCCAGATTTAGCTTTCTTGGGTGGCAGTGTATGGATAGGCCCACGTCACTCAATCAGAAGCAGATGTGAAACTGGAGTGTCGCTGAGAAATTAAGCTTTGGAATAAAAATTTGGAAACCATCTTCATGATTATGATGGGAGCCATTCTGCCAGAAGGTGAGTAGGGAGAAGTAACGGCACAGATTTCAATCCTGGGCCTTAGAAGAAGAATAATTAGAGAAAAAGAAAAATTTCAACTCAAATGTTTAAACATGAAAAAGTATCCAGGAGAGAGGAGACTTAGTCAGCAACTTACAGATTTTGGAGATTTTAGACCACTCAATTTTGCAGAGAAAGTTGAATTTTTTGTAAAGTGGAATTGAAAATATTGTCTGTTTTTCCCAAAGTTCTTCCAGGAAGTCTATGGTCAAGGTGAAGTTGATTCTATGACACCTCTGTTGGACTTAAAGACTGTGATGTGTTTGTGCAAACACACACTATATCCTTCACGGAGAAGGTGCTAAAAACACTTGATGATTGATTAAATTTAATGCAGCATTTATTTAACATCTACAATTGTTCTTGGTCCTGCAGAAGACACAAGGGTGAATAAACCATGATTCTAGCTCTCCACTGGCTCACAGTCTAGTTGCAGAGAGAAAGACACATAGCCATAAAACAAAGCTAGATAGGTTGTTTTATTGACTATAAATGTACTCTGAATGTGCTGTAAATAAAGGAAATATGTTAGATATATTGGGAGACTCTTGGAACTAATGGGAGGCTGGAGAACCAGGCTGGAGCACTGACACTCACCAAGGCAAGACAGGAGACTACCACGTGGGAATCACAGCAGAAAGGGCCTGGTGAGAATGTACCTGCCAAGTGGGGAATGACAATTTTCTGTGAATTGAGGGAGCATAGGGTTGACTTACCTTAGATCTGGTGCTCTTGGTTAGAGGAGCAAAATGGAGAAGCCATAATACCAATAACAGAATTCATGAAAGCATGAGGAAGGAGCATGTATATTGAGGAAAAAATAACAAATCCACAGGAAATTAGCATCATAATGAGTATACAAAAAAAGTGCTATAAAAGAGCAGATGCTGGGTAAAATAATTCTAGAGGATAAATAATAAGCATGGACAAAAGGATTTTTTTTGTACATAGGTTAGGGACAACAAAATATCAGAGAATTGTTTTTTGTTTCACTTTAAAATCAAATATTTGCTGTGACCTATCTTCATGCCTAATCTCATACACTGAGAAAATAGAAACACCTAGATAATTACAGGATTGTTGCATGCCAGTTCTGAGTTGACATTAATAGTTGAGGACATGGGCCAACATGAGGATCAGATTTATGCTCCCACATGAAACAATTAAATAGATGAAACAGTGGTTTTCAATGTATTTGACATTAGGCAGTTAAAGACAGTGATCCCTAAGATAATGAAAAAAAGTAAGATGAACCCTCTGATTGCTCCAGGTTACTGTTTAGAGAGTTTCCAGGCTGTGGCTTAAAGAGCTCAGCTGTCTTCCTTAGTGGAGGAGACAGTCAGGGGAAAAGAAGGCAGCTAGAGTTCACAGGGTAGAGTACTGGAGATCAGAGAGTGACAAAGAGAGGAAGCTCCAGAGACCTGCAGAATCTTCCCTGGAATATTGAACTGAGTACCAATCGGCATGTCCATGTGACAAGACAACCTTAGTATCAAGGAAGAACTACCCAAAATAATTAGAGGAAGCAGTACCTGGAGCTCATATGTAGGAAAGGGGCCTTCTCATAATTTGCAAGGGAAAAGTATTGCCTTAGTAATTGGCCTGAGAATAAACTCTGATCTTGTATCCACTAGGAAATCTTAAAAGCGAGACCTAAAAGATTAAAGCAGTTTCTAAGTAACTTAATTAGAATATCAATTGACTATGTGTGCAGAAATCTAAAGGATATAGTACATTGGGATCAGGCACAAGCAATCCAGAGGCAGAAGCACAAGCACATTGCAAGCATGTGACCCAGGCCCCATTGTCAGCTACCAAAATTGCACCTCAACTCACTCCTATGGCATCATGTGTGTTTCCTTTTGACCTGATAATGGAGACAGAAAAGGACAGACTTGGTCTGTGTGGCCCATGCTGAAAATAGTCCATTTTGTTATGTGTGACACCAGCTGAAAATGGACTTCCACTGACAAGTGCCCCTGAAAGTAGTAAGGGGAACTTCTCCCACTGGCCAGGGATTTGTGCAGTATATCCGATCATCCACACTGTATAAAAAGATGGTTGGTCCAAGATAAATATATATAGATAGATGGAAAGATTCATATACACACTATAGAGAATAGATGGGCTGGTTGATCAGAAGGCTGAAAGAGAGCACTTGCCCCACAGAAGAAGAACTTAATCACCACTGACATAGAGTTACCCAGTCAGTTGATGTCAGCTAGTCTCATCCAATGACCACCCCAGTTCTGACAAATGGGTGCAAGAATGGAGTATCTATGATGGTGGAATGAAGACTATGCATGGGCCCAGCATGAATGCTTACTGCCTGAGGCTCATCTAACCAGTGACACTGCTGCCAAAAATGTCCAACTAGCCAGCCACAAAGATCTAGAGTAATGGTGAGAGATCAATGTGGAATCCAGATATGGCAACATCCCTCAATGAAACGAGAACAGCCACTTTGTGTCAGGCTAATTACATTGGACCCTCATAGTCTGGAAGGGGCAGTTATTCATCTGGACCAAAATGGACATATATTCCAAGTATGGATTTGTCTTACTATCGCCAGGGGTTACAGTCTTTGACCCACCATCATGACATTTTATCTAAAATTGCTCCAGATCAAGAGACCCACTTTACAGAAAGGAAATTATAAAAGTGAGTATATGTCCATGGACCTATCCCATACCACACCATCCAGAAACTACAGGGTGGATAGAGTGATGGAACAGCCTTGTAAAGGCAAAAGTAAGGTAAGAATTAGGAGATTATTCTATACGTGCATAGAGCAATATCCTTCAAAATGCACTGTAGATCCTAAATCTACAGTCATATTTTATTATGTCCTCAGTAAATAAGCTAGAAATAGAAGTGATCCCATTTGGGGAATTAGTGATTTCCATTATTGCCACTCTGGGCTTTATTGGTTTAGTGGTCTAGTTTCAAGAGGGAGGTGTTTTAACCGGAGAACAAAACAATAATTTTATTAAACTTCAAGCTAAGCCTGTTACTGGGTCACATCAGGCTCCTAATGCTAAGAGATGACCAGGGAAGGAAAGGAGTCACCATACTTTCAGAGGTAATGGACTTTGATCAATAGGGGGAGATATGGCTACTCTTCAGCAATGGGGGCATATGTTTGGTGCCTCCCTTCCCCAAATTTATTGATAAATGGATATGTGCAGCAGCCATGGGTATAGTAATCAGGGATTCAGATTCCTCAGGGCTTAAGTCTGGATCGTTTCATCTGGTTAAGTAATCTAAATCAAAAGAGATGGCAGCCAAGGATGGGGAAAATGTGTAGCAGAGGATAGGAGAGAAGAGAGACAATGAGTACCAGTTCCAGTCTTGAGACCAATTGCAGAGATAGTGCTGTGTTGCATCCCACTAACCATTCTGAGGCAACTCTTCCTCAGTAAAAGAGATCAGTCCGAATGCTGGAGGAGCTGTTCCCAGAATTTATCATGAAAATAAATGAACTTAAGAAACTGAATGGATGGACTATAATGGATGCTGAGGCACTCATTCCCTCACCTGCTAAGAAGCCTCAGCTAATGGTTAAAGGTGCTCAGTTGAGTCCTCTGGCAGTTGTTCTCAGCAGAAGACAGCATTCTCACCCAAGATCACTCCCGCTTCCTATAGATAGCTCCCCATATCCAATCACTGTTAGATGAATAGGAAGAAAGGTCTAGCTCTGAAGGATCATCCCAGTTGCAGAGCTCTCCTTAGAATCTGATGAGCCTTTGTTGTGATTACATCTCAACTCAGCTCTGCCTTCTACCCTTTCTCCTACCTTCACTCCATCAAAGGTGTTGATCCTGAGAGCACTTGCCAATAAACCTCCTGCATGGAAACCTCAACTCAGATTTTGTTTCCCAGGAAACCCAACTTAGGATAGTTTTTTAATCTATGTTTAAAAACACGTGAAAAAAATGGACATATCTAGAAAAGTTCATTCTGAGAATAAGTTTAATGGCTTTCATGACAAGTAATGTGCATTTTTCTTAGATTATGAATGTGTACCAGGTTGCAGAATCAATACGTAATTGGCTTCTTCAATCAAAAGATCTGAATCTTCAGTTGGTGCATTTTGCTTCAAATGGAAGTGGGCATCTTGATGATGTAATCTGTGCTATCAAAATGCTCCTGAGTGTAATTATTTTGAAATATATATTTTTAAGTCACTCATTAAATAGATGACAAAAAATTGTTTTGTATGATTCTTAAAATTCATATATGTAAAGCTAAACTTTAAAGAAAATGAAATTAAGATAGAAATGAAATGTTAACATAAACATTTTCTTCTAAATCACCCTTAATCCTCACACTAGAATCGAACTGCTTTTAGCATTTACATACTTTGGTTTTTCACCAAAATCCCTCTAGACAGCCTTTATCGGCTGCCAATATGTCTCCATCACAGATTCAAATAGTCTGTTCACTCTGATTAGACTCTTGGAGCTAATTTAAAGTATGGCCTTTGTTATGTCTATGGCAGCCTAATCAGCTGGGCAGATTCTCTGACACCCTGGCATCCAATCCATCTCCATATCACTGAAGCAGAAAGGCAAAGATTATGGCCATCAAAGTATATCTTCAGGCTGAGATATATAACCCTCCAAGCTATTCTTAGTTAAAATTGTCATGTTTTAAAATCACTGGAAAGATATTCAGATGTTTGATAGAAATTCCAGGAATCCCAAGTATCTCAATTGTTTTGCCTTGACTTGGTCTCCTTTGACTAACTAGAGAATAACCTCTTTGAAGAAATATATCATATTATTCTCCATATTTCCTACAGTATCTTACAGATAGCATGGTGTTACTCGTACTTATGGGGTAATTTATTGAGAAAGTTCATTGTTGAGGTTTTTTCCTTTATTCTGAAGGAATCTCTCTAGGAAATAAAGGCACACATCTCTCTTGCCCCAGGAAGGACAGACCAGGATTTCTAAAGTTCCAGTATTTGCCTTTTCACCACTCCCACCCCTGGTGAAGAAACAACACTTTCCTTAGAGCCAGACAAGAGAATATGCCAGACAAAGTGTGAACCTTGAAGATAATGCGCACAGGAGCTTGTATTTTAAGAAGAGGTAAGCTGAGGTATCTGAGAAAAGGCAAGAACAGAGCATTTGGAAGAGGGAATGGCTCAAACTTAAAATTCATGGTTAGGTCCCTAACACTGGGAAAGAAGATTGTCAGATTTGGGTTTCTAAGACTGGTGATGACCTGACCACGATCAAATGAGTGGTAGAATCTTGAATAGAAATGGCTCCAATTTAGGTAGTGCTGAAGAGCCATGGTGAAGCCTAATTTCTGGAGTAGAGCTACCATCTCTGAATAGGCCACATGAGCCTGGACATCAATAATGATCTTCTTCCAATTTAGGACTCACAAACACTAAACATATAAGCTCTGAGGGGTGGGTATAAGTTCTCCAAATTGATCAGTGAATTTTTTACCGAACCTTGAAATGGATCAAATTCAGTTTAACAACATAAAGATGTCACTAGTGTTTCTTGAGCACTCACTATGGACTGGACTGTGTTAAGTTCTTTATATGTATTATTTCATTTATTCCCAAGTGTAAGAGTTAGGCATTATTATTAGTATCTCTCTTGAGACAACCAAGGCACACAAAGGTTAAATAATTTGTCTACATATATCTAGTTGGTGGCAAAGGTGGGATTTAAACATAGGCTATCTGCTTCCAGAGCCCAAGATTTTACCTTCTTATTTCTCAATGAATGTAGAGTCTCTCAGAAAACTAAGAGTATTAGAGTTTGCTTCTGGGTACAACTGAAGTGAGTGAGGGAACTGAATTTGGTTCCTGACACCACTTGTTGAAAAGTGAATTTTTTATCAGAGAATGAGGAGCATTATAAACCCAAATCTTCTGCTGATATATGTGATAATTAAACAAAAATCAAAATGTTAGCCTTTCCCAACTTCCATCTTCCCTGCTTTACCTTCAGATGTTTTTTCACTTATTCAAATTTTTCTCTAATCCCTGGAGGTGGCAGGATATGCTGCAAAGAACATGAACCTTGGAATTAGATCAGCCTGTCTCCATTTCTGGCTCTGTCATTTACAATGTGTGTCCTTGGGCATAGCATTTTAAAATTTGAATTTTGTTTTCAGTAAAATGAAGACAATAATTGCCACTCTATAAGGTTGCTTTGATGATTAAATGACATGACACACATAAAACTCGGGGCCCATGAATGATACTCAGTAATTGTGAGTTTCCTTTGCCCTTCTTTGACTCCTTTATTTTCCTCATGAAGAGATGTATGTGCAGTCAGCCACCAAGTCTTAAAAGTCCTTCCCTACAGCAAGGCGCATAGAAGAGCTGTTCAAGCTGGAAATTGAAGATTTCCTAGTCCCCATATGTAGAAGTGATTTAATTAAGTAATTAAGAAAGGACCTCAATTACATTTAAATACTTGCCTTGATACTTTAAATACTTGCTTTACTGCTTTTGTATTTTAAAGCCAATACTTTTGATGTTTTAGTAGTTGTGTTTGGGGATGTTTCTTGGGTTTAGAATTTCACCCATATTGTAGAAACTTTAGGGCCCATTACCTCAGATTCTGCAAGTTTGTTTTTCACAGCTCCAAATATCTAGGCCCTTATTAACCTACCATAAGTTAGAGGTATTGATTTGCTTACTTTACTGTTGACTTATTGGTTAGACTATCAAACTTCAGAAGCAATATTGCTTCTAGAAAGAGTACTAAATCAGGAGTCATAACACTTGGATTCTTTCATTGATCTGCTACTCTCCATGGGCAGGGCACTGGTCAAATAGCTCTCTCAGCTCCAGGAGGAGGGTACCAGTTTTCACTCATTTCTATACTATGCAGTTGATAAGTTGATACGGTCTGGCTCTCTGTCCCCACCCAAATCTCATTTTGAATTGTAATCCAAATTACAATCCAAGTCCAAATTGTACTCCATGTGTTGCGGAGGGACTTCATGGGAGGTGATTAGATCGTGGAGGCAGTTCCCCCATGCTGCTCTCATGATAGTGAGTGAGTTCTCACGAGATCTGAAGGTTTTATATCTGGCATTTTCCCTGCTTGCACTTCCCTCTCCTGCCACCATGTGAAGAAGGATGTGTTTGCCTCCCCTTCTGCTATGATTGTAAGTTTCCTGAGGCCCTCCCAGCCATGTGGAACTGTGAGTCAATTAAACCTCTTTCCATTATGAGTTACCCACTCTCAGGTATTTTTTCATAGCAGCATGGGAACAAACTAACACAACAGTAGAGTACCTAGAACAAAGTAAAGACTACAAAAAGGTTTGTTGAATAAATAATTTATACATCATCCAGATAATCCATATAGGAATTGTAGGCTAAATAACTTAGCCCATTTTTAACTGACTACTTTGTGATACTTCCAATGCATGCTTTTGATCCACACTTTTGATCTGGATATACTGCAGTTGGCATGAGGAATGCAAAATCTGCAGATTCCTAATTGAGTTTTCAACAACGAACTTTCAAGAAATTCAATCCAAATTGCTCCAATCTTTGAGAATTCCTTCTCAATGCTTCTCTCCAGTCTACAACAACTTTTTTTACATCTACACCCTCAGCCATTTTGCTTATTTTCCCTGTGTTATGGATTACATGTTTGTGTTCCCCCAAAATGTGTATATTAAAACCCCAATCTCCAATGTGATGGTATTTGGAGATGGGGCCTTTGGGAAGCAATTAGATAAAGATGGAGCCCTCATGATGGGGTTGGTGCTCCTTTAAGAAGAGGCAGGAGAGAGCTTACTTCCTCCCCTTGCCCCCTCACCCTGCCATGTGAGAAATCCAGAAAAACAGCCCTCACCAGAATGACCATGCTGGAGTCTTCCTCTCCAGAGCTCCGAGAAACAAGTTTCTATTGTTTAAGCCACTCCAGGTTATGGTATCTAGATATAACAGCTTAAAATGACTTGCACTACAATCCTCAACGTTAGCACTACAATATTTAGTTACACATTTTTGTATTTTTTGAAGGCTGAATCTGACCCTTACTCATTTCCAACTTTGCAAACTATCTTCATTCACATCATTAAAACAACAAGCTTATAACAGAACATTTATAAATAGTTTTAAGCAGAAACATACAAGTTCTTAAAGTAGAGGTATAAATTGACTTCATAACCAATTAAATCTGCATCTACAAAGTTCTTTCTTTTCCTCATGGTCTCATTTTATATCTTATTTTCACATTGAATATTTAAAGAATCAAATGAAAATGTTAGGCCCAGGTGACCCTATGTTATCCAGTAAAGGCAACTATTTGATTATATACAAATGCATATGAAAAGGACTACTAAATGTATATTACTCTTTTTGCAAAATCTCTGCATATGAAATGAAATGAAAGGTTATTTCTTGATTATGGCTGCAAATATTTATAAAATAAAATTTATAGAATTTTATCTGTAATTTTTCTACTACTGATGTTTGAAGATAAATAAGCAAGCCATTTCTGCCATTGAGAATGAGGGTTTCCCCTCATTTGTGTAGCTAGGTATACAGTAGATCTTTGAACAACATGGGCAGTAGGAAGCACCCCTCCACATACACACAGTTGGAAATTCACATACAACTTTTGACTCCGCAAAAACTTAACTACTAATAGCCTACTGTTGATCAGAACCGTTACCAATAACATAAACAGTCAATTAACACATATTTTTTGCGTTATACACATTATGTACTGTATTCTTACGATGAATTAAGCTAGAGAAAAGAAAATGTTATTAAGAAATTCATAAAGAAGAGAAAATATATTTCCTATCTATTAAGTGGAAGTGGATCACTGCAAAGGTCTTGATCCTGGTTGTTTCCACGTTGAGTAGGCTGGAAGAGGAGGAAGTAGAGGAGTTGGTCTGACTCAGGGGTGGCAGAGGCAAAATAAAATTCATGGATAAGTGGACCCACACGTTTCAAACTCCTGTTGTTCAAGAGTCAACTGTATTTTATTCGTGGCCAAGGAAATCAGGTGAGTAAATTAGAGGAGGTTCTCAGATCTGTGTAATTCACAATGTACCCCTCCTCCCTATGGAAATTAAGGCATTGTGAAATAAACAATGTAAACTGCAAATGTTACTGAGCAAAGTTCTTGTATTTGTATTCAAACTAGAAAAATGTCAAGAAATCTAGGAAGAGTAGTATAAGATATCTAATCTGACCATTATATAATTCCAGAAAATGTACATATCTACTATGAAATGCAAATGTGGCTTTTAATGTTCCAGTCCCTTACATAAGTGTTTTGACCTACCGTACATGCTAAAGCATATAGTAATTATCAGAAAAAACAAAATTTTTGAGGCGGAGTTTTGCTCTTGTTGGCCAAGCTGGAGTGCAATGGTGTGATCTTGGCTCACTGCAACCTCCACCTCCTGGGTTCAAGTGATTCTCCTGCCTCAGCCTCCTGAGTAGCTGCGGTTACAGGCACGTGCCATCACACCTGGCTAATTTTTTATATTTTTAGTAGAAATGGCATTTCACCATGTTAGCCAGGCTGGTCTCAAACTCCTGACCTCAAGTGATCTGCCCGCCTCACCCTCCCAAAGTGCTTGGATTACAGGCATGAGCCACTGCACCCTGCTGAAAATATTTTTAAAATAACCACCTTGGCAGGGCACGGTGGCTCACGCCTGTAATCCCAGCACTTCAGGAGGCCGAGGTGGGCAGATCACAAGGTCAGGAGATCGACACCATCCTGGCTAACACGATGAAATCCCATCTCTACTAAAAATTCAAAATCTTAGCCGGGCGTGGTGGAGGGCGCCTGTAGTCCCAGCTACTCGGGAGGCTGAGGCAGGAGAATGGCGTGAACCCGGGAGGCAGTGAGCCGAAATCACGCCACTGCACTCCAGCCTGGGCGACAGAGCAAGATTCTGTCTCAAAAACACACAAACAAACAACAACAACAACAAAAAAAAACACCTTGAGGCCTAAAAAAAAAAAAAAGAAATCAGGTAATACAGAGGAAAACATAAATCTTTCAAGTCTGGTCAGTAGTTTGAACTTAATAAATGGTTTACCAATTAATTGTGAGTCCTCAACCTGTGGAGTCCACATTTTTAGGCTAGAAAATCATAAATCGGTATACATAAAACTAAAAAAGCTAGTAGCTAGAAAAATTGATATTCCACAGGAATAAAGAGAGCATGAAAGCTTAGGGGCCTAAGTACCTTTTTGAGCACCCATATTACCTCTCTTGGTTAACAGAGGAAATACCTTATTATTATTATTATTATTTTGTATGAAACCAGATGGTCCCAACTCCTAGCAGGCAAATATCATAATACTTAGTTGTTGATCCTACCGTTTCTACTAAACTTACATTTATTCTGAATTTTTTAAATTTTGCAGGAAGTAAGCCTTAATATTATGTTTGTAAGAAGAAAATAAAATACATTCACATATTCATATTAATATATGTATACTTTCATTCATTGATTTGGCAATGGCTAAGAGTCTTCAATGTGTCAGAAATTATATGCTGGAGATGCCAAGATTAAATAACACTATTAATTGCATAGTCTAGAAGTGGAAACAAATGTAAACAAATATTGGCAGCATACTATGACAAATGCTAGAATACAAACTATAGTGGTTTATCCCAAAAAGAAGGGATAACCGACACTTCCTTGAGAATGTATGGAAAAAAATAAGGCTAAATGATAAAATTGAGATCTATCTATAAGGATAAGTGAGAGTTTACTCACTGGACCTGGGGAGGGGATAAAAGGGAATCAGGTATGATGGGTATTTCACCATCATCCTTTCCAATCCAGATATGGATGCTGGGAGAATTCTCTTTCAACTCCATACCACCACTTACCTGCTGTTCTCAGGGGTCATAAAATGCCTGTACCATTAAAAATTGAGTGTTCTGTTCACAATGGGGCTGCTTGGATGAGAGTTAGCAAAATCTTGCACTATGAACAGATGTCTTTTTTGCTGCAGAATTCATGGACATGCATGCAGTTGTGTCTGCAAGACTCTCCCTTGACAGCCACCTGAGCAGTGGCTAGCATGGCTTCTCAACACAAGTGATATGTGGTGGTTGCCCAAATGGCACCACAGCGTCCGTAGATACCAGTTTAGCTCCTGCACAGCCAAATAGGGCTCGAGAAAGTCAGTGATAGTGGTTCTCTTGATGCTAATTTGCTGGTCTCTCTTCTCGTTCCTTTCTTTTAAAGCGATGTTCATTGAGTAGCCACACAACTCACCCCTAAATTAACAACCTTCACTATCACCATCCAGGGCAGGTGGACTGAGATGTTCCCTACTCTCTTTCTGGCTTATTATTATGACATATTATCTATGTTCTGCTTCATTCTGAGTCCTTCTTGAATCAAGAGCCTTTTCTTCTCCCCATTAAAGGTTGACTTTTCCAAATAAAAATATTATTTTCAAAATTACTGTTTTTGAGGAGGGCCCTGTATTAGTCTGTTCTCACCCTGCTAATAAAGACATACTTGAGACTGGGTAATCTATAAAGAAAAAGAAGTTTAATGGACTCACAGTTCCACATGGCTGGGGAGGCCTCACAATCATGGCAGAAGGTGAAGGAAGAGCAAAGGCACATCTCACATGGTGGCAGGCAAGAGCGCATGTGCAGGGGAACTGCCCTTTATAAAACCATCGGATCTCATGAGATTTATTCACTATCATGAAAACAGCATGGGAAAAACTCATCCCCGTGATTCAATTACCTCCCACTGGGTCCCTCCTATGACATGTGGGTATTATGGGAGCTACAATTCAAGGTGAGATTTGGGGGTGACATAGCCAAACCATATTAGGCTCCAAAGGCCTATTTTGGATGTCAAAGTTGAAATATTAGTTGATTCTTTCTCTAAATGCTTGTTATGCACAATCCCAATTCTCCTCAAGCAATGAATGCCTCTAACCAATTTCCAACTGGGCAGATATTAGGAAAAAAATTAATATTTCAAAATAATATCTCACTACAAAGGGAAACTAGGAGATCTGATTGGAGCCCTTACACTATCTACCATGTTTGGAAAGTTTAAAACAACTCTCTCAGGTAGGTATTATCATCCCCTCCATTACAGATGTAAGTATGATTCGGGTTGTACTCATGGTCACATTTAGTGGTTTGGATTCAAATCTAAGTCTTCTGACTTTGAGCGTGACCTTAAGTTTGATCTATAAAAGGAAACTAGCCAGAAATAATATAGCCTCAATTTCCACACTGCAAGTGTAAGGCTTCTTAATTTAAAAATTCATATCTATCACAGGTAGTAATAATAATGACTAATATTTTTTAATAGTTTACTATTTATCTGGCACTAGTTTATACACTTTATATGGGCTAACTCTTGTTATCCGTACAACAACCTTATGAGGTTGGTATTATTATTAATTTCATTTGACACCCAAGTCACCTCGGGTGTAGAGAACTTATCTAATTCTGTAACGACTATAGAACTGATAAGTGTTTGAGCCTGAATATGAAGGCAGACATGATTCTCAAGTCTATGTTCTTAGTGATTATTCTACACTACTTTTACATCTAAAAAGAATACAATTCTAATATACCTCATCATAGAAAATACGTTATCATAGAGAATACATCATGAGAGAAGCCATTTTTCTTTCCTAGTTTTAGCCACTGTCAAGAGTATTAGAAAACAACTTCATTATGACACTGTTCATACCAGGATTTACAGGAACTGAAGCCCCACCATTTGTACAGCCCTTTATCATGTCACATTACCTCTTCTGAGAATGAATTATCTATGCTGTCATCCAAAATCATTGTATATTATTAAAGAAAACTAACATGTTTGAAGAATGTGAGATCTTTGACCTAATAGGCCAATAATCTGTTATATTTAACACAAAAATATCATATGCAATATTTTCTATATACTTTTACTCTTCCTGTGGCTATCTCACAAGTGTATCATATGGTAACTCTCTATAGAGGATTTCACCATATAACGTACAAGATATAATCAACATTGCATTCTTTTACTTACTTAGTAAATATGTTTATATTTACTACCTTCAGTGACCCAAGTACCAGAGTTGCAGTAGATGTTAAGGACTAGCTGTAATGGTGAGCCCAACAGATGTGGTTCTGCCCTCATGCAGCTTAGAGCCTACATGAAGACAGGCAAAGAAAACAGACACATATATAACTACAGCTGTGAAAAGTGCCCAGAAAAGAAAGCAAGTAATAACTTGACGGTCTATGACAAAAGAACTTGATGAGAAAAAGAGGTGTGAGAAAGTCCCTAAGGAAGTAACAGTTGAACAGAGGAAGAGCTAAGTGGGAGTGGAGCAGGAAGCATAGCATTGCAGGCAGAGGGAAAGGTACATTCAAAGGTTCCATGTCAGAAAAAAGCATGGAATATGAGGTACACAAAACATTGAACAGGCCGGGCACGGTGGCTCACGCTTGTAATCCCAGCACTTTGGGAGGCCGAGGCGGGCGGATCACGAGGTCAGGAGATCGAGACCACAGTGAAACCCCGTCTCTACTAAAAATACAAAAAAATTAGCTGGGCGTGGTGGCGGGTGCCTGTAGTCCCAGGTACTCGGAGAGGCTGAGGCAGGAGAATGGCATGAACCCGGGAGGCAGAGCTTGCAGTGAGCCGAGATCGCGCCACTGCACTCCAGCCTGGGCAACAGAGCGAGACTCCGTCTCAAAAAAAAAAAAAAAAAAAACAACATTGAACACAGGCTAGCCTGGCAGGGTACAAAAGCAAGAGAAATAGTGATTCTGGAACATCTTGGGAAAAAATGGAGTCAAAGCAAATAGTTATATATAGTCGTTATTCTTGTGAATAATGAGAAGTTGGTGAAGGGTTTGGGGTATGGGGAGATGACATAATCAAATATATATATAATCAAACATATATGTTTGAGTATATTTGAATATCTGATTGTATATTTATATATTATATTATCTATTTTATATTATCTATTTATATTACATTATATATTTCATTATATATGTTTATATATGTATTACATATACATATATTAATGTTTATATGTAATATATAAACAATATGTATGTATAAAATATATATTATGTACATATAATAGTATGTAAACATATATAATCACATATATACACACATATGTAATATATGTAAACATATATGCTTTTACAAATCTGACTAGAGTCTGTAGAACTGGGTGTATCGTATTTGCAGATTTAGAAAACACAGACAGGGGCTATTGCAGCAATTCGGGTGAGAACTGGTGGGAACTTGAACTGGAGAGATGGAAGAAGAAACAGGAAGAGTTAAGTGTATTTCAGAGATGCTTAGGAGGTGTATAAGCAGGAATGCTAGTAAAACGGTAGGTTCAACCCTTCCATTAAAATAATTAAAATGATAGATTTTAAATACGGTAAATCATCTTACAATGTCAAAGAGCAGACAAGATAGGCTAATCTCCAAGTTAAAGAGAAATGACGGTAAGCATAGCACTATAACCACTTTGACCCTGGTGACATTTGCTGAACCTGACAAACTTAAACTTCATTACTCAGACCCTTGCAGATTATGAACAGCGAAGAGAAAGCTCAGAGTTAAATCTGCGCTACACTACCCCACTCACTTCCCAGGATACAAGAAAATTTACTTTGGCGCTGAGAACTCACGAGGGAGGTGGGATTTATCTCTGAGATAACATAAAACAAGTATTTTTTCTCTTTCAAATTTGTTAATATATATTATCTGAGTGGCTCAATATACCTCAAGCTATTAATTTAACTTAGATGAGGTTAAATGGGTGCCAGATTGCCTATAACCTGAGGCACCTGGTGCAAGCAAAGGGTGCTAAACTCTGGGGAGGACCACCTGTTGGAAAACAATTTTCTGTGAATATTTTTATATTTCTGTGTGGTACAGGCTTTCTGGGCAAAAAGCACTGGCAAAATAGTTAAAGGCTGTTTTAAAACCAGAGCTGCCATGGAAGCAACAAGATATTGTTCTGCAAAGGCTTAGAAATTTGTCTCCCTAGAAGCCATTTGCTTACATTTCTATACTCTAGGGAGAAAAAAGCTAAGATCTTCTTCCCTCTCTTCCCCAGAGAAGATTTGTTTTTACTTCAGAGTAAAACTTTCTCTCTCCCACCCTATATAAGCTCCAAGTCTCATAATTTCAGCCATCCTCTCCTGTGGTACAATCCTACTGCATGCACAGGTGAACGTCTAGCCCTTATTACATCACCCTATTGAGAATTAGGTTGCAGGTACAAAGATACTTTGTGGGTAATAAAGCCTCTGTTTTCTAATCCAGAGATTTCTTTCAGAATATATAGGTGTGTGTATGCATTTACATACATATACACACACACAAACACACACACACATACACATGTCACACATCACCTTAACTCTAGACCTCAAATAACTCCCACAAATAAATTTCCAGGAAAATAAGTAGTTCACATATTTCTTTGTGAACTGTTCAAGGAAACTAAGTATCATAAACAAAAATCAGAAAGAAAAATTGTATCCATGAAGACCTCAGATGTTTAAATTACAAACACAGGCTATACAATACTGATCCCCAACAGATTTAACATATAATGGTTCAAAAAATAAGAGACAAAATTAAAATTTTGTTCAGAAAATAGAAACATGGAGTAATGACAAAATTTGCAGAAAGAAAAAGTATCTTCTAAAAATGAGAAGCACAATAAGCAAAATTGAAAGCTAAATATATGGATTTTACAGTAGGTTGGACTCAACTAAAAAGAGAATTTGTGAATTGGAGTTAGTTCAAAAGAAATAGTCCAGAATGCAGCACAGATTTTTGAAAAGTTAGAAAATTTGGAATAGCGATGAGAAAATATAGAAAAGAGAGGGAGGTGATTTAACAAATATTAAATCAGAGATCTAGAAATGGTAAAAAGAGAGAATTTTTAAATCCCAATATTTAATAATAGCTAAAAGTTTTCCAGAAGTGACGAAAACACAAATACAAAAATCTCAACAAATGTAAAATAGGATAAAAATTTCCAGTGAAACTGCAAAATATAAAATTAAAAGAGAAGCTGGTAAAAATAACAGCCAGAAGCAAAGATTAATTTTAAAGGAGGTACAGTTGGTCTGATAGCTTTCATCCCAACAGCATTAATGGAAGTGAGAAGATAATAGAATAGTAGTTGGAATGTGCTGAGAGAAAACCACTATCACATTATACTTCTATATTCATTAAAATACCTTTCAGGGAGAATGCAATAAAGACAGCTTCAAAAAATTTATTTTAGGATCAGGGGTACACATGCAGATTTGTTACATAAGTCAACTCCTGTCATGGGAATTTGTTGTACAGATTATTTGGTCACCCAGGTACTAAGTCTAATACCCAAAAGTTATTATTGTTTTTTTGCTTCTCTCCCTCCTCCCACCCTCCAACCTCAAGTAGGCCCCAGTATTTGCTGTTCTCTTCTTTATGTCCATATGTCCATGCATCCTCATCATTTAGCTCCCACCTATAACTGAGAACATGTATTTGGGTTTCTGTTCCTGTATTACTTTGCTAAGGATAATGGCCTCTGGCTCCATCCATGTTCCTGTCTCTTTTTTTTTTTTGAGACAGAGTCTTGCTCTGTTGCCAGGCTGGAACACAGTGGTGTGATCTCGACTCACTGCAACCTCCACCTCCTGAGTTCAAGCAATTCTCCTGTCTCAGCCTCCCGAATAGCTGGGACTACAGGCAAACATCACCACACCCAGCTAATTTTTGTATTTTTAGTAGAGACAGGGTTTCACCACGTTGGCCAGGATGGTCTCGATCTCTTGACCTTGTGATCTGCCCGCCTCAGCCTCCCAAAGTGCTGGGATTACAGGTGTGAGCCACTGCAATTGGCCAATCTTGTTCTTTTTTTATGGCTGCATAGTATTCCATGGTGTATGTGTACCACATCTTTTTTTATCTAGTCCACAAATGATGGGCACTTAGGCAGATTCCATGTCTTTGCTCTTGTGAACAGCACTGCAGTGAACATCTGCATGCATGTGCCTTTATGATGCAACAATTTGTATTCCTCTGAGTATATACCCAATAATGGGATTGCTGGGTCAAATGGTAGTTCTGCTTTTAGTTCTTTGAGGAAGTGCCTCACTGCTTTCCACAATGGTTGAACTTATTTACACTCCCATCAACAGTGTATTAAGTGTTCCTTTTTCTCCACAACCTTGCCGGCATCTGTTATTTTTTGGCTTTTTAATAATAGCCATCCTGACTGGTGTGAGATGGTATCTCATTGTGGTTTTGATTTGCATTTCTCTAGTGATCAGTGATATTGAGGTTTTCTTCATATGCTTGTTGGCCCCATGTATGCCTTCTTTTGAAAAGTGTCTGTTTATGTCATTTGCCCACTTTGTAATGAGGTTGGTTTTTTCTTGTAAATTTGTTTGAGTTCCTTAGAGATGCTGGATATTAGACCTTTTTCAGATGCATAGTTCGCAAATATTTTCTCCTATTCTGTAGGTTGTCTCCTCTCTTCACTCTGTTGATAGTTTCTTTCGCTGTGCAGAAGCTCATAAGTTTAATTAGATACAACTTGTCAATTTTTGCTGTTGTTGCAATTGCTTTTGGCATTTTCTTCATCAAATCTTTGCCAGTTCCCATCTCCAGATGCTATTGCCTAGATTGTTTTCCAGGGTATTTAGAACTTAGTTTTGAGTTTTACTTTTAAATCTTTAATCCATCTTGAGTCGATTTTTGTATATGATGTAAGAAAGGGGTCCAGTTTCAATCTTCTGCATATAGCTAGCCAGTTATCCCAGCACCATTTACTGAATAGGGAGTCCTTTTCCCAATATTTGCTTTGTCAGCTTTGTCAAAGATCAGATGTCATAGGTGTGCAGCTTTATTTCTGGGCTCTCTATTTTATTCCATTGATCTATGCATCTGTTTTTGTACCACTTCATGCTGTTTTGGTTTCTGTAGCCCTGTAGTATAGTTTGAAGTCCAGTAGTACGATGCCTCCAGCTTTTTGTTTAAGATTGCATCAGCAGTTCATGCTCTTTTTTGGTTCCATATGAACTTTAAAACAGTTTTTTCTAGTTCTGTGAAAAAATATTATCGATAGTTTGATAGGAATAGCATTGAATCTATAAATTGCTTTTGGCATTATGGTCATTTTAATGATATTGATTCTTCCTATCCATGAGAATGGAATGTTTTTCCATTTGCTTGTGTCGTCTCTGATTTCCTTGAGCAGCGTTTTATAATTCTCATTGTAGACATTTTTCACCTCCATGGTTAGCTGTACTCCTAGATATTGTATTATTTCGTGGCAATTATGAATGAGATTTTGTTCCTGATTTGGCTCTCAGCTTGGCTGTTATTGGTTTATAGGAATGCTAGTGATTTTTGTACATTGATTGTGTAACCTGAAATTTTGCTGAGGTTTTTTATTAGCTTAATTAACTTTTGGGCTGAGACTGTGGGGTTTTCTAGATATAGAATTAACGTCAACTGCAAACAGGGATGGCCAGTTATTTGGATGGCTTTCTATTAGGATGCCCTTTATTTCTTTCTGTTGCCTGAATGCTCTGACCAGGACTTCCAATACTATGTAACATAGGGAGTGGTGAGAGAGGGCATCCTTGTCTTGTGCCAGTTTTCAAGAGGAATGGTTCCAGCTTTTGCCCATTCGGTCTGATGGTGGCTGTGAGTTTGTCATAGATGACTCTTATTATTTTGAAGTATGTTTCTTCAATACCTAGTTTATTAAGAGTTTTTAACATGCAGGGATGTTGAATTTTATCAAAAGCCTTTTCTACATCTATTTAGATGATCTTACAGTTTTTGTCTTTAGTTCTGTTTATGTGATGAATCACAATTATTGATTTGTGTATGTTGGACCAACCTTGCATCTCAGAGATAAAGCCTATTTAATGGTGGTGGATTAGCTTTTGGATGTGCTGTTGGATTCGGTTTGCTAGTATTTTGTTGAGGATTTTTGCTCAATGTTCATCAAGGATATTGGCGTGAGGTTTTCTTTTTCTTCTATTTCTGCCAGGTTTTGGTATCAAGATGATGCTGGACTCATAGAATGAGTTGGAGAGGAGTCCCTCCTCCTCAATTTTTTGGAATAGTTTCAGTAGAATGATACCAGCTCTTCTCTGTAGATCTGGTAGAATTTAGCTATGAATCCTTCTAGTCCTGGGCTTTTTTTCTTGGGTGGGCTGTTCATTACTGATTGAATTTTGGAGCTCATTATTGATCTGTCAAGAGATTTAATTTCTTCCTGGTTCAGTCATGGGAGGGTGGATGTGTCCAGGAATTTATCTATTTCTTCTAGATTATCTAGTTTGCTTGTGTAGGGGTGCACAGAGGTTTATCTTATTAATTTCTCCACGAAACCAGCTCCTAGATTTGCTAATCTTTTGAATTTTCTTTTTTGTGTGTTTGCCACAATCTCTTTTGGTTCAGCTTGATTTTGATTTCTTGTCTTCTGCTAGCTTTGAGGTGGGTTTGCCACTTGTTCTCTAATTCTTTCAGTTATGATGTTAGGATGTTAAATTGAGATCTTTCTAACTTTTTGATGTGGATGTTCTATTAATATAAACTTCCCTCTTAACAGCTGTGTCCCAGAGATTATGGTATGTTGTATCTTTGTTCTCATTAGTTTCAAAAAACTTCTTGATTTCTGCCTTAATTTCATTATTTGCCAGACAGTTCTTAGAAGACAAAAACCGAAAGAGTTTGCCACCAGTAGATCCACACTCAAGTCAACTGTAAAAATGTATCTCAGAGCCAGAGGAAAGCAATTCCATCTGGAAGGTCTGAGAAAAATGAAGAAATAAAGAGCAAGATAAAGTGGTAATGAGGACGTAAAGCTAGAAGCCCACTGATTGAATAAAATAATATCTCTGGAGTTTAACAAAGTACTAAAATAGACAAAGACAGTAACACAAAAATAGGGAGAGGAATAAATGAAGCAAAAGCTCCTATGGTCCTTGAAATGTCCCAGAGAAGTTTAAAAATATTGGCTAAATTTGGACTTTGATTAGTTAAGTGTGCCTGTAGAAATTTACAGAATAACTATTTTAAAATGTTATATAAAGAGTGTATAGTTTCTATACTAATAAAGAAAAAAATAAATAATTAATAATAAAAAAAGAAAACTTGAATCATAGGTATAAATTCAAATATATCAGCAGTTACATTAAATAAAAATGAACTAAATGCACTGTAAAAGACAAAGATTGCCATATTGAATTTTTAAAAAAATCTAATTATATGCAATTTATTAGAAATAGATCTAACACATAATGATTTAGACAAGGTGAAAGTAAAAGAATGGAAAAAATATTCAAGTAAACTGACTAAAAGGAAGCTAATGTCACTTTATTAATATTACACAAGATAGACTATAAAGCTGAAATAATTGCTTGGGAGAAAGAGGATCAAGTTGTTAGGACAAAAGGTACAATTCAAATAGATATACTTGTATATATTATTTTGTATCTACCTAAAACATGACTTTAAAATGCATGGCATAAAATTAATTGAATTATAAGGAGAAAAGAACAATTCTACAATCAGAGCACTAGACTTCAACACAGTTTTCTCATAATTGATATTAAAAAATGAGACAAAATATTTACAGCATTGATATAATTAGGCTTAGTTCCACCCAAATCTCATCTTGAATTATAATCCCCATAATCCCCACGTGTCAAGGGAGAGATCAGTAGAGGTAATTGAATCATGGGGGTGGTTTTCTCCATGCTGTTCTCATGATAGTGAGTGAGTTCTCACAAGACCTGATGATTTTATAAGGGGCTCTTCCTCCTTTGCTCAGCATGTCTCCTTCCTGCTGCCTGTGAAGAAGGTGCCTTGCTTCCCCTTCACTTTCTGCCATGATTATAAGTTTCCTGAGGCCTCCTTAGCCATGCCGAACTGTGAGTCAATTAAACCTCTTTCCTTTATAAATTACCCAATCTCAAGCAGTTCTTTATAGCAGTATGAAAACAGACTAATACAAGCATAATGAAAACTTTGATATTAGACTGGTGCAAAAGTAATTGCAGTTTTGACATTAAAAACAATGGCGAAAACAGCAATTACTTTTGCACCAATCTAATACATACAGAACATTATATCCAATAATTGCAAAACACACCTTCTTTTCAAATACACTTGGAACATTTGCAGAACATTTGTAAAATTGACTATACAATGGTCAGTAAAGAAAATTTAAATACACATCAAAGGATTTAAATCATACATGGCATGTCTTCTAACCTCAGTGCTCTTAAGCCAGAAACTTAAAAAAACAATAAAGCAGGCTAAAAAGGGGAATAACTTCACACATTTAGTGTTTAATAACACATGTCTATATCATCTATGGGTCAAAAAAAGTTGAATAAAAATTTAAACCATTTAACTAAAATTTTAATATGCAGGATAATAAAAATCCCACATATTAACACATGTAAGGTGCAGCTAAAGCTGTACTTCTTGGAAACTTATAGTCTTAGATATTCATATTACAAAGTTGAAAGGATAAAAATGATTAAGTCAAGGATAAAAAATGATTATATCAAGTCAAAGTTGAAAGGATAAAAATGATTAAGTTGAAAGGATAAAAATGATTAAGTCTAATTACTAGATAATTTATTTAATAATAATAAATATATAGAGTAGAGAATATATTAAATATATTTTATTTTTACTTTTATTTTTAAATATCTATTAAAAAGTAGAAAACAAATCCCACAACACTTCTTTCTATAAAGAAAGAAGAAAAGACATAGTGCAGCAAACAGTGGAAATTAATAATATGAAGAACACCTATATAATGAAGGAGATAAATCCCAGTGAAAGTTGGGTTTTTAAAAGACTGTACAAGAAAAATACAAATATCTGGTTAGACTAGTCAAGAAAAAGCTGAGAAGGTGAAAGTAAATGGAAAAAAACAAAAGAATCTATTGTATTAATAAGGGACGTTAGCAACTTTTCTAAATACAAAATGATATATAAAATTCAACTGCACTTATATAACACAGCAACAAACAGAAAAAATAGAAAATGATACTATACAATTTATGGTAGCATAAGAAGTGTTAGTAGCTGATTATAAATCTAACCAAGAATAAGAGGGCGGGATTCCTGGGCCGAGAGCGGGTGGCAGAGCCGGGACCTCCGTGATTCTCAGAACCCGAGGAGAAGCGGCATCCAGGGCTATGGCTGTGACTCTGGACAAAGATGCTTATTATCGTTGAGTGAAGAGATTGTACAGCAATTGGCAGAAAGGAGAAGATGAGTATGCCAACGTTGATGCCATTGTTGTATCAGTGGGTGTTGATGAAGAAATTGTTTATGCCAAATCAACTGTGTTACAGACATGGCCCTTTGGTTACGAACTAACTGATACTAACACGGTCTTTTGTGATGACAAAATTGTCTTTATGGCCAGCAAGAAAAAAGTGGAGTTTTTGAAACAGATTGCCAACACTAAGGGCAATGAGAATGCTAGTGGAGCCCCTGCATCACACTGCTGATACGAGAAAAGAATGAAAGTAGTAAGAGTAGCTTTGACAAAATGATTGAAGCCATTAAAGAAAGCAAGAATGGCAAAAAGATTGGAGTGTTCAGCAAAGACAAATTCCCTGGAGAGTTCATGAAGAGCTGGAATGACTGCCTCAACAAAGAAGGCTTTGACAAAATAGATATCAGTGCAGTTGTGGCATATGCCATGGCTGTAAAGGAGGATGGGGAGCTCAAATTAATGAAGAAAGCAGCCAGCATCACTTCTGAAGCCTTCAACAAATTCTTCAAGGAAAGAGTCATGGAAATAGTTGATGCAGATGAGAAAGTTCGACACAGCAAACTGGCTGAGTCTGTGGAAAAGGCCATTGAAGAGAAACAATACCTTGCTGGGGCAGACCCTTCTACTGTGGAAATGTGTTACCCTCCTATCATTCAGAGTGGTGGCAACTATAACCTTAAGTTCAGTGTGGTGAGTGACAAGAATCATATGCATTTTGGGGCTACCACTTGTGCCATGGGTATTCACTTCAAGTCTTACTGCTCCAACCTGTTCACACTTTGATGGTTGATCCTTCTCAGGAAGTTCAAGAAAATTACAATATTTTACTCCAGCTTCAAGAGGAGCTGCTGAAGGAATTAAGACATGGTGTTAAGATATATGATGTATATAACGCTGTCATGGACGTGGTTAAAAAGCAGAAGCCAGAACTCCTGAACAGAATTACCAAAAACCTAGGATTTGGGATGGGAATTGAATTCCGTGAAGGCTCCCTAGTAATCAATAGTAAAAGTCAATACAAACTGAAGACAGGAGTGGTTTTCAGCATCAGTTTGGGATTCTCGGACCTGACTAACAAGGAGGGGAAAAAGCCAGAAAAGAAAACCTATGCCCCGTTCCTTAGTGACACAGTGCTTATGGATGAGGATGGCCCAGCTACTGTTCTCACTTCTGTGAAGAAGAAGGTGAAGAATGTGGGGATATTCCTAAAGAACCAAGATGAGGAAGAAGAGGAAGAGAGAAAGAGGCAGAGAACCTTTTGGGAAGAGGTTCTCGGGCAGCATTACTTACAGAAAGAATAAGAAATGAAATGACTGCAGAAGAGAAACGAAGAGCACATCAAAAAGAACTAGCGGCTCAACTCAATGAAGAAGCAAAGAGGAGATTGACTGAACAAAGGGGAGAACAGCAGATTCAGAAAGCTCACAAATCTAGTGTGTCCTATAAAAACCCATCTCTGATGCCTAAGGAACCACATATTTGGGAAATGAAGATCTACATCGATAAGAAATATAAGACTGTAATAATGCCTGTTTGGCATTGCAACACGTTTTCACATTGCCACAATCAAGAATATAAGTATGTCCGTGGATGGAGATTATACTTACTTGCAAATCAACTTTTATTGCCCAGGCAGTGCTCTGGGCAGGAATGAAGGCAACATATTTTCTAACCCTGAAGCGACTTTTGTCAAAGTAATTACATACCGAGCGTCATACGATGACCGGGGAATAGACAGTACCAGTCTTGAACCTTCAGAATGCTTTCCGAATTATTAAAGAAGCACAGAAACGCTATAAAACTTGAGAAGCCGAAGAGAAAGAGAAGGAGGGCATTGTAAAACAAGACTCACTGGTGATCAATCTAAACCGGAGTAATTCCAAACTGAAAGATCTATACATTAGCCCAGATATTGCCCAAAAGAGGCTGCAAGGCTCACTGGAGGCCCATGTCAATGGCTTCTGCTTCACTTCTGTTCGAGGAGACAAAGTGGATATTTTGTACAATAATATTAAGCATGCTTTGTTCCAGCTTTGTGGTGGAGTAATGATTATTGTCTTGCACTTTCACCTCAAGAATGCCATCATGTTTGGGAAGAAGCGGCACACGGATGTGCAGTTCTACACAGAAGTAGGAGAGATAACCACGGACTTAGGGAAACATCAACACATGCATGACTGAAATGACATCTATGCTGAGCAGATGGAACGAGAAATGAGGCACATACTGAAAACAGCCTTTTAAAATTTCATGGAGAAAGTAGAGGCTCTAACTAAGGAGGAACTGGAATTTGAAGTGCCTTTTAGGGACTTGGGATTTAATGGAGCTCCCTACAGGAGTACCCGCCTCCTTCAGCCCATTAGTAGTGCGCTGGTAAATGCTACAGAATGTCCACCTTTTATGGTGACATTGGATGAAGTAGAGCTGATTCACTTTGAGCGGGTCCAGTTTCACCTGAAGAACTTTGATATGGTAATTGTCTACAAGGACTACAGCAACAAAGTGACCATGATCAATGCCATTCCTGTAGCCTCTCTTGACCCCATCAAGGAATGGTTGAATTCCTGCAACTTGAAGTACACAGAAGGAGTACAGTCCCTCAACTGGACTAAAGTAATGAAGACCATTGTTGATGACCCTGAGGGCTTCTTTGAACAAGGTGGCTGGTCTTTCCTGAGCCTGAGGATGAGGGGAGTGATGCTGAAGAAGGGGATTCAGAGTCTGAAATTGAAGATGAGACTTTTAATCCTTCAGAAGATGACTATGAAAAGGAAGAGGAGGATAGTGATGAAGATTATTCATCAGAAGCAGAAGAGTCAGACTATTCTAAGGAGTCGTTGGGTAGTGAAGAAGAGAGTGGAAAGGATTGGGATGAACTGGAGGAAGAAGCCCGAAAAGTGGACCAAGAAAATTGTTACGAGGAAGAAGAACATAGTCGAAATCTGAGCTGGAAGAGGAAGGCATCTGTGCACAGTTCAGGCCGTGGATCTAACCGTGGTTCCAAACACAGCTCTGCACCCCGCAAGAAAAAGAGGAAATAACTTCTGAACTTTGGCCCTGAGCTCCATTCTTCCTCTAGCCAAACCCTGAAAATTTTACATGACATAGAAACTGTATTTTTCCTTTTGTTTTCATTTGACGTTTTGCCATTTGTTTTTATGGGTTTCGGGGGCCATTTGTGTGGACCAATCTACTCAGAGAATTCCAGGCCCACCAGGATATGTGCCAATGGCCCCATTCAGATGTCAAGGGAGGAGGTGTTCTTGAAGAGAGGAGGAGGCTCCCGCTGTTAATAAATATTGTTTCATTCTTCTCTCTTCCTGTCACCTTGTGCCACGACATCGATGGCTTCTGACATCTTATTATTTGGTGTCTCAAAGCTGTATTTCCAAGACAGTGGTACAAGGTGACCCTTAATTACCCGTATCATGGTTCTTGACCAGCACATTCAATCCTCCAACCTACCCTACTGCCATGACCTTCCTCACATCTCTTTAAGTTTTATCTTTGCAATACTCAAGGTTCTTGGAAATTTGCTGATGGTTGTGATAAACCATATAACTTGAGCCAGTGAGGCAAATTGGGCTGGTGCCTTCATCTGAGTTTTCCTGCTTTCTTGCCTCATGCAGATTCTGAGGTATATCTGCTGCCTTGGAAGACATAAGAAGCAGTGATACTCCCTGGCTCGGTTATTTTCTCCGTACAAATGCACACATGGTACAGTGATAGAAGGCAAAATTGCCACTGTCTTCTTTTTTTTCTGATATATCTAAGGAAGAATGCTTGTGCCTCATGTACTGCTTCTAGTGAAATCTAGAAGAAGGCTTAAAGGAGTCAACATTTAGATCTGGAAGGGACTAGTGTTGCCTTGGGCCTAGAATACCCTGAGGAGAAAAAAGAAGAGGAAGGGAGGCCATATCTACAACACAGCTGGTCAGCACTGCTGCTCCTTATTTTAACTTTGTCTTGCATTGTCCTGTATTTATCACAGTTTCTGTTGAACAGCTTTTCAAGTATTTGGGGAGTTTATCTTGCCATCCTCCCCTTCTGGTTCTCTGCACCCACCTGTCCCACTGCAGTTCCTTCTGTGCTCTGTGACTTTAAGAGAAGAAGTGGGGAGGGGTCCCGGATTTTATGTTTGTTTGTTTTTTCTCCTTAGCAGTAGGACTTGATATTTTCAATTTTGGAAGAACTAAAGATGAGTAAACTGTGGGGTTTTTTGTTAAAAAAAAAATCTAACCAAGAATGGAAAAAAAACTCTATAAGAAAAGTAAAATATATGTGAAAGATGTCAGTGCACATGTAAGTAAATGGAGAAATAATTGTGATCATGAATTAGAAGACTCAGGATGTAAAGATATTGACCTATTTATATTTATTGTGATCCTAATAAAAATCTTAATGAGTGTGTATGTTTGTAACTAAATATATACATATTTAGTTTAGTTGACACTAAAATATATATTAAATATTTATTATTAAATATATATTAAATATTTTAGTTGACACTAAAATATATAGAGCAATACCAAAAAAAAAAAAAAAAAGATACTCTTGATTAAAAAGTTCAGGGTAAAGGAAAATGCCCAAATATATATAAAGACATTTCCCTGATCATTAGTGATCATTAGTGATGTTGAGCACTTTTTCAGATGTTTGTTGGCCATTCATATATCTTTTATTGAGAATTGTCTATTCATGTCCTTAGCCCACTTTTTGATGGGACTCTTTGTTGATTGTTTTTTTTTGCTAATTTATTTGAGTTCCTTGTAGACTCTGGATATTAGTTCTTTATCAGATGGATAGATTGTGAAGATTTCCTCCCACCCTCTGGGTTATCTGTTTGCTGACTGTTCCTTTAGCTGTGCAGAAGCTCTTTAGTTTAATTAAGTCCCACCTATTTATCTTTGCTTGTTGCATTTGCTTTTGGGTTCTTGGTCATAAAGTCTTTGCCTAAGCCAATGTCTAAAAGGGTTTTCTCAGCATTATCTTCTAGAATTTTTATACTTTCAGGTCTTAGATTTAGCTCCCTGATCCATCTTGAGTTGATTTTTCTGTAAGGTGAGAGATGAGGATCCATTTTCATTCTCCTACATGTGGCTTGCCAATTATCCCAGTACCATTTGCTGAATAGGATGTCCTTTCCCCACTTTATGCTTTTGTTTCTTTTGTCAAAGAGAAGTTGGCTTTAAGTATTTGGGTTTACTGGTGGGTTTTCTGTTATGTTCCATTGGTGTATGTGTCTATTTTTATACCAATACCATGCTGTTTTGGTGACTACGGCCTTATAGTATAGTTTGAAGTCAGGTAATGTGATGCCTCCAGATTTGTTCTTTTTGCTTAGTCTTGCTTTGGCTATGCAGGCTCTTTTTTGGTTCCATATGAATTTTAGGATTTTTTTTTCTAGTTCTGTGAAGAATAATGGTGTTATTTTGATGGGAATTGCATTGAATTTGTAGACTGCTTTTGGCAGTATGGTCATTTTCACAATATTGATTCTACCCATCCAAGAACGTGGGATGTGTTTCCATTTGTTTGTGTTAGCTATGAATTCTTTCAGCATTGTTTTGTAGTTTTCCTTGTAGAGGTCTTTCACTTCCTTGGTTAGGTATATTCCTAAGTATTTTTTATTTTTTTGCAGCTATTTTAAGAGGAGTTGAGTTCTTTATTTGATCTCAGCTTGGTTGCTGTTGGTGTGTAGAAGAGCTACTGATTTATGTATATTAATTTTGTGTCCTGAAACTTTGCTGAATTTGTGTATTACTTCTAGGAGCTGTTTGGAGGAGTCTTTAGGATTTTCTAGGTATACAGTCATATCATCAGCAAACAGCTACAGTTTGACTTCCTCTTTACTGATTTGGATACCCTTTATTTCTTTCTCTTGCCTGGTTGTTCTGACTAAGACTTCCAGTACTACGTTAAATAGAGGTGGTGAGAGTGGGCATCTTTGTCTTGTTCCAGTTCTCAGAGGGAATGCTTTCAACTTTTCCCCATTCAGCATTATGTTAGCTGTGGGTACACTACATTGAGGTATGTCCCTTGTATGCCAATTTTGCTGAGGGTTTTAATCATATAGGGATGCTGGATTTTGTCAAATGCTTTTTCTGCATCTATTGAGATGATCAGGGAAATGCAAATCAAAACCACAATGCAATACCACCTTACTCCTGCAAGAATGGCGATAACAAAAAAAAATAGACATTGGCGTGAATGCAGTGAAAAGGGAACACTTCTTCACTGTTGGTGGGAATATAAACTAGTACAAACAGTATGGAAAACAGTGTGGAGATTCCTTAAAGAACTAAAAGTAGAACTACCATTTGATGTAGCAATTCCACTACTGGGTATCTACCCAGAGGAAAAGAAGTAATTATATAAGTATTATATGAATAATTATATAAAGAAGTGGGAATATAAACTAGTACAAACAGTATGGAAAACAGTGTGGAGATTCCTTAAAGAACTAAAAGTAGAACTACCATTTGATGTAGCAATTCCACTACTGGGTATCTACCCAGAGGAAAAGAAGCAATTATATGAAAAAAGATACTTGCACATATATGTTTATAGCAGCACAATTCTCAATTGCAAACATATGTAACCAGCCCAGATGCTCATCAATTACTGAGTGGATAAAGAAATTGTGGTATATATATATATATATATATGAATGATGGAATACTACTCAGCCGTTAAAGGAACAAATTAATGGCATTCACAGAAACCTGTATGGAACTGGAGACTGTTATTCTAAGTGAAGTAACTCGGGAATGGACAACCAAATAAATTTTATGTTCTCACTCACTCATAAATGGAAGCTAAGCTCTGAGGATTCAAAGGCATAAGAATGATACAATGGACTTTGGGGACTTGGGGGAAAGTGGGGGAGGGGGTTGAGTGATAAAAGACTACAAACTGGGTACAGTGTATACTGCTCAGGTGATGGGTACACCAAAATCTCACAAATCACCACTAAAGAACTTACTCATGTAACCAAATACCACCTGTTCCCCAAAAACCTATGGAAATAATTTTTTTTAAAATAAGACTTATCATATAGCTATTTTAATTAAGATACTGCATTGCTATGCTGGGTTAACACACAGATCAATGTAACTAAATATAGAGAGGTCAGAAAAGTACACGGACATATATGGATACTTCACATATGGCAGAGGTTTATTGCAACTAAGTGAAAAATAATGGACTTTTAAATAAATGGTGATGAGAAAATTGGATCCCTACCTTCTAATATATATGTATATAAAATCCTTCCCCAGCATTATGACCTATATATGAAAAATAAAATTATAAGTACTTTAGAAATTAATATAAATATTGTTATAAATAAGTATTGTTATAAAATTTATCCAGAAAGCACCAACCCAACTATAAAATATATTAAAATTAATTACATTAAAATGAAAACCTTATCAAAAAAATTGTAAAGCATGTGAAAAAACAAGCTGTCCATTGAAAGAATATATTTGCTATACATAAAATTGATAGGGGCTAGTTTTCAGTATATATAAAAAAAAATCTATGAATCCATAAGAAAATGATGAATAAGGCCAGGTGCAGTGGTTCACAGCTGTAATCCCAGCACTGTGGGAGGCCGAGGCAGGTGGATCACATGAGGCTAAGACTTGGAGACCAGCCTGGCTAACACGGTGAAACTCTGTCTCTACTAAAAATACAAAAATTAGCCAGGCCTGGTGGCAGGCACCTATAGTCCCAGCTACTTGGAGCCTGAGGCACAAGAATTGCTTGAACCCAGGAGGTGGAGGTTGCAGTGCAGTTAGCCAAGATCATGCCACTGCACTCCAGCCTGGGTGACAGAGTGAGACTCTGTTTCAAAAGAAATGAAAAGAAAAGGGAGAGGAGAAAGAAAGAGAAAGAGAGAGAAGAAAGAAAGAAAGAAAGAAAGAAAGAAAGAAAGAAAGAAAGAAAGAGAAAGGAAAGAAAGAGAAAGAGAGGGAGGGAGAAAGAGTGAGAAAGAAAGAGAGAGGGAGGGAGGGAGAAAGAGAGTGAGAAAGAAAGAAAAAGAAAAAGAAAAAGAAAGAAAGAAAGAAAGAGAGGGAGGGAGGGAGGGAGAAAGAGAGTGAGAAAGAAAGAAAGAAAAAAAGAAAGAGAGGAGGAGAGAGAAAGAAAGAAAGAAAAAAAGAAAGAGAGGGAGGGAGGGAGGGAGAAAGACAGTGAGAAAGAAAGAGAGGGAGGGAGGGAGAAAGTGAGAAAGAAAGAGAAAGAAAAGAAAGAAAGAAAGAAAGAAAGAAAGAAAGAAAGAAAGAAAGAAAGAAAGAAAGAAAATGATTAATAACTCAATAGAAAAAATTGGCAAACAAACTAAATGAACATTTCCAAAAGGCAAAACTCCAATGGCAGAAAAAAAAGAAAAGATTACTTGCCACAATAGAAAAATAAATAAATTAAAACTATGATGGGATACTATTAATCATTCACTGATTTGAGAAATATGAAAGTTCTAACAGCATCAAGTGTTGATAAAGATACGGAGCAACAGGAACTCTCACACTTCTGAGGAAGTGTTCTTTAATGCTATCACTTTGGAAAATAGTTTGCAATTACCTAGTGTAATTGGAAATGTGCATATTCTACAGTCCAATAATTAGTAGGCCATATAGTCCAGAGAATAGATTTTATGTTAGCATAAGGACACATGTACCTGAATGTTCGTGCCAGCATTATTTACAATAGCAAAAACTAGAAGCAGCCTAAATGTTCATAAACTGGATAAAGAAAGTGTAGTCTAGCAATATAGTAGATTACTAAACAAAATGACAATAAAAGAACTATACCATTTGATTCAGATTGGGTTTGAATGGAGTTCAACTGATACAGTATCCTGGTAGTTTAAATGCATTCCTGGTGTTTAAGTGTAGGAGATACCTCTGGGCCAATGGTCTAAGGAAGGAAAATCAAAACAGTGTGGGTAACATAATGAGCGCAACAGGCTTAGTGCACTGTCAGAATAATATCTGGAATCACAGTGTAATTTCTTTCCTCAAACCCATGTCCCTCAAGATCAGAGGGCACCAAAGGTTTATAACTGTTTTAATTACATCCATCGACTCTGTTATCTGCTGTTTCTCTAGGCCTTCAGTTTGATGAAACAGTGTTCCAAATCTGTGGTTTTTCCCTTGCACCTTTGCTGCTACTACTGTCACCACAGTGGCCGTGATCCCAGACTCACTGCTCTTGTGTGAGCAGCCTCTCGTTGCAGGTTTTGCTTGCCCTGAAAGGCTCTGAAAGTGTGGCTATTCCTCCCATAACCTCCTCTTTTACTTTACTCTTTTGGAAATGAGGAAGGAAACTGCAGGAAGCTAAAGCTGCTTCTCTTTCATATGACAGGGTAGGTTTCTCTACTCTTGACATTTTTGGGGAAAACTCTCCTACCACTGTCACCATTCACAGATTTACTGTGAAGCTAAGGAAGCAAAAATATCAGGGCTCCCTTATTTGCACAGGCATCTTCCAAAGGCCTGGCAGGGGCTCTGGCAATGTGTTTATGTGGTCATATGTCTCTATACAAGTTACAAAATTAAAAACAGGAACAAGTTAAGACCACTGTATGTTTTCATTTCAACTTCCCCCTTATAAAACTTCAACTCATGATGGGTGACATTAGAATGGCCAAGAGCATTTTCCATATGTGGTTAAGGGGAACTTGAGCAGGGAGTACATTTCTAAGGGGTTTTAGTGGGATATAGATAAATATCTATACCTATCTACCTACTATCTCTCTAGGTCACTCTAGATAGATACAGATATAAGTAATTCTATAATAGATATAGGCAGTTATATTATATATACACAAAAATGTATGTTTCAATCTATCTATATATATATCTATCCATATGTATACAGATATATCTTTGTATATATCTATCTAGATAGATATATCTTTGCGTATATCTATCTAGGTAGATATATCTTTGCGTATATCTATCTAGATATTTTTTTATATCTTTGCGTATATCTAGCTAGATAGACATACCTTTGCGTATATCTAGCTAGATAGACATACCTTTGCGTATATCTAGCTAGATAGACATACCTTTGCGTATATCTAGCTAGATAGACATATCTTTGCGTGTATCTAGCTAGATAGACATATCTTTGCGTATATCTATCTAGATAGCTATATCTTTGTGTATATCTAGGTAGACAGATATATCTTTGTATATATCTAGATAGATATAGAGACATATAGAGATATAGAGACAGGAAAATAACTTGGCCATATTCCAAAATGACTGTAAGACTATAAAGCCATATCCCAAAATGACTATAACACTATAAACAGTATCTGTTTTTCTTATTTCTAGAACAAAAGTGAAGGACTGGAGTTGAGATTATGACTTGAACTTACATTATTGTGTCAGGCATTCAAACTATGTACATACTGGGAGAAAAATGAAGGTGAAACGTATGGAACTACCAGTTAGTCTGGGGAACATTCTTCCAGAAAGTTTATAGATAAAGAAATTTGATAGAAATCTTTCTAAATTTGTCAACAATCCTAAAAGTTTGCATGATATTACTGAGAAAGTAATAAAACAAAACTTTCTGAAAGTATCAATGAAATTAACCATGCTAGAGGCGAGTGGAAAGAATTATCTTGTTCTTACTACAGGAAATCAAATTACACAATCAATGTCATGTGAAGAGGCAATCAAAGAAGATGCAATGCAAATATGCAAAAAAGAATTATAGAGATAAGATTGACAAGTAAAAATATTGTTCTTCAAAGCTGGAAGCTTCACATCACCTGACTTCAAATGATATTACAGGGCTACAGTAATCAAAACAGCATGGTAATGGTACAAAAAGAGACACACAGACCAATGGAACAGAATAGAGAGCCCAGAAAAAAGGCCACACAGCTACAACCATTTGGCCTTTGACAAAGCTGACAAAAGCTAGCAATGGGAAATAACTCCCTATTCGGTAAATGGGACTAAGATAACTGGCTATCAAAAAAAAAAGATTGAAACTGGACCCCTTCCTTATGCCATATACAAAAATCAACTCAAGATGGATTGAAGACTTAAATGTAAAACCCAAAACTATGAGAACTTTGGAGGACAACCTAGGCAATACCATTCTGGACATAGGAATGAGCAAAAATTTCATGATGAAGATGCCAAAAGCAATTGCAACAAAAGCAAAAATTGACAAATTGGATCTAATTAAACTTAAGAGCTTCTGCACAGCAAAAAATCTATCAACAGAGTAAACAGACAATGTGCAGAATGGGAGAAAATATTTGCAAACTATGCATCTGACAAAGGTCTAATATCCAGCATCTATAAGAAACTTAAATTTACAAGAGAAAAACAGACAACCCCATTAAGAAGTGGGCAAAGGCATCAATAATACACTGGATAAAGAAAATGTAGCACATATACACTGTGGAATACTATGCAGCCATAAAAAAGAATGAGTTCAAGTCCTTTGCAGGAACATGGGTGAAGCTGGAAACCATCATTCTCAGCAAACTAACACAGGAACAGAAAACCAAACACTGCATGTTCTCACTCATAAGTGGGAGTTGAACAATGAGAACACATGGACACAGGGAAGGGAACATCACACACCAGGGCCTGTCAGGGGGTGGGGGGAAAGGAAAAGAGGAGGGAGAGCATTAGGACAAATACATAATGTATGTGGGGCTTAAAACCTAGATGATGGGTTGATAGGTGCAGCAAACCACTGTGGCACATGTATACCTACGTAACAAACCTGCACATTCTGCACATGTATCCCAGAACTTAAAGTAAAATAAAAAAAAAAAAAAAAGAAGTGGGCAAAGGACATGAACAGACATTTTCCAAAAGAAGACATACATCTGGCCAACAAGCATATGAAAAAAGTTCAATATCACTGATCATTAGAGAAATGCAAATCAAAACCACAATGAGCTATCACCTCACACCAGTCATAATGGCTATTACTAAAAAGTCAAAAAATAAAAGATGGTGGAGAGGTTGTGGAGAAAAGCGAACACTTATGCACTCTTGGTGGGAGTGTAAATAAGTTCAACTACTGTGGAAAGAACTGTGGCGCTTCCTCAAAGAGCTAAAAAACAGAAATACCATTTGACCCAGCAATCCTATTACTGCTTCTATACCCAGAACAATATAAATAATTCTACTATAAAAACATACATGTTAATGTTCATTGCAGCACTCTTTACAATAGCAATGACAAGGAATCAACCTAAATGCTCATCAATGACAGATTGGATAAAGAAAATGTGTACATATACACCGTGGAATGATGTACATTATATAGCCATAAAAAGGAATAAGAACAAGATTATGACTTTTATTGGAACATAGATGGAGCTGGAGGCTATTATTCTTAGCAAACTAGCACAGGAACAGAAAACCAAATACTGCATATCCTCACTTATAAGTGGAAGCTAAATGATGAGAACACATGGACACAAAGAAGGGAACGACAGACACTGGGGCCTACTTGAGGGTGGAGGGTGGCAGGAGGGAGAGGAGCAGAAAAGAATAACTATTGGGTACTAGGCTTAGTGCCTGGGTGACAAAATAATCTGGACAACAAACCCCCAAGACACGAGTTTGCCTATATAGCAAACCTGCATATGTTTAAAGTTTAAAAAAAATACTGTTTTTTTCTATAATTTGTAGCATGCGTTAGCTTTTTAAAGTGGAAATTAAAAAAAATTCTCTACCCAATTTAATATTTTAAATTGTTCTCTTTTTTTTCCCTGAGGTACCCTCAAATTACGTAAGGTTTAGGCACCATAAAACCTGTATATGCCCCTGCCTCTACTACATTTCCCAACCAGAGAAATATCAAGTAAATGTCAGTCTTTGCTGGAGTTATTCTGAAAAGATTTATTTAGGGCCTCCCTTTTGGAGCCCTTGCCACATAAATGTGAACATATCAAAATGAGCCTTCATGTGTGAAATTTCAACCCTCTGACTGATGGAGCTGCAGTCTGTATTGCACTTCAACTCCCTTTTCACAAAAGCATTGCTCTCTTTTTCTCTTTTTCTGCTTATGCAATCCTGCCTCACTCTTCATTACAACTTCCCCTTGGGAGCACCTGATCCAGTGCTTCTGGCTCTCATCACTCTCTGTTGCCTCTACTGGGGAGATCTCATGCCTCACTCCCAGCCACCTCTGCAAGCTCTTACTATGGAAACTCCAATATTGCTCACTAAACACGTGTTCATACTTCAAACCCCAATGAATCAGCATCAGCTAATAACACCCTTCTTTCACATTCCAAACTCTTCCTCCGTCTGGAATCCTTGCTTCTCTGTAGTTCCTCCTATGAGATACTCATGTCATATTGCTGCACCTACCAGACCAAGGAAATCCAGAGAAACCCCTTTTTTTCTACTGGCTATCCTAAGAAGGGCAGGGAAAACCCAATATTTGAAATTGCAATTTCAAGAGTTTGGAATTTCAAGAGTAAGCAATGTTCCGTGCTGTCAATTTGACCTGACCCATGGAACCGTAAAAAAGAGAAAAAGAGAGCTTACTTATTTTAGTTCAACTATAGTCTGGTTTAAATGGTCTTCTATAAGCAAAACAGGACACTGAACCACTATTCTCAACATTATTTTTAGGCAAGTTGTGCTCTTGCGTTACAAATAACTGGCTCAACAGATGACTGTTGAGACACAAACTGTTGATGCATCGAGTAAACAAACTATTTCTTTTCAGTTTGTGAAGCTAAAATTTCCTTCTGTTATTTCTGTAATTGGAGCTGGTTACTGGGTAAGCCATCACATTATCTATCACCTAGGTGTCACTACGGCTAATTATTAAAACGAATCCAAGTGCAAGGTATTTACCATCCCTATGCCACCTTTATTTGTCTTCAGATATGCAAAGTGGCACTTTACAAGATTAACTTAATTTCCCCAAGAAGGTTCAGAAGCTGAACTTCAAGAAGCATTCCTTCTCCACTGCGGTTGCTTCCTGGGAGCATCCACTGTTTTCTGTTTTAAGGTAGCCTTCATCTGAGATTCAGTGTAGTTGTTCAGTGGAAGGTCCAGGCCTGGCCTAGAGCAGGAGTTCTGGAAGGACAGAGTACAGTTCCTGCCACATTACAAAAGCCTCCATTCAAGTCTCCTAAAACTGCCGTAGGCCTCTCGAGTTCCTCGAGGTCCATTAGTTTTAATTTAAGGATGTAGAACTCAGCCTGTGATAATGCCTAGGCCAGTGTCGCTCGAAGGGTAATTAATCCTCAAACGAGTGCTAGTCCACTAAGTGTTTCCAGTGTGTAACAAAATAAATACAGAAATTGAGAGTAAGCATTAAAAGGACACTTATAGCCAGCTGACATTGCTGTGACAACCAAGCATACAGTTAATTAACTGGTTTTATTAAACAGGGAATACAGTAGACACCAGTTATCTGCAAGTGTGTATTTCAAGAGCCCAGCTGATGCCTGAAACTGTCAATAGTATCAAATCCTACTGGTAACAACTGGCCCCTGCTAGGTGGTGTGAGCCACTTTCAGCTCGGTGATTATGCTGGTGTAAACCAACCCACTGGGTCGCAAGTCATAGAAAAGCAAACAAGTAATATCCTAGGCCTCCACATTCACTCCCCACTCACTCACTGACACCCACTGCAACTTCCGATCCTGCAAGCTCCATTCATGATAAGTGCCCTATACAGGTATACAATTTTTAATGTTTTCTACCGTATTTCACTGTACCTTTTCTATGTTTAGGTACACAAATACCATTGTGTTACAATTGCCTACGGTATTCAGTACAGTAACATGGTTGGTGCAAAAGTAATTGCGGTTTTTGTCATACTTTTATGGCAAAAACCGCAATTACTTTTGCACCAACTTAATATGTCTATATACAGTCATGTATTGCTTAACAACAGAGATACATTCTGAGGGATGGATTGGTGGGTGATTTTATCTCGGTGAAAACATCCTGGTGTGTACTTGCACAAACCTAGATGGTATGGCCTACCACATACCTAGGCTATATGGTGTAGACTATTGCTCTTAGGCTACAAATCTATGTAGCATGTTACTGTACTGAATAATGTAGACAAATTATAATACAATAGTAAGTATTTGTGTATCTAAACATAGAAAAGGTACCATGAAATACAGTAGAAAATGGCCGGGCGCAGTGGTTCATGCCTGTAATCCCAGCACTTTGGGAGACCGAGGTGGGCGGATCACAAGGTCAGGAGATCAAGACGATCCTGGTTAACATGGTGAAACCCTGTCTCTACTAAAAATACAAAAAATTAGCCGGGCGTGGTGGTGGGCACCTGTAGTCCCAGCTACTAGGGAGGCTGAGGCACGAGAATGGCATGAACCCGGGAGGTGGAGGTTGCAGTGAGCTGAGATCGCACCACTGCACTCTAGCCTGGGCAACAGAGCGAGACTCCGTCTCAAAAAAAAAAAAATGGTATACCTGTATAGGGCATTTATCATGAATGGAGCTTGCAGGATTGGAAGTCACTGTGGCTGAGTCAGTGAGTGGGCAGTGAATGGGAAGGCCTAGGACATTACTTGTTCGCCTTTCTATGACTTGCAACTCAGTAGGTTGGTTTATACCAGCATCACCATAAAGAGGGGAGTAATGCTTTGCACTATAGTATTAGGACAGCTAAGATGTCACTAGGTGATAGAAATTTTCCAGCTCTATTATTATCTTATGGGTCCACAGCCATATATATGCTCCATCATTGACCAAAATGTCATTATGCAATGCATGACTCTACTGCTTTTTTTCCCATTTATACATGTATGTCATGCACTATGATAAAGTTTAATTTATAAATTAGGCACAATAAAATAAAGTTTATAAACTTTGTAAAGTTTAATTTATAAATTAGGCACAGTAAAAGATTTAACAGCAATAACTACTAACTAATAATAAAATAGAACAATTATAATATGCCAGCATTACTACTCTTGGACTTTGGGGCCATTATTAAATACATGAACACAAACACTGCAATGCCACTATAATCGATCCGATCACCAAGCTGGCTGCTAAGTGACTGATGGGGTGGACAGTGTATATTGTGCAGAGATGCTTGATAAAAAGATAATTCACATCCCAGGCTGGATGGAGTTGGAGGTGAGATTTCATCACACTACTTAGAGTGGCACACAATTTAAAACTTACGAGTTGCTTATTTCTGGAAATTTCCATTTAATATTTTTGAACTGCAAGTGACCATAGGTAACTGAAATTGCAGAAAGCAAAACTGAGACAAAGGGGGCCTACCGTACGCAGTTTGGGTGTTCGCAAACTCACACAGTGAGCAGCATACTGGTCATATACAGTAACATCAGGCATTGGCCTGTAAGAGATCAGAAGTAAAAACATATTTTTTAAAAGCTAGTTCGTAATTCTTCATGACAGATTGCTTTAGAAGCTTTGGTTTCAGTATTGAGAGTAGGCTGGGAGGCAGGAAAAGTTTAATGATGCAAGTTGGAAAGACCCCAGGACCTCTATAGAGATAATCCTGATTTCTGCACAGTCTCAGAGTAATTTTCGGCATTGCCATACCCTTGTACTCTAAATCCACGTGCTAGGGCTAAGCTGTGCCGAGTCCCAGCTTGGATGACATGCCGCTTCAGAGCCTGCGGAGCACTTTCCTTCCATCCGGCAGAATAGAAATAACTTGCCGCGTGTGCAGCACTGATGTCCAAAAGAAAAGCCACACAGGGACATCTAGTGGCAATGGGAAATCACCGATCTTCTCAAAAAGAGCTCAAGAATTTCCAAACCACAAACTGCTTGGATACTTTGGACTGGTTTATTGAACTTTACCTCGCAACCTAGCAAATTGGTCACTGCCTCTGAAGGCAAACAGGCATACAGGGAACTGAAACAGAGCTGTGTAGCCCTGGCTGAAAACAGGCCACACCTAACAAGCCACTGTATGACCAAATGAAGCAAAGAGTGAAGGCAGTAGGCAGGTTCTTTAGGCAAGTGTGCTGAGAAGACAGTAGATAGGAGACTCTTATTTTATGGGCAATTACTTCAATACTCTCTTTCTAGTTGGCTGTCAAATAGACTTGACTCTTGAGAGGTAGAAAAGATGCAAAGCTCCAAAAGAAACTATGTATTAAAAGCAGCCCTCCAAACTTGCTGATCTATCAATTAGCATTTGCAGAACTCTTAGTGAGAGTTACTTGTGAGCTCCACAGTATCATGCCAAAGACAAATCAAAGTTAGCCACCCAGATTGAGGAGAAAAAAAAAGAAAAGCCCTTTGAAGAGAGACGGGCTTCTCCTGGACTTTGATGGTAGGACTGAAACTAAAAGAGATACAGTTGCATCAGATTTTCATTGTTTGAAACAGACTCTTTCCAAGGCAGATGTGCAAATAAATTGTTAATAAAATAAGTCTAAATTTAGCCTGTAAAAATTATAGTGGATTTTACTTGAGAAAAATATTGAAAGCATATAACCACTGATTTTTGCCATTTCTATGTGTAATAAGATCAAATATTATATATTACAATTCATGCACACAAATGTAGTTTTAAAGAAATCATGTGACTGATATAACCTCAGAGTTCTTCCTTCACTTCCAACCTCCCTCCACCTAATGACAAAAGAAATTTTAGACTTGCCCCATTGACACTGACTGATTACAATGGTCCATTGCAGCAGAACTCGTATTGCAGTTCAAACAATTTCTTATTAAAATTTCACTTTTCAAGATTCTCCTCCTCTCCAAAATAAAATTTGGGCACAATAAGGACTTTATACTGGAGAGGCGATCTTTAGTTCCAAATTATATTTCTTCCCTGGCTTCTGCTTCTCTGAGTTGCAAATAGTTTCTTCTGGTTTGTCCTATCTAAATCCATTCTAGCAAGTCCACGGTGGGTGAAATCCACGGGCTGTTTTCTCAGCATATCTAGCACCTGATACTATTTCCCCTTTCCCACCTAACTCCTGTTCCTTCTTTGGCCTCTACCGTTACTCTACAACTCCACCTATGGTCTCTGCTGTAACCCCAGCTAGAGTTATCCCTCACTACAGGGATCCCTGTGATAGGCCTACGGCTTCGCAGCCATCAGCTGCCTTCTGCATCCCGCAAGGGGCATGTCAGAACTCCAGGAAGCTGTGTACAAAAGTATGTCAAGAGATACTTAGGGGTTTTCCCTCTGGAACTCACCCCTGCAAACTACCTGACCAATGTTACTATGCTTTTGGGCATCTCCTATTGCACTTAGGTGCCCCATGACTGGGATTCTTCCCAGAGTTTGGTATAATAAGTGAGATATAGTGGTTTTCTAGAGCAATCATACCAAATTACCATAAACTTAGCAGCTTAAAACATAAATTTATTATCTCCCAGTTCAGGAGGTCAGAAACCTGAAATCAAGTTGTTGGCAGGGTTGGTTCTGTCTGGATTCTCCAGGGCATCTATTCCTTGCCTCTCTCCTATCTTCTGGTTGCTTGCAACCCTTGGCATTCCTTGGCTTGGGGCTGTGTAACCCCACTCTCTGCGTCTGTCCTCACGTGGACTTCTCTCTGTGCCTCTGTGTCTGTTTCCCCTTCTCTTCTCTTATAAATATTTGCCATTGGATTTAGAGCCCAGTCTAATCCAGAATAATCTCATCCAGATAACCTTAACTTAATTATAACTGCCCAAACCCTTTTTTCCACAGAAGGTCACATTTATAGGTTTCAAGGGTTAGAAGTTGGATACCTTTTGTGGGGCAGGAGGGCACATTTAAATCAATTACATGGGGCATATCCTTCAACAGGGTCCCTATATTCTCACGAAGGCATAAGTTCCTTCAGGGCACCCCAGCAGTATCCCAGCCCAAGATCCATTCTCTCTGAATCCCCTCTTTTTGTACCAGAGGAATTTCTACTTTTCGTCCCTTTTCAATGAAGAATTCCCCCTGTTGCACCTGTGCTAATTCCTATTTGTGGGCTTCTTGAATAGAAAATGCCTCCTCTCCTCTTCCCTTTGGTAATAAAGTCTCAGGGCATAGTGTTAATGAAAAAAAAAAAATACAACAAAAACCTGTAAGTTTTAAGAAAGAGATTATATCATTTGTAATCATATTTTAAAATAATATCTCTATTGTACATGTGCAGACACACACAGAATAGTATGTTATATTATGATATTGGCCCCACATGGCAACATCTTAACACAAGCTTTAAGAAAGAAACTCAGGTCCGGGTGCGGTGGCTCACGCCTCTAATCCCAGCACTTTCGGAGGCCAAGGCGGATGGATCACCTGAGGTCAGGAGTTTGAGACCTGCAGCCTGACCAGCATTGGGAAACCCCATCCCTACTAAAAATACAAAATTAGCCAGGAGTAGTGGCGCATACCTGTAATCCCAGCTACTCAAGAGGCTGAGGCAGGAGAATCACTTGAATCCGGGAGGCAGAGGTTGCGGTGAGCTGAGATCGCGCCATTGCACTCCATCCTGGACAAGAAGAGCAAAACTCCGTCTCAAAAAGAAAAAGAAAAAAAAAAAAAGAAAGAAAAGAAAAGAAAGAAAAAACTCAGACTTGGAAAAATATATATAAATTTTTACCATGTATAAAAATGTAATCACATGGACCAACTGAAAACAACTCAGAAAAACAAAACTCAGACTTATATATAAAACCTTCCTCTGTGGAGTGCAAAATATTTTAAAAGGATTAGCTCAACAGGCAGCATCTAATTCATGTAAGTTTTGACAAGCTATATTTAGGTCTTGGAGGAATTTGCTCAACTTTACACTCTATGCTTTAACTTTAAATTTTAGAACATTGCAAACATAAATAAAAGGAATGAGAACAGTATATAGTAATTATCCACATACCTATTGCGCATTGTCAACAATTAACAATTCATGCTAACCTTACTTTATTCTGATGATACTGATATATATAATATCATCTAATATACAGATGATATTATATCATCTGTATTTCAGAGGTATTTCTTTAAAAACAGACTCTTTTTTTACATACTCAATGCCATTATCATATCTGAAAATATTTAACATATTTCATTAATATTAAATATTCTATCATTGTTCGCATTTCCCCAATTGTTTACCATTTTCTAATTTGGTTTTTGAATTAGAATTCAAATCACATCCATACATTGCAACTGAATGCTGACGAATCGCTCAAGTTTCTTTCAATCTCTAGGTTCTCTCTATGTCTCTGCTCTCTTGGTCAGTCAATCTCTACCTGCAAGCTTTTGTGGAAGGAATGGGTTTCTGGTCATGGAGTGTTTTTCTCTGTCTGAATGATTTTTCTGACTTCATCATGGTCTATTTTAATCCTTTGCATTTTCTTTAAATTTGTATTCAAAATTAGAGATTCATGGAGATTTTTGTCAGCGTTTTTGTCCACACAGTTTCATAGATGGTATTGGGTACTTCCCTCAGTAATAACTAATTTCCAATTGTCTTCTTTTTGTGTTGTTAGCAGCCGTGGATAATATTTGCTTGAATCCATTAACTCATTAGATGTTGAAAAGATAAATTATTTCTTCAATTATTCACTGGTTTGCTTCTACAAGGAAACATTTCTTCTTCATCAGCTATTGGTTATGCTGAGTTAAAGTTTATATAGAAGAGGCAAGATAAATGCTCAGGGTTTGTTTGATTCTAAACAATTTAAAAAATAAGATTCTTAATATCCTTCAAAGACTATACACACACATGCACACATAAAATACATTTATAGACATGTATAAAATCTGTGTGTGTACATATAGGTGTGTGGGTGTTGTGTGTGTATATATCTTATGAGCTCATAGATTTAAACATCTTTCACATCTTGAAATTTATTGGCATGGTATTGGTATTCATTTAGTCTTGAGTCCTTTTGACACAATGCTAGTTGTATTGAATAGCATCATTATTTTCTAATATGGTAAGTTATATTCCAGGTTCATCTCACATTGCCTGCATCTGCTTGCTAATTCCTTTCAGTAGATGTAGATAAAAATAATTATCTTTGTTTTGTTTTAGATAAAACAAATCATCAGTTAAAACTAATACTTCTAATTCAAATTCAGGAGTACAGAGTTTCTACTTACTTGATTTCGTATGTGTATCTTCTTTCTGCCATGCCCCAAATCCTGGTTTTCAGTGATGCTGATATAATTACTCATTTGTTTCATGCCACACTACGCAGATTACAGCCTCAGAACAATATCGACACTACTACCAATAATAATACCATTACTGAAAAAATTGTTTTTATATTCTATTGTCCTACCATTTATGTACAATCAAATTGTTATGTTTTAAGACCACTTGGGATAGTTCCTTTGTGGAAGGTTATGCCATCAATAGAATACGCATTGAGGTTTCTTTGTTTCTTTTTAATTTCAATGTTTAGGAACTGCTCTTTGTGTTTAATTAATTTAATCATTATGTAAAATATTTATGTTTTCAAAGTCACATCTTTAAAACAAGATACTTTTAAAAAATAGTTTCTATCTCTTTTCCTTTTATTCTATTGCCTCCTTCCCTCTATAGTTAACTATTTTTTCTAAACTTTATGATTTGTCTTTTCATTGATTTTAAAATATAAGGTCAGGGTGCAATGGCTCACTCCTTCAGTCCTGGCACTTTGAAAGGCCAAGGCAGGAGGATCATTTGAAGCCAAGATTTCGAGACCAGCCTGGGTAACATAGCAAGACCCTATCTCTACAAAAAATTTAAAAATTATCCAGGCATGGTGGTGCATTCCTGTAGTCCTAGCTACTCAAAAGGCTGCAGAGGGAGGATCGCTCGAGCCCAGGAGTTTGAGGTTACAGTGAGCTATGATTGTCCCACTGCACTTCAGCATGGGCAACAGAGTGAGACTTGTCTCTAAAACAAACCAATAATAAATTAAATAAAACATAAACACAAATACACACTCACACACATGCAAGAGTATATATATCTCCTGAAGTTTATTCCACAGTAACCATAGTAACATATAGAGATTTTTCTAATTCTTTTTACAGCTGCATAATAATCTATTGTGTTAATCTTCATAGTTTACGTAACCATTCTCTGTTAGTGAATATTTGAATTATTTGCAATCATTTACTATTAAAAATAGTGCTTCAATAAATAACCTGGTTTGCAAGTACTTTCATACATTTATCTAATGTATCTTTGGGGTAGGTTCCTAAAAATAGTAATCTATGAAATTTTTCTTCTTCATATTTTAAAATATAGTTTAAAATGCTAATTCAGGTTCCTAAACATAATGGCTATTGCTTTTGTTTTGGATAAAGGGATTTGGGGTGATTTTTGGATTTGGGTGGGTTTAAATTTTGTTTGTGTGGCAGAGCAATGAGACACTGTGATGCTCCTGGTGGAACAATATGCTATCTCTCCATAAAACAGTAATAAATTTAAATCCATCAAAGAAACTAGGAGCAATTTTAAAAGCAATAACCATGACTATATTATATGTGTGCAATATAAAATCACCACCGTGAGCATAAATGTCCCAGGAAAAAACAAAGATGTTAAATTAGACATCATCAGCTGTTTCCGAGTTTTCCATTTAGTTTCATTTGGCCATAGCATATTCTGCTCCCTGTTAATGTAAACTACTTGGCATTGGCTATGAAGTGATTAAACATTAATGGTTTTAGCTACTGTTTCTGAGAAGTGAGTGATTTAATGGTGTTACACTGGATGTATCATGATTTCTGTATATCTACTCCAAACAAAAATACACTTTTCCAACCAAAGGGACTTTAAAACCTCAATTTCCATCACAGTAATGTCAAGAGAACTGATCTCATGGAAAAAAATTCAGCTACTAGGGAAAGCACATACAAGCTCAAAACATGCTTATAAGAAGCTACGTTTTCATAGAAGACAATTAACAATATTTCAATCCTTTAACAACTGAGAAAATTCTTGAAAAATTACTGAATATCCCACATATGCCATGCCATATAGAATGTAATAATTCGAAACAAAAATGGATAATTTGGGCCAAATATAAGAGGACCAATGTTGAAATAAAGTGGTGTTCTTAGTCATTTTGATTAAATTCTGGCACCAGTTAGTCAGTGAAAAATAATGAGAGAAATTTCAGTATCCATTTATATGCTTTTTATTAAATTGTATAGATCAGGAGTTGACAAATTTTGTAAAGGGCCAGAGTAAATACTTTATTTTATTTTTCTTTTTAAAAATTTTTATTTATTTTTATTCTTATGAATATGGATACATAACAGTTATCACATGGGATACATATAATATTTTGATACAATCATATTATAATCAAATCAAGTTAATTGGGGCATTCATCACCTCAAGTATTTATCATTTCTTTGTGTTAGGAACACTCCAATTGCATTCTTCCAGTTATTTTGAAATATACAATAAATTATTATTAACTATAGCCACCTTATTGTGCTACCAAACACTAGATCAATTCCTTCCATCTAATTATATTTTCAAACTCATTACTCAACCCCTCTTTATCCCCCACACCCCTACGATCCTTCCCAACCTCTCTAGTAACCACCATTTTACTCCCTATCTCCATAAGGTTATTTTTTTAAGCTCCTACATGTGAATGAGAACATGAGACATTTGTCTTTCTGTGCTTGGATTATTTCACTAACAAAATATCCTCCAGTTCTATCCATGTTGTTTCAAATGACAGGATTTTTTTATGGCCAAATAATATTTTGTTTTGTATAATATAATATTCCATTATGTAACACATAGTATGTATAATATATGACAATATATAATATGTAATATATTATATAATATGCAATATATATTATATATTATATGTTATATTACGTATTATATATGTAATATATTATATAATATGTAATGTAATATATAATATGTAATGTGTAATATGTAATATATTATACATGTAATATGTAATATATCATGCATGTAATATGTAATATATTATATATGTAATATATTATATATGTGATATGTAATATAATATGTGATATATTATATAATATGTAATATGTGATATATTATCTAGTATGTAATATGTGATATATAATATATGTGATATATTATATAATATGTAATATATATTATGTAAAATATAATACATAATATATGTAACATATAATATATAATGGAATATTATATTATACACACATCCCATTTTCTTTATCCATCCACCTCTTGATGGGCACTTAGGTTGATCTTTGCTATTGGTAATAGTGCTGTAATACACGTGAGAGTACAGATATCTTTGATATACTGATTTCCGTTCTTTTGAATATACACCCAGCAGTGAGATTGCTGAATTATATGGTAATTCTATTTTTAGTTCTTTGAGAAATCTTCATACTGTTTTCCACAAGTGGCTGCACTAATTTACACTCCCACCAACGGTGTAAGAGGGCTCCCCTCTTGCCACATTCTCACTAGAATCTGTTATTCTCCGTCTTGGGTAAAAGCCATTTTAACTGAAGTGAGATGATACCTCATCGTGGTTTTGATTTGTATTTTCCTGATGATTAGTGCTGTTGCGTGTTTTTTCATATACTAGTTGGCCATTTGTATGTATTCTTTTGAGAATGTCTATTCAGATCTTTTAGCCATTTTTAAGTGGATTACTTCGCTTTTGGCTACTGAGTTATTTTAGCTTCTTATATGTTCTTGTTATTAATCTCTTATCATATGGATATTTGCAAATATTTTCTCTCCCATTTTGTAGGTAGTCTCTTTGCTGATTTTTTCCTTGGCTGTGCAGAAGCTTTTTAACTTGATGTGATACCATTTGTCCATTTCTGCTTTGGTTGCCTGTATTTTTGAGGCTTTAGTCAAGAAATCTTTGCCAGACCAAAATCCTGGAGTGTTCCTTAATGTTTTCTTCTTATAATTTCATAGTCTCAGGTCTTGGATTTAAGTTGTTAATCCATTTTGATTTGATTTTTGTATATGGCAAGAGATAGAGGTCTAGTTTCCTTTTTCTGCACATGGAGATCCAATTTTCCCAATAGCATTTATCGAAGAGACTGTTCTTTCCCTAATGCATGTTCTTGGTACCTTTGTTAAAAATGAGTTGACTAAATTCATGGATTTATTTCTGGGTTCTCTATTCTGTCCCATTGATCTATGTATCTGTTTTTATGCCAGAGTAAATATTTTGGACTTTGTGAGCTAAGAGGAAAAATCAAGTATGTTACATAAGTACTTACAAAACAGGAATGAAAACAAATTTCCATATTTTTTAACTGATGATATTCAAAAGATAAAAATAATGAAGTACCTTTTTTTGTAAAAAAGATCTACTAACGAGAAGAATAGAATTTTTATTCAAGGGATTAACATTTTGCTTAATTGGAGTTCAAGGTTAGTGTTTCTAGTCATCAAATTGATTGCAAATGTTCATTAGTAAAAACCATTGATCATGGTTAGCTTGTGGGCCATACAAAAAGAGGTGGCAGGTCAGATTTGGCCCACAGATCATAGTTGACTGACTTCTGGTATAATATGAGTTCACTCGTTTCACCATCTTTCTTTCTTTACAAACCCTAAGTTAAAGAATTTCCTTTGGAATGCAAACTTTTTCTCTGGTCCTTGTTGTATACCAAGCATCTGGAATAGTGCTGGGCACATATGAGGACTTCAATAAATATATCTTTATGAAGAAATGAATAAACATTTTTCTTTTATTTTATGTGTACACATTTGGACTAGGTGGAACCTAACTAATTTATAAAGTCAAGATTCTGGGAACCCAGAATAATGATTAGAGCAAAGAACCCTGTTTCATTTACTTCCAAGCATTCTATTTGTCCTACCATCAACTACTAGTACAAGTTACTGGTCTATTCAAGTGATAGTATGTTCAATGTCTGAAGAAGAATTAATAGAAGAAAATTATTAAATGGAGGTAATTCAATGCATTTATTGAATTTTTCTGAAAAGTAACAATCATTTCATTTTGGTGACATCACATCGGTGATTCAGAGAAAATTAATTATCATTCTGAGACATTAAACCCACAAAATGCTATTTAACTCAAATTGAGCTTGACCTCATTAATAGAGGCTATAAGCTTTCTGCTATAATTATTTCCACATCTTGATATTCATATTTTATCACTGGAGAAAGAGTAGACCAACACCTGCCTCCAGAGTAAATAGAATTTTTAGAGTCACAGAATATTTCAAAAATTGTTTTAATTCAATGTATTCATTTTAAATGTGAAGAAATGAAGAGCATAAGTAGGTGACTTGCCTGGGTTTCTCATGTGTGTCAGTGGCAAAACTATTATTAGAATCAATTCTAGGATCCTACCTCTAACTATATTGTCATGAAAGACGAGTTACAAAGAAAAAGTAAATTATATTCCTTTCACTATCAGGTTATAAATTGGGTAGCTCAAACAAGAACTTAGCACAGCTTTATTTTCATGATTAATACAACCCATAGAAGATAATATACAATTATTTCAGCAAACACTAACACAAAAATTTTACATTTGGGCCAGCGATATTCTCTGGTCTACATTTAATATGTGAATAATCAGAAACTGATTAAATTTGATGAAACACTTGGTTGGGAGCAGGGTGCATATTATAATTTCAGGAGAACAGACTGGGCACAGTTTGGGAACCAACTTGGTTATAGAGGCGATAAGGCTGTCCAAATATTTGTTCCTTGTCCCATCTGTCTTTCTAAGGCAGCACATTGCAAATGAGAGGGAGAAGGCCAAGTTCACAAACCCTGAATTGTGTTTTTTACTTAGTTTGTAACTATTGCTCTCATACTGAGCATATCACAGATTACCACTAATCTGATAAAATTATGACACATTAGAATAAATGCTGTTTTAATTGCATAATGTCATAAAGTTTATAAAATGCTTTTACATGTATCTGAACTGAAACTCATACTAGCATAACAAAGCAGACAAGTGCAATAGATTGATTGTATAAGTGGCCTAAATATTCACTCCTCTGTGCATCCGTGCCCCTGTGCCATGTGACTTTGCAGTTCATCTCCCTGAGGTGGTTGAGTCCATTTCCTAGCACTTTAATTCTGAGGCCAGCCCTGTGACTTTCTCTGGCCAAGGGCATGTTGGTGGATGTAATGATTGCAGACTCTTGAAAGGAGACTTACACAGTTCCATTTCCTCTCTTGCTCCTATGCCATGATAGTACAGTCAGGCTAATCTATTGGAGCAAGAATCAGAAAACTTTCTGTAAAACACCAGAGAGTAAATATTTTTGGTTTTGTGAGCCATGTGGTCTCCACTGCAACAATTCAACTATGCCATTCTGCCATTGTGACACAAAAGCAGTTGCTTTTGGAAATATAAAAATAAGTAAGTACTGCTGTGTTCCAATAAAACATTATTTATAAAAACAGCCCATGGGCTGGATTTGGCCCACGGTTCATAGTTTGCTGAACACTGTACTAGAGGATAAGACACATGGGATAGAGTTGAGTTGCCCAAGTAACCCTAGTTGAGATCTTTCTGAATCAGCCAAGTTTCAGCCAATTTCCAGATTCCTTAGAGAACCCAGAAACACATATTCAGCAGGACCGCCTGGCTAACCTGTAAGACAGCAAACACATGAGCAAACCCAGTCAACATCAGCTCAACCCTACAGAATCATTGTCAAAGCCACTGAGTCATAGGATGACTTATCATGCAGAATTATTGTGGCTATTAATACAGTAGGTAAAGTATTAATTTTGCCACTTTAGAATTAAGGATGGGGCATAAAGCCTCAGTCATTATCTCAGGCAGCCAGAAAACCTCAAGACTCAAGACTCAGACATAGGTGTTTTTCAAATCCAGTATCTATTCACTATACCACACTGGTTCAGTCCTTCACTATTCTCTTTATTTTGGGTGGTTTTGCTTCTATAAAGATATAGGTATAGATATGAATGACTTAGGCTAAAAGACTAAGAACTTTAGGCAGCCTCTAACTCTCCACTGATGTCCCTCTTAGTTTTGGGTCATTAAAAATTATGTCTGGCTTAAAGTGTGGATTACTTGGATTATTTTCTTGAAGTTACTAATACAGATCTCTTTGTGGTATATCAGAGGCTATATTGTCCTGGTTCATGTTTTCCAAAACTTCAGTAAAAGGAAATAACGTAAATGGTCTACTCTTGCACACAGCTCCTATCTCTCCATTTTACCGCTCACATTTTATGCAGGGCTGTCAGGGCTTTCTGAATTAAATGTGACTTTGGGCCTGCGCTTGCTGACTGAGGAGGCTCATAGGTCCTATAGCTCATCCACAATCTTGTACATGAGCTGTCAAGTATGAGAGATTGGTGCCAAATTCAACCCAACAGGGCCCCTTCCCAGTAGTCTGCCTTCAACAACTCCTCCTTGTCAAATCCAACAGTTTACATAGAATATATAGTGAATAAAGTACCTTGAAAGGTATGAATGTAGAGATGCCACTTTGGCTGATGGCAGGAACACCTATCAGCTTCCCACAGGGCTGACATTTCGGGCTGGCAGGGGGGAGATGATCATAGGATTTTTGTGCTGCTGTTTCTAAATGGATTGTAAAGACTCCCAAGGCAAATTGCCTCACTTCTCACCATCTGCCTCTGTGAAGAATCAGTGTGATGCAACTATGCAACTCAGAAAACTTTCTTTTTGGTTTCTTTATTTATAAAGTAGAGCTCTCAGGTGAATGGTTTATAGAACCCATTAGGATTCCCTAGGACTGGGCCTTACTGCGTTAGTTAACACTTTGGTTGTCCAAAACTCCATGCCCTTCTCCTCACTGCCTAGCAAAACTTCTAGCCTTACAATCATTGAATGTTAGATCAGGAAGGTAGCAGTCAGCAGTGCTTAGGGGTTTTGAGAGGTCTCCCTAATAACTAGGGATCAGAGATTGTACAATTACCTTTTGATCGTTAACCTCCTAGCTAAACTCAGCATAGACATGCCAAGTCACTTCCTGATTTGTAAGATCCAAGAAGTAGCCTCTTTGTGTTTTAATATAGTGAAAGGGAGAATGTGTCAGTCAGAAGAATGATTGGATAGCCCGAGAAACAGGAAAAAAAAATACAAAGATAAGCATTGACTATACCTATCCAAGCACCCACGGTGGTGAGGGTCCTATGTCATCAGACTTGCCAGTCCCAATTGCAGTCATTCCAAGTGTAAAGGTGAATTGAATGTGGGGTGCTGTGGCCAATAAACTGTAAGGTTTTTAGTTTCTCCATCTTGAAGTGAATAATGGATGTATCAGATTATCTTAGTCTTACGCCACTTAATATTTGACTCCTCTACCTCTGTTTGGTTTAAACCCACACTCACCAAACATGCTGTTTGGCCACACAAGCTAACATACAGCAATGTGCAGAACATTGGGACGTGGAGTGACTCTGGGATCTTTAGCAGTGATCCTGTAGAGAGAACCAACAGCAGCCTAAGAGAGGCTTCCAGGGCAGCTTGACCAAAGCAGGAGAATGGACTAACCTCTGGGATTCAGACAACCAGGCCATGGGAAAATTACAAGTCTGTTTCCATGCATTTCCTGCCATTCTCATTTCCACTCCAGTCTCATTTATATGTAGGTTCTTCTGAATCTGCCTCTCTGGGCCTAAGATCTCCTGTGACCTGAAAGAGTCATTTCCTCAGTCTTCGAAATAGAAGGACTTGTCTATTTGACATTAATTCAACAAGGATTTCTCAGCCTTGTTTAAACCACAGAGGCTTTCGATGTACATAAATATCTCATGACCTACCCCCACCCATCAACATGCCCAAGACAATATCAGTGCATCTTACAGATGTCCCACCTATTAAGAAGATTTTACGTCATGTAGTTTTATATAAAAATATAAAGTTTTGTCCAATATAATACAGATTCAATATCTATATAAATATACGTTTGCCCTTGCTATAGTAATTCTGGTAAAATCTACCCCTCTCCAATTTCATTTGAGAGTCGCTGAACCCTGCCCCCAAAACTCCCATCATTGCCCTAGATGATGACTCTGTAATAGATACAGATAAATATGTTCCAGTTTCAGTGGACCTTGAACTGCTTGTGATGGAGTTGCCTTAGGAAAGGTGAGGACAGAATGAGGCCTGAATGAAGGGAGATGGTGGTGTTTGAAAAAGTAACAATGGTATCTAATTACTAAGCATCCATAATGGTTAGTATTGATGATGGTAGTGTGTGTGTGTGTGTGTGTGTGTGTGTGTGTGTGTGTGTACACAGATATGCATGCAGATACAAAGATAACCACAATCTTTGTTTTCAAATTAAGTAGCAGAAACATGAAAACAAACCCATCCTATTCCTCATAAGTAGTGTTAAGGCAAGCTGTACCATTCCACCTGAGTCCCATCACAAGTTAAAGTCACTTAGCACACAGACTTCACTCTAGAGCCAATTCTGTCTTGTAGTCAGGTGGGAAATCCTCGATGCACGGGAGTCTAGACCAGTAAATAGCTTTCCCCTTCATCCACCCTCCTTCATAAAAGCAGTTTCTCTAATAAATCCCCCTGAATCTAAAGCTTCTCTTATGAGTAAAAGTATAGTTAGAAACTATTCTAAATTGTTTTTACAACTTATACTTACATTTAGAAACTGAATTGGGTAATCCCTAGATTTTTTCATTTTTCCTTAAGTGTGTTCTGTTCATATACATAGTTCCCATACCTCTGAGAATATAAAATTTAAATGTCCTTTTCCCCTAATAATTGTCTACTAATGAATATCAAATATTAGTAGCTAAATGGATAACTGCTACAATAACCACAATCCATTCTGCTTCTACTTAGAGAAGCACTACCAAGTGAGAAGAAAATTTGAGAAAACAGTGAAGACGTGATAATGGTTCAACAAAGATCTGACCCAAAACCAGGAGGAATTCAGTTATCTGAATCTTTATGATTGAGAGGTTACTGAAATAATTCACACATATGAAACACTTAATGGCTTAGAATATACTTTTCTCAAAGGCTCCACGTACAGAAAAGCATATGACCTTCAAAAAATCTGGTAAAGTTTGAGGAAACTGCAGATCAGACAGCATAAGTCAGTTGCTCAAATCCAGAGCAGGGTGTGTGTGTGTGTGTGTGTGTGTGTGTGTGTGTGTGTGTGTGTGTTCATGCAGGCAGAGCCAACTCACGGGTTTCAGACTTTTCCCTCCTGAGCTCATGATCTTTTCTATTAATTACACCACAAAGAGTTCCTAAGGCCAAGATCCACAGCATGCAAAGCTGCTTTTTAACATTAGCAAAAGAAGTAAAAAGAAACTTGTATGGAATTCTATGTAGTCAATTGCCTAATAGGTTTTGTTTATGGACTTCAGAGTTGCTCAAACTATGAAACCTAAAATACAACACAGTGACTTTTCTCTTGAGTGGCACATCTAAATGAACAATTCACAAATGTCATTAAAAGTACTGTTTGAGAAATACATATTTAAAATTAAAATGCATCAAAAGATATGAAAATCAAAAACTAATATAAATTAGATGGATGGCATATATATGAAAAAAACGGATATTTTAAAAGCTTACCCTTTATTATAGAGACTTAAGTACACATTCCATTTAAGACCAAAAAAATCTAAATTTGTGTGATTTACGTGCTACATATTTATATGTAGAAACCATAAAACATATCCGGGTGCTAAATCTATTAAGCGAAAGTTTGTGGGGAGACAGGATATGCATACAGTTTCAAATTATCACCCCACATATGATTATAAAAATAAAAGGATCCCTTTAAAATGGACAGATTTTGTTGACACTACCTTACTAAATTGATCAAATTTAATATCACCAATAACAGGGCAAACTGATATCATATGCCTGTTGATGTTTTATAGTGTGAAGGACACACCACCAAAAATGTTTAATCTGAATCTAAGAATGAGAAAATCATAGATAAAACAAATCCAGATTAAGGGTCATTCTGTAAAATAACTTGTCTATACTCTTCAAAAAATGTCAAGGTCATACAAAAGAGAAAGAAAGTGAAAGAACTCTCTCATTTAAGTGAAACCTAAATAGAAATGATAACAGAAGGCAATGTTTGGTCTTTGATTCCTGGATCAAAAATAAAGCAGTTATGAAGACTATTACTGGGGAAATATGAAAAAATTGGAATAAGGACTCTATATATGAAATATTATTATATTAATACTAAATGTCTTGGGTGTAATAATGGTATTGCAGTTATTTGGAGAATGTCTTGTTAATAGGAAAAACATGCTGAAGTATTAAAGAGTGACATGTCATTATATCTGCCACTTACTCTCAGCTGTTTCAGAGAAAAGGAAAACAGAGAGAGAAGGAAAGCAAATATGCAAAATATTAACAACTGGTGAGTCTAAGCAGGGTATAGAGTGGTTCTTTGTACTATTTTTCAACTTTACCCTAGATTTGAAACTTTTGAAAACAAAATGCTGGGAAAAATAAAACCAAACAAAATCATTCTTTAAATTATTTCATATGTCCGTTTCAACAGTGTTGAAATATAGGTTTCTCATACATGCAATTCTTTTATAGATTCAAAAGTGAAGTGTTGTGTGAATGTTACAAATCATAACATGATCCAAATTTATAAGAAAGTACTTTAAACATCAGACAAAAGACTTAAGAATTATTATGTTAAATTTCTAATCCAAATGTAAAACAAGAATCCAGGATATTGGCAATGCTAATATTCAAAATGGGTTTACCCCAGTTCGTAATTCCTCTGCTCCTCTCCTACCTAAAATCTTAAGAAAGTATTCATTATAAATTGGAAGCACAGAATTCTTAAAAAACCAACTGGATGCTGAGTTGTATGATTTTCTTTACAGGTACAATTTACTTTTCAGCAACCTGTAAGCCATGGAAAGAGTAACTCCATATCCAACAAAAAAACCCAAAGCTCTATTTGGCTGGGGAAGGGGTGTCAAATACGCAATGGTGTGGTAGATCCGTGCTCCGACGAATAGTCTGAAGTGCAGGATGGCTGTAGAGGGGTCGGGACCACTCAAGGAATACAGGAGGCCAATTCCAAGAAATGGAACAATATTTTCAAGGTCATTCAGGTGGGCTCTGTGGAAAAAGATAACTATTAAAGACACTAATTTCAAAACAGTAGATATGTATCCTTTTTTCTCTCTCTTCTAAAAACTAAATCTGAGCACTAACGGATCCTTAAATTTCAAAGTAAGATTTTTTTTTTCTCTCAAATTGTCTTGCTTCCTTACCCACTTGACTTTTATTTAGAATCTCTCATTATTTCTGTTTCTTTTTATTTTTAGTGTATCTTTAAATATCACAGAAGGCATTTTGTAGTTCCTAGAATATCAAAACAACATCTATCTAATAGAACTCATTTCATTTTTGTAAATACAAAATACTTTTTTCTTATGAGGTTCATAACAATTAGCAATTCAAGATTCTTTTTATAAAAATTCTTTTCCCTGAAGGAAGAAAAGCCTTTTGGTGTTGATTTTTCTTGAGACTCCTCCTTTGCTTCTGCTACTCTACCAAATGATTATTGAGAGAATCCTTGCCAATCCAAACTGCTAGGTTGCCAATAATTAATTTACCAATTTAATATCAAGAATCTCATGCTCTTATATCTAAATAACAGAATACATAACTAGCCTTTCAAATATAGTAAAATTTTGGCTAACCTATCTTCCAAATGCCAAATAAATTCGTTAGGAATGATGGTGCAAAACTACAAAGGACACACAAAAAGTAGGATAGGTGAAAGAGAGAAAGAGAGAATTTCCTAAATGTTTTCTTTCTAACAGAGCCAGAAGAAAACAAAAAGCATGTTTTAGCCACAGTTTTGCTCCAAACCATGGCATCTTGAGTTTCTCTGGCTAAGACCGAATACAAAACACATCTACTATGGACTTGACATTTTTACTATTATTGTTGTCATTGCTATTGTTGTTTTTAGAGATGAGGTCTTGCTCTGTTGCTCCATCTGAAGTGCAGTGGCACAATCATAGCTCACTGCAGCCTCAAACTCCTGAATCTCAGCCTCATGAGTAGCTGGGACTACAGGCCTCACCACCATGCCTGGCTAATTTTTTAAATTTTCTTTTTAGAGATGGGGACTTGCTATGTTGCCCAGGCTGGTCTTGAACACCTGGTCTCAAGCAGTCCTCCAGCCTCAGCCTCCCAAAACACTGGGTTTACAGGTGCAAGCTATCATGCCCAGCAACATTTTTAAAAATACTTAATTTTAAAATGTCATGTCCCTTAAGTCTACAGAATTAGAAATTGCTTTAGAATCTAGGCTAGAGATGGAGAGTTTGATAGAGTTTGTCAGCTATTGACACGTATTTCAAAATGAAAACTATTTCTGCTTTACGTTACTCTCTTCCATAGCATTAAACATATAATTATTACATATCGCCTGCTCAATGATGGTCACTTTCCTCCTCTCCTTTCCTTTCTCCTGTCTTCCCTAGATTATCTCTAAGCTTGCCTCACAAAGACGATGACTACATAGAAACATGAAGAAGACAGCAGCAGCCCAGATAAGTAATGACTTGAAAAGGCTTCAATACAGAATAAAAGCAAAGAGAGGAAGGTGTGAGTGTTCCTGTGCCCTCTCTTTCATGGAACAATACAAGTACTACTGAGAATGAGATGGGAAAGAAAAGACAGGAATACCATTTTCTATTAAAGAAGGGCCCACTTTTTCAATGACACTGAGTATTTGTTTTGGCCCTGTGATTTCTCCTGTAGCATCACAGAGATATCGTCACCTCCAATCTTAGGCACGTTAGTGTTCTCCTTCACAACATGCCAAAAGGACAGAAATTTTAAGGTTGAGGAAGAAACTAGAAAAAGGAGAGTCTCTGGAAAACACTGTTCACTTCTATGCTTGTGTGAAGCAGTTGACAAGTGGAATGGAATGTTAAAGCAGAGAAGAACGTCAAGGACAGTAAGAGGACGATGCAAGTAGAGGGAAGGAAGGTCAAGGGGCAGGGGTTCCTTTACCTTTCTAGCTCCTGCATGTTTTTCTAGCCTCATTTTCTCTTTATCTTATTCTCCCTTTTGAATTCTCTTTCTCTTTCGTCAGCCCTCAAAATGTTCTCAAAATTAACACTCCTCATTATGCTAATAAGGCCTGTTTTCCACAGACCCTCATATTTATGCCAATTTATGCTGTATTTTGTACTTCTTTTGAGACTCTGTTCCAGGCAAACAGTTCCCCAGCTTTCTCTGTGAGCACCTGCTGCAGTGCACTGTCACCTTTCCGTCCTAACCCTCCCCTCTGCTCCAACAACAGACTCCTTCCTGGAGCAGCAGCTTCCTTCACGTTAGTGCCATTTAAGAACAGCTGCCAAAATCTATCACCAGGTGGACATCAATCTTCCTAAGAGACCACTTTCTACCTGGGTCTATTACCCTTCTTCCCCATGATTACATTTTCCCATTTTTCTTTCTCCTTTGGAAAGACATTCCCTGGCACACATTTGCTCTGTGACGGACCTTCCCACCATCTCTGTGCTCTTGAGGTCACAGCCACGCCTCCTTCCCTCAGATCAGAATTACTTGGATCCCAGCATCCACCTGACCTGGACTGCCATTGCTACATGCATCTGGGGATTGTCAGGCTGTGAACAACTACAAAAGGAGCTGCACAGCAGGCTCTTCCTGACGCCCTCATCTCAGCCAAAGCTCTTCACCCTCAGCACACAGCCAGCCGTGTGTTCACATTCTCACAAAGGAATTTTCCCAAATTGACAAGACTTCTTCTCTCCTCTTCCTCCTTTCAAATCCTAATACTCTTCAAGGTCTTCCTTTATGAAATATTCCATGGAACTAATGGAACATGGCTTCATATCATTCTCCTATTACTATATGCATGTGGGTCTTTTGGGGGTGGGGATGGGGGGAATATTATAAACCCCTGAAGGTCAGGAACCCAGTTTTAAAGCTCTTTGATAGCATCCCAATAGAATAAATGACAATGATACATACACAATAATCTCTCCATATATGTGTGTTCATACACTGGGGCCATGAGGGACATCATCCAGTTCAACCCCTAGCCTATGTTCCAGTCTCCTGACAGAGTCCCAGCAAGTGTCACTTGGACACTCCATGGAACACTCTTAGTGAAGGGTTATTCTCTACCTTTAAAGGGAATATATTCTAAATGTCTCTCCTGTCCCTAAATACCAACCTCAAGCCTTTATTTTGTCTTTCGAATGACTCCCTGTATTTCACCAGCTGGCCTGTTTGCCTTTCAACTTTCTTTTTATCTTTTTCTGTTGAATGTATATGGTCTTGAATGCTTCCTAGACAAGCTAAGATGATATTAAATAAATAAATAAATATGTCAAGTGCTTTCTAACCACCACTGGTTTCTGTCTGTCCAGAACTCAAATAACTGACTTTAAGTCACATATCTTGGTATTTCAACACATATTACTTTAAGTTTTTAATTAATTGTTCCATATGTGTATGTATTAATTTTCACAATTGTTGCACGTGGTAAAGCATACTTTTCACTTCATTTTTAGCCCCATTCTGGCTCTGCCATTCAAACACGCTAATCGTAACATCTTTACAATTACTGAAGTAACAAGAGAGGGGAAAAAAAAAAAGTGTAGCTTAAAAATGGAAAGGGAAGATTCTGGAAACACTCTCTCTGAAAAGGATCTCCAAAAGTGTGTTATTAGGCACTTTTTCGATTAAACAGTTACTATCTCAAAAAGCATTATACAACTGGAAACTCCACTCTGTTGGAGACGCTCTTCTCTTACTATGCTGAAAAGCCAGTGTCTCATCACCAGGGGACGCTTGTGCACACAGTCGCTGCACCTCCTCCAGGACTCCGAACCTTTTCAGAACTAGGGTCAATTGTTCTTTCTAACATTGATTTGCAACCTGACTAGCGGATCAATTTAGATAGCGTCGTTTTCCTCTAAAAGTACAATCCCATGGGCAGGGCGTAAGGGTGGAAGGTCGGAAAGAGTAGTAGGGAGGAATCTAAAATCCCCAAATAAAATATCTTTTGTTACGCTTTCACACAAGAGACTTAGATTTTCATTTCAATCTTATTAATACTACTGAGGGTCTAATTGCTTCTCATCACTTTCCAGTTCTGGACAATTTTATAAATACAGGGTCATGACTAGCATCATGCAGGCGGCTGCCTGCTCTAAAAGAGGAAGTGCATAAAGGACCAGACAAGGCTTTAAACATTTTCATGTCTCTTCAGTGGTTTTGAAAACTTCAAGCTTCACTCACTTTTTTAAATTTTTTTCGTCTAACACATAATTTTTCCTTCGATATTGTTCTGCTATTGTTTGAAATTTCCACAGTGATTCTTTGTCCTGAAACTATTTTATATCCATATTCTTGACACAACCCATTTTCAAGACTCACTGATTTACTCAGCAGGGCTGCTGAATTAACAAGTATATAACTAGGTGAGATAGAAGGTGAAATGTTGTGCTAAGTATCTGCACAGACTTTTTCTTAGAAGAGAAACACTCTTGCTTGATCAATAGCTTGGGGGTAGAATTGTTTTGCATGAGCAAGAAGGTAGTTTTAATTTTAGCGCTGAAAAGTTTGAAGATTCTGTGGGGCTAGAGGAGAGCCTCAAAAATGGTGTAACACTGGGCATTGCTTGCGTGAAGGAGGTCCAGCTACGGGGCATATTCCCCAAAGAGACGATGCTGAAGGCCATTGTCTGACAGAGAAATAACATACAACTTAAAATGTTTGTGTTGCCACAGTGTAAACGCCTCTGCACTTCCACTTACTCAAGTCTATTTTTAGCCACATTTTTTTTTTAGTTAATTTTTGAAGGGAACCGACGAAACGGCTGGATTAACATCCAGCATAACGAACTGCAGAATATGGAAACATGCATAGAAGCGGGAACCCAGATCCAGAGTTAATCTGGAGATGATATGCCGTAGGAGAATCTGCAGAAATCTTGGGAGGGGCTTCAGACTTTCACAGAGAATCAAAAAAGGGATAATGCAACCTAGGTGCCCATCAATATGAATTGGATAAAGATAATGTGGTACATATACACCATGGAATACTACACAGCAGTTAAAAAAAAAAAAAAGAATGAAATTGGGCCAGGCGCAGTGGCTTACACCTATAATCCCAGCACTTTGGGAGGCCAAGGTGGGTGGGTCACCTGAAGCCAGGAGTTCAAGACCAGCCTGGCCAACATGGTGAAACCCAGCCTCCACTAAAAATACAAAAAAAATAGCTGGGCGTGGTGGCACATGCCTGTAGTCCCAGCTACTCAGGAGGCTAAGGCAGGAGAATGGTTTGAACCCAGAAGAAGGTTGCAGTGAGCCGAGATCACGCCATTGCGCTCCAGCCTAGGTGACAGAGTGAGACTCCATCGCATAAAAAAAAAGAATGAAATCATGTCCTTTGCAGCAATATGGATGCAGCTGTAGGCAATTAATTACCCTAAATGAATTAACACAGGAAAAGAAAAACAAATACCACAAGTTCTCACCTATAAGTGGGAGCTAAACACTGGGTAATAAACACAAAGATAGCAACAATAGATACTGGGGACTATTAGAGGGGGTAGAGAAGGGGAGACAAAGGTTGAAAAACTAACAGGTACTATGCCCACTACCTGGGTGATAGGAACAATTGTACCCCAGTCGTATCTTGGCTTATTGCTTTTCATTGCTCATTGAATTCCCAGTACATGAAAACATAATATCTAAAAAGAGATGGCAGTGGGGAGAGGGACAGAGAGAAAGAGGTTCCTACTCCTCCTGAGTGTCAACATTCTTATTTTGAATCTTATGCAAAAATACCTAATTCTTCAACCTTTTACATGAGTTGACAGTCTCACCTATGGAGAAAGATGATAAAACTGCAAGAATCTACTATTCCCATTTCACCACCTCCTTGCCGTTACTTTTGATACATCCCTATATAAAGCAATGTCATTAACCGCAAGGAAGTACAGATAAAAGTACAGTATTGCAAAATTGGCAATACATACAATTGCAGTGATACTTGGAGACTTTCAGATGTCCAGTTTTCTGTTAATTGTCACGTGGAGTAGGTAAGAGGTCTCACCTTTTTTCCTCAGTCTCCAAGACTCTGAGATGTCTTCACTGAACTCCTTGACCAAAATTGTTTCATAAAGTAAGTAATTTCAAGAGACATGGTTTACCTGCGTACACGTTCTACTCTGTCATCTGTTCGAAGATACTTCTTGGCATTTTCTCCTTTGCCAAATGTTACACAGTCTTCTGGATTGGCAAAAACCTATTCCAAATACCAAGAAAAAAAGCTTATTTCAAATACTGGCTGGGAGCAATAGCTCGCACCTGTAATTCCAGCACTTCGTGAGGCTGAGGCAGGATTGCTTGGGCCCAAGAATTCAAGACCAGCCTGGGCAACATAGGGAGCCCCTGTATCTACAAAAATGTGTTTTAAACAGCTGGGCATGGTGGTGGGCCACATGCCTGTGGTCCTAGCTACTCAGGCGGTTGAGGTGGGAAGATCACCGGACCCCAAGAGGTTGAGGCTGCAGTGAGCTGTGATTGCACCACTACAATCTAGTCTTGGTGACAGAGAAAGACACTGTCTCAAAAAAAAGAAAACAAACAAACCAACAAATAATGTGGGGATATTCTACCTAGTAAGTTATTTGCATTTTAGTGGAAGAAATATAGACATCCAGGTTGGCCCATTTGGAGCAATAAATCAAACACAAGAGGAGAAGGCATCTATAGTTAAAACTGAATTTTTATTAACAATGCAAAGTTGTAAAAAGAGAAGCATAAATAAGAACTTGAACAAAAACCAGTGAATAAAAATAGTGAAAAGGAAGCAAATATGGGGAAAGGCATAATTCTAAGGCAGTGACTATTACTATGGTTCACTGGTATCTTTTTCACAGTGATGTTGACATACCTTCCCTCAAGTGTATTAACATTTCCAAGTGATTGGCTCATCTGAAAGTAATATGTTTACCTGCCGAAGGTTTTAGAGAACAGGCAAGAAGCATAAAAGAGTAAGGGATGGGAAATGTGTCTTGTACTTTGTCAGAACGTGTGTACCTCTTTTCTTTTTCTAAACCAGATAAAACTTCGGGTTGAAGAATACTGTATAATGAAATTTGAGATGCTGAACTGCATTCCTAGGAATAAGAAGTACACATTCATGTATTGCTTCCTGCAATTATTATGTTCTTTGAAATAGCTTCCCCATCCCTTGAAACTTGAAATCTGCATTTAAAAAATATTTAAGCATGTGCCACTATTTAATAATTTATGGCAGAGAAAAACACAAACTGCAAAATTAATCTCATTTGTTTTCTATTTTTTCTTAATATGATATTAACATTATATTAGAGATAAAGATGTTGAAGAGAACTGATGCACAGGGCTGAGATACTGCCCATCAGTTTTCCTCAACATCTTTATCTGGAATAAATATTCCAGATAAAGTTCCTAAGGTCAGGCCTGTCTGTCTTGTTCATCGTCATGCTCCCCTAAATAAGTGCCTAGCACACACTAGATGTACAATAAATATATGTTGAATAAAGAAATAAATGTATTACAATGGAAAGAGCATTAAATTGGGTTTAATGCAATTTCAGTTTGAATCTCAGTTTCACTCTTTATTTGTATGTAACCTTGGGTAAGCTATTGCTAAAGACTGAATGCTTGTGGCCCCCCAAAATTTGTATATTAAAGCCTAATCTTCGATGTGATAGTATCTGGGATATGAGGCCTTTGGGAGGTAATTAGGTGAAGGGAGTGGAGTCCTCATGAATTAGATTAAAGTCTTTATAAGAAGAGGAAGGAGAGAGTTTGCTTCCTTCTCTCTCTCTGTCTGTGCTCTGCCAATGTGAGGATACAATGAGAAGATGGCCATCTGCAAGTCAGGAACTGGGCCCTCACTGAACACCAGATCTGCTGGCATCTTGATTTTAGACTTACCAGACTCCAGAACCGTGAGACAAATGTCTGTTGCTTAGGCCACCCAGTCTATGGCATTTTGTAAAAGCAGCCCAAATGGACTCAGACAGCTACTTAACCTCTAAGTTCCCCTTCTATATAAAATGGAAAGATGAATCCTCATTTCACCTGACAATGCTAACAATTGTGTAAAATGACTCCATGACCAAGCACACATAAAAAGCATGTGGCTCCCGGCACTCTCCAAATTTGAATTCCCTTCATCTTTTCTTATAAGACCGTACATTTCCTTGGTGACATTCTGTGTCTAGAAGTCAGTGTGGCCCTGGAAGCAGACAGCCACTTTGTTGCCCTGATGCTGCAACACATCAGCGTATGAGAGATGTGCCCTCCATTAAAATGCAAACATCCTTCCATTATACCTCAAAATAGTAGGCCAGGCCCACGCCTGTAATCCCAGCACTTTGGGAGGCCAAGGTGGGAGGATCACCTGAGATCAGGAGTTCGAGACCAGCCAGGCCAACATGGCAAAACCCCGTCTCTATTAAAAATACAAAAATTAGCCAGATGTGGTGACACCTAGTAATCCCAGCTACTCAGGAGGCTGAGGCATGAGAAGCACTTGAACCCGGGAGGCAGAGGTTGCAGTGAGCCGAGATCCTGCCACTGCACTCCAGCCTGGGCAACAGAGTGAGACTCCGTCTCAAAAAAAAAAAAAAAAGATAGTAACAAGGAAACACCTTAGGGAAGACTGTGACCTGTAGATAAAATCAAGGCTCTAGAGGACAAAACTCAGGACAGATCCTAAGAGAGAAACAGATGGTCTCCAGGAAAAAGTTGCTGAATGGGCACAGGGACTACACCGGTGAAAGTATTTTAACTTTGTAAAGGGAGTCTTGCTCTATGCACTTCAAGCACGCATAAACCCTGCTTGAATACAGAATATATGCTTCAGAATCTGTCTACCACCTTCCCCACAACTGCACTTAAAAAAAAAAAAGTCATTCTTATAATGCTGGGTAGAAATAGTATCCACTTAAAAAGTCAGAAGTACACAAAATTCAAAAGGCTCATATCATATGAGGCTCACTTTGAAAGTAAGAACTTTAATTCTCAGCCTTTTTCTTCTTTTCCTTTCTTCTTTTTTTTTCTTTTTTTTTTTTTTTTTTTACCAAAATCATACCCTTGACCTGTACTAGAGCTGAAAATACCAGTTAACTGTCTGGAAAATGATTGTTTTCTAAACCCTCATTGACAAAATTAATTCCAAAATGAAAGAAAGTTTCCGTGAAAACTGATAATCCAGAATATCTCATCTGCTTAGCAGAATGATAAAAAGGTAAAAGCCATAATGAAAAAACCATTTACTAGTTTCTAGGAGAAAGCAACTCTTTCATAAATACATCAGATCCATCTGTGCCAAACGATTGCATACTTCACTTACAGCATAAAACAGTGTGCTATTGGGCTTTACCAAAAATAAAAAAAGAAAATTAAGAAAACTGCTCTCCAGAATTCCAACTCTTAAAGTAAGAAAATATTACCTCCAAATTTCTTACCTTTCTTGTCAGTCTATAGAATGCAGTTGCAGTACTCATAAGCATCATTTTTGAAAGAATAATTGTTGCATAGGATGCAAAAGCCATGAATACTTCATCATCCATTACCTGGGTGAGGTCAACCATTTTTTCAATTTTGGTCTGGAATCTTAAAAAGATTTAAATAGAATGAGAAAAAGCAGACATAAATACCCAAAGTAACTGGAAGATCATTTGATGTTCTTATGTTGCAGCATTAACTATACTGTTCTTAAAAATATTTTGGACTATTTGCAGAAGAAATGATAGTTTAGTTTTTAAAATGTCAAAGTAAATAGGGGCTGAGCCCAGCACTTTGGGAGGCCGAGGCGGGTGGATCACTTGAGGTCGGGAGTTTGAGACCAGCCTGCCCAACATGGTGAAACCCCATCTCTACTAAAAATACAAAAATTAGCCGGACGCAGTGGCGTGTGCCTGCAATCCCAGCTACTCGTGAGAATGAGGCAGGAGAATTGCTTAAATCCGGGAGGTGGAGGTTGCAATGAGCCAAGATTGCGCCACTGCACTCTAGCCTGGGCGACAGAGAGAGACTCTGTCTCAAAAAAAAAAAAGTATGCAATATTATATTTTATCTAGTTCTATATTATTAAGTTTGAAGACATCAAACAAGTACTACTTGAAAAAAGGGTGCAGTATAAGCAAAAATAAATAGCAAAAATGCCCTAAACATAGACTAACATCACATACTTGCACTGAGATTAACTATAAGTAGGTTGAAAGCAAAAGACCAGAGGTCACAGATTGATCTCTTTGGAAACATCAAGCTATGCACCTAGTAGCAGCACTGAACTTAGGAAGGCCTCAGCTCTTACGTATCCTGCTTTGGAGACCCAACTTACAACTCGTTGTCATTTCAATAGTATTCAAAACTGTAGGCTTTAGGACTTGAATTCCAGTCCCACGATTTAGCTGTTAACCTTGCTTGAGGGATTCAGTCTCTGAGACTAAATTTCTTCATTCTTAAAATCGAAACAATAGGCCTGGTGTGGTGGCTCATGCCTGCAATCCCAGCATTTTGGGAGGCCAAGGCGGGTGGATCATGAGGTCAGGAGATCGAGTCCATCCTGGCTAACACAGTGAAACCCCATCTCTACTAAAAATACAAAAAATTAGCCGGGCGTGGTGGCGGTCACCTGTAGCCCCAGCTGCTCGGAAGGCTGAAGCAGGAGAATAGCATGAACTCAGGAGGCGGAGCTTGCAGTGAGCCGAGATCGCACCACTGCACTCTAGCCTGGGTGACAGAGCGAGACTCTGTCTCCCCCCCCAAAAAAAAAATTGAAATAGTAATAGCTTCTAACTTAATGGGTTGTTGTCTAATGTAATGGAGATAAAATATGGACTAGCCCAAGAAAAACCCTCAATAAAGTTTATAATATCCTTACCACGATCGTCATCACGATCACCGTCATCATCGATTCGAAGACAGGTAAAGAAGGAGAAGCAGGATAATGGAAACATCAAAAAAACAGGCTTGCAAATGCAAGGTAAGGAATTACCATATATGGTACTTTCATGGGTGTAATAGGGAAGGAGAATTAGCTTTACATGATCCTCGAGTCATTTCACATTCCAAAGTTACATTCAACTAAAAGCTGTTGAGTAGAGGAATGTAGCTATCTGTGTCTGGAATTGGAAGTATAATTGGGAATGTGCTGAAGAGGAAAGCCAAGACACTGGTGATACTGAAGTCAAAACAGGTAGGAATTTAGGGTAAAGCTTAAAATGTAAATTTCCAGTCCTCTGCCATTATTCTTTGTAACCTCCTCTTGTTCTTTCATCAGCCCTGCTATCTACTTCTCTCTCTTCCACAGAAACACACATCTTTTCTCAGACCCAAGCTTAGACGCTATTTATCCTGCTTGGCATGCAGTACTATCTCTTCTAGATGATGTCCATTCCTGCCTTTAAAGCTTAACCCCTGCATGTGTCCTTATTAGCCTGACATCTATCAGATGCAATCTTTCTATCCATCTTACCAGTAATCTATACATTTATATGTATCATTATTGGTCATATAGCCATCTTTGTGTTGCTGGTGAATGTGATTAAAAACCACATACATATTTATTTAGCTTTATTAGAGTTTGCTATCTGTTCAACTATACTATGTACATTATGTACACTACTTTCATCACCTTTGTTAATCTATTACAATTGTCATAACTATACCCATTTCACAAAAGAAAAAGGGAATTACAGTTGTTAAGCTGCCAAGTGGGACACGAACACCCCATACAGTTACTACACTGTACTCTCTCTTTGAAGAGACTTGATTAATTCTGCTCTCAACTCTTTAATTCTGCTTAATTCTAATTCAATCGACATTAAGTGAATGCCCACTCTGTGGCTGGCACAAGTAGACACCCCTTATATCTGTCATCTTCTTTCTTTTTCCACTTATGTGGTGAGGGATTATCATTCCCATTTTGCAGATAAAGAAATCAAAGCTACCTAAGTAACTCCTATTTTTGTTTTGTTTTCTTTTCTTTTTTTGAGATGGAGTCTCGCTCTGTCGCCCAGGCTGGAGTGAGTGGTGCAATCTTGGCTCACTGCAACCTCTGCCTCCTGGGTTCAAGCCATTCTCCTGCCTCAGCCTCCCGAGTAGCTGGGATTACAGGTGCCCGCCACCACACCTGGCTAATTTTTGTATTTTTAGTAGAGACGGGGTTTCACCATATTTGTCAGGCTGGTCTTGAACTCGTGACCTCAGGTGATCCACCCACCTCAGCCTCCCAAACTGCTAGGATTACAGGCATGAGCCAGCCTGGCCCCCGTATTTTTGTTTTCTTAGACTAAAAATATACAGCTTGGATTTAGGCAAACAGAAACTACATGCGCAAGGTTTTTAAAAAATCCCCTAGACAGCAAATTAATCAGCCTCCACAAGTCTCTAGTCTTGAAAGCACAGTATGTTAGATTAGCTCTCAGTGCAAGATAATATTTTCAGTAACATTTAATGTGTCTGCTTTTGTTCTAGTATTGAAGGGGTGAAAGTCATGAATAAACTGCACTATCCTTCAGAGTGTTAGTAAAGTAATTAGCTTAATAAAGGATCCCTAAGTCCCAGGCCTCTGTACAGCGATCTGAAGAAATACAGTAAGCATGTGAAGTTTTTTAAAATTAAGGTAAGTTTATCAAATAGAAAGTTGTTACTTAACAATAATTTTAAAACTAAGACATTCTCTATAGGCCTCTACTAATGTTCCCAGAATGAAATTTATTTATTGATGGAACAAAAATCCAGAGAACTTTTTTTTTCCCCCTCAGTGAAAATCAGCATTGAAAGAGTAGAGAAAAATATGGCAGCCTCCCAGGACTGTTGGTGGGAAAGTACACAAAGAAGTCAGTGGCTGGGAAAAAGGGCAATGGGAGGCCTTTTCTTTAAAAATGAACAACACACAGCGCACTTCACACAGAGTTTCTCGATCACGAAGAATGTGGCTTAACTCCTCAAGTCTGTGGGTTTGGGAGACAAGCCAGCACCAAGCCTCTGACACACACCTGATGAGTCAATGAACCATCTCTCCAGGGTAACATCTTCCACTTCACAGGTACCCAAGAGCCAGGTAACGAGCAGTTAAGGTAAGAATATTAACAAATAGTAGTTGTTTATAGCATGGATTAAGGCAGTGCTGGTGTAAACCTTTTTTTCCCCCAAAGCTGATTTATCAATAAATTGCCATGAGTTTGTTGCACAAAACTGGAGCCGTTATCACGGTTGGCTCTGCAGTCAAAACAAAATTACTGAAAGCCTTTTACCAGGAAAGGTTGTCAGGAGGGAGAAAAGTGGTCCTGTATAATAATAAATAACAGGATGAAATGTTAAGTGGTTTGAGGATTCAAGGAATGAAGGAGAAATAATCTAAGAAAAGTAAGCAGGGAAAAACACTAATTTGGTTATGCATTATAGAAAATATTTACAATGACGAATCATGTTCGCACAGTGGTTTGTTTGCTCATTATATTCTCCACTCATTGGCCAGCATGGTAATAAATATCTCGACCTCTCTTGCCAGAGACCAGAGCTCTGTCCCCTAATGTGGAGGTGACTTCTTCATAAGAGGACATGGGGTAGAGTATCAAGTATTCGAAACTCAGGAGCTAGATTGGCATTCGGGTGGATCTCGACCCTGCCACTTAGTAACTGTGACTTAACTTCTCTGGGACCTCTTCACCTTACCTGTAAAAGGAGTTGAATAAGAACTCCTATTTCACCGGATTCTTGTGAGCCTTGACTGAGTAAAGTTAGAAAAGCGGGGCCGGGCGCGGTGGCTCATGCCGGCAATCCCAGCACTTTGGGAGGCCGAGGCGGGCGGATCACGAGGTCAGGAGATCGAGACCATCCTGGCTAACACGGAGAGACTCCGTCTCTACTAAAATTACAAAAAATTAGCCGGGCATGGTGGCGGGCGCCTGTAGTCCCAGATACTCGGGAGGCTGAGGCAGGACAATGGCGTGAACCCGGGAGGTGGAGCTTGCAGTGCGCCGAGATCGCACCACTGCACTCCAGCCTGGGCGACAGAGCCAGACTCCGTCTCAAAAAAAAAAAAAAAAAAAAAAAGCTCTGGGACCTGTTAAATGCTGTGTGTTTGGCAAATAAAAAAGCTCCGACTTTGGCGCTGTTCTAGGCACTGAGGATTTTAGAATTTTCAAAAAGCTTTTGCATATTTTATCTCGCTTGACCTGAAAAACCCTGAGGTAGAGCAAATAATATTTTTTTCTACCTTTAGTATATAAGGAAATTGAGGCCCAGAAAGATAGTGAGTAATATGACCCAAATTCACAGTGGAGAGACCAAGACTGCAACTTAGTTTTCTCAACTGTTTACCTCTGGGCTACCCACCATCAAGCCTAAGAATTCTCAACACCTCTGGTCTTCTGGAGGCCTTTCCTTGTCAAATCTCATTCCTGTTTTCTACCCTTCCCCCAAACCCCCGTACTATCTATCAGAGAAGAATCTTCACTTCTCAGTTGAGGGACTCCCTTTCCCTTTATAGGCTTTTGGCCAAAATGAGCAAAGTTCTCTTCTCAGGATAAGGTGGCCGGCCTTTCTACATCAATATTGTGAAACACATGAATAATCTAGGCACACATCCCAGGGCCATGACTCTGCAATTTTGTACCTTCTAAAACTAACAAGCACTACGCATGAGATAAAGAAAAAAGATAATTCGGTGGCCATGTTGCGGATACATTAATCTGGAACTCTAGGTGAATTCTAGCATTTCCTGAAGGCATCATGGCGGCTGCACACTCAGCCCACTGTGTGGTCTCATGCAAAGTGGGGTTCAGAGCCCAGAGGCTGCAGGTGAAATGCTGGTGCCTCTCGGGAGAGTGGTGGGGTAAGGCCTTTCTCTGTGCTGACCTCCTCATCCAGTCTCAGGGATTCATACACACCACTCTAAAACAAACCCGTAGAAAAATTTTACTTGTCTGCCACAGAGGGTAATATCCAAATTTGGACTGATTTGTCTTTTTTTTTTTTTTTAATTACCAAAGATAATCGCACACATAGCCCTCTTATTTTGGAAACAGTACTGGACAACAAAGTCCAGTACAATCCTAAGGCCAAGAAGAGCATATGCAAAAGGTAGGTGTAGGCTGGGATTCACAGCAGGCTGGGACCCCAGGAAAACTGGGCTTTAAGGATTGCTCACTGGAGGCCTGGGTGCCATACAGCAATGCTTGCTGGGCACCCACTCAGCACTCACTGGGAAATAAATTAGGGAGAAGAAATAGGGGAATATAAATAGGGAGAATAAATGTGGAGCCCAGACTGCCACATTTCAAGAGAAGCAGAGAGACTAGAAGATTTACATGCACTCCTCTCTCCTCTGTCCCAGGCCAGCTAAAGCAATACATGAGACCTTAATTCCCGAAAACAGAGTTCCCTTCTCCTTTTCTCCTTCCACATGGCTTCCTCCTCCAGACTGGGGAAGTGGGGCACAAGTGAGAACCCTCCCAAGGGGTTCACCCGTAGCTCTCTTGTCACTGGCTATGATATCACACAAAAATATTATCATCTAACCCACATCCTCTTGTTTCAATAGCTAGCATTATTAGTCGTAGTATTATTTACTATTATTTTAAAACTTGCTGATGTTTCTCCTATCAAAGTGAACTCAGAAGAGCAAATCCTGCCTTACAGTAGGCATAAAGGCCACTATGCCCATGAGACCTGAGACACCGCAGGCTTTTGCACTCTTGGGGAGAACAGCAGTCATTCAAACTACAGGCACTTCCTCCATTACTACAACTTGCACGTGCCTTTTCCTCCTTCCCCAGAGTTCAAGGGACCCTTTCAAAGAGGAGGCTACTTTGGCTTGAAAAGGAAAAGTTTGGAAATCATCACTCAAGCATGAAAAGACTTACTCTCTCGTTTCATTCTTGGAGTTTGAGAAATGGGAAAACTTACCCACACGGGGACAGAAATACAATTCTCTTTCGAAAGCGATCGATTGAAAAGCCAACGTTTAGCTTCTAAGTGGAGCCAAGGACTTCCGGCTGGCAGAGACTCCCCTCAAGTCTTCTGCCACCCACCCTGGCCCTCCCTGCCCGCCACCCTCTGCATGCCGTCCCCTTCTCCCCTCCCAGTACGCACGGTGAGGCCGAGGAGGAGGAAGAAGCAAGCCTGTCCCGCCGCCGGGTCGCGCGCACTGCTGGGACTGTGGCCGCGCGGGCCGGACGCAGGCGCCGCCCCTCTCCAGTTAATCTCCTACTAATTAGCCCTCCCACGTTTAAAGCCCGACCCCAACCTCGCCAAACCCCTCCTCTAAATCACCTGATTTACCCGCCCAGAGTAACCATAGCCTGCTGATTCCCTTTGAGCCCTTCTATTTGGCGCCCTTAGAAGCTCTGGTTTCTGAAATGCCAACTCCCCTAATCAGTGGGAAGGGGAACATTAGCCATTGTCTAGGAACTCTGAATCCTCGAACATTTCAGGATTGGGAGAGGGGAAGGAAAGGGAAGGCGGTTAACTTTTAGTTACCTGAAAACGATGAAAAAGATCACGCAAAGCTTTGGAAGTTGTTTTTAAAAACTTCGTAGAAAGTTAAAATCTCCAGGGTAAAACTAATTAGCAGGCATTGACAAAATTACCTTCCCTTAGAGTTCACCTCCCCTGCGCTGGTGGCAAGGCCTCCTTAAAAGGCTGACAATGACAGAATGTAACCCTCAGTAAAGATTACTTACGGTGTTCCAAATTCATGATACCAGACAATTTGCTTTGTCACCATGTTCCCTCCTGTTCAGGGTCCAGAATGAAATTGGAGGCAATTGTACTGGATCAGTTCATTACACAATCAGGTTAGTGTGTTTTTTTACAGGGAGGTTTAGAGGAATGTTTAGGGAAGCCGTAGATATTTAGCCTACCATCAATATCTAGATTAGGGATACTTCCAAGCTTCCTAGTCCCCATAGTCCCCACAATATTTATGGATCTATCTTTCATGGGTTTATACGAGAAATGTTTAAGGATTTCTGTTTTCAATCTATATTATTTCTCTCCTAGTGCTATATCTCAGACACTCACCACCTGTTGCACGGTCTACTTCCTTTTTTTGCTCTTAATTTACTCCTTTAGGCTTTAAAGGATATTCCTAGGACTAACTTTCTAGGATTTGATGGACAAGTTCATGTTATATTAAAGAAAGAAATAACTACCAGTTTGCTCTAGGAACAGAAATTAATCCAAGGAAGGTCTGAGAATGATTTCTATATAAGCATAACAATAGGAGTTTTGGAAAATCTAGCATCAGAAGGCATCTGTTCTTCATTTTTATGTCTGTATCTTTCAAAACTCTACTTATTCACGTATCTTTGTAAAGTGTACTAGAATCTGTCTGTAACACTAACTGGAATAGGATAGAATTTGAGATGACATAAATCTATTCTGAATTCTCTCCAAAGGAGTTTGGTATTATAAGAATTTAAGACTCTCTTCATTTATTATAAGGTGATACAGGCCAAATCTTATGGATAGCATTGCAGAAAAAGGAAGAGGAGAGCTATTGTTTAGATAATTTGGTCTACAGAATGCTAGTTGAATGGTTCTAACTTTTTTTTTTTTTTTTTTGAGACGGAGTCTGCCTGTGTAGCCCAGACTGGAGTGCAGTGGCGTGATCTCAGCTCACTGCAAGCTCCCCCTCCCGGGTTCACACCATTCTCCTGCCTCAGCATCCCGAGTAGCTGCGATTACAGGCGCCCGCCATCACGCCCGGCTGTGATGTGATGTGATGTGATACAAAATTTTTTGTATTTTTAGTAGAGACGGGGTTTCACTGTGTTAGCCAGGATGGTCTTGATCTCCTGACCTCGTGATCCACCCGCCTCAGCCTCCCAAAATGTTGGGATTACAGGCGTGAGCCACTGCGCCCCGCCGGTTCTAACATTTTTTTAAAAAAGAAAGTAGCACTTGACTCATCTAATGCTCTAAATTTAGAATGTGTTCAAACTATTAATTGATCAATGAAAAAATACTGAGTTCCTACTATCACTAAATCATGAACAATTATTGCCTGTTACATACATATGTGTGTGTGTGTGTGTGTGTGTGTTTGTGTGTATCAGGCAATATTATATATATATATGCATATATATATATATATATGACACTGTATTGGGTAGAATATCAGCACTTGGTTTAATTGAATAAACATTTATTAAATGAATGCAATGTACTTGGTTTGATGCTAAATCAAAACTAAGATAAACAACGTCATAGAGTTGTCCTCCAGGATTTTACAATCCAGTAAACACAAAGGCCAAAAAGGTAAAAAGTTGCCATTAAGCTTGTGGAAGGAAAGTTTCCATTTAGAAATAAGAATGACAGTTGGGGTATGAACTAGGGCGGTAACAGGTAAAAGTTGTAAAATAATTGACACTTTTTATTCATCTTTGTTATAGGCTCTTAAGTGATTGAGAAAGAGAAAGAGTTGTTATTCAGCTTAGTTTTGTCTGGGTAAAAGAATGGATTCAGCTTTTCAACCCTTCCTCTCACCACCATTTAAATTCTAGAATACCATCTTTTAGAGAAACTCAATCCAAGCCTCAGAACAAGTAATTCCCTAGTAAATATTAAAACAGTTTAAAAGGTCATTGATTTGGGGTGAGGAGAGCAAAGGTCATTCATCTGAAAAAGGAGTTACCACAATAGAGAGAAAAAAAAGCAGACTGTTCAGGGGATCAAATTAGAAATATCTGGAAGAGCAAAGCATTGGAAGTCCAGTAATACCTTTGTCTGTTTTTAAAACAGACAAAGGAAAAATGTCAGAAAGAATTGCCATCACCCTCTGTTAAGGCTTACTGTAAACAGGAAGAAAACAGGCGCCTATCACTCCCCTCAATTATATTGGGCCTTTGTTTTTCCCTAAATCCACAGAACAGGTGCCCTGCCACAATCTGAAACTTACTGGGGGATTTCAGTAAACATACATAAGAATATGTTTTAAGGTCAAGAGAGCAAAAAGTGAAATAAAAATAAGCAACATTCTGAACGCTTAAGGATTATTTTAGAATTATAGTACATTTTAAACATGTATACTAGTTTCTTTATTTCTCCCAATAACCCTATAAGGGAGTTCTTATTTTTCCTATTTTTTAGTTAGACACTCTGAGATACAAAGCAGCTTGAAAGCTGTGCTAACTGCTGAAATAAACTCTCAAGCTAATATTGGCAAGAGGCAAAAGTAGCCATGATGAAAGGAACAGAACTAAAAAATGATAAAAATTCTTGAAGCTAATCAAGAGAGTATAGTAAGGGTATAAGGACAGACAAGTAGGTCAAAAGAATAGAATAGAATCCAGAAATAGAACTATATTTAATTGGTCAATTGATTTTCAACAGGGTGCCAAGACAATTCAATGAAGAAAGGAAAGCTTTCAACAAAAGGGGCTGGAACCACTGAATAGCCACATGGTAAAAAAATTGAACTTTGACCCTTAACTGACATCATACACAAAAATTAATTCAAGCTGAATCATAGACCTCAAGGCTAATACTATAAAGCCTCTGGAAGAAAACCTAGATTATCTTCATGACCTTGGGGTCGGTAAAGATGTTTTAGACAGGAAACAAAAAATTATCTGTAAAACAAAAAAACTGATAAATTGAACTTTATCAAAAGACATTATTAAGAAAATAAATAGGAAAGCCAGAGACTGAGAGAAAATATTCCCAATAACATGTATCTGACAAAGAACTTGTATGCAAAAGAACCCCTAGGACAATAATTGAGACAAACGTAGAAAATTAAAAATAGAAAACATTCAAAATATTTGAACACTCACGAAAGAAAATATATGAATGACTAAGAAGCATATGAAAAGGTATTCAATGTCATTAGTCTTCACAGATAGGCAAATCAAAACCACAACGATTTGCTTCTTCCCAAAAATTGCAAAGGCAAGAATTAAAGACAAACAAAATCAAACATTGGCAAAGCTGTGGAGCAAATGAAACTCTCATACATTGCCAGTGAGGATATAAAATGGAATCAAATAGTAAAAAAACTGTCTCATAGTTTCTTATGAAATAAACATAGAACTGTTTTATAATCCAACAATTCTGCTTCTAAATACAGTATTCACCCAAGAGAAATGAAAGCATATGGCCACCAAAGAGATCGTTCAAGAATGATTTTAATAGCTTTATTCATACTTACCAAAAACTGGAAAAACCATAATGTTCATCAGCAGAAGAAGCAAAGACAAGTTGCCATATATTCATACAAGGAAATGCTAATACGTCACATAAAAAAGTAAGAAACTACTGATACACACAAAAATATCTAACTAAATTTCAACATTACACCAAGCAAAAGAAACCACACACAAAAGAGTATGATTTCATTTACATTAAATTAAAAAATAAACAAAATGAATGTAACATAATCAAAATGATAATAGTGTTTGTTTCTAATGGAGTGGGGGCAGTGATTAGCTGGAAAGGAGCATGGCTTAGTTTGCTCAGGCTGCTATAACAAAATACCTTAGACTGGGTAATTTATAAACAACAGAAAATTTATTTCTCCCAGTTCAGCAGGCTGGGAAGTCCAAGATCAAGGTGCCAACAGATTTGGTGTGTGCCAGGGCTGCTCTTTGCTTGTAAGATTGCTCCTTCCTGCTGCTTCCTCACATGATGGAGGGGGCAGGGCAGCTCCCTTCAACCTCTTTTATAAAGGAATTAATCCCATTCATGACAGCTCCACCTTCATGACTTAATCACTCCCCAAAAGGCCCCATTTCCTAACACCATCACAATGGAGATTAAGTTTCAACATCAATTTTGGAGAGACACAAACATTCAGACAATAGCGAAGCATAAAAGAACTTTCTGGAGTGATGGAAATGTTCAGGGTATTGGTTACATGGGAGTATACATTGGTCAAAACTCATTGACCTATACATTTACGATTCGTGCATTTCACTATATATAAATTATATCTCAATAACAAATTCATTTTTTAAAATGCACGAAACTGGAAACCAAAAAAGAACAAGAGTAACTATACTTACATCAGATAAAATAGACTATGAATTAAAAACAAACAGAGACAAAGAGGTCACCGTATAATGATAAAGGGGTAAATTCAGCAAGAGAAAACAATTATAAATATCTATGCACCCAACACTGGCACTCCTAAGTATATAAAACAAACGTTAATAGATATAGATGGAGAGATAGACTGCAATACAATAATAGTAGGGATTTCAACACCTGACTGTCATTAATGGACAGATCATCCAGACAGAAAATTGACAAAGAAACATCAAAGGTAAACTATACTCTAGACTAAATAGGTCTAACTGACATTTACAGAACATTTCACCCAACTGCTGCAGAACACAGTCTTTTCATCAGCACATGAGTTCTCTAGAATAGACCATTTCTTAGACCACAAAACAAGTCTCAACAAATTCAAATAAGTAGAAATCATTCCTAGTATCTTTTCTGATCACAATGGAATAAAACTAGAAATCAATAACAAGGGGAACTTCAGAAAATACACAAACACATGAAACTTAAACAACATGTTCCTGGATGACCAGTGGGTCAATGAAGTAATTAAGAAGGAAACAACAATTTCTTAAAACAAAGAAAATGGAAATACAACATAACAAAATCTATAGGATACAGCAAAAGCAGAATGAAGAAAAAAGGTTTATAGCAATAAACATGTATATCAAAAAAGTAGAAAGACTTTAAATAACTTAATGATGCACCTCAAGGAACTAGAAAAGAAAGAACAAACCAAACCTCAATATAAGTAGAAGGAAAGAAATCATAAAGAACAGAGCAGAAATTCACATGAAATTGAGACTAAAAAAAAAACACATAAAATTGATAAAATAAAAAGTTGGTTTTTCGAAAGATAAACAATCAACAAACCTTTAGTTAGACTAAGAAAAAAAGAGAGAAGACTCACATAAATGAAATGAGAAACAAGTAGCGCATGCCTGTAATCCCACCACTGGGAAGACTGAAGTGGGAGGATCACTTGCTGCCAAGAGTTCAAGATCAGTCTGGGCAACATAGGGAGACCTCATCTCTACAATAATAATAATAATAATATTAGCCAAGTGTGGTGATGCTACATGGAGGGTGCTATGTGGAAGATCACAGGAGCCTGGGAGTTTTTGGCTACAGTGAGCTATGATTGTGCCACTGCACTCCAGCCTGGGTGACAAGGTGAGACCCTGTGTCTGAAAAAAAAAAAAAAGAAAAGAAAGAAGCAAAAAGGAGACACGAAAACTGAGACTATGGAAATATAATGAATCACTAGAGACTATTATGAACAACTACATGCCAACAAATTGGAAAATCTAGAAGAAATGAGATAAATTCCTGGGCACATATAGCCTATCACCATTGAGCCAGGAAGAAATAGAAAACTTCAACAAACCCATAAGGAGTAACAAGATTGATGCTATAATAAAATGTCTCCCATCAAAGGGAAACCCAAGGCCTAATGGCTTCACTGCTGAATTCTACCTGAACATTTAGAGAAGAACAATTCTACTCAAATTCTTCAAAAATAAATACATAAATACATAAATAAATAAGAGGGAACACTTTCAAACTAATTCCATGAGGCCAGGATTTCCCTGATACCAAAAGCAGACAAGGAGACAAGAAAAGAAAACTACAGGCCAATATCAGCGATGAACATAGAGGCAAAAATCTTCAACAAAATACTAGCAAACTAAATTCAACAACACACTAAAAAAGATAATTTGTCACAATCAAGTGGGATTCATCTCAGGGATGGAAGAATGGTTCAACACACACAAATCAATAAACATGACATATCATATTAATAGAACCAAGAATAAAAAAAGTGATCATTTCAATAGATACTGGAAAAACATTCAATAAAATTCAACATTATTTTATATATATATACACATACACATATATATATATACACACATATATATATATATAACCCTTAGCCAAGTGTGTGGTGGCACATGCCTATAGTCTCAACTACTCAGGAGGCTGGGATATGAGGATCCCTTGAGCACAGGGGTTCGAGGCACCAGCCTGGACAATATAGTGAGACTGCCATCTCTAAAAAGCAAAACAAAGCAAACCCCTCAACAAACTGGGTATAGAAGGAACATACCTCAAAATAATAAAGCCCATATAAGATAAACCCACAGCTAGTATCATACCGAGCAGGGAAAAATTAAAATCCTTTCTTCTAAGATCTGGAACAGGACAAGGATGCCCACTATCACCACTTTTATTCCACGTAATACTAGAAGTCCTGACCAGAGCAATTAGGCAAGAGAAAGAAAGAAAGGGCATCCAAACTGATTTCATCTTTACAAATTAATGAATGTATTAAATTATCACATATACCCCCAAAATATGGACATTTATTGTGTATCATTAAAAAGTAACTTTTTTTTTTTTTTTTTTTTGACAGAGCCTCGCTCTGTCGCCCAGGCTGGAGTGCAGTGGTGCGATCTCAGCTCACTGCAAGCTCTGCCTCCCGGGTTCACACCATTATCCTGCCTCAGCCTCCCGAGTAGCTGGAACTACAGGTGCCTGCCACCGCGCCCAGCTAGTTTTTTGTGTTTTTAGTAAAGACGGGGTTTCACCGTGTTAGCCAGGATGGTCTTGATCTTCTGACCTCGTGATCCACCCGCCTCGGCCTCCCAAAGTGCTGGGACTACAGGCGTGAGCAGCCGCGCCTGGCCAAAAAAAAAGTAACATTTTTTAAAAATAAAAAAATTTTATAAACTTCATTGAAGTTGACAATAAAAGAATAAGAAGATAATTTCATAACTATCACAAGTAGTTCCACCTGAATATTAGATTGAAAATGTTGAAGGTAAATGTAGGTAAACATGTCATAAAGGAGTCTGTGAAATTCTAATTTATTTCTGTGTTTTTGCCTCTTCCAGGGAAACAATCGATTTTATTGTTTGTTTTTCCCAGAAGGGGGATAGTCTTAAATGCAATTGTGTACCAACGATTAAGAAGGAGGTTATCCTTTTCGCTCAAGCAGTCAAGAAGCAATCTTCCCAGAATTCCCTGGCAAATGTTTCAGGCAACATGGAAACTAAATTATTTATTTGTTGGATTAATATTGACTTTTCCAGGATATACCATTACACTGATTCGTGGAGCTTACCAAAGGTCCAGGGAGAGCATCCTGCCACTCTAGTTCCAAAACTGTAGCTCTTTAAGTTGATTTAATCAATCCCTTTAGTATAGGTGATGTATTGCTGGCTTTAAATACCAAAATCGCAGAAGCAAACCTGAAGATATGATTTCAAGTTAAGAAAATAAACACTATACACTATTTGCTAACATCTTCACAACGGCTTTCATTCTTTTGAACTCACATAAGCTTCCTGACAACAATTACCAGAATGGATTAATAAAAGTTATCATTTCTATCATGGAGTTTCTTTTAGAAAGATTAGAGCCTTCCATATGCTGCAAGACATCACTTGGTAAATCTTGTAGAATCTATTTTTTTCTTCCAAATCTGTTTAAAATTCTTCTTTTTCTCCATTTCGATTTAGTAACTTTAGATCTCTGCATTATGTTGTGTTTTGCAGGGAGCTATTGACTTCAGCTAAGGAACCATGAACAGTAATTATTTTGCATGACTAAGGTCTGGTACACCATTGTCAGACAGGCACTTTACAGTACCACTAGTTTCAAAATTTAGAACAGAACTGTCAAACAAGCAAATGCCTACACCAAAGACTTCTATTTTCAAGCTACAGGCATGAGTTCTATGATGTGCAATAATAGTGTGAATCTTTGTGTTCTTGGGAAAACTTCTGATTTGACAGTCCTGGAAATGAAAGCCTGTTACTTTCTAGAACAGATACATCAGTGGTAGCAACAGTACAAATTTTCAAGCAAGGCTGAAGTACGGCATAAGTGCTGGAAAGGCGCACTGAGATTATTAAGTGGTAAGGAGAATTGTTTTTATGATGAACAGAGGACAACCTACCCCAAATTGAGAAATTCTGATTTGACTCACCTCAATTGGACATTTTTCCAACCACTTGCAAAAACTTTTATGGAGTTACCAATTTATACTCAATTACAATTTTTATCCTAGAAACATTATACATCTAATACCAGTGTTTCCCAACGTTTTACAAAGCCCAGGAGTGGAACACTGTCACACATTATCAATAGGCAGGGACATACATTTTATATAAGTTAAATGCCTTTCGTCTTTTCAGCACAGCCATGTATGACCCACTCAGAAACACAAGGACAAACAATTTCTGTTTACGAAGTTGACCTCTTATCCCTTTACATTCTTATAACACTTCAATTTTTTTTCTAGTGTCCTCTCTTCTACTGATAATTCAATTCTCAAAATAACACTTTAGGATAAGTATTATCTTCCTTTCATAGATAGGAAACTGAAGAACAGATGAAATGACCTTAAAATGTTATATGGCAATTAAGAAATAAAGGGAGGGCGGGAAGTATGACTGACTAGAAGGTGAGTGGGCTGAAATTCTGAGCCTTCACAGATGTCTCTGTCTTTAAGTGTGAAAAAATTTTAAATATTTCCTTTTTATTGGCCTATGCAAGTCTTCAGAATGAATTCATACTCATATATTTATTATTGCTGAATTATAAATCAGAATTCCAATTTAATCAGTAAAAAAGAGAAGTTTTGTCTTTCTGCTCATCAGCTACTCAGTCTGCTTTATAAGCTACTCCCTTCTTAGGTGGAAACCCAAATAAGAAATAGCAAATTGTCCAGAGTGAAAGTAATGCTTTTTCCAGGCTATGGTAGAATTAGGATAATTATCTCAGGTTTTTTTCAGAGGACACCTTCTGAGTGACCATAGAAATATTACTATAGTTTCCTAACTCGATTCTGTAGTTTTAGCCTCTCTTTCATCACCCTCCATTTCCACAGAGCCTCCCCTGGACTGTCTGTTTGGACTTTCTGAAGCACAGCTCTGAATAAGCCACTCCTCCACTAGAAACCCTTAGTGGCTCCCATTGTCCGGAATTTAAGCAATTTAATGATTTCTGCCTAGTCTACCATTCCAATCTTATTTCTAGAATGTGCCATGTTGCAATAAAATTGAAGTATTTGTGAAATGGAATGGGCCTTCTACCTAGTTTGGCAATGTCTGGGATGTCAAGATTTTGACTGTAAGAGCTGGGTAAGAGTCACCTGCACTCAGTGTTAACAGTACCTGAAGGGGTTATGTCACTCAAGCTTCCCTCTTTGAAGAGAATGTGAAATATTTGTTGAGAATCACTAAGTAGACATCTTGAAAATAAACATTATTCCTTAGGCTACATAAGGAAAATTCAAAATTTCTACCTACGAAAATCAGTAATTTGCAATCCCTGGCACCCTCAAAAGAAAGTGGCTACTGAAAATGAGAGAGTTTAGCCAGGTCTAGATAAGAGAGAAGGGAGATAAAAAGAGGAGATGGTTGCTGGAATAGAAACCTGATGAAGCAGAGCCAGTGAGACTTCAGAAGCAGCTGGGGAAAGGGTTGTGATAGAGATGAGGTAGCTGGGGAGTAAGATGATCTTCAGAGGCAGAACAGATGGGACCTCAGAAGAAGAATAGACGTGACTAAAGGAAGGAAGGTTTTTTTGCACAAATTTATGAGGTATATGTAAAATTTTGTTAAATATGTATAATGCATAGTGATCAAAGCAGGGTATTTAAGGTGCCCATATCCCAAGCACAATATATTTTTTTTAACTATGGTCACCCTATTCTGCTATCAAACACTGAATTTGTATGTATGTTTGCACCCTTTAACTCACTTCTCTTTGTCCTCCCCACTCACACCTCCCAGCCTCTCTTTTCTAATGGAGATTTTTATTAAGTTTTTAGACATAATGTCTAATATAAGCCTCCTCTCCTTTCCCCATACTGTCTTTAGTAAAGTATGCCACTCTCTGTAAAGTCTTAGGGAATTGATTTCCTTTTTATTGACCTAGGCAAGACTAGTCTATTGGCCTAAGCGAATCATGAGAGTGCGGAGCTGGACTTCAACAGATGAGTTGAGAACAGAGGGGTCCCTCAAGCACAGCCACACCTTGGTTAAACAACTAATGTACAATCAACATATAGCAGGTTTCAATCACAGTTCCAGTTTCTCCTTGGGAAGAAACTGGCAATCATTTGACTCAATAACTCAATAACTGGCAATAACTTGAGTCCAAGTGGATTTTTCTTCTGTGTGTTCTACTCTTTTTATGCCAACGAAACCTATGCTACATCTTACTACAGAACCAGTATTGGGAAGTCTCAATCTTTAATTGGAGATTTGCTCATAGGGCAGTCTGTTTATGGAAGTCTATATGTGACTTATATAGAAATGTTTTTCTTTTCAATATCATCTTTAAATGCTGACTGGCTGTGAAAAATTATGCCCTCCCTGTCTGCCATCTTTTTGTAAGAGCAAAATCCTTTTCTTCTGTTCTCTTATTCAAAGAGGGTTGGAAATATAGGGATAGAGTTTAAAGCTCCTATCCTGATTAAAAAAAATGAATTGCATCTTGCTTCAAATGAGATCTGTAAATAGGATGTGCCACGTTAACAGTGATGGGACCTTTCCTGTGAACACCATGAAGACTAGCTCCTTCACAATCCCTGTGAACAAGGGCTTAGGAAGGACAAAATAGGTATTATGGGGCCAGTAGAAAAATTATTGCTATCTTGACTGTATATGAAATTCATGATGAGGCAGGGAAAGTAGAATAGGTTGAGAGGATAAATGTGTGGAGGTGGTTAATTTACACATTCCACCTACTCCCATTGCCATACCTGTCCTCTGTCCTGGCCGAGAGTGTCTTCCTTCTTACATCAGTCTCTCTAAAATCCAGACAGCCTAACCCAGCTCCTACTGCTTCTTAATTCTGAAGCTCTCACTCAGTTAAAGGTGATGTCATTCTCTGCTGAACTTTTGTAGCAAATTGTATTTACCTATTTTATGACATGTTTACTTTATCTTGCAATTTGATTACTTTGTAATTTTAACACTCCTACTAGACCATCCTAACTCACTCTTGAATATAAACCATGGCCCTAAGTTTGCTGAAAAACTAAACATACAGACACACACATATACATACATACATGAATATGTGTATATTTATGTATCCATATTCTTCCATGTCCCTATTTTTGAAAATGTTCATTATGATATATATTATTTATATATGCAATGCAATAATAAATATATGTGATCAGAAATACAAATATTGTATTATGTCCTTTACCAACAGTACTTTAGGCCCTTTACTCCCAAGATCCTCTCAAGTGGTAACAACAAAACTTACAAATTTCTTACCACCTACGATTACTTGCTAGAATAGATATCTCAATCCTCATATTCATATCACTGAAATACATTCTGCTAGTATTAGATCAAGGGGTTTTCAAACTATATTTTCCCATAGGATTCTGTGTTCAAATAAAATCTTAAAGATAACCTTAATATTTAAAATAATTTACAGTAATATGCAAGTCTTTTGGATGGCCTAAAATATTAAATGATTGGAGAAAATGAGTAATTCTTTGGTTAGGAAATCCCTGAAGCATCTCCACGAAATCTTGGGGTTCATCTAGTCCAGCTCCCTCTTTTAACTGGAGAGGAAATTGAAGCATAGAGAGGCTATTGTAACCTGTCCTACATTACTCAGCTAGTAACTAGAACTTACATGTTCTTAGTCTAAGGACCTGCCTATTGTATCACTCTCCTAATTCTTCTTCATGATTATTTTAGAGCATTACATTTCTTGGACCTAATTTCAGATTGTGACATATGTCCCATTTGAATCCTAGAGCTCCTACACTCTGCTTACCCCTAGTTTTCAAAGTCTAGGGTCCTGCTTCATTCCAGATCCCAAGAAAGGCTTTCCTACCAAGAACCCCTGTCACTCAATGGCTATGCTCCGGACCTCCTCAGGGCTTGTCCTCGATGTCTGGCCTGTTGTTCAGCCATCTTCTCATCACTTATATTGCTTCTCCTTTGACAGATAGTGAAGATTTATTTGAACCTGAAGATCCTTACATCTTTCCTGACTATTCCACATTTGGCCTGATTTTGCAGTGGAAAGCACTCCAGCCTCCACATGCCTGTGTCTGAATTTACCACCCTCAGGCTGAGCAACAAACCTAGGCTCTCCCCTCATTTTTCTGTTTTCTCTGTCTTGCTCGATGTACAGGGAATAGAGCTTGAGTTCATTCCATCTTGGTCCTCTAAGAATCAGGTGGGGTTATACCTCTCTCTTGCTTTCTCCTCCACACACACACAAGCGTACAAGGTACTAAGACAACAAATAACTACATGCTTATAAGTGGAACAGGTAATATCAACTTCAGTGGCTTAGGAAAAGGAAAGATCAACATTGGTGAAAATAAACAACAACAAAAAAAGCTTTTGAAGAACATCTCTTCCCGGTACCACTGGATAGAAAGTCAGGGGAAGGAAGCCATATCAGGGACAATATGAGCAAAAGAATCATCAGAAATACGGAGATTGACATGGACTGAGAAAAAAAGTGAAACGTTTATATAGGGGATTTTTTCAAGAATATTTTTTATTGGAGTTTGCAATTAATGATTTTGTGGAGTCTATTACTACAACTTTTATCATAAATCCTTCAAGATTTCTGGTTTTGATTTAGTTGATTATGATCACATCCTTCTGCTTACTTGTTAGTCATTAGGTGGGTCTTAGGCAAAACCATGAAGTAGGCAATAATTCATCTGCCAGCAAAGGTCAACCAGACTTTTCTCTGCACATAGAAAAACAAGAAAATGTCTGCAATGCCATCCTGGATCCATCTAATAGTCAGCTGCCATGGTCTGAATATGAAAGAGCATGGTAACTACCTGCATCCTGAAGCTGATCTCAAAGACGTTGGGATCTTTCCCTGCCTGACTTCTCTCTGTATATTTGTTAAAACTTTTTATATTGCAGGTATGAGAATACCCAATACAAACTCAACTAAAATGGATTTATTGACTCATATAATTAGGTGGCCCACAGGTTTATCTAATTTCTGTAAGGGCTTGAATCAAGTGTCATAAAATGAAATTAGGATCTCTCCCCATTTCTCTGCCCTGCTTCCTTGGTGTTGACTGCATTCCAGGCAAACTCTCTGCTCATGTTTGGAAGATATATCTGACTCTAACAGCATACTAAGTCACAGAATTAAACCTTCTTGACCCTCATTTGTTTTAATTGGATCTGATATCTATCTCTAAAATTAGGTGAAATACACTGAATGTCTTACACTAGATGAGCCTACCTGGAGAGGCAGGGATGGAAGTGAATCTTAGTCACCTATCAATTGGGAAACTTGGGAAGAGTTTTAAGAATGGGGTAGAGATGCTTGTATTCTAAAGGCATGAACAAATGTCCACTAAGAAATAGCAATTTTCTATGACTCTTTGTTCCTCTCCTTCCTTTTATTATTTATTTCTAAAACCAGTTGGTTGACTGGGGTTGAATCTCAGTTCTACCTTATATTCAGAACTGCCACATTCAGTTCGGCTACATTCTTGAAGTCAGCGAGACCAAGAACCCACCGGAAGGAACCAATTCAGTTCAATAGTTAGTGGAAGAAGCTGGCTATCAACAGAAGGCAGTGTGAGATGACCTCAGGTAGGTTATTTAATTCCACTAGGTCCCAGTTTCCTCATCTCTAAGGAAGAAATAATAATCCCTACCGAATAAAATTACTGAGTATTAAATGAAATGAGATAGATGGCTTATATACCACACACACACACACACACACACACACACACACAACCTTCAATAAGTTATTTGACCTCTCTATACCACATTTTTCCCTTTTGTAAACTAGAGATAATCATTGTACCTACCTCGTGGGGATTTTTGTCATGGTTAAATAAATAAATAAATAGTGCTTAAAACAAGGCCTGGTGAGAGGTGAAGCCAACTGGACTTCCTGGGTCGAGTGGGGACTTGGAGAACTTTTCCATCTAGCTAAAGGATTGTAAATACACCCTTCAGCACTCTGTGTCTAGCTAAAGGTTTGTAAACGCACCAATCAGCACTCTGTAAAAACAGACCAATCAGCACTCTGTAAAATGGACCAATCAGTTCTCCGTAAGCAGGATGTGGGTGCAGCCAAAAAATGGAATAAAAGCTGGCCACGGAGCCAGCAGGGGCAATCCACTGGGCTCCTCTTCCATGCTGTGGAAGCTTCGTTCTTTCCTTCTTCACAATAAATCTTGCTGCTGCTCACTCTTTGGGTCCACACTACCTTTATGAGCTGTAACACTCACTGCGAAGGTCTGCGGCCTCACTCCTGAAGTCAGCAAGACCACGAACCCACCAGGAGGAACAAACAACTCCGGACACACCACCTTTAAGAGCTGTAACACGCTGCGAAGGTCTGTGGCTTCACTCCTGAAGTCAAGCGAACCCACCGGAAGGAAGAAACTCTGGACACATCTGAACATCTGAAGGAACAAGCTCCGGACACACCATCTTTAAGAACTGTAACACTCACCACGAGGGTCCGTGACTTCATTCTTGAAGTCAGCGAGACCAAGAACCCACTGGAAGGAACAATTCCAGACACATTGGTACATAGAAAGTATTCTCTTGTATTTATTATTATTATTATTTGATTATATCAATAGTCTGTGATCCTGACTTCTTCTTTCTCATTTGTTGAGTTTCCAGATCCTTCAAATTGCCTTACTCATGGTTCCCAGTGGAACTAGTTTCTTGGTGGAGTTTTTCCAGTCTTCTCTGGCTTCTTTATCAGAATTTACCTATGTCAATAAGATTTTTATCAGTGCATTCTTTCTGTGATTTACAAAGCTGACCGGAAACCCTACAATCATACATTTATAGAACTTGTAGGAACCATGGAAGCCATCTATTCTAGTAGTCTCCAAAGGAGGGTGCACAGGAATCTTGATCCATCGAAGACAAGGGGAAAATCTATTAAAATTTATAGGTCTGTGTATATTCTTAGTGTGAAATTTGAAAGAAATTCTTAAATGAGTGCATTCAAAATGCTACATATTTATTATTTAAAATAGTCAATATATTAAAGGGCACATGCTCAATTTTTTCTTTTTTACTAATAAAATTGTACAGTCGCAAAAGTTGGAAGATGAGTGATTTCATCCACTCCTCTTACATCACAGAAAAGGCAAGTGACACAGAGAAGGGAAGCAACTTATCCAAGATCTCAACTGTTAGTGGAAGAAGCTGGCTGTCAACCGAAGTCAGTGTGAGATGACCTCAGGTAGGTTATTTAACCCCACTAGGTACCAGTTTCCTCATCTCTAAGGAAGAAATAATAATCCCTACCGAATAAAATTATTATGAGTATTAAATTAAATGAGAGAATATTTAAAGAGGGTAATGCAGTGCTTGGCACAATCAAAGGTTCAATTAATGTTAGTTCTCTTTCTTTCCTCAGGGTAAATATCTTCTTCATCGAATGACATTGCTTTTCAAAAACTAGAATAAATAAATAGTACTGCACTATTTCGTGGTGTTAGGGTTATATGTTACTAAAATCTTTGCAATTTAAAACAGATTTTAAAGGCTACAGACATAAGAATAAAACCAACAAATTCAAGCGTCACAGTAGGCTGGTGGCTGAGAGATGTAGGGGTAAGGGGCTTCTTTGCCACCTTTGGACCAATACTAGCATTGGTCCCAGAATTCTCTGTTGGAGAAGTTTAGGGGCAGTGCTCTGTTTGGGAAGGGGAATCAGGAACTTATCCTAAAGCTGGTTGCAAATATACCATTTACTTAGATGTATGTTTGTTTGGAGTAGTACTTTTAAGGGGGTAATTCTATTGTCTCCCCTTAACCCCCCACCCTGCAAGTCCCCCAGCCATCACTGGTTGCAGCCATTGGCCATCACATATCTCTGAATTACTAGCTTAGTCTTTCCGTTCCTACTCAAAATCCTATGCAAACAACAATAAATATCCTTCATATTCATATGTGCTCTAAATAGCCACTATACTAAGTAAACTGTTCGCTTTCAATTTAATAAGTCTTCTCATCCCTAAATCAAAACTAATTAGCTTTGTTTTTCAAATTGCTGACACTGGGGGTCTTCGCTATAACAAACCTGTGTGTGATTAGTGATGTAACGGCTGGTGCTGAGCTTGGGCAAATATTTATAGAGTAATCATATTGGATAGGGTTGGATAACCTCTTGGATTAAATGTGAGCTTCTGCCAGGCGATGCTGCAAAATTGTGCTAATTTAATGGTACAGTCCATTGTTCCCTCTGCTGATGTAACCTCTGTAGACACTGATACAAATATAATCAAGGATATTAGGGCACAGGATGGCTCCTTTATTGGCACTCCTGGCAGTAGTGTGCCAGAAGAATCCAAATATAAATTATGTGATGGGTAAATAGAAGTACATACAGGGAGCAGATCAAATATACACACACCCAGCACAGAGATGAGCCTAAGGTAAGTAGTCACTGGATAAATTGTTGTCGTGCCATTAGATATTAGACACAAGAGGAACAATTTTGCTTTTATTTACTTTCAAGAGCATTAAACAGATTGTAATTGGGTGAACCAGCTGTAGAGTTAAAGGAAGATTGTTTCTATATCAAGCTATATTGATATTATCTCCAACTTCTCACAGAGACACAGGAAATGAACCTGAATATACAGTGTTAATTCTTAATACATAGCTGTTAACCCATAGTCTGAAAGGAAACTCAGACCTTGGAAGAAAGAGACAAAGGCAGTAGTTTTTCCAGATTTATGCACTTAAGCAGTGGCCAAGTGGATACTAGAAATCCCATCTTCACACATCCTGCCCAGTGCTTTCTCAACCAGATTATAGGGATCCATAAAAGTAAAATACTGTAATATTGACCTACAAATGACTTAAAGAACCTGGGTCATTTCCTTATGCATATTCATTACTCATCATGTTATACAATTTTTAATTTAATAAAAGTTATATATTTGATATGTATAGGTAAAAAGACCTTGAGAGCTTTTTATTTGCATTGATTAATTGCAATTGCACCATTTTAAAAATACAGCTTCACTATCTGTCTTAGACACTCCAACCGGTTAGCTATATTTAGATGTGAGGAGGAGGCAGAGTATTTCTTAAAGAGTTCTATGTTTCTTACAACTGACTTGACTGACAGTCCTTAAGTGCTATTTCTTTCAAAGCAAATATGACTCACAGCCCTTAGGTAGAGTGTGTGCACAGGCTAGAAATATTGATCTGTCCACATCCTAGAAACATTCAAACACAATAAAAAAGAATTTTTAACTTGATTCTGAATAATGCAATAGCAAAAACATATGAACAGGACAAAATCGACAATGGTAATGTATCTGTAATGCTTTATAATGTCAAGGATTTAATTTAAACTCAAGAAACAGCAACTATCTTTCCAGCTTGAGCTCACCCTCTTCAGCTTAACTGTGACAGTTCTTAGAATAGGAGGTGCCTAAAGAAACTAATTTAAAGATATAAATAAATATGCATTTATTTAAGTCATTGAGTACAAAGTACCCACTTTATGAGTAACTCTAGTCACCAGCTTAAAATTTAGAAATGACAGCAACCAGGAGGCAGTTTGGTAAGACTTCCCTTTGGAGTTTACTGATAATGGAATGAAGAAATGTTCCCCATTACTCCACATCAACATTGGCCAGAGCTCTGTGGAGGAAGAGGCAGGTTTCAAAAGGTAACCCGGGACCCTGAGGTTCCAGCCAATAGATGCTCCCCTCCCTTGTGTTTCCTGAGCTACTTGGAAACCCCTTTTTCTTCTTGCCCATAGCCAGCCTTCTTGCTACAATTATTTCTGGTTCCCACAGAAGGCAGCAGAAAATAATCAATACTGCTGTGGGTTACAAAACATGAAGTTTTCTCAAATTTGGCACCACAGAGGTGCCAGCAGCTGGATTCCTCTTCCTTCCAGCAGTGGTTCAATGACAGATTTGCAGGCTACACTTCTGTCACTTATTACCTTGAGTAGTATTTTGTATTTTTTTTAAAGTTAAGTTTTCTACAATTAGCTCTGTTTCCGTTTAATAAATGTATATAATCCTTTCCTGGGGTAATGCATATATGCTTCCACACAGTTACATGACTTGGGGAGCAGATGTCAATGAATGAGAGAGAAATGGGCTAGAGGCAGGAATTACTGGTGAGTGTGAGTTGACAAAGAATGACATCCCCAACAGGCAATTTCCATGCCTGCTGGCTTCTGTTTCCCAGGCCAGCCCCTCTGCAAGTCATTGCCTTCTTTCTCACCCAATCCTTTCCCAGTATCCCCTAGCATTGTTTGGCTCTTCCCATACAGATCAGAGTAGCAGTTGGAAAAATGTCTGCTTAGCCTTCATCTATACACTGTGATCAGCCCAGTCCTTAGACACAAATAATTTCAGGACTTGTATTTAAGAAGTTTAATCTCCATACTAAATCAATTTATTTTCTATCATAACACTGTGACTAGTGCAACCAAGTTTCCCCAAGGCTGTGTTCTGTGCCTGACCACCTTTATTAGCTGGGCCCTTACATAATGGCAGAGACTGAATGTTTGCATGCCACCAAAATTCATTTGTTGAAGGCTAATCTTTAATGTAATCATATGTGGAATGGAGGTAATTAGGTCATGAGGGTAGAACCCTCATGATGGGATTAGTGCCTGTATAAGGAAAACACCAGAAAGATGATTTCTCCATCCACTAAAGGAGGATATAGCAAGAAGGCATCCATTTGAAAACCAGGAAGAAGGCTTTAACCACAAACAGAATCAGCTGGCGTGAACTTGGACTTCCCAGCCTCCAGAACTGCAAGGAATACATGTTTATTGTTTAAGTCATCTAGTCTATGGTATTTGTTATAGCAGCTCAAACTGACTAAGACATCTAATTTGATCCCCATCCCTACATCTGGGTTCTTGACATCTACTATTGAATAGTTGAATACCTTCGTCTTTTATCTCTGCCAGTTGTCCACTTTGTATGCCCCACAATAACTACCTGTTCACCTCTGCTTAAGATAACGTGTGAGTTTCACTCTAACCTTGGTTTATATCATGTCTGTTCTTTCCCCTTTGACTCATCTCCCAATTTCAGATTCCCTTTCTATATTCATATCCTTGTCCTCCTATGGCTAGATTAATACTCTGCTTATAATCCTATTTTAGAAGCCCTGGGGGTGTCTATGAATTTATGGTCCTGGTCTTTGTCTCTTCAGCCCTATACTCCAGGTATAACAAGTGCCATATAAGTAATAAAACCATAAAAGATAATAGTAACTTATATCTGTTAAATACTCACTAAGTATTAAGAATTGGGTTTTTTTTTCCTATTTATTTATTTATTTTGAGACAGAGTCTCACTCTGTCACCCAGGCTGGAGTGTGCAGTGGCGCCATCTCGGCTCACTGCAAGCTCCGCCTCCTGGATTCTCGCCATTCTCCTGCCTCAGCCTCCTGAGTAGCTGGGACTACAGGCGCCCGCCCCCACGCCCGGCTAATTTTTTGTATTTTTAGTAGAGATGGGGTTTCACCATGTTAGCCAGGATGGTCTCGATCTCCTGACCTCGTGATCCGCCTGCCTTGGCCTCTCAAAGTGCTGGGATTACAGGGTGAGCCACCGCGCCCAGCCGACTAGGAACTGTGTTTTTATGTTAACATGTACAACCACCTTTTCATTTATGCAGGGCTGATAGCCAGCTGATGGGCATATGAATATAGCATTCCCAGCTGTGAAAATACTGCAATGCTTTCTCTCGGGTTAGTAAATAGCCACTGCCCCAGTCTCCCAGAAACCTCCCACCTGACTTCCAAGTTTTCCAGGCTTTCTTACCATCACCTGCTCCCAAGCCCCATAATCCAGCAATCAAAAGGTTGATTCCTGGCACGGTTCTCTGGCCAGTGTTGATTCTGATTGGTTGCTGCCATGCCATGCTGGCTGTCAATTATTTTCAATATCAGCTCCTCACAAGCCATATTATGCCTAATCTACATATCAGCAAATTGAAGCTCAGAGAAGTATACTCACTCAAGGTCATAAATTAGTAAATGGTAAAGCACAGCCTCAAACCTGTATCTTCCTATCTTTGTAGACTATTCTCTTTCCCCTGTACCAGACAGTTCATAGATGCAAAGAGGAGATCCCCAAACTTGCCTGATAGTAAGAGTAAATGTTTTGTCAAAATTACAGTTTCCCGGGCCACTCCACCTGAAGATTCTGATCCAAACCAGTCTAGTTCAAGGCTAGAATTGGTGTTTTCGAGAAGGTGAATTTTATGATTATACAACCTTTGAAACACTGCACAGGGGCATTTTCTTTCAGAGTATAATTTGAGAATGACTGGAAACATTGTAATATCTTCATGTTTTAAGTGAGCAAGTAAAGACTGTATCACAATTCCCAACTTGGAGGAAATGCTTTTTGAATAAAATGGGATGTGTGTTTCAGGCGGTAGGCTACTTGGTGGTTATTTCAGATGGGGTGGTATAATTCAAAAATACCGTCAATCTTTGACAGGTCTGGAAACATCATTAGTGACAATCAGTGATGAGAATGAAACAAGATTTCACTTTACCAACAGGTCAAATGAAAAGGACATAGAATGAAAGCTAAAGCTAAAATAAAAGTAATTTCATCAAATGTAGAAAGGGGGCACTGAGTTTACTGAGGAACATTTTCTAACTCTAAAAACCATTAATTTACCCAAATAACAATACAGAATGTACTTTGCAGAACAATAACCTGTGAAAAAAGAACTTAGGCTGGGCGCGGTGGCTCACGCTTGTAATCCCAGCACTTTGGGAGGCCAAGGCGGGCAGATCACGAGGTCAGGAGATGGAGACCACGGTGAAACCCCGTCTCTACTAAAAATATAAAAAAAATTAGCCGGGCGTGGTGGCGGGCACCTGTAGTCCCAGCTACTCGGAGAGGCTGAGGCAGGAGAATGGCGTGAACCTGGGAGGCGGAGCTTGCAGTGAGCCGAGATTGCGCCACTGCACTCCAGCCTGGGCGACAGAGTGAGACTCTGTCTCAAAAAAATAAATAAATAAATAAATAGAACTTAAAGGAGGTTACATGTATAATACTATCTGTGATGGCCATTGGTGCTTTCTCTCTGCATGTTGCCATCATTCTGCAGTGGTGTATTTTCTGTTAATGTTTGACAATATGGTTTGTCACATAAAGCCTTTTTAGTAGCATCCCTCTCTGGACACTTCTCTCCCATTTCCGCTGTTAGCCAAAGTTAATCATGAAACATAAAAAGGTATCCAGAAAAAGGCAAGTACAGTATCACATATTAATTGTACACAGCAGGTTTATGATGCAATTCTCTTTCACATGATGAAAAGGCTAAGAGAAAGAAAACAATACAAAAAAAAAACAGAGAAAAAAGCAAAATAGATGAGCAATTGTCTCTAATCTGGTCTTCTAATAGGCACTGATTCATTAAATATTTCTGAGGGCAACAGAGTCATCTAATCCAATAGAACCTCCTAAGATGTTCTTCCTGACATGTAAATCAGCAATGAGCAGGAGAAACCTACAATGAGCTGAAATTTACTACCACAGGACGTGGCCCAAGCTGGGCTGGTTCTCTTCCAAGTGACAACCCTTGCCAAACGATTTAACACCTGCTGCAGTTATCAGCACACATATTTCCTTAGACAACTGAGAAACAACTCATCGGATAAACCAATAAGTAAAACAAAGTGCCAAACATATCCTCAGCAGAGGCTGATAAAAGAAAACATTTAAATAAATGTAACTGAATACTTCCGAATGGCACACCTGACAATGACGGGACAGCATAGGAGTGGGAGCCTTAAGGAGGAAAACAATATACTAGGCTTTTTTTATTTTTCTATAATTCTACAAAGCCAAAACCCATATCTAATCGCACCCTCATTATCTGCAAAGAATGTGACTTCCTACCCTGGGGTGAAGAAATATGAAATGAAATAAAACAATAGCAATAGCAATAGCAATAACAAACCTCAGAACTGCACGGTGCAGGGGACCTGGAATAAAGAATGTTGCCCTCCCTGATTTATTTGAGTAAAAATCAAAGCTTTTCTTCATTTACTTGTTAGTTGGGCTCCCGCCCCACCCCCAGTACTTACCACCTGTACGAAGTCCCTGATTCTAGAGGCAGGGCTTATCTAATGAGGTGTGTCTACACAATTGGAAGCCCATTTCTAAATGAAAACTGCACTGTGCTGTGAGCACAATCCCTCCAGGTTGGAGAGAGCATTTATAAAGCAGCAGGGGTGGTAGCCAGTGCTTTCTCTTTAAGAAGGGGCCTGTAGGGTTACCACAGCTGGGAGAGAGAGAAGCTGACCTAGAGCTATGGGCTAACGTGATAATTCTCCTCCAAATTAGTCATATTTCTCCAGGTTACCTTCATAGATAGTGAGCAAAGGCAGATATAATCCCTTTCCTAATTGTAAACCAGCACAAGCCTAATTATATTCCCATTTACCCCAGATACTCTAAAATCATAGGCTTTCTGTTTGCTAATTCCTCTTATTCACGGTTTTATGACTCTGGAGGAGGCTTTGGGGAGCACAAATGGAAAAACAGTGCAGTGAGTTAGTTCCACATAGGCATTAACTATGAAAAAGTAATAGCATGGAAGAGAAAAGCGGGTGGAAAGAAAAAAATCTCATATTTAGTTTAGACTGATTTCAATCCAAACTGGACGAGTGTTTGGAAGCCTTGTCTAGTAAGCACAGTAGCTGAGGCCATAGTTGCAACAGTACACAGCAGTGTTTTAGCCATCGAGACTGTATTTGTTATCTATTAAACAGCCTTTCTGCAAGAAACTTTACTCCGTCTGTCTTACAATGCCTATTATCTTTACCTTACTTGACATGTAAAATTTATGTAATTTTTGAGTATCCTTACTCAAACCTATTAACACTAGCCTGAGGAGGGCCCCATGCACCAAAGCTTATGGGATCATGCTAAAGACCATAAGATGTTAGGAACAGACAAGTAGGACAAAGGGTGATGGTTGCAGTGGCAACCAAATTCATTCAAGTCTTTCCAGATAATGTTACCTCCATGTTCCTTTCTCCCATCCTCATGCACTTACAATGCACATGTGTGCATATGTGCATTCATCTGTGTGTATGTGTGTGTGTATAAGAGAGAGGAAGAGAGTTATCAAACTACATAATTCTTGATGGAAAAAGGAACACTCTAAAATAGGTTTAAATTATTTATTCTGGGTTTTTGGTGTAAGCAAATAATAAAAATCTTCCAAGTTATTGCCAAGATCACACAATCTTTGTCTCTTAAGTTTTCCCAAGGCCACAACTAAAAAGGGGGTTATGTCACCAGTGTTTGGTGTCAGTATCACAGAAGCCCAAGCATTATTTTAGTCTGTAGTTGCGAACATGTTCATTGCTGGTTGAACAGGTCAGTACCAGTTCATAAGATAGAGGAGGAACATGAATTAAGTTTGAACAGGTGCCAGGTAGGTATTCTGAAAGAAAAAGCATTTTCCACTTCTGGAAATGCGGGCATTTCTGGTGGAGACACATTACTCCAAAGCTATATGGGCCCAGGATTTGACCCTCCACTGCTACAGGTCAAGGAATGTAATGGTCAGCTCCTCCAGATGATACTAAGGCCCACATTTATACTAAAACAAACACAGCCTCACCTTACAACTTTGTAAGGAAACTGAGAACAGGGATGATGTTTCACTCATTTTTGTACCACCCCCACAGCCTAGAAGGATTGCTTGCGTAGATTAAATACTCAAGCAGCCTTACTTAAATTGGTAATGGAGAGCAAATTTAGTAATTTTCTGTGAAAATTTTTGATTTAAAACAGACAGGTTGTTTGTGTTTTATTTTTTGTTCCTATTGCTTTCTTATCCAGGTCAGGAAACACTGGGAAATCGAATTTAAATTTGAAGGTTGTTTGGTAAATGTGGAATCAGAGAAATTGAAATCACATGGCCTCAAAAGATGATACTTTTGTCAAGCTGTGAAGCCTGGTGAGTCATTCCTCTCCACTAAGGGGTTATGTTTGCCAATGTAATCCCATATTTATAGGCCCTTGTCAAGTTACATTCTTTCTTTTGAATGCCACACTCCTGAAACACATTCATTCTTACCCTGCTTTTTGTTTTTCTGGATTCCACAAAACTCTGTTATTTGTATTTATCGTCATGTTCCACATTTTAATTTAATCTTTATCATTTTTTCCTACCAATCTGCAGAATATTCTCCCAAATAAGTTGTTAATTTTAATGTTTAGCTTAGGACCTTTCTTTTCTCACCTATCCTGCTGACATTCTCAGACCCTTCAATATCTCATTCAATCTGATACACAACAATCACAGGTAAGGCAATGGATTAAGGGCTAAGTGGATACAAACATTTATAAGATATGGCCCTTGCTTTCATCATGTAATATCAAAGATGACATTGATGAACCTGTAAGAAACTCTAAAATAGGGTGGTCACATGCATGGGCTCTGAAACCAAACTGCTTGGATTTACCTGCCTTGACATTTGCTAGCCATGTGATCTTGAGCAAAACTAACTCAACTCCTGTGTGACTATTTCCTCATCTATAAAAGAAGAATGTTAATAATAGTTGCTACTTTTTAGGATTGCAGTGATAATTAGATGAGTTAATATAGCTACATTTCTTAGAACTATCCCTGATAAACAAAGCTCAATGTATTCGCTATTATTATACACTTCTTTCTCAACTTTAAAAACCTTTGTATTTACTTATTTTCAATTACCCATAGGCTCACAGACACCTTGTAAATTATCATCATGTGAGGGGCCTTCTTGTCACCTTATTGTCCTACTCTGCTAACCATGGAGATGTGGATGAGCAATAATTCTTCCTTATGTTCATTCTTCCATTCACTCAACAATTACTTATTGTCTACTCTGTGCTAGGCTCTTTTAACATTGAAGATATAAAGATAAGATAGGCATAAACCGTCTGGCCTTGGGAAGTTCTGCTAGAAGAGAGAAGCATATACAAATACAATAATAAAAAGGTAGTTAAAAATGTGATACCAGATCTGTGAAGAAAATGAAAGGGGTATTGTGTTAATAAATTGCAGTAGGAAGATCATTCTTGAATGATCCAGACACATCATGAGCTTTTCATCCTGACGAGATTAGTGAAAAAGCCCAAGAAAGAAGATGACCAAGAAGGAAACAAAAAGGCTTTGATGTTTTGAGGAACAGAATGAAGCCCTGTGAATGATATAAAATGAGATGGGAGACCAGGCAAGAAATCTACTTGTGTGAGTAAATGGAGACTATGGTTTGGGGTTTGGATTTTACTCTAACCAAAACAGGAATTCATTAAAATTGGATATCCATATGCAGAAGAAGGAAACAGGGATCCTACCTCTCATCACATACAAAAAATCAAATAAAAAGGGAGTGAAGACTTAAATCTAAGACCCAAAACTATGAAACTACTAGAAGAAAACATAAGGGAAACACTTCAGGCCATTGGTCAGGGGAAAGCTTTTATGAAGAAGACCTCAAAAACACAGAAAATGAAAATAGACAAATGAGATTATATCAAACTGAAAAGCTTCTGCACAGCAAAGGAAATAATCAGCAAAGTGAAGAGACAACACACAGAATGGGAGAAAACATTTTCAAACTATTCATCCAACAGAGATTAAAATCCAGACTACAAGAAACAAAAAACAGCAAAAAGAAAATAATAATAATAATAATCTTATTTTAAAGTGAGCAAATAAGCTGAACAGACATTTCTCATAAAAAGCGATACAAATGGCCAAGAAGCCTATGAAAAAATGTGCTACATTATGATTAATCAGGAAAATGCAAATCAAAACCACAATGAGATGTTACTTCATCCCCATTTGAATGGCTATAATCAAAAAGACAAAAAAATAACAAATGCTGGTGAGGATGTGGCGAAAAGGGAACTCTTACACATTGTTGGTGGGAATGTAAATTAGTTCATCTATTATGGAAAATAGTATGAAGGTTCTTCAAAAAACTAAAGACAGAACTAACATATGATCCAGCAATCCCGCTACTGGGTATGTTTCCAAAAAAAAAAAAAAAAAGGGACCTAAGTATGTCAAAGACATATCTCTACTCCTATGTTGATTGCAGCACTATTCGCAATAGCCAAGATATGGAAACAATCTAAGTGTCCATCAATGGATGACTAGATAAAGAATATGTGGAATATATAGACACAATGGAATACTATTCAGCCATAAAGAACAAAATCCTGTCACTTGAAGCAACAAGAATGAGCTTGGAGGACATTAAGTGAAATAAACTGACTAAAAATAATAATAAAAGCAAAAAAGAAAGACACATACCACACATTCTCATTCATGTGGATTATAACAGCTGAGCTCATAAAAGTAAAGAGTAGAATAGTAAAGAGTAGAATAGATTACTAGAGGCTGGGAAGGATAGTGGGGAGATGGGATAAGCAGAAATTTATTAATGGATGCAAAATTGCAGCTAAATAGGATTAAGTTCTATTATAGTCACCCTACAGTGTTTTATAGCACTGTAGGATGACTATAATGAACAATTTACTATATATTTTCAAATAGCCAGAAAATCGGATTTTGAATGTTCTCAACACAAAGAAATAATAAATGTTTGGATGGATATGCTAATTACCCTAATTTGATCATTACACATTGTATACATGTATCAAAATACTGCACTGTACCCCATAAGTATGTACAATTGTTCTGTGTCAACTAAAAATAATAATAAAGGCAAAAAAGAATTCCTCAAAAAAAAAACAAAACAAAACAGGAATCCATTGAAGGGGTCTAATTATGGTCTCTGGGCCAAGAGGTGAACAGACTGCAGGGGAGAAAAGTGAAAGCAGGAGTCCCAACAGGAGGCTACTGCCGTTGTGAAGGCCATGTAGAGGAGACAGGTGGACAATTTAAGATGTATTCTTGAGGTAAAGCAGACAGTGCACCTTTCAAGTAAATGAGTGAGCACCGTGACGCTGAGAAGCTACTTTCCCAGTGAACCAGGAAGTGAGGTAGGTAGATGAGTCACCCAAGCGGGTGGGGAAGGAGGTGCTTGAAATCAATTTGTATATTTATTTTATAGAGTAAATGAATTAAGAGAAAAAAATGGATCCTGAATCTGAACTTATTTACAAATTATTATACCTTATAAAAAAGGTCTTTTATGGACAATACTATAAAGATGGTAATGTTTATTTTTAGCATTACCATCCACACCTTTAAAATTATTAATAATTTGTGAGAGCTTGCTGTAAACTAAGTACCCTTCATCCATTTTCTCATTTAATTCACAAAACAGCCCTATAGACATTTATTATAATTATGCCCAATTTTATGGATGCAATGAAATTGAATCTCAGTGAAGTTGCTTTTCCAAGGCATTAGAGCCAGGTAACACACAGCTGGGTTTGAACCCAGGTCACTGACCCAACAGCCTGAGCTCTTAACCTCTAAGTAGAACATTATTATTCCCTTTTACATTACTGATCGCACCCTGCTTCCCCCAAACACACATACACACACACACAGACACAAGCACATATACATCCACATTTCCTTATAATCAAAATCTTCACTCAAAGAGAAGCTTACTCTCAGTCTCTCCAAACCCCCAATGATCTACCCAGTTTTGATAAATTACATCTTTCAACAGTAGAATCACTAACTGTGAAAATCGAGCTTAAGCAAGACAGTAGAAGAGATACTTCTTGAAACACAGCAGCCTTATTTGTGTCTCTGATAGCACATCATAGCCAGCCCTGTGGATAAATGTGGCCTTAGCCAGGAAAGGATAAATGATAGATGATTTGGAAGAAATAAATGACAGGAGCGTTAAAATGTTTTAGGGCAAGGGACATTCAAATAAATGCTATTGGATGATTTATTTTCCAAAAGGTGTTACATTCACTGCTGAACACACCTACGTGTCTGCCAGAAATGTGATCATAAAAAATCTATGTGTATAAAAAATTTACACTGTAGCAAGCTGACCTCAGCCCTTCATTTACTAACACCGCCACCTTAGCTGCAAGAACACATTCTCAACTTCCACATAGATTTCAACACCTGGATGTCCCACAGCTACCTCAAGAAGAATATATTCAAAATTCAGTTCATTATCTTCTCTCCAAACATCTAATATTTGAAGTCCCAGTTAACATATCATTTCAGCAGTTTTCAATGCTATAAACTTCAAAGTTTTCATAATCGCCTCTCTTACCCTCATTCAGTTCTCTAATTCCAATCCCACGCAATAGAAAATATGGACAATTCATCTCCCTTAATTGTCTTACAAATGTACCTACCCCTGTTTACCATCTTCATTGACTCCTATAGTTCAAGTCTTCAGCATGACTCAAGCAAATTATCTTATCCCTGGTTTTCTAAAAATCAGAGTTTAAGGCAAAGCATCAGTGCTAAAATGTTATTGAGAGGAAGAGTGAAGGAAAAAGAAAAGTGACGCAAGAAAGGAGGAAAAGCAAAAATAAGATGATCTGTTACTGAACTGGCTACAGCTTCTTGAGGAAGCCTAGACAATGCCTCAGTTCCACAAGGTGGAAGGAAAGCACTGCTAGAAAAAAATCTATGGTAGAGGAAGAGTAAGCAGATAATCTGATCCTGTCTTCTATCTCTAATTGGTCAAAGTCCACATCTTGGGGATTTATTTTTCCCACACTTCTATTATAGTTTCTTTCTCTCACCCGGGACAGCCACCAAAGAAATTAGAGTCTCCAGGCATGCATGCAACTAGGACCTAAGCACTGAGCTATTATAGCTTTTCCATAGAATTGTAGTGAATGAGATGAAGATTGCCCTAAAGCTCAGCCCTAAATTCCTGGGGAGGATACAAACAATGGGAGGTATTAGGAGATGGGATGACTGAGGCTGCAGCCCAGCATGGTGTGAGCAGTTGCTCTTTGGGACCAATCCAGATAGAAAGCAAGGCAAATGGCTGAAGTTGGAGTGGGTAGGCAAGGGAGTCAGGCTGATATGAAATGACACGTAAATTGAATCTGATAAAATTCACTGAGTGCCACTCCATTCTGCTTACACTCTCTAATAACATACGAATCTTATATGTGAGCAAGGTGCCCTTACTTCTTCTGCGGAGGGGAGGTAAAAAATTGTAATCTTCCAAGACTGAGCCAGTTGCCATCTTCTAAAACAACATGTAGAGGATTAGCAACCCAAGCTTCACTTCTAGCTGCTTTAGCTGATCCGAAAGCCCTATTGACATTCATTCATCACCTCTCCCTTCCCTTACCCATTCTAGATTTTCTTTGTCCTTAGCCAGATTTCCAGCTGATCTAGATTTCTTGTCTCATAAGGTGACCCAGACCTTCATTCTGTAAGGATCTGAGGTCTTAGTCATCTTGTCATTGTCAGGCTGTTATTGCTACAATTGCCTGTTAACAAATATCAGAGTGCACTGAAGCACCAAGGGAAGAGCCAGTGAATCCCCACATCCTACCCCCACTGTGTAGTAGAAACCCTAGTTCCTGATAGTAGTTGGGATCAATTAGACTAGTCTATAGGGTAACTCCTTTTTGCCTGATGATCTACTGGCAGGGAAACCCTAAAGTAGCTAAGCAGTATGTAGAGATTTTAGTTCCAACCTAACAAAGCCTAACTTTTCTAGGATAAGAGGCATGTGGGAGAATGGAAGTGCAGTGAGAATGAACAAATCCTACGTATCTCTCCTTTTTCTTCATCTTAAATATTCTTGCTATCAGGGACATGGTTCCATGTTCAGGTTGTAGGTGCAGCACATACATTGCACCAACCTCTTAAAAGTTGCCCCTGAGCTGGTGCCTTAACTGAGCCTATTCCACATGTTATCAAGCTGTCTATATACAAGTTATGAGGAACACACATCAGTTTCATGTGAATGAGCCCAGTGGTGCACCTCCTTTGCCAAAAAATGGATCTCTGGGCCCAAAGCAATGTTGTGTGGCATACCACGTCAATGGATAAGGCTTTCTGTAAAGGCTTGGAATGTAAGGCTGGGATTTGCACTACAGGCAGAAAAAACAAACTCACTATATTTGTTTTCTATTAAAGCTATGACAAATTATCACAATTCACTGGCTTAAAACAACACAAATTAATTATCTCACAGTTCTATAGATCAGAAGTCCAATATGGATTTCACTGGTCTAGGATCAAGTCAATAGGATACATTCCTTTCTGCATTTCTCTACAGGAAGAATCTGTTTCCTTGCGGTTTCTGGCTTCTAAAGGCTTCCCACATTCTTTGACGCATGATCCCCTTCTTTATCTATCAAGGTTGAGCTGAGTCTTCACATTGGCATCTCTCTTCTGATTCTGTCTTCCAATTTTAAGGACCCCAATAATTAGCTATTAAGCCACCTGAAAAATCCAGGATACTCTTTTTTTTTTTTTTTTTTTTTTTTTGATGGAGTCTTGCTCTGTCACCCAGGCTAGAGTGCAGTGGTGCTATCTTGGCTCACTGCAACCTTCACCTCCCAGGTTCCAGTCATTCTCCTGCCTCAGGAGTGAATCCAGTAAATCCCAGCCAAGTAGCTGGGATTACAGGCACATGCCACCATGCCCAGCTAATTTTTGTATTTTTAGTAGAGATGGGGTTTCACCATGTTGGCCAGGCTGGTCTTGAACTCCTGACCTCAGGTGATCCACCCATCTCAGCCTCCCAAAGTGCTGGGATTACAGGTTGAGCCACCACACCCGTAATGAGTCAACTCTTCTCATCTTAAGGTCGGCTGATTAGTAAGTTTAATTCCATCTGCAACCTTAATTCTCCTTTACCACAGGACCTAATATGTTCACAGGTTTTGGGGATTGGATGTAGATATGTTTGGGGAAGAGAGGAGCATTGTTCTGTCTGCCATATCCACGTCCAGAATCATGTTTTTGGTCTTAAATAGTCACTAATATAGGTCAAAAATCGTCCAGTATTTACAAATTCACATTATTTGATCTATTATTGCTTCTGGTAAGGATGAATTGCTCCCTCCAAGAGAGAAGGGGATCAATGTAATTGACCTGGCACTATGTGGGCTGGTCATTCCTCCAAAAAATGGTGCCAATCCAGGGCTAAGTATTAGTCACTCCTGCTGGCAAATTGTGCATTCCACACTGCCAGTAGCTAGATTAGCCTTCATTAAGAGGAAGGCCGTGTTGTTGAACTCATTTTTAGACTCCATCTCTGCCTCATGGCCACTCAGGTTACAGGCCCACTAGAGAAGTACTGGGTACTAAGAGCAGTGCTGTATGATAACTACAGGACAGGGCCACTTGTTCACCTTGGTACTTACAGTCCGTGCTGAGGTGTTGCTTTCTAGTGAGCATGAGAAACAAAGGTTTACTCACCTTATGCCCGTCCTCAAAGACCCACCTCCCAATGTCTTGTCCTTATTCTGTTAGGATTATTCCTCCCCGACCTCTTATTTGCTGGACAAGTCCAGGAACCAACCACTAGCCAGGAGTCTCTGAATGCCTATAACTCAATTTTCCCTTGTTAGCAACTAAGTTCTCCTTGCCACTGTCTTTATTTTTATTTTTTATATACAAAGTGAGCAATACATTACCTGTTCCTGTATCTCACTCTTAGTCATTCCACGACATATTGACCATTGCCACAGAATCCTGCAGGTAAAGGAACCTTGACTTTCACAATGTGTTACCTTTACTTCCAATTCTGTAATAAAATTCATCTTGTCTCTGATGTTTAAGTACTATCATCTGACCCCTGGCATAATGAAATCCCAACATCCCTGCAGATAATAGGGTGGGTGAAAAATGTCACCAGTCTCTTTGCTAAAATATAACAGAGTCACCTTTGCTCCAGTTCCCAAAAAGTTCATCATTTCCATCTGAGACCACCTCAGCCTGGACTTTATTGTCCATATCGCTATCAGCATTTTGGTCAAAGCCATTCAACAAGTCTCTAGGAAGTTCCAAACTTTCCCACATTTTCCTCTCTTCTTCCAAGCCCTCCAAACTGTTTCAACCTCTGCCTGTTACCCAGTTCCAAAGTTGCTTCCACATTTTCAGGTATCTTTTCAGCAGCACCCCACTCTACTGGTACCAATTTATTATATTAGTCCATTTTCATGCTGCTAATAAGGACACACCCAAGACTGAGAAATTTACAAAAGAAAGGGGTTTAACTGGACTTACAGTTCCACACGGCTGGGGAAGCCTCACAATCATGGTGGAAGGCAAGGAGAAGCAAGTTTCTTCTTATGTGGATGACAGCAGGCAAAGAGAGCTTGCTCAGAGGAACTCCCATTTTTAAAACCATCAGATCTCATGAGACACATTCACTATCACAAGAACAGCACAGGAAAGACCCACCCCCATGATTCAGTTATCTCCCACCTGGGCCCTCCCACAACACGTGGGAATTATGGGAGCTACAAGATGATATTTGGGTGGCAGCACAGAGCCAAACCATACCATGTGCTAAGAAGTTTGGTACTATAAGAGATGAGATGACTCTGGCTGTGACAGAGGATTCATGGGCCTGGTGAAGGATGTTGTTAGGGCCTCTCTGCCCAGTAAGAGAGGCAAATAAGTGAGGTCTGGGTTGGGGTATTGGCGGAACTAAGTTGAGCTAGGCTGATGCATAAGTTGGGTCTAGAATCATAACAATTACAACAGCTTCCTGTGGCTTCCCTTCAAGTCTATCCTTGTGGTAAGAACTGTTTTTTTCTAAAAATATCAATCCTCTACAAATATTTCTAAAATATCAAAACCTCTACATTCTTTACTGCCTACTCAGGACTTTTTCTTAATCTATCTACTGCTCCCAAATCATTATTTAATCGACTATGTCCCTCCTTTCTTATCTTTGGATGCAAGATATGGTATTTCTTCTACTTAGACTCCCTCACCTTAACCAATCTGCCTATATCTGGTAAACTCCAACTTATTGATTAAGGCCTCTAGCAAATGATGTCTTCTCAATAAAACTTTCTAGGACACCATGGCAGAAAAAAATCCTTTTCACGTCTGTAGTTCCCACTAACTTTGCATTAAGGACTTAGGCCTTAAGGCCCAAGTCCAAGAAATATTCACTCAGAAGATGCAGCCATGATGTAGTGGAAAGAGCACAGGACTTGAGTGTTCTGGATTGGAATCTGTATTAGTTTGCCAAGGGTGCCATCACAAAGTGCCATAAATGGGGTGGGTTAAACAGCAGAAATTAATTGTCTCACAGCTCTGGAGGCTAGAAGTCCAAGATAAAGATATCATCAGTGTTGGTTCCTTCCGAGGCTGTAAGGAAGGATCTGCCCCATGCCTCTTCCCTGGCTTCTCATGGTTTTCTGAAGCTTTGATGTCCCTTGGTATGTAGAAGCATCACCCTGATCACTGCCTTCATCTTCACATGGCGTTTTTCCTGTGGCGTGTTTGTCTCCAAATTTCCCCTTTTTATAAGGACACTAGTCATATTGCATTAGGGGACTATTTTCCTCTAATATGACCTCATCTTAACTAATTACATCCAAAATGTGTTTCCAAATAAGATCCCATTCTGAAGTATTGTGGGTTAGGACTTTAATATGTCAGTTTAAAAAGGTGGGGGTAGGGAGTGGGGAAGTGGGAGGGGAAACACAATTCAACCCATAGCGGAATGTAACTTGGGGAAAATCTCACAAATTTTCTGTGCCTCTTTCCTCTAATCAGATAAACAGGAATAATAATACTGATTAAAAAACCACAGATTAAATGAAGATCAATAGCAATGTTGTATGAAGCTTGTCCAACCCACCTTATTTGGTTGTTGTTATTGTTCTGTTTTGTTTTGTTTTAGGCTTTTAGCAGCCTGAAGCCATGGTTTTTAGTTTCTGTCTCTAGTGATAAGTAGAAAAGAAGGATGAGGAAGGGGCTTTACCGGCCCAACCAGAAACAGAAACTAAGAACCCATGACTGTATTCTCTCCCTTGGACACCCGTGTCAGAATAGCGGAGGGAGAAGGGATCAGAACAAATGAAATTTGTGTAAATATTAGATAAGAATATCTTCATTTGGACAACTTGCTGTTTTAGAGCAGGATCTAGGGAAGAAACATTAGCCAAAAGTATAGAATAGAGCAAGAGAGCAGAAGTATAGACTATAGGAAGAATATAGAGTAATGAGTGCTTCAGGGAAAAGAGCAAAAGCTATAGCAAGAAAGAAAATGAGAGTAGATTACACGATCTTTCTCAACCTCATTTTCCACATACAAAAAGATACCTACTTTCTACAGGCATGAGGAAAGCACCTTGAGTAGTAAACTAGCTATAGCTGGAAATACATTAGCAAATGCAGATTCTCACCATTGATTTGAATGAGTATGCTGTTTTATTTTATACTCATCTTCCTTTCTACTTTTTCCTTTTTCTTATCTTTCATTATTCAAGTACTGAATTCAAGTTTTCTACCTGTATTCACAGATGCTCTACTCTACCCCAAAATAATTTTGTTTTTTAAAAAATAGTAGTTTTGTGTTAAAAAAAATTCTCATGCAAGTAGGAGACACAAGTCTTTAGGATAAAATTTATTCTCAGAAAGTGCTGGCATTGAAAATACTTTATATCCATTAATTGAAACTGCTGAAAAACTGTATATTGAAATCCCCCCTAAAATCATTTTTTATTATTCACAGTGTTTAAATGAAGCTGTCCATCTCATTACACAATAAATAAGGTTATAGTGGTTTTGCCTACTCACAGCTACTAATACTTTTAGATTTCCTAGTCTCCATTTACATATTAAGAAGACCCCCACCACCACACACACACACACACACACACACACACACTCTCTCTCTCTCTCTCTCTGTCTGTCTCTCTCTCTCTCTCCCTCTCTGAGTAGAGCGCATGGGGAAAAGAGGAGAGGAGAAAGAGAGATTCTTCAATCAGCCCTCCAGTGGATCACAACTCAGTATCTCTCCTGCATTTCTGCTTTGGATCTTCAAGTCTCTCACTATCAACTCCATCAAACACTCAATTTTGTTTATTTTAACTGTAATTGATAGTCTTACATTATATTAGTTGCTATGAGTATGAGGAGAGGAAAGATCAAAAGTTGATTACAATAAGAATCTCATAATCAGAGGTTAAAAAACATAGATATAAGTAAATAATAATAATGTAAGACAGAATATACCATAGAGAGAAACCAATTACAATGTATATTCAGCTGAGAAAGAAATCACTTATTGTGGGTGGGAGTCAAGGGGGACCTGGAGGAACTTCATGAAAGAACAGTATTAGAAAAGGGTTTTTAGCAATTAGGAATTTTTTAAAAAGACACAGAGACAATAAAGAAGTCAAGCATGACTAAAGTTGAGCATATTTGTGGAGGAGTAAAGAGAGATAAATTTATGTGGTTGTAATATATAAAAATGCTGTTCTTGTAGGTCAAAATTGTATGTTGGGGCTAAATTGTAGATGATCTTGAATGTCAGAAAAAGTCGGGAATTATGCTCTTAAACAACTGTGAGACCTTTGAGAGGACAGCATGTATGTGCCGTATTTTAAAGAAGATTCACTTGCTAATTATGAGCCTGGACTGAAAATAAGAAGTGCAGTTGGGAAACTCTTGCAATGCTGGGTACCAACTAAGTCCCAAACCTCTACTAGACTTCATGCCATGGAATGAAGATCTCTTTCCTGCAGTTACTTCCTGTCCCTTGTACATTTCTATTTATTCAACATCCTTCACCAATTCCTTTGACCTCACTTGCTATCCCTGCCTAATCATCAGGATTCCTACCTCTGCACCTGGATGGCCAAAGCCTAGCTCAACAAGGTCATGGTGTCAGTCAGGCTAAACTTGCAGTAACAGCTATCATGACTTTTATTTCATTTACCATAATATTTGTTTGTATGTCTTGCCCTCTCTCTTTCCTCCTTTGACCACGCTTTTCTGAAGGGCATGCTTAATGCCTTTTCTATGTGCTGGGGCCTAGCATGGCACCTGGCACCTACTAGGTGCTCAATAAATATTAATTCAGTAAAATTCCCACCATAGAAAATCAGAAAAAAAAAAAAGTGGTTGCTTTATTATTTATTTATTTATTTATTTTTATTTTTTATTTTTTGAGATGGAGTCTCGCTCTGTCGCCCAGGCTGGAGTGCAGTGGCGCAATCTCGGCTCACTGCAAGCTCTGCCTCCCGGGTTCACACCATTCTCCCGCCTCAGCCTCCCGAGTAGCTGGGACTACAGGCGCCCGCCACTGCACCCAGCTAATTTTTTGTATTTTTAGTAGAGACGGGGTTTCACCATGGTCTCGATCTCCTGACCTCGTGATCCGCCCCCCTCTGCCTCCCAAAGTGCTGGGATTACAGGCTTGAGCCACCACGCCTGGCCGTGGTTGCTTTATTAAAACCTTCTCTGATCTCCTGCTTAACCTCCTGATAGCATGTAGTTAGTGAGCCTATGGTCTGGGTTTTCTGAGATAGCCCCAATCTAAGACAGTTTATAATTACCTAAAATAATCTGTATTATGTTGTTTCAAGGAGCCACATTTAGCACATCTTTTTAAATTTCCTTAGGGCTTGTTATGCACAGTTCATTCTGGACACATATAAGTGCTCAACGGATATGTTTATTGGTTGAGTAGATAAATATTTCAGAAATTTTAATTACCAATCAACTAAATAAGTACAGGTAAATCACATTTTTCAAATCATGTGTCCAACTTTGGTGGCAAAAACAATTCCTATATTTATAGTTTATGCTAGATAAATGAGTACTTGAGTATATCCTGTTATGTTTCTTTCAATATTACTATAATTTGAATGTAACCAGTTCTTAAGACCAGTCTAAGTCCTATGTCCAAACCTCTCAACAAATCAGACTCCAAAAACTTCATAAAGAGATATTTTTACTGAGGGCTTCCTGGAAAGACAAGGAAGTCGTTTACCTCACATATTACCAGGTAGGAATTTATTTAAAATTCACTATATATTTCTCTTTGACTCTGTAGGAGTACTCTAAGATCCACTCCTTAGAGCAACTTCTCTCTCTCTTTTCTGCTCCATGCTCTGCCTTCTCATGCAAAGTTCATCACCATTTTGGCTTTTCTCACTCCATTCTCTGGCCACTTCTAGCCTCCTTGTGAGAAATGGGAAAGTTCCTCTTCAAAGATTACAAAAAGCCACAATTTCTTACTATAAGATTGCTATCCACTATTAGTATATAAAGTATATACATATATTCCAAATCAGCTGTCCTAGCTTGCTCCAGCATGCCTGGACAGAACTAGACAAGCCACAGCCCACAGTGCATGCCATTCCTTATTTGGAGATGCTTCCTTAACTATCCCTGGGCAACTTCCTTTTCTTTCTTTCTTCTGTTCCCATTACCCAATTTAAAAAGTTTTAAACTAATAGCCAATTGGGTAATGTGTAAAATGGGAGGTCCTATTCCCGCCAATGGAAATTGGACACAACAGTAGGGCAGACATGTCAGATTATAAATAACTCTGTCTCCTTTGTTCGGTGTGCTCTCGTGGCTGGACAGCTATTGAGTAGCACCCTTTCTGCAGAAAGGAAAGCCTGCCTTGCTGAGAAATCATTTGTTCCTGTGTTAATTATTTTTTTTTTTTTTGCAACACCAAAAACTTCATTCTCAGCATCCTACGCTTCCACTGGAAACTTACAAACAGCTTTCCCTGTTCTTAAGTAACTTGGCCACTCTCAGTTTATCCAATATTCCTCTCCAAAACTATTACTAGCTAAGAAGCAAAGAACACTTCCTCCTGAGGTTGGTAGGAGTAAATATAGGAATTTCAAATAAATATTTAATATTTTCCCTGTATTGTTTCCTACCAACAGATTTAATGCTTCTTTTGCATTTGCTTAGAGCTGCTCATGCACAATCCTGGCCACATATGGGTGCTCAATAAATGTGTGTTTATTGACTTCTTAGGAAAATGTTTCAGAAATTTTCATCACTGGCCACCCAGAGTATTTAACAATATTAATCTAAAACATAACTCCTGGACCCCTACTATGTGTGACAATGTACTAAGGGAGCCACACAGCTTTGGATGGAATGAGGGTGCAGCCAGAATCCAAAAGAAGTTCTATCAAATGAGCCTGTTCATGCCACCAACCAAATAAAACTTGAAAATTGATCTGATGAGGTGATCCAAATGTCTCTTCAGACTCATAATTTTCCAAGGCTCATTATACAATTTCACATTAGTGTTTTCAGCTCTTTTGATCACAAAGTAACAGACCAAAAACAAACTAAGAATATAAGCAATATCTAGATCACAGTAGGAAGACTCACCCCCCTCTCAGCTAATTGACTGAACCAGAAAGCCTAATTAGTGCTACAATCACTTCCTACTGGAAAGCATTCACTGTACATTAGAACAACCTAATGTTAACTAACATTGTACATTAAACCTAGAGCATGTTCACTTGCAAGGAAATCATTTTTTTAATAGAAAGGATTCAGTTTTAATGTTCTGTAATGGGCCATTTATTAGTATACAAGAAGGTCAGAAGAACTAATTAGAGACTATTTGAGCAAGTGTAAGTAATATGGTTTTCCCAGGTTGCCAATTGGGATTCTAAATCCCAGAGCAGTATACTTAGATGCAGATATAGTATCAGATTTTACATGCCTGTGGGATTATTTGAGTGCCCCAAAGCTCAATTTAAATACCAGGTTGTGAAAATGTGCTTCAGTAAAGCAAGTTTAAGTCACATTCGTCCTTTTGATTTTTATGGGATCTGAGCAGTTAAAAGCCTGCTTGGGTTAAAAAAAAAAATTAGCTCTGTGGCATTCCTTTTTCATTTTATGTACTTTGGTATAAACACTGAAAAGCAGTATCTTTTCTCTTTTTCACACCATGCAACATTCATGACAGTAATTATCTGGATTGCTTAATTCCTGCACTCTTCCTGTTTGCATGTAACACACTTTACCAAAATTTCCTCAATATGAGACCATCCTAACGGTTTCTTTTTTCAGCAGTTGTGAGGCAAGCTGTCTAAGGAGAGGGAGTAATTTTGGAATTTGATAGCAAGGCCCCTGAGGATATGAAAACTAGCTCAAAATGCATTGTACAACTGCCTCAGGCAAGTAAGGTACACCCAAGCTACCCAAGCTATGAACATCTGGCTTGCAACTATTATTTACATAATGAATTCATTCTACCCCACCCTCACTATTTATCTCAAGATCCTCAGCTCTCTCCCTCAGGGATTGCTCCAGAATACAGCTGAGAGGTTCCTAAGCCAGTCTGAGCCAGCCGGGAGCCAGCCCGGCCTCCTCTTCCTCACCTCACTCTTCAAGGAGGTCAGGCATATGCTTTGATCCTCACTCTCTCTTTTATGATTCACACTTTCCTTGTTTCCAGCTAAAGTTATTTTTTTCTCAATGTACGGATTTGTCTTTTAAGCAACAATATATAGACATCGTTTAAGCAACAGCAAAAACTCCTTTTCTTCTTTTTTAAACAATTCCTTCCAGGTTACCTACCTCTTTACTTTTCTTTGTTTACATTTGAACCAAAATTACAAATCATGTAAACACAGAAAAATATTAAAGTCAGACTTAAATCATATAAAAACAGAAAAGAATTAAAGTCAGATTTAAAGTCAAATTATATAAAAGAATTATGTTTAAGTAAATTTAAAAACAAAGAACTGGAGCTAAAATTCTCCCTCCAATTCATCTATAAAGGCAATGAAATCTACAAATCTACAAAGACAGTAGAACAGCACAATCGTCTGATTCTGAAGTTAAGATAGAGTAACAAAGAAAAAAGAATATCCAAGGTAATCATCAATCAGCAGAACAAGGAGTGGGAGATTTGTCCTACCTGACACTCAACATTTTTATTAAATCTATAATAGTTAGGACGTGTGGCATTTGCATGAGAGTAGATAAGCAGAATAATGGAAAAGAATAAATAATCCTAAAATAATCCCACACAAATAATTTGAAACAGAAATTAAAAGTCACTGGGGAGAATACCATTTATTCAATGAGCGGGCCTGGGACAAATGGCTATCTATAAGGGAATAAATAAATTTGATTCTTAACCCATATCATACCCTAAAATCAGCTACCAGTTTTATAAATATATATTACTCTTCGTATATATACTATATATAACTATTATATATAATAATATTATATAATAGTAATATATATAGTATATATATATTATATATATATATATATTCTTTTTTTGAGACAGTGTCTTGCTCTGTCACCCAGGCTGGAGTACAGTGATGTGATCATAGTTCATTGCAGCCTTGACTTCCCAGGCTCAAGTGATCCTCCTACCTCAGCCTCTCAAGTAGCTGGGGCTACAGGTGTGCGCCAGGTTAATTTTTAAATTTTTTGCAGAGATGGAACTCTTACTATGTTGCCCAGGTTGGCCTTGAACTCCTGGGCTCAAGTGATCCTCCCACCTCATCTTCCAAAGTGTTGGGATTATAAGTGTGAGTCACTGCACCTGGCCACTAGTTGTATATTTAAGGCAAATATAAAAGGTAAAACTCTAGAAATTATAAAATAAAATATAGGATATCTTTACAACTGCAAAATGCAGAAAAATTTCCTAAACAATAGTAAAACTTGCACATGGTAAAGTAAATGGTATATCACTACATTAAAACTAAAAATTTGTGTTCATCACAAGACATGAGGAGTTAAAAAGACAAGCCACAGAATGAAAAAATTTTGCTATACATATTTTTTGACATAGGATTTATATGTAGAATCAATAAAGTAAGACAACCCAATAGAAAAATAAGTAAAAGTGTGAATGAACATTTTATAGCAAAGGCAAAAAAATGGCCCTGTATTTATGGAAGGATACTTATACTTATTGCAAATCAGAAAAACACAAATTGAAGCTACAGAGAAAAACAATTAACTTTCATAAACATTAAAATGATGATTTCTGGCAAGGCTGTGGAGAAACAGGAACGCTTTTACACTGTTGGTGGTAATGTCAATTAGTTCAACCATTGTGGAAGACAGTGTGGTGATTCCTCAAAGACCTAGAACCAGAAATAGCATTTGACCCAGCAATCCCATTACTGAGTATATACCCAAAGGAGTATAAATCATTTTACTATAAAGATACATGCATACATATGCTCACTGCAGCACTATTCACAATAGCAAAGACATGGAATCAACCCAAATGCCCATCAATGATAGACTGGATAAAGCAAATGTGGTACATATACACCATGGACTACTATGCAGCCATAAAAAGGAATGAGATCATGTCCTTTGTGGGGACATGGGTGGAACTGGAAGCCATTATTCTCAGCAAACTAATGCAGAAACAGAAAACCAAACACCACATATTCTCACTTATAAGTGGGAGCTGAACAATGAGAACACATAAACACAGAGAGGAACAACAGACAGTGGGGCCTGTCAGGGTGGTGGGTGGTGCAGGGAGAGACAGCATCAGGAAAAATAGCTAATGGATTCTGGGCTTAATACCTAGGTGATGAGTTGATAGGTGCAGCAAACCACCAAGACACATATTTACCTATGAAACAAACCTGTACAACCTGCACATGTACCCTGGAACTTAAATAACATTAAAAAAGTTAAAACGATGACAAATTTTAAAACTAAAACTCAACCAAAAACAAGGTGAAGGTCTCTATCACACTTCTGGTGATAATATAAATTGTTACAGCCACTTGAAAAAAAGTCTATCTTGGCATGACTAAGGAAAATTCGACATAGGCATATCCCATGTTTCAGCAATTTCATTTCTAAATGGATACCACAGGGAAACTCTATGAGGGAAGATGTCTAGGGCAAAGTTGTTCTTAATAGCCTAAACAGGGAATGATCTAATTTCCATCAACAGGTCAACAAACAAACTGTGTTGTATTTACATAATAAAATAAGACATAGGAGTAGAAGTTAATGAATGAAACGATTACACGCATCAACATATGCATGTAATGGGATATATTACTAAGGAAATATATATTGCTTGGGAAGGTGAGGAATGAGCAGAATTCTATAAAGGTGGAGCTGCAGAGGACTTCTAAGGCACTCCTAGCATTTTATTTCTAATCCTAGGTGATGGTCTCATGGGTATTCATTTTATTATTATTCTTTAAACTATACAGATGGGGTTGTACACACTTTTGTATGCATGATATATTTTACAATAATCAAATACCTTTTTAAAGAATCAGAGTAGTAAAACTTCAAAACCTGTGAAAGTTCCCAGAAGTCCTCTTCGAAATCTTTGTTCAGACTCTTTTAGTAGAGGGTCATTTGAAATAACTACCTCTCTGCAGTATTCCTTCAACTGAAATGAGCTGTAGAGTAGAAACATAGAGGCTACTCATTGGCAAGATCAAATCCAGAGATTTTAGGAGCAAAAACATGCTCCTTCAAGGTCATTACCATACAAATTTTGCTCACTAGTATATCTCTAACATCTAGCCTAGTAGATGACACATAGTAGGTGCTCAATAAATATTTGATGAATGAATGAATGTATACATTATGTACTATAACAGATTGCATCCATGAAGGACTCTTAAATTCTATTAAACATACCAAAGTGTACCACGAATAATACTCTTCAATTATATTAGTTAATATTAATATATCATCTAAGCTGATATAACAAAGAGATCCCCCCCAAAATTGCAGTACTTCAAATAAGATAGAAATGTATATTTCACACACGTACCAGTACAAAATAGGAGTCAGGGAACCTAGAGTAGATATGCAACTCAGCTTTTGGAGGTCTCAGGGACTCAGGTCCTTTCTCTCTTGTTTCAACATCCTCCATAACAGGAGTTGGCAAATATCTGTAATATTTTAAAATAGTAAATATGTTAGGCTTTGCTGGCCACTTATGGTATCTGTGATATATTCATCTTCTTTTTTTCACAACTCTTCAAAATTATTTTAAAACATAATCCTAGCTCAAAGACCATATGAAATGAGACCTTTGGCCCAAGGACCATGATCCGTGCCCCAGGGTACTGTCTGTGCCTTCAGGATTGAGGATTGAGACTGGATTACCAGCAGTTCGTAGGTATTTTAGCACGTGGGGAAGGGGAATGAGAGGAGGTAAAGACAAGCAATTTCCTCTAAGAAAGTGAGTGGGAAGTCACACACATCACTTCTAATCACATTAAGTTGGCAAGGATTTAGTCATATGATCGTAAGCAGCTGCAAGAGAGACTGGAAAACCTAGTCTCTAGCTAGGCAGCCATATGCACTGTTAAACTCAGGTTAAAGTTTCTATTCCTGTACAAAATAGAGTAAAATAAGATCACAGATAGAGATGTAGCCTCGTCTATAAACATCTACTCAGTTTTGTTCCCTTCACTTTTTCCCTGAAGATAACATCTATCCTGAATTTGCTATTTACCATGCCCAATCATTTTTATTTTCCTATGACAATTATCGAATTTTTTTTAGTTTTAACCTTGAAAAGCATGTTATCATACTAGATGTTATCATTTTACAAATTCTTTCCATTCAATCTTATGTTTTTGAGATTCTTGTCCTTGTTAATACATGTAGCTCACTCAATTTGCCTGCTGTATAGTGTTCATTAGGTGAATGGAATACAGCTGCTTGTCAGTTCTGTTGGTGAAAATAGGTTGCTTCCCACTTTTCTCCAAGGTCCAGAGCTCAGAGCAAAGGTATTAGTGAAAGTCCAGGATGGAGATGGGTATGCCCTGAGGAAAGGTCTGGATTATGAAAATTAAGAAAACAGCAGACTTGGAAGAAGGAAAACTTATTTTTAATCTCCTTCATTGGCAGGTCTTCTTTCTCTTAAATGTTTGTTTTCTGCGAAGTCTTGTCCTTTTTTTCTGTTTGTTTGACAGTCTCTCTTTATGTAATATCATCTGCTCCAATGAATCAAAGTAGATAGCCAGCTACTGGAGCAATTCGGGATCAGGTCTGCCTTCCCTACTCAGACCTCCTTTGTTCCTCCTTTCCTCCCTCTTCTCAAAACCAACTCCTACCACCATTTGCCCGTGAAGAGCAATTCAGCTCTCTCCACACCCCACCCACAACCTCTACTTTTAATTCTATACCTTGTTTTTTTAGAGTGAAGCATCTCTAAAACCTCAGCAAAAAACTTTTTTAAAAACTATACACGGAGGCTTAAGTTCTTGACAAAGGCTTTCTGACCCGCCCGTCTGTGTGTGTGATGTTATTTGTGTCAGGATTTTGGTTTTGTGTCTTGTTTTTTTTGTTTTTTTACGGGGGTTGGGTGGAGAGAGGGAGGAGTTGGAAGAGAGTGGGCATGTTTCTAGTTATAAATGTGAAGAAGGTATCTATGGCATCTTCCTGTGTGTGTGTCCGAATACTTCCTTTGTGTGTCTCCTCTAAACATGAATAAGCACTGATTGATTTAAATATTTGTGCTTTTCAGCCATGTTGAACACATTGAATCTTGGACTTAAATATAGTTGACAGAGGTACCACTAATTGTTGCAGATATTAATGCAGATTTATGTAAAAAATAGCCAAATTAACACTGGTCTAGCACTTATTTTTAATTTGCACATAATTGTACATATTTATGGGGTACAGAGTGATATTTCAACACATGTATACAATGTCTAATGATCAAATCAGATTAATTAGCATATCCATCACTCGAACATTTATCATTTCTTTGTGTTGGGAACATTCAAAAACCACTCTCCTAATTACTTGAAAATATAAAATCCATTGTTGTTAACTATAAGTCTCGCTATAGTGCTGTAGAACATTAGCCCTTATTCCTCCTATCTACTTGTACTTTTGTATCCATTAACGAACCTCTGGCTATTCCCTGACCCCTTAACCCTCCCAGTTTTCTACTCTCTTATAAAAGTAGGAGGCTTCCCAGCCTCCCACTCTGTACTTCTGTGAGAGTAGAAGCCACCTTTCTACTCTCTACTTCTATGAAATCCACTTTTCTGGCTTGCACATATGAGTGAGAACATGGGGTATTTATCTTTTCTGGCAGTGATTTTAATGGGACAAGAGTCTAGTTCTAAAGAGAAACAAGTTAACGTAAACACCTGCCTTTAGAAACTGTTTTTCTTCAACCCCTTTCACAGACTGATCTGTCTCACAGAGAGCCGTTCCATAAAAAGAAAAAAAGGAAGAAATGTCTTAAAATATAATGTGCAACTTAAATGCTAAGGCAACAAAAATCCTTTTTTTGAAAAACAAATTAGAGGACAAAAAAAGGTTGGATTCTTCTCACTGAATCATAACTTAACTTGTATCAGAATCTAGAAGTCCTTGTCACTACCACCTTTTTTTTTTTTTTTTTTTTTTTTACAGATCATCTGCACAAGACTGCAATCCACAAAGCATTTTATCCTCTCCTGGGTTTCCTACACGACCTTGGTCAAACTGACTTCCTGCAGCCTTGACTTGGAACTAGCCAGAAACCCATTAGGAAGCATGAGGCTGGGACACTGCTGCCCATCCAACATAGCACACCCACATCCTAAATCCAAAGACTCCACTGCTTTTATTATTTGGGCAACAAAGTAGGATACATAATAATACAAACTAAAGAATAATGCTTAAGCATTATTCAGCCCAGAGGATATAGAAATGTGAGAGACTGGATCCAGTCAAATGGCATAATGCTTCTGTCACTATCCCCCTCACCCCGACATACACACACTTTGCTTGCTTTGAAAACTTAACATTCTTGATCAATTAATTGTAAACCACAGGGAAAGAAAGGCCTCCAGAATGTCTGAAATAACTTTTTAGTGTAATACATTTACACACTATTGACAAAACCAGGCAAGATTGAGATGCCCCGAATAATATTCAGCTATATAGACAGATACATTGGAAAAAAAATGTTTAAAGAGCTTTATAGGTCAAGAGGGGGCTATCAAGTGGATGTGACTGATAGCTGATCACTAAGCAGATAATATTAGCAGTACCAGTGGTATGTTGAACTTATATGGAACTTTCTATTTAATATCATTTGTGGTAATTTATTAATAATTAAATACAAAGTGTACCTTGGTTTCCTATCTCTGTAAAATGCATGTTAAATTCATCCCAGATGTTCATCCACATTTGCCAACATACCTTCATCAATTCACATAGCAGAATAGTTTTGTTAGCAAAAGGGAAAGGGAGAAAAATATTTAAATTTTATTGTCAACCCAGTGCCAAGACATACTACGTACATTGCAACATTGAATCCCCACAATAATCATGTGAGTATTATATTACTATTTTCAATTTATAAATGAGAAGTCAGAGATTTAGAAAAGCCAAATAACATTTTTAATGTTTCACAACTAGGAAGCGCGAGAATCAGTACTTGAATTGTAGCCCATCTGGCTTCAAATCCCAGCAAGCTTTCTTTCCTCTGTGTTAAAACCCTCCCTAGTGAATGTCTTATGCAACTGTGAAGAGGTAGAATGGAAAAAATTTTTCCTATTCTCCAAATCTAACTTTGAGGATTATTTTTAATGGAGAAAAGTGACATCAGGCAGGGCGCGGTGGCTCACGCTTGTAATCCCAGCACTTTGGGAGGCCAAGACGGGTGGATCACCTGAGGTCAGAAGTTCGAGACCAGCCTAACCAACATGGTGAAACCCCATCTCTACTAAAAATACAAAAAATTAGCCAGACATGGTGGCCGGTGCCTGTAATCCCAGCTACTCAAGAGGCTGAGGCAGGAGAATCGCTTGAACCTGGGAGGCAGAGGTTGCAGTGAGCTGAGACTGCATCATTGCACTCCAGCCTGGGCAACAAGAGTGAAACTCCGTCTCAAATAAAAAGTAAAAATAAAAATAAAACCGACATCAAGCCTCATACCAAAGGCTGCTAGTAGTGAAGGCCTTTGTGGAAACTTCTTGGAATACCAGTCCCTGTAGGTCATTAAGCAACATGGCTCTGCCTCCTACTACTAAGTCATTCACAGGAAATGCCTTTCACTAAAACGCTATTGATTGCAAGTGACTTCCAAATCCAAATAAGCATTTTAGGCCTGTTTAATAGATCAATACAGTAATTCGCTCCTGGGCCCCTGAAATCATTTGTTTGGACCTGATGTCTGTGTAGTCAGATTGAGGTATATATATTAGCATGTGCAGGGAATTACACAAATAACTTGCAATGAAAAATGTTAAACCAATTTAGATTGTGTGAAGGAGGGAGTACTCAACTCATTTCCAAGTGACTGGGATTAAATGGGTCATTATAAAGGCAATACCTTCAACAACCATCAAAAAGGAAAGATGCTTTGGAGTTCAACTGAGCAGAGGTTAGAAAGAAACTAGTAAAGAAAACCTAATATAAGTTGAAGAGATTTTTTTTTCTTTTTCTTTCTTTTTAAAAAAATCACTTCCACTCAACAATGAAAGACTTTCCCGAGGGAAATAGTAGAGGACCTGTTGCTTGATTCTCTTAAACTCAGTGGACAAAACACCAGAGGGGAACAATTTTGCCTTCACTCCCAGAGGCACAGGGTCTATGTGAAACTAATAATAATTTTCCATTTCTAATTTTGATGACACAAAAACCAGAGTTATGTGCTTATTTGATCGAGTGTTGGATTGGATTTGAGCAGCAACATTTCATAGCAACTGAAGTCTGCTCATTATGTGTGCTGGGACGCCAGCCAAAATATCGTTACAATAGTCCAAAGGGAGTAAAATAAAAAGTTTTAACATGGATCCTTCCATCAGGAACAGAGAATTGGCAGTAAAAGAAAAATTTCATTACAGTTGAGGTGTGACTCATTTGTCAGGTATTGAAATAAAAGAGGATTCTCCATAAGAGACACAAAAAGATACCTTTCAAAATAGCATAAAAGGAATTTCTTTGCTGATCAATGAATGACTTGAATGTGTCCATTGATATAATGCTGTTTACAGTGAAGTCATGTACACATTCATTTATTCGATCACTCAACCAACCGTTGTTTTTACCACAAATTACTTTTTAAGTTTTATTTTGTTTTTAATTGATACCTAATAATCCTACATATTTATGGGGTACAATGTGATGTTTCAATTTATGTATACATTGCATAATCATCAAATCAGAATAATCAGCATATCTATCACCTCAACATTTGTCATTTCTTTGTAGGAAGAACATTCAAAATTCTCTTTTCTAGCTATTTTTTAAATATACAGTATATTATTGTTAACTACAGTCACCCTACTGTGCAGTAGAAACCAGAACTGATTCCTTCTATCTAACCGTAACTTTGTATTTGTTGATCAACTTCTCCCAATCTCCTCTCTCCTTTACCCTCCGCAGTGGTTACAGGGAACCACTGTCCCACTCTACTTCTATGAGACCAACTTTTTTAGATTCCACATATGAGTGACATTATGTGGTATTTGTCTTTCTGTGTCTGGCTTATTTCACTTAATAAAATGTCCTCTAAGTTCACTCGTGTTTTCACAAATGACAGGATTTCATCCATTTTTATGTCTGAATAGCATTTCATTGTGTATATATACCATTTTTTAAAAATCCATTCATCCATTGATGAGTGCTTAGCTTATCTACAACTACCATGTGATCCAACAATCCCACTTCTAGGTGTACATCCAAAGGAAATGAAATCAGTATGAGAGCTATCTTCATTCCCATGTTTATTGCAGCACTATTCACAATAGCTAAGATATGGAATCAATCGAAGTGTCTCTCACCAGATGCCATCAATACAAAGAGGAGTAAGCCTCAGTCCATGTATGAAAAACAGAAAGAGAAAGCAAGGAAAGGAGATGTATATTGATAATTACGCTGTAATATTATGAAGCACAGGGTGTTATGGCGACACAGAGGAACAACATCTTACCTGCCACCCACTGAGACATGAGGACATCCTCCTGGAGGACAAGACCCCTGAAATAGATCTTGAAATATGAAAATAAAATTTGCCTGGGTAGAGAGGGTAATATTTATGAAATCATAGACAGCATGAGTTAAAAGAAGGAAACTAACACCAGAGTTATATTGAGAACTAGGGGTAGTTCAGTGCTGATGAAGTAGAAAGAAAATTGAAGGATGAGGAACAGGCAGAGGCAGATTATGGTGGGCAGTATGAGCCTTATCATGGGGCATGGGCTTTATTCTGGAGACTGAGATGCTAATAGAAGACAATGGCAGCTGAGTAGAAAAGAGATTATGATGACACAAAAGTGGAGGCAAGGTGATCAGTAGAGAATCTCTTATTATAATTATAGCAAGAAATAGTGATGGCCTGAATAAGGAACAGTATGGGTAGTGTAAGGAAGGGACAAGGGAACACGTCCCCTTTGCCCTTTGAAGGGTTGCTGAAGATCAACTGACAAAAGGCAGATTAAGAGGAGAAAAGGCATACACACTTATTTGATCATAGTTGTATGTGACACAAGAACCTTCAGAATGAAGCCCCAAAGATACAAAGGAAATTGTCCAGTTTTATGCTTAGATTCAACCAAGTATGAGCAGTCATGTAGAAATATGACTGGACAAACAGACTATGACCTAATGCAATAGACTGGATGGGAAACCCAGCCAGGCCTGTCTGTCTGGAATCTTCTTGGCCTCTCTGAGCATGCATTTCTTCCTTCTAGGTATGGGGCAGGAATCTATCCTGAAATGAGAGTTTTATGACCTACAATCAAAGAAAGCTTGTCAGATAATTTCTTTTTGGCCAGTTTTTTGCACAGAAAGGTGGGGAAGGGAGAAGAGGGAAGTTAGAGTGATATTTTTAAGTTTTATGGCTGGTTTTGGGGAAAAGACATTCTGGTTTCTATGGCCCACCTTGGGGAGAGGGATTCTAGTTTCTATGGCTGGCCTCAGGGGATAATGAAGGGATAGAGACAGGAGAGCAGGAGAAGGTCAGAGAGAAACTTGTGCTTATTTTTTTTTTTTTTTTGAGATGGATTCTTGCTCTGTCACCAGACTGGAGTGCAGTGGTGCGATCTCGGCTCACTGCAACCTCTGCCTCCCGGGTTCAAGCGATTATCCTGCCTCAGCCTCCCGAGTAGCTGGGATTACAGGCATGCGCCACCACGCCCAGCTAATTTTTGTATTTTTAGTAGCGACGGGGTTTCACCATGTTGGCCAGGTGGTCTCGATCTCCTGACCTCATGATCTGCCCACCTTGGCCTCCCAAAATGCTGGGATTACAGGCCCGGCCCGAAACCTGTGCTTTTGAAGCTGCTTCTGAGGCCTTCATGTGGAGCTATCATTGTCTGAGCCCCAAGGTAGAAAAGAGAAGGCAGTGTGAAAAATATTTAAAAATAAAATGGGTAGAGCCTGATGATTGGATGTGGAGGATGGTGAGGGTGAAGGACAAGTATCTGAAACCTCAGAATTTTAAATGAGAAAGGGGAAGTGGGTAAGAAAAGACATTAACACTTAGTCATAGGACCAAAATGTAAGAAGCTCAAAGAAATGGTGATACAGATGGCACCGAGAGAGATCTGAGTAATCCTTTGTAAATTATGTCATTTCCCTGGGGTAATGACCTCATTTTTACTTGGAGTACTTGATTAGATGCCTTCTAATAACATATCCAGGTCTATATTTGTTTTCTAGTTTTTATTTTTTACTAGATAACATACATCTGTATGCTATATATAAAAGTGCCTGAGTACATTTTGGTTGATTGAATTTCAATCTAAATCTGCGAGTACTGAACTGTACCCTACCTACTTTAAAGTCAGTTGCCAAGCCTGTTTTATAATGCTCTTTTAGGCCCATCATTTACTTCTCTTCATTTTTCTATCAGGGTCTTCTAAATAAAGAGGCACAACTGAAAGTTTGTGTTTCATCTGATCATCCTGAAGCACAATTCTGATATGAATCAGCATCTTCATTATATAAATCTCAATTTTCAGTTCAAACCACTAGTATATAAGGCATTACATTTTCTGCTTTTTGGAATCTCTGACTCAATCAGAGTTTACCTGTAAGTATGAGTTAAGAAAATGATAAATCAAAACATAATTTTGGTAGTTATTTGGACAGATAGAACAATGTCAACATGGCCTTTCTATTCTGATTGTTAGTAATCTGCCCTGACATATATATTTTTTTGTTCATTTAACAAATATTCATTGAGCACCATTTTGGGGCCCTTGTAAATGCTTCTGTTGGAAAAAAAATGGCAAGAATTTCTGCCATTATAGGACTTAATCCTAGTATGGGAAAATATTCAATTAAACATGTGTGTGAGTGTGTGTGTGTGTGTGTAAAGATAGATAGATTAGATAGATAGGTTAAAATTTGGACAGAGTAAAGGATATTGGACTGAGGGGTTTCCTGGGATGTGGGACTTTCAGTGTTAAAACCGGTAAAGTCTCAGGCAAACTAGGACAAGTTGGCCATCCTACAGTGTGGAGGAGGGAAGTGGTGAACAATTTTAAAGAGGAAGCTCGGTGTCAGCTTAATTGAGAATATATTATCTGAGCAAGTCGTGATGGAGGTGAGGAAGCTGGACATGTGGCTATCTGGGAGAAAAGCATTCTAGCTAGGGAAGGGCTAGAGAAAAGCACCTAAGGTGAGAGAACGCTTGGTGTGAATACATTAGGTCGGTACAAAAGTAATTGTGCAAAACCACAATTACTTTTGCACCAATTTAATACATAGAAAGTAGATATTAAGAAGGATTATGTCTATAAGGCAGCAAAATAAAAAGAGTGAGGTATGAGTCAGAATAGCGTTCAAATCTAGGCTCTTCTATTTCCCAAGACTCATACTGGATTTCTCCAAACTCCTTAAGGGCACAATTATGCATTGTGAGAAATAATAAAAATAACAAGTTTGGATAGTCAGCAAATGGAAAGAGATTTAATAAAATTACATTTGTACCAAATCAACGAACCAGAAGAACTTTGGAACTAAAATTCATCGTACTTTTTCTTCAATATCCTTTGAGTCATTTAGACTTTGTCAATATAAATAAACCCAACATGAAACCAATCAATATAATTTTTTCATACATATTTCTGGCACTTAGTTTCTGCCTTGTCTTAATGATAAAATATGGGCATGAAGAATCCTGAAACGCTCAATAAATATTTGGTATGACCTTAATAACCCCGGTCTTAATCCGTACCAAGACTAAGTCAGCATTTCACAAGAAAAATAGAATCTTGCATTTTCCCAATTTTTTAATTCTTATTGACAGCTTCTCTGGATAATTCACACCAAAGAAAATCCTTAGCTGAGAAGGACTTTATTTGAATTAGTTAGAGCTATTTCAGTAAAGCATGCAATTGTATTAAATTTTAGATTCATTTTGCACATTGTGGACAGAGTGTACCTGTTCAACTAGAGTGAATACTTCAAATAAAACCAGATTTACAAAGCCCAAATCTTCCCTCTTTGGTTATTTTCTACTCAAGGATACATTTTGGCCTAACATGTACCAATTCACAACAGAAGTCCCTTTCTTTTCACTTTTTACCACATCCTAAGCAATTCCTCCAAGGACTTCCTCAGCATTATCTGCAGATGGGAAAAGCAATTCACAATGCAATAAAATTTATAGCTCATAAAATTATGAATAAGCCAAACGTTAAAAAAGAAAAGTTAAACTAGGTTTAAAATGATTTTTATAATATCAACCACATGAATTGACACGGAAAATGAATTGCAAATGGAAGGGAATGCAACAACTAAATGCCCTGTGCTCTCTGGGTGTTAAATGGAGACTGTCAGCATAGCATAAAGAGATTCAAGAAACAGTTAATGATTTCTCTCAGTAGAGGTGGCCAAAGTAAGGCCTAAAGTATATTTTTTAAAGTAGATTAACTGGATATGACTAGATGTACACAAGCCCCCAAAAAGGAGGTATCTGGAAACGAGATGATGAAATGATGTGTCAACTCAAATCATTACTGTGGTTTTTATGTAAGAAACATAAAAATACAGCAAATAAAGAATTAAACAATCAAACCTTTTCTTCTCTCAGTAGTGGAAGAAGTTTCATTTTTAAAAGAAATATTAGACTACCTAGCAATGTTAGAACAGACTCGATTTTCCATTTCCCTTTGTACTTACGAATACCTTTGGCCACAGTGACATCAGAATCGAAGGGTGGGTAATGAAAACTATTAGAAATATCTAACCCAAAATGTGTGGGTCTCTCACAAGGTTTGTTGTTGGTGGCCTTTCATTTCTTACTATACACATTTTTCCTGGATGACCTCACTTATTTCATTGGCTGTAATGATTATACATTGATGATTCCCAAATGAACATCATTATCATTCATATTCTTGTGCCCCAGGATGTATTTTTAACATGATCTGAATCTTTTTCAGTAACTTTAACCAGCATGCCTAAATTCAAGCTAAATATCCAACCTAAACCTGCTTTTTCCTCTGTATTCTCCATCCCGTTAAACATCATTCACCCAAATAAGTGTGGGATGGCAGAGGAGGCAGAGACAGGGCGAATACGCAGTCACTGTCTTTACATCCCTCTGGGCCCAATATTCCTGGCCCGATCCATATAATTAGCATACTTAGACATTGATACCTACGACATGTTTATTGAGTTTACCTTTTTCTCTTTATTTCCAGTATTACTTTCTCTCAGGTCTATTCCCAGCCTTTCCTCTACTTTGCTGTCTATAACTGGGAGGCTGACCTCTGCGAACTGATTCTGAAACTCTCTTACCACTTCCTTCTACTTAACTTTGACCAATGGGGTACACATGGAAAATTGGAGGCTTGGAGAAAGGGGTAGGGTCAGGTTATTTCAAGCCAAACTTTGACTCAAATATACCACGTTTCTTAGGCTCAGGTCATTTTTCTGGATGGAATTCACTTTTTTACCTTTTCCACATAAATTCCCACTTTCTTCATGTCCAGCTCAAATATCACCTGATTGTCTCCTCATCTCAGGGGAATTAATCAACTTCTCCCTCTTCCTGAGTACTTTAAAAATACCTTGAGTGTAGTACTGAACGTACCAATGAAATTTATCCCTCACCAAAGACATCAATGTCTTGGTTATTATTAAATCAAATAAGTATATTTTAATTCTTATCAACCTCACGTTTGACTATTCAGTTCTTCCTAAGTCTACCTGGCAATACCACTCCTGCCATTCTCATTTCTTCCTACATTCCCACATAAGCAATGCTTTTTCTGTCTTAAATATTGAAATCCTCCAAGAAGTCTTGCTTTTCCCTTGTCGTACTCTTCCCACCCTCCTTGAGTGACCTCAACCACTCTTATGGCTGGCTCCCTCTACCATCAGTAAACAGATGATTCTTATTTAATCTGTATCTCTGGCCCAGGTTGGTCTCCCCAACTTCAGACATGAACAGTCTGGGCGTCTATTTCTCTGTGTCCCATAGGCTTCCCAAAGCAATATATCAACACTTGGTTCATTTTTTCCCTCACCCCCACCCAATCTCCTACCACCCACTGTCTTCACTCATCTGCATCTCAGGGAATGGCACTGTGAAATTTCTCCAGCCAGAAATCTGGGAATCAAGATTGATTTTCCCTCCCCTAGGACAGATATTAAATCAGTCAGAAATTTTTGTAAATTTTCCCTCCTTAATGACTCACTAATCTGTACCATTTCCTATAATGCCTGTTAATAGGCTCCTATCACTTATCATTAAGATTAGTTCCATACTACCCGGTTACTATGACCTCCTGTCCATTCTTCCCATTGCTGCTAGAAAAATGTTCCCTTTGTTCTCTAGAATGTAGTTCTGACCCCATTAATCTTCAGCTGAAAACTTTTAATGGCTTCCCACTGAGCTGAGAATAAAATCTAAACTCTTCATCATGACTGGCAAGGCTCTCCACAATTTTGTCCCATCGAAATCATTTCTCACCACTCCTTCTCTTCACATTATGCTCTAGACTTAGCTAAAAGTATCTACAGTTCTCAATTTCTATTTGCTTTCACATATCATTGCCTTTGGTCCTTTCTCCCCTCTTCTTGGAATGTGCTTTACCTTCTTGTCCTAGACAACCCTTTGTTCTTCATTGAGATTTCATGCTGACATCACTTCCTCCAGAAAGTTTTTATTGTACAATCTCATTAAGGAGCACCTCATCCGCTATCCCACAGTGCCCATGCGTACCTCCCTGAGAACAATTTTCACTGTTTTCTAATTGTATTTATATGTACTTATTTCTGTCTCAACCCTGAGACTATGAATTCCTTGAAGGCAAAATCCGTGTGTTTCTCTTTGGGTCCTCCCTACTTAGTAAATTTTTTAGCATACAGCAGGTGTTAAATACATATTTCTTGAATGAATGAAGTAATCTTATACTTATATGTATACATATGGCATATATAAAACATATAACAAACTTATTTAAATAAAATGAAAGTTAGTCAGGTCTTATTCACCTTAGAAACCGCACCATCGAGCACAAGGTCTGACATAGCAGGTGCTAAAAAAATGTTGAATTTTGTTGGCTACAAATGGTTTCGATCAAAATGATTTGGTGCCTGAGTTTATTGGATAATCATGGTAGCTCTTTGCTCTCTTGTCCTATGCCAAACTATTAAGACAGTCTGTGCCTTCTGAGGACCTATACTGGGCTGAGTGAGCATGATGAAAAGCTTAAAAGTGGTACAAAGCTTGGTCTTTGTTCTCTTAGGATTTTACAATCTAAATATTTACATTCATGCATATGTAAATTTGCTGTCAGAGTCCATCATATGGATGGAATAGACAGGACCTTATTAGACCTATAAAATAGTTCACCACTCTTCCTGGCCCCCATAAATGCAGAGCCAACGTTGTTCCCATTCGTATATGCTGTTTTACAGCACACAAACTTCTCTAAAATCCATGTCAAGAGCTGGGAAATGAGTCAGAAAAAGACATCTCACTCTATGAGATAACTTACTCTAATTTCCTCATTAGTGAAAACGACATCATAAAGAATATCTGCCAACAATCTGATATAAAAATGTACATGCATCATGGAAAATAATTGCTGTTCAATTACTACTGAATTATAAAGCTGTCATCGTACAGGTGCAATAATGCAAGAGCCTTGAAAAGTATGAAAAATTGCTTAGCTCAGGTAATTACATGTGTGTGAATAAAGTCCCCAGAATAAAATGTGCAGAGTTTGAAGAAACAATGAAATCAGAACCAAAGAGCTATTTATAACTATATATTTTTAAATGTTCTGTTTTTTTTTTCTTCTGTATACATTTTGAAAGGCCAGGGATAATTTTTGAACTATGGCGTGCAGGAAGAGAGAAAGATGGAGTAGCTCTTCCTTTGCTTTCCTCTGTGTCCATCTCTCAAATTGGGTCCACAGGGAGGGTACTACAAAGATAGAAATCTAGCCATAACCATGGTAATTGCATCTTTCAAAATGGTTAAATCTTACTTATGCCCTGCGCATAGTTTACATATATGAAAAGTAAAATTTATAGGAAGATGATTCTATTACTACTGTGAAAAAGATTTATTTCTTGTAAATTTCCAGGGTCTTTAGAAAGGGAACTTAGAGAACTAGAGTGTTTTAAATATCATCTAATCCAAAGCCCTTAGTCACTGTATAAGAAACTGAGGTCCTATGAAGTTAATTGTGCGAATTTGTGTAGATAGTGGAAGAACTAAGTCTAAAAGCATTTCTATAGCATTATGGATTTGATTAAGCATACACTCTATTGGTCCAAGTCAATTTCTAATTTTTAAGATACTCAAACTTCAAAGCACTAGGACAGATTTTTATCCAATTACAATGTTGAGGAAAAAAATGGGATTAGCAGCCAAGGGGCGTGAATTTTATTGCAGGACAAGCTGTTAATTAGTTAAGTTAGCTTAGACCAGTCAATTTACCTCTCAGGTCTTCAGCTGTATAACAATGTAACATTAAGGACTTGGCCAAAATACCCTCTTTCAAGTCTAATGCTGTATAAACTTGAAATTAGGGGAGAATTTGTCTAAAATGATGAACTATAAAAATCAGATATCACCGTCCTAACTCTTTATCATCTCACCAATCCTGCCCCCTTCCATGGTAAGATGCCTTCCTGAAGGTAGCCATTTCCTCAAAACATGTCTACTAACTCATATTCTAAGCAAATGATAGGTTTAAAAGTGGGGGGCTTAACATCCATCAACAATTGAATTTCCTCCTCCACATCTTCCCCAAAGTTTTTGCAAGCAAAACTCAAATCTCAGATGAATGACAAAGAATTAGTTTTATCTTGACACTGACTAACAGTACATGATCCAAATGCTTATATTTTACTTATAACGAAAATATAATCTTGCATTAAAATAGCAGCCAAATTATTTAGTTCACTCCAAGAAATAAAAAAGACACTCAAATAAATTAAATTTGATTTAAAATTTAAATTTAATTTAGTTTAATTCAATAGCTTCTCGGTCTTTTGGCTAAGAAGAAGTGTAGAAATTAAAATTAAATTTTGATTAGTATTTTGCAATTAATTTCAAAATAACTAAAACCTGTCCATTTTCCTATTTTAATAAAAACTTTAATTTTTTCTCAAATTCATTGCTATTCTACAGTTTATGTTTAGCATTGTATAGCCTTTCCTAGGTACTTTGCAAAGGAATAGCACAGTGCCCCAATAAATTTTCATGAAATCCAAATGGTATTCAGGAGAGGGTAATTAAATAGTAATGTTCTAAGCTGCTTTTGGCTTGGGAAGGTTTAACCTTGTTACATAAAATGTCATTTTGTTCTTTCTGCACAATGGGGGATATATTTCACCTCCACTCAAAGGAAAAAGTGACTTCCTATGAAAAAAAGAGAGGGGGAGAGAGAGACAGAGAGAAAGAGAGACAGAGAGAGAGAAAATGAATTTGATTCCCTTCTTTCATCAACTATTGGATATGCCCTAGGTGCCTCGAACTCAAAATGTCAAATGGTAAAGTCATGTTCCTTTGTCCTGGTAAGGGAATACCCTTACGTGAATAGCATCATCGTCCACCAGGATGCCTGTGCTAGAAACCTGCACAGCATTTTTGATGCTCTCACTTCTGTCATTAAGATTCTACCTCGAGGCTGGGCGCGGTGGCTCACGCCTGTAATCCCAGCACTCTGGGAGGCCGAGGCGGGTGGATCACGAGGTCAGGAGATCGAGACCATCCTGGCTAACACAGTGAAACCCCGTCTCTACTAAAAACAAAAATAAATAAATAAAAATAACAAAAAACATAACAAAAAAAATTCCCCGGGCGTGGTGGCGGGTGCCTGTAGTCCCAGCTACTTGGGAGGCTGAGGCAGGAGAATGGCGTGAACCCGGGAGGCAGAGCTGGCAGTGAGCCGAGATTGCGCCACTGCACTCCAGCCTGGGCGACAGAGCAAGACTCCGTCTCAAAAAAAAAAAGATTCTACCTCAAATTTTCTATCAAATTCTGGTACTTCTGCCAAATGCTAGTACTTCTGTTTCTGTACATTTTGCCTAGATGATGACAGCAGTAGAGTGGTGGTAATAGTAAAAGAAATAGCTAAGAATTATCAAATCTCACCAGTCCCTCTTAATTGGCACCCAGACTTTTGAACTTAAACAGGCAAAATGGCTTTGCATCAAAGACTTTAGCTCTTTATACCTTGCCTTATTGTAGAAATTCACTCCATGTAGACAGGTCCAGGAATGACTTCAAGAATGAATCAAAATTCCGTCTTATAAAGCTGTGTATGATCTGGCTTTTCTTACTCTTCAGCCTCATTTCTCCCCCAACTCCTGCAGGTCCCTGATCCAGGATTTCCAAACCTGCTCCTGCCTTGAATCATAAAAAGCTTTTTTTCTTAGATCCTTAAACAGTAACACGCTCGTTATCATAGAGAGCATACCCTCTGTTAAGAACAATCCTAGCCTTATATATCTTCCCCTAGCTGAATTCCATTCCTCCTTTAGATCCAAGCATGGATGTTATTTCCATGGAAAAGTTTATGTGGACTTTCTCAGGTTGAAATGCAAGCCTTGCTATATGCCTCCATGACATTTCCTTCTTCCTCCATCATAGCATTTAGCTCACTGGACTGTAGTTCTTGCTAATTGCTGGTATCCCTCACTAGATTGTAAGATCCATAAAATCAAGATAGGTATTTTGTCATCATAGCATTTTGGTGCCTGGCTTCTATTAGGTGCTCAATAAATATTTTTTAGTAGTCAGATACAGTCTACTTGCTGCATAGTAATACATTTACTTCATTCATAACATCCTGAGTGTCTAAACTTACACCATTCATTCATTCATTCAGAAAATCAACCAGGCATTCATTCATTCAAAATGTTTTAATATACAGGTGGCAAGTGGATTTTACCCAGTCATTAGAGTCAAGATCCTGGTAGTCAATTGGGAGGAGAACTTAGTAAGCAGCACTTCTTGTAGAATTCTGTCTGAATGAAAGTAATTTATGTCTGGGTATGTCACATGACACAGCCATGTAAGCCACTCGACATGTACTGAAATAACTAGTTCATTCCAGGCACTGTGCTAGGCTTATAAAGATAAATATGAAACTGCCCCCTGTTATCAAAAAAATTCATGGTAAGCAAGAAAAGGGGCATTCAAACTAATTAATATAATATACTATGTATTAGAAGAGAGAAATATAAGCAGTTTTAAGAGCCCAGAGAGACTATCTTTGAGAATCAAAGAAACATTTACTGAGACATGATATTTATGCTGAAGTTTAAAGAATGAAGAGAAGTTCCCAAAGTGAATGGAAAATGAAAGTGTCCCAAGAACAAGAAATAGCATGTGAAAAAGCAAGACAAGGTAAAAGAATATGGCATAGTCCTAGGACTGTGAGCATGTTATCCAGCTCCATGGCAGAACAGCAAGGGAAGACTCTTATCACAAGGCAGGAACTTGATCATAAAGGGCCTTTTGTGCCAGCAAATAATTTCTAACTTGATCTCACAGTTTAAAGGGATTATTTACAGACTGTAAGCAGGGGAGCATATTGAACAAGTTTAGATTAAACAAAAAAAAAATTTCTGGAGGTTTAGGGAGGATTAAATAGAAAAGTGTTTCCCAATCTCTTGGAAATTGAAATGATTTTAAGTGATATGTGGTTTGGGCATTAGACAATGTAGAATCCTGCAGTAAAAAAAGTGGTTGTTTATGTACTATCTTTCAATCTTTTTCTTATATAAAGGAAAAAACATATGTTGAGTGGAGGTGGTGGCATCAGGCCACTTAAAGTCCCTGCTCTACTACTTGTAATTGACTTTGAATAAGTTATTCCCATTCTGTGCCCCAGTTTCCATAATGGTGAGATGGGGCTCATAAAAGTGGTATCTTCCTCATAAGATAGTTGCAAAGACAAATGAATTAATTCTTAGAACGGCCTGGCCAAAGAAAAGCAGTTAGTAAATGTTAATAATTATTTTTAAGTAGTAGTATTTTCTTTATCGTTACCTTCCATTTATGGCAAGTAATTTCATTTATGATAGTAAATTAAAGTTTCCTTGTTAAGGAGGTGAAAGATCTCTATAAGTAGAACTATAAAACACTGCTAAAAGGTATCACAGATGACACAAACAAATGAAAAATCATTCTATGCTCATGGTTTGAAAGAATCAATATTGTTAAAATAGCCATACTGCCCAAAGCAATCTACAGATTCAATGCTATTCCTATCAAACTATCAGCGTCATTTTTCACAGAACTAAAAAAAACTATTCTAAAATTCATATGGAACCAAAAAAGAGACCAAATATCCAAAGCAAACCTAAGCAAAAAGAACAAAGCTGAGGCACCACATTACCTGACTTCAAAGTATACTATAAGCCTGCAGTAACAAAAACAGCATGGCACAGGTTTTTATATCATGATATTAGTATAAAAACAGATACATAGACCAATGGAACAGAATAGAGAGCCCAGAAATGAAGCTACACACCTACAACCAACTTTGTTGATGTTCAATGAAGTCAACAAAAATAAGCAGTGGGGAAACAACACCCTATTCAACAAATGGTGCTGGGATAACTGGCTGGCCATATGAAGAAGAATGAAACTAGACCCCTACAATTCACTATATTAAAAATGAACTCAAGATGGATTAAAGATTTAAATTTAAGACCTCAAACTATAAGAATCGTAGAAGAAAACCTAGGAAACACTATTCTGGGCATCAGCCTTGGGAGAGAATTTATGACTAAGTCCTCAAAAGCAATTGCAACAAAAACAAAAATTGACATTTGGGACCTAATTAAACCAAAGATCTTCTGCAGAGCAAAATAAACTGTCAACACAGTAAACAGACAACCTACAGAATAGGAGAAAATATTCTCAAACTACGCATCTGACAAAGGTCTAGTATCCAGAATCTATAAGGAACTTAAGCAACTGAACAAGCAGAAAACAAACAACCCCATTAAAGAAAAGGCAAAAAGGCATGAACAGATACTTCTCAAAAGAAGACATACAAGTGGCCCCCCCAAAAAAACATTAAAAATGCTCATCACTAATCGTCAGATAAATGTAAATCAAAACCACAATGAGATATTTCACATGAGTCAGAATGGCTATTATTAAAAAGTCAAAAAATCAACAGCTGCTGGTGAGGCTGTGGAGAAAAGGGAATGCTTATACACTGCTGGTGGGAATGTAAATTCATTCAGCCATTGTGGAGAGCAGTTTGGAGATTCTTCAAAGAACTTAGAACTACTATTAAATCCAGCAATCTCATTACCGGGTATGTATCCAAAAGAAACCAAATCTTTCTACCAAAAAGACACATGCCCTCACAAGTTCATCACAACACTATCCGCAATAGCAAAGACATGGAATCAATCTAGGTGCCTATCAACAGTAGAGTGAATACAGAAAATGTGGTACATATATATATACCATGGAACTACGAAATCACAATAAAGAATGAGAGCTTGGGAGGCCAAGGCAGGTGGATCACTTGAGGTCAGGAGTTCGAGACCAGTCTGGCCAACATGGTGAAATCCCGTCTCTACTAAAAATACAAAAATTAGCCGGGCGTGGTGGCGCATGCCTATAATCCCAGCTACTAGGGAGGCTGAGGCAGGAGAACTGCTGGAGCCCAGGAGGTGGAGGTTGCAGTGAGCCAAGATAGCACCACTGCACTCCAGCCCAGGCAACAGAGTGAGACTTCGTCTTGGGAAAAAAATAAAAAATAAAAAAAATAATGAAAGCATGTCCTTTCCAATAACATGGATGTAGCTAGAGGCCATTATCCCAAGCAAATTAACACAGAAACAGAAAACCATATACTGTGTGTTCTCGCTTGTAAGTGGGAGCTAAACACTGGGTACTCATGGATATAAAGACAGCAACAATAGAAACCAGGGACTACTGGGGAGTGGGAGGGAGAAGGTAAGGATTGAAAAACTATTGGGTACTATGCTCACTACCAGGGCGATGGGCTCATTTGTACCCCAAACCTCAGCATCATGCAATATGGCCAGGTAGCAAACCAGCAGATGTGCCCCCTACATCTAAAATAAAAGTTTCCTTGTTAAATAAACTTACTTGATTTTTAAAAGTAAGCCATTTTAAATAACACTATTAAGAAAATAATATGAAATAAGGCAAAAAAAGAAAACAATATAACATATGGCAAAAATCAGGCCAGTCAGAGGGACAAGAGGTAGGCAGCTAGGGCAAACTGATGAAAATGATGTACAAGTGACTAAGGTATGAGAGAGATGGAAGCAATGCCTGAGACAGCAGTGCAAAGGAGACATGCTAAAGGACTCAAACTACAGCAGAGTAGAAGGCAAAGAAAAAGGACGGATTTGTAAAATATTAAGAATGTCGAATTGACAGCACTGCCCCTCCCTACCACCACCAAGTATAAAATAGCCTAGCACATGTTAGGAACCCAATAAGTATTTTCCTGGAAAAGGTAAATATAATGGGCAAAGAAGTGACGAAAGAGCCTAGGCCATCTCAGTTTTTTACCTTGAATATGTGGATAAGTGGTGATGCCATGAACCATTAAGAGAAGGAAAACGAGGAGTAGGATCAGGCAAGAAGATGATGAGTTAAGCTTGGAACATGATGAGTTTGAATTTTCAACATGAAAGCTAGGTGGAAGTGTGTACCCACCTACGAAAAACTCAAGAAGAGGTCTCAGTTCCACACATCAATGTGAGAGCTACCAGTGTTGTATTTAAATCCTTCTTTTTCCCTTATGATCAAATAGAGAAAAAAAAGAATGAATAATAGGGATGATATGGACAGTGTCCATATTTGTGTTCTCCAGAGAAACAACCAATAGAATATGCTTGTGTGTATATATCAATGGATTTTAAGGAATTGGTTCATGTGATCGTGGAGGCTTGGCAAGTCCAAAATCTGATGTGATTTTGACAGTATGGAGATTCAGGAAAGAGCAGCAGTTGAGTCCAAAGGCAGTCTGCTAGGAAACCAGGTAGAACTGATGTTGCAAAGGAAGTCTGCAGTCTGCTAGAGAATTTCCTCTTGCTGAAAGCGGGGTATGGTCAGCCTCAGCCTCTTGTTCTATTCAGGCCTTCAATCAATTAGATGAGGCAATCTACTTTACTCAAAGTCCACTCACTTAAATGCAAATTTCATCCAAAAACACACAGAATCATCCAGAATAATATTTGACCAAATATATGGGCCCTATTGCCCAGCCAAGTTGATACATAAAATTAACCATTATGGTGTTCATGTGATGACTCATTCCCACTTTACTTACTTTATACTGATTTATCTTGCACGTAGAACTCAAAAAAATAGCAAGGTTTGTAACGGTCATTGCATAGTGTGGAGGGAAAAACAGGACAAAAAATCCTTCATTCTTAGTTATCCCCAGAAAAAGGAAAAAACACAATATATTAGAGAAGAATTGAATATCTTATGTATTCTTGGGACTATATGAGTTATTTTCTGCTAGGGGCTTGCATTAGTCCATTTTCACAGTGCTACACAAAACTACCTGAGAATGGGTAATTTATGAAGAAAAGAGATTTAATTGACTCACAGTTCTGCAGACTTAATGGGAAGCATGACTGGGAGGCCTCAGGAAACTTATAATCATGGCAGAAGGTGAAGGGGAAGCAAGCACATCTTCCCATTACAGAGTAGGAGAGAGAGAGAGAGAGAAGGGGGAAGTGCCACACTTTTAAAGCATCAGATCTCATGAGAACTCACTCACTGTCACAAGAAGGGCAAGAGGAAACCACCTCCATGACCCAATCACCTCCCAGCAGGTCCCTTCCCCAGCACTGGGGATTACAATTCAACAGAAAATTTGGATGGGAACAAAGAGCCAAACCATATCAGGGCTGAAGTAATTCTCTTTCACACTGGACAGAAGGATCAAGGTATAGATATCATACAATTGCCATAGCCTCTTTATAATGGAAGAGTAGAGGTTTACACAGAGAATATCTTCTTTACAAAGCAAAAAGGAAAGCCCAGTATGTTATCTCTTCATTTCTGCTTTACACCTTGAACAATGAAGCAAAAATTTCACTCCAAGTCTTTGATGTGCCATTTTTAACAATTAAATTCTAGGGAAGCCAATCCTCATGTTCTTGACTATGCTTCCAAACCAGCTACCAAATCTCATAGTCAATGGAATTAAATGGAATTGATAGGCCTAAAAGAATAAATATCTTCAAATGACCTTTGTGTATACCATTTACAGAGAATTATTGAGCTAGAAAAGCTCTTCCCTTAAAAATACTTACTGTTTAGAGGACCTATGAAAAGTTATTCTAAAAATACATACACAAATGGAAAAGCATTGCAGCAACCCACTGTACAAACATTTTAAAAGGCACCACCATTTTCTCAGAATTTATAATCATATTGGAGGTAGCTTATAGAGATTCTTTCTAATCCTGAATATTTAAAAATAGCCTCCTTAGAAGCAGGGCTTGCACTCCTAGTGTGTTCCCTAAACAATCCTTACAAGATCTGATGCATATATGCTCTGGGTCCTCACAAAAAAACATGGATGTCATCAGCTCATGAAATGAGCATCTGACTAATTTTCTCTATTAAATAAGATGCATTTGCCAACACATACAAGTATGGTCAACATTATTACTACCTATGTTTCATTTGTGACTTTGTCTTTCCAATGAAGAATTCTAGTGATAAGTATAGTCTTTGCCTTCCAAAAACAATGTAGGCTTTCCAATTTAAAAAAATTTCTGAAGTTTATATTGTAATTTTGTATTATATATCAAGAAACCGAAACACTTTCTCATACTTTTAGCCAGTGACATTGCTTCTGAAAAACCAGCCTAAGGATATAATTAGGGAATGGGGAAAGCTTTATGCACAAATATTCATTTCACCATTATTTATAAAGGTTTTCTTTTTTCTTTCAACTGTGGGTTCATGGTCAAATGTTTGAGAAAGGCTGGCTTATAACTGATCCGAAACAAATATAGCTAACCAACGATGGAAGAATAGTTAAGTAAACTATGTCTCCATTAATGCAACCATAAAAAAACTATGTTTACAAAGAGTTCATAATGGCACGTTAAAATGCTTTTTAACAGTACCTACAAATGGGGTAGAAAATGTATTGAACAATAATTTTATACAATTATACAATTTAAATATTATAAATCTACTAATAAAGAGAACGAGCCATGGGGAGAAAACATCCAACAAAATGCTTCAAAAACTTCCATGGTTTTTCTTCTATTTTTAGATATTTTCCAAATTGTATCCAATTTACATACATTCCATACATTGCCTCTATAAAGGAGAAAAATATCATTTTATAACAGAGGGAAGAGGCAGGGACAGAGAACAAGCCTGGGTTGGAATGGGGGAGGGGTTTGCATAAAACTAAAGTATGCATAAGTCTTACTCAAGGGCCCAAGTTTGTTGATAAAGATGATGACATTCAATATTCCCTGCCAAGTATTATTCTCAAATGGAATTACTACTTGTCCTTTGAGCTCACTGTGAACTTTGTACTGAGAACTAGTAGGGATGTGACAAATAAAAAGGGGGTGGTTTCCCATTGCTTCAACTCTATTCCACATAATCCATGCCTCCTAACGTCTGTCTCTTGTGCAAACTGGAATTTGGAAATGGTTCCATGACATTTCTTTATGGCTCATTGCTTAGAGTAGCTAGAAAATGCAGGAATATAGAAGCAAGTAATAACAAAGGCATTTCCATGTGCAATTCTTGACATTTCATAAGCCCTTTTTTATACCAAGCCTCAGAAATGATCTTCAGAGACAGGCTTTACTGTTTGTATTTTGCAGTTAATGTAATAGGCTCACAGACAGGAAGAAATTTGCCTTAAGTGATAAAGGGGCAGGAATATAACTTAGTTCTCTTAACTCCCACTTAAATGAATATCCTATTTGCTAACTATTATGTCCCTATTGAAGTCAGAATTTTTCCCCCTTACAGATAACTAAAATAAACTTTATTTCTGAGTAGGTGGCTTTCTTGGAGGGTTACCAAATATCCCCTCCAAAGGAGGCAAATGCTGTTGCTCTTACTGACTCAAGTGTCCCCAAACCTCAGGTTACCACCACCTGGAGCCTGATCTTAAGCAAGTATACAGAGAGGAGCCAAACAATTCAGATGGGATCATCATCAGGCCCTGGGAGAGAGCAGTGCTACTCTGCTTAGGAAGGAGCACTTTGTCAGGGGCTAAAGAAATCAGCCAGTGGCTAGAGAACAGCTTGCCCTTGCATCTAGGGTAAACAAAAAAGTAAAGTATCATTTAGGGTTCTTTGTAAGCCACAGAAGCCAAATGGAGCTAACTAAATCAAACCAAAATTAATGGGAATCCTTTGAGCCTTCTACAGAAGGAAAAAGTAATCGTGGCTTCAGAAGAAAAAGAACCAGGGAGGTGCTGAGTTCTCCATCAGGGCCTCATGGGCAGTCCCTTTTGGGTACTGCTGATATGATTTGACTGTGTCCCCACCCAAATCTCATCTTGAATTGTAACTCCCATAATTCCCAAGTATTGTGGGAGGGACCTAGTGGGAGGTATTTTAATCATGGAGGCAGTTTCCCCCCCATACTGTTCTCATGGTAGTAAGAAAGTCGCACTAGATCTGATGGTTTTTATAAGGGGTTTCCCTTTTCGCTTGGCTATGATTTTTCTCTCTTGCCTGCTGCCATGTAAGATATACCTTTCGCCTTGAATCATGATTGTGAGGCCACCCCAGCCACATGAAACTGTGAGTCCATTAAACCTCTTTCCTTTATAATTACCCAGTCTCGGATATGTCTTTATTAGCAGCGTGAAAACAGACTAACACGCTGCCATCTGAATAACCCAGCTGCCACCATGCCCATTCTTAAGTCATTCCACTCAAGATTAAAATTCCACAGGAGAAAAGTAAAAGGACTATCTTACACCAGGTGTTGACCCCCTTGGGTTTTCTTCTTGGCTAGAAGAAAAGGGATATATCCTGATCAACAGCCCCACCATGATCTCAGGTAATAGATAGGAGTCATTCTCCAAAGGTAGGGTGAACCCATGTTAGAGTGTTGCCCTGGACAGCCCCAGTTTATAACTGTTTTTTTTTAGGAGTAACTATAAATAGCATCACTTTTCACCTGCACAAAACTGTCCAAGTTTGGATCATAAATTGCATGATCAATTTACACAAAGGAAGTTTAGGGCATTGTTACCAAAGTAGCAATGCTGAGCAGAGACAAATAGCTACCATTACAATGAGGCTATTAGAAGGGGTCAAAACAGAGTATTTTGCCCCCAGTCTCTCAGAACCAAAAGATGAGAACCAGAGTCAAAAGTCCGTATCGGTCTTTAGGTTTTGACTCCAGCATGAAAATAACATTCCTATACTCAAGTGTTGAATTATTATGACTGTGACTCAATAGTTCTGGTCCCTTTTCTTTCTATGTCCTTGCAGCTAAGCCACTAAATGTTAAGGTGTTCTCTTTCACTGCTGCTTTTTTAGCTTAATTGGCCCTCCTGCTTTCCAAAATAGAATGCTAACACCCATTCACCCAGCTGAAGGGTCAGGGTGATACCAGATCCACTATTCCCCAAGCCTGTGTAGGCTGGTTGCTGTATCCCTGACTACTGATTAATAATAAAGGAGTCAAATAGCACCTTTTGATTCTGATTTCCTCTGAGAGGCTGTTCTACAAGCATGGGGTCAACTTAAAGGAAGCAGGGTTTTGTTTAATATTTTCTCCTTTCATTAGTGCACTTAAATTACTTTCTTGTAAACTCTGCTTGTTACCTAAATGTACTAGCACTTTTGTTACCTAATTAAGTTTCTTATCAGAATTCCAACCAAAAATAACAAGAAATGTAATAATGATAAGATATCGTGCCCCCTCAAAACAGATTTTCTTTTGCGCTTTATCTCTTGGTAGTGTTCTGGCTTGTTTAATTAAAGTATCAGAAATTATTAGACTCAAATTATTTCTTGATCTAGTGCTCAAATTCTCCTGAAAAACTGCTTCTTTTGCCTCAATATTTAAACCTTTATCAGTATGAGGCAGATGAGTTTCCACATGTTTGCAACTGGATTCATGTAATTCAATATAATTTTGGAGGACAATCCTAATTTAGCCGCTAAGTAATTAAGCAAACAAATCAGATTTGGCTACCCTGAGCTGCCGTGAACATTTAAATACTCATGCTCTTGGATCATCAAAATGAACAACGTCCATGTGCAAAAAACAAACCTTATGAAATTCTAGCACGGAGATGTGAAATTCAAAGCAACGTTCTTACTTTTTCATCAGAGGGATGGAGTTCAAAATATCACCAAGTTCAAACCACTAACATAAGTTGTGTTCAAGGAGGGTAGTCATGTCTGTTACAGACTTTACCATAACTGATGAGAAAGTACAAGTACATCACAGCATTGAGAAGGAGAAAACTGTAAGACATGTTGGCGATTTGTGTTCCTCACACTCTGAAAAAAATTCAGGTTGGAATCTGCTTGCTTCTGGTGGAGCTGTGTGAGAGGTTCACGTTCTTTGAAGTCGTCTGCAACATGATCCCCTTTTGCACTATCAAGCTTGGCTATCGCAATTGCCAAGCAGCCATCTTAAACTTGTGTTTTATTGGAACTTCAATACTTACCCCTGTGTTTGTTGGATGGCTCACTGATGTCTATTTAGGAAGAAACAAACTGGTGTATATTTGCTTGTTTCTACATTTTCTAGGTGAGTGTCCTCTGCTGATTGGATAGTTTTGTGACTTAATTGGGTAGATTTTTGTTAGAATTTTTAGTTTATATTATTTTCACTCTGCTTTTAGCATAAAATGTGATAAATGAAGTAAGAATGTGGTTTCAATGTATTTCATTCTTTGTACTATTTGAAGAATGCTAGTAAGTCTGTGTGTGTGTGTGTGTGTGTGTGTGTGTGTGTTAGAGAATACTTTGATGCCTATATCATTGCATTTATATTTTACAATAATTACTCCTTTACATATCTATCTTACTCCTCAGAATGCCCTCCTTTCCCAAAACCTTTTTACCTCAAGCCCAAGTTCATGACAAATTCCCTCAGAAATGTGAAATTTATTTGCTTCACAACTAAGATGAAATGTGCTAAAAAAGGTTTTTGAAGTTCATGTAAAATAATTGAGAAATGTTTTTATCCAAAGGTGGTCTTTTAATTAGTCATGTAGTAATTAAGATTGCATATGATGGCATGATTTCTATATTATTAACTATGATTATATGCTTTAGAAATGAGTAAATTAGACACTACAGTGTGTGTCTTTACATATATATTAATATATATCTGCAAAAGTTTGGGACTGATTGCAAGAAATGCTGGGAAAATATCAAGATAGTTTAATAAGGAATAGAGAGCAACCTGAAGAACAGACTAGAATTTTAGACTGAAAAGTTCAAGTTATTCTTCCTAAACAACAAGAAGTCTCTGAAAATATCATGAAAACAACATTTGAGAAATGCTATTCTGCAATACAGGATGGACAACCACAGTGAGGGATAAAATAAAGAAAGATCAGAAAATCTCAGGATGATGGTTAAAGCAATAAAGTGCCAATTCAGGAGAGAACAAGTGAGAAGCTATAAGGCAACTAAATAAAGGTACAAATGTGATGGGGGTCAAAAATTAACATATCACACAATCTCAGGCAGGTGGTAAATTACCATTCAGAGAATCCATTGGAGTTTCAGTCAAACCTGGAAACTTCGCAGCTTTAGTTCTGTGGAATAAAAACTAAGTCACTGCATGGCAAATAATCACTCAACATTCAACAAATATTTCTTATTGACTACTCTGTACTAGACATTATTCCGGGTCTGGAAATGCAATAGAGAAGAAAGTCATCTGTTCCTGCTAAAGTTGACTTTTTGGTGCAGGGAGAGACAAAATAAAAGAGGAAATAGATATGATGTCATGTGGCAATGAGTTAGGATGAAAAAATAAAGCTGGGTAGGGGGACAGGATGGAATGGATGGTGATGAGGCTGCTACTTGGTACCGAGAAAAAGTTTTCTGATAAGAAGACATTTAAGCAAATCCCACACTAATTTACTCTGCTTACCTTGGTAACAGGCCACACCAGTAGCATTTGTTGACTTCTTGTTTAACATGGTAATTTCTATCAGTCTAAATTCTGAGGTCAGTCATCAGACAGGATGGAAATCCCAACTTTGGAATTCGGCAAACAAAAGACTTAAGTCAACTCTACATCCATTCATTTTTTTACTAAAAGTTATTTCCTTGTTGCCCTCCACTTACAGCTGCCATCAAATTCCAACTGTCACTAAATGTCAGAGGTTATATATAAAAAAAAGTCTTCTGTCTGAATTGCTACTACCCTAGCTGAAAAAATGCAGCTTTCTTCTTTTTGACCATTCCAATGGCCTACTGACTCGGCTGCCAGTTGTCAATCAGTTTCCAGTTCATACTCCATTCTACCAACAACACTGACTTCCTGAACAAATAAATCTCTATATTGGTTCTATTATCTAAAAAATTAAATCCAAATTTATTAATTTAGCATACAATAACCTTACCAACCTATTGTAAGTTCACCTCTCCAGACTTGTTCAACATGCAACCCCAACCTTGCTAACTTCTCCTGGCCTCCTTCCCTAGTTTTCTAATCTTATACATGTTCTTCTCTCTTTCTGAAATTGTCACCTTCCCTTATCTTTCCATCCCTTATCCATGATTGGAAAACTCCTGCTATTCTTTCAAAAACCAAATAGTGTTTGTCGCTAGCTTCTCTGTGTTCAACCACACCCATATAATACTTATACGATCGCATCCATCACTTTATAATATAATTGTCCACCTGCATGGCTGACTTCTCTGATGGACTCAACATTTCCTGGAGAGAAGAGCCAGCGGACCCCCACCACCTGGCAGGGGGTATGACACATCATGGTGCTTCTATGGAGCTACTAAATGCAGGCATGCTGATGATGAGATACACAATTGCACACATCACAGAGGAGACTTTTCTTCATGTATGTCATAGATTTGTCTCTTTACTGCATCATTTTACAACAGATAGGGATAAAGTTTTGATTTAACACAATCAGCCTATTATGACATTTTCTCAAAAGATGGAAGTGCCTTTCTAAGTTACACAAATATATCATTCAAACTAAAAGTGCCTTGTTCCTAAGTAAATAGTTGCTGCATGAAATAGTTGTCCTGTCCTTCCTCTTTGGACATCCCTTTGTCTAGCCAGGCCTCACATCACACCTACAGAAGAGAAGACTAAGTGGTAGAAAGAGAGCAGTTAGTTTCATATCTGGCTAACCTTAAAAGGGAACATTTCAAACTCAACCATTTAAAGGGCCCACCTCATGGTAAATGAATCTGTTGCCAAATAGCTATTAAGGACATATATTCTTTACATTGTGAAAGCCTCTGTAGGGGAGATGGAAGCATTAGACCAAATCTTTATCTGTAAGGAATTTATAATCTAATTGAGAAAACAAACCACATGAAATAACTGTATAAAAATTTATACCAAATAACATTAATGCCAAATTAATAAAATAAAGAGAAAAAAGAACATGGAGGAGCCATTTTTCACTAATGGAATCATCAAAACAAAAAACTTAATGATGGTAACTAGTATGAATGAAGATCTTCTCATACAATGATGGTAGGAGATTAACTTGTTGCATTGTTAAAGAACATTTGCCAGTGGTATTAAGAAGCAATAAAAATAGGAATGCCTTTGACTGAGAACTTAGGCTAATAAAGATGTGCACAAAAATTATGTGTCAGGGTATTTTACAGTATTCATTTAAAATAACTGAAAAAGTATTTTAAAACACATTATGATTAGAATATCACATCATCACTAGAAATCATGTTGGAAAAGTATAAAGGTATTTTAAAAATCGTTCATATTATTTGGTTACATTAAAAAATCAACAGTGTAATCTCAATTTATTTAAGTAAAATAGATTTATAAAATATATTTATATATATTTAAGTAAAATATTTTTAAGTAAAATATAAATATCTATAAAATATTTTATTTTATAAAAGTAAAATATATATATGGTAAAGATGATCTCTGAGTCATGAGATTATGGGCCTTTTGTATTATTCTGAGTGCTTTCCTCTATTTTTCAAATTTTCTGAAGTAAGAACATATTACTTTTGTAATCTGATGGGGGGGAATACTACTTCCAAAAAAAAAATTTATTTGACTACTTGATGGTAGGAGGTCCAAGAAGAGGGAGATTACAACTGGGTTACTTTATAACATTAGGCAAGCCACTTAATCTCACTGAACCTATTTCTTTAAAAAAATAAATTGAATAAGAAAATCTATCCACTCACATCACAAAGTTTTTCCAAGATGAAACAATATAGTCCATGAACATGCTTTGCAAAATATAAAGAGCTTAGCAAAAGCATGGAATTGTATAGTAAGTTTTATTAGACAAGGAAAGTCAGCAAGTGTGGTCCCTGCAAGGTGGAAGAGAGAAGGATACTCGACCTTCTTTTGTCACTTTATGTCCCCTCTCCTTCCACTCACACTCCTCTGTCCCCAGCCTTCTCAACTCCGTTTGTGGCAAAGAAGGCTCCATCCAGCTGTGTGAGAAGTAAGAGAAATAAGAAAGACATTACAAGGAGAAACAGAAGTAGGAAAGAAAAAAAAAAAAGGCTGTGTTCTCCTCTATGATAATGTTCTTCTTAAAAGCTTTTAGGTAATAGGCTTCTGAGATGTCTGGGATCATGGTGTTTTCTGTCACTCGATTGATTAAGAACAAAAAACCTTTATTAACCGTGGTTTTCTCTGGAGGTGGGAATACTAACAGCTTCATTTTTTATACAATTCTTTCCTGAGCTATTTTAATTTTGGCAAAATAAACATGATTTGCTCATACATTCTGGGAGAAAACATAGTTCAAGCTTGAGGAGAAAAAAAACCCCTAAAACTCTGGATTAGTTAAGACACATATTGAAGGAAATTTTTACAATTAGAAAACATCAGGCTATCCCTGAAATTGCAATGACTACCATAAATGTTTGGATAAGACAATTACAAAATGATGCCACTGTCAGAGGAAAAACCCTGTTTAAAATGTGATTTGGTGATCCAATTGTTCTATGCTACATTTACTCTTTTTTTTTTCTCCACCTACAGGCACTGCTTTGTTATCTGTGGTGGCTTTTCCCTTGGAAGATTTCTATCTGGGCACTTACCATGCAGTTAACAACATACCAAAAACAGAGCAGCACAGGCTGTTTTATGTAGCACTGTTGACCATTTGCCTTGGCATTGGAGGCATAAGAGCCATCGTCTGTCCACTGGGTGCTTTTGGCCTTCAGGAGTATGGATCACAAAAAACAATGTCTTTTTTTAACTGGTAAGTAGCACTGGCTAGGAGAAAAAAGAGGCTTATGACCGTTCTCACTGTTTACTTTCTGATGCCATTTGGGTAGTAGTTGCTCAGTCTTTGTGATGAATTGGACTAAGTGACGATGTGATCAATCTGTGATGATGATTCAGTCAGTAATCACAGGAGCTTCTAAGTCTCATGCAGACCAGTACAGCTCACCAGCACCTTCCCAACACACGCGGATACATTTATCCTCCAGGTAAAAAGATTTGAAGTGCCTTGTCCTGCAGAATAGAACGTGGCTTTGGAACCAAAGAGACCTGGGTGGAAGTCTGGACTCTGCTTAACACAAGCTGACTGACCTTGACCTAGTCATTTATTCTCTACTTCAGTTTATTCATTTCTGAAGAGGGATAATACCTCTTCTCCAGTTTTATTAGAGGTAACACCATGTGTATTGCTGGCAAAGAACTTGGCACATAGTAAGTGATCAAAAAATGGTAGCTGTTAGTATGTCTGTATTGTAATAGACTAATTTGGCAGAGATTATAAATTTCTAGGCCAATGCAGAGAGAAGATGCAAAGATGAAAGAAGTATTTTACAATTTGTTAAAGCATCACCCAGCATCTCTGTTTCTCACCCAATTCGCTCCCAACACCTAAAAGAGTTTATATTCCATGAAAATCAAACAGCCTTCCTGTGAATCTTTGTCTCTCCCAATGAGTTCTTATGGAGTTCATCAGTTTTTGTGTTTTTTTAGGAAACAATTTATATTACCAAATACAAATTCAAGAAAACAAATTAATATATGGATCTTAAGGGAGGGTAGTTAAGCATTTACTATAAAATTTATTTGCTATTGTTGTTATCTATCTGTCAGTGGATGTCAAACAGATGTGAGCTACATTGTCCATTTTTAGAGTGAATAGTGTCTATATGTATATGTATAGGCAGATGTAGCTATCCGAGGCAGTTCCTCTTTTCTCTCTCTTTCTTTTTCTTTCTCTTGCTCCCCTTTTTTCTTTCTCCAATTATATTAATATTACAAAGCACTCAGCCCTATTTTGGATTAAGTCCTAATGTCAGAGAACAATGCAGTCTTACCAAAGGTAGAAGGGACTCTTTACATCCTTGCAGCAAATTCTGCCTCCTTGACCTGCCCAAAGGAGAAAGAAAAATCCTTCTTTTTTATTCTATTCGGAGGTTTTAATCCTTAATTAGCAACATCATTTTGATTAAATAAGACTCTGGAGGATTAAGACTGGAGAGCAATCAGTTGTTCTGAAAGATAGCTCTGGAGAATTTATTGTACTGTGGTCTTAGTCATTCAGAGTTGTGTTTAATCAAAGTGACATTTCTCAGTGTTGATTACAAAGGAGACATTATATGAATGAAATATTTCCTTTGGGAAACAGAGGGGACTCCCACTGGGTTTGTGCTTTAGGGCTTCAGGAAGGGGGATGGGGAATGGGGTGAAAATGAATTTCTGCAGCTGTAAGGAAGCAGGCCAAATTTAGGATGAACGTACTTAGATTTTTAAAAATTATTTTCTGATTTCACTAAATAGCTCAGTATTTTAAAAATTTAAAGTTAAAGCATCTAGAAATGTGTATAAAGAATCAGGCTGTTATTCTTTAATGTGATAAAAGAACTGGATGGTAAGATCCTTGAAGGCTGAATTTGGTTGTCTTACCTTTTTTTATTTTTCCAGTTTAAATAGTAAACTACAGGCCAACTTTTATGAACATTCACTTACCTTACTGCAGTTTATAGCAATGAATGCTGATTCCATTCCTGTACACAGTGCAGGAGCCAGTGACAAGATGGACAGAGACTCCACTGGGTAACCACACAGGTGGCAGAATCCTGGCTCTGTCACTTAGGAGTTTTGTGGTCTTTGGCAAGTTCCTTAATTCCTCAGAGCCCCAGGTTCCTCATCCACGAAGTGGGAATATCTTGGAAAGCTATTGTATCACTTATATATAAAGTATCGTAGCATATTATAGGTATTCAAATTATGATAGCTATTGTTATGATTATTGTTAAATCATGGATAAGCATCAGCTGAAACCATTGTCTAAATGCTGGGAAAGAGGGAACCCATTTAGGAGGAGGTCAACTTTGAAAGGAGCAGTTTATTAATGTGTAATCTATGTCTTCCAGTCAAAAATGCCTCTAGAAATTACAAGCCTGGTAAATATAATGAGTTTCAGCCGTGCCTTTAAAAAACAACATACCCCTTGAATCTGTAACCACTTGAAGGCTGCATTCAGTCCTATTTGCAGCACAGATGTCAGATGTTCATAGTTACGGGACCTTTAATGAGATGTGTCATTGCTTCTATACCACCTAAAGCTTCCCAATGATCAGTTAAGTAGCATAGACTGGAAGTCTCAGGCACTGAAAGCACCACTTCCGAGTTAAGCTGCCAAATGTAGGTGAGAAAACCACTCCCAGCCAACATTACCATCTGGTACTGGATCTTCCTCAACTAATGCACCTCACTACAAAAATAAAGCTAAACTCCCTGAAATCAAGAGACATAATATTCTGCCAACATCCTTGTGTCATTATCCAGATCAGAGCCTGGCTTTCCACATATTGCAAAAGCTGAGGTGGACAATTAAGAATCACCATACTGGAGATCACCTAGGTAAATACACCTGTGCAGATTCTTTTCTGGAAGCAAAAAGAAGGAGGATAATGAAGTCTGTTCCTGGCCACAATTTTAAATTCTACCACAATTAACCTCAAATCTTGCTTCTGCATTTCTCTACTTTCTTCACCTGACGATTTGCATCCTATCTGCATATCACAGTCTGTTGCTAAGGGGTTACTAGGGTGAATTATATACATGATTAAAAGCCCAAATAGAATATTGGTAAAGTTCTTGAAAAAAGTCTAGAGACTGACTTACTTCACCCCAGAATTGTTGAATATCTGGTACTCAGATTGACTCTACATGGTATCTGAAATATTCTGATTTTAACACTTACTCAAATTAAATATATTTTATCTTAGGGAAGCACTAGAGGTAAAAATGTATTATCCCACAGCATTTTTCCAGAATCTATTTTAGTATTCACAAGAACATTGAGAACAATGATTGTCAATCCTAGGTGCACATTAAAGCCACCTGAGAATTCTTTTTTAAAAAGTACAAATGCCTGGGTCCTGCCACCAAAGATTCTGATTACATTGGTTAGAGGTTGGACCCAGGGACCAGGATTTTTTAAAGCTGCCCAGTTAGAGTTGAGAACCACTGTTCTAACGCAATGTTGCTGATTTTAATTATCACTTGAGAGCCTTGTTGAAAATGTTTCCCAGGTCCCACCTTGAATCTCCTGGATCAGAATTTTCTGGGAGGACAGGTGGGAAATGCATATTTTAAACAAGTACTTGTCTTAGTCTATTCAGGCTGCAATAACAAATCAGCATAGATTGGCTGGCTTATAAACAATAGAAATTTATTTTTCACAGCTCTAGAGGCCAGAATTCTGAGATCAGGGTTCTGGTGGGGGTTCTCTTCCTGGCTGTAAGACTGCTGGCTTCTCACTGTGTCTTCAGAGAGTGGAAGGGGCAAAGGAGCTCTCGGAGGTCTCTTTTATAAGGGAACTAATCCCATTCAGAAGGGCTCCACCCCTATGATCAAAAGCCCCACCTCCCAAATACACCACTTCCTAATACCATTGTTACAGGAGGTATAACACCGAATACCAAGTTAAGACTTCAACATAAGAAATTTGAGGGGATGCAAATATTCCTACCATATCAAGTACTTCAGGTGATTCAGAAGAACAACAAAGTTTGAAAACAATTCCAGAGCCATAAGGAAAGTCTAGTGATGCCTTTGAAAAGAAATGAAACTAATCATTGATTGAACCCACTACTGTGTTTCAGACTGCTTTGGAACTTTCTGACAATTTTATAGCAATTATCATCACATTTAGAAATCTACCTGATTGAGAAATTTAACATAATTCTGAAAAGAGAGAGGAAAAAAATACAAATCTACATATATTCTTCAATCGTAAAATCATAATTTATAAGGTACATTTCAGCAAACAATCAAAGCAGTTCATGAAATAATCTTATTAATACTCAAAATGTCCTTTGAGTTGCATCCTGAGGAGTAGTAGCTTGTAAATAGCTTTGAAAAAATCACCAGACCTTCCCAAATTCTATTTGCACTGGCTCTAGCCAAGTTTAACAAATGCTACCCTCTCACCCTAATAACAACAAGCACTTCCTTCTTTACCTTTGGTATCTGCGCTCAGTGCAACCTCCATCTCCCGGGTTCAAGCAATTCTCCTGCCTCAGCCCCCCAAGTAGCTGGGACTACAGGCACATACCACCACGCCAGCTAATTTTTTTCCATTTTTGTAGAGATAGGGTTTCATCATGTTGCCCAGGCTGGTCTTGAACCCCTGAGCTCAGGCAATCCACTCGCGTTGGCCTCCAAAGTGCCGGGATTACAGGTGTGAGCCACAGCGCCCACCGCATGTTCTCTCTTAAGCTTGAAAGGTATGCGAGTCAGGACAACTGTTAAAATTAGAGTGTTGGCCAGGCACGGTGGCTCACACCTGAATCCCTAGGCTCTGGGAGGCCTAGGCAGGAGGATCACTCAAGGCCAGGGGTTTGAGACAAGCCTGAGTAACCCCATCTCTACCAAAAAAAAATTTTTTTTAATTAGCCAGGTATGGTGGGGTGAGCCTGTAGTCGCATGTACTTGAGAGGCTGAGGCGGAAGAATCGCTTGAGCTCAGGAGGCTATTACAGTGAGCTATGAACACCCTACACCAGTTCAGCCTGGGTGACAGAGTGAGACCCTATCTCAAAAAAAAAAAAAAAAAAAGGTGGGGGGTGAGTGGGGGTTGTTGGCAAAAGAATGAGGGAATGGGAAAGGAGGGAAAGGGAATGAAATGGGTTAAAGAGTAAGAGAGGTAGGGAGAGCTTGGGAGAGAGAGTAAAGCAGTACCCCAAATTTTTAAATTAAAAACTTCTTCAATCCTAATGTCTAGTTACCAAAATCAATATATTTTATTAAATTGTCTTTAACAGCTCTGCTGGAAAAAAAAAATATGTATTTACAGATAAAAAGGAACTCTAAAGTTTCTATTTTGCCCTTCTTTCTCCAAATATTTGGCTGCCAGAATATTCTTTGAAGTACTTCAGTGGCCAATGGTTATGCTAAAAGAAGCAATGATTGACAACAGCCATCCACCATGAAATCAGTGCCCAAATATTTTATTTCACTGACTCCTCTAAACAGTTCAGTTTTATCCCATTGAAGAGTCACAAATCCCCTGGAAAATTCTCTGAATATTGATCAATGTAGAATAAAATACTTTCTCTGGAATATTTAAATAGTCCACTAATGCTATGAAGACCTGAAACTTACAGAAAATTTGCCTCCCTTCTTTGATACTGTCTCAGGTTAGGAAAGACCATTTTAAATAATTTCTCCTCAAATCACCAAAAGTAAACATGAAGCACATCAAAATTGGCCAGTCTAAGAAATGACAAAATACTTGAGTAACTTAAATTTATTACTAAATTAAGTGAATGTTTAAAATAATCTCATAAGGATTGCTGAGTTTTGCAGCAACAATTTTTCTCATTTGTATTCAATACCATACAATCACGAAGACAAAAAAATTACCACTTATATATGCTCCCAATTATTTGCAGTTCCCAGTCTGTATTTAAAAGTAGACTAAAGAAACATATTTTTACTGCTGCTTTCAATTTTCCTTAATCACTGGTATTTGTTTTGCTTTAGTGCTTTGCTCTCTGACTTTTTGTGTGAGAGGTGCTTTATAAATTCAATTTGCTAGTGAGCTATGAGATGAAAGGAGTCTTAATGGTAAGTTTGAAGACTGTGGGTTTTTATTTCTTTTTTTTTTATAGATGATATATATACAATTTCATCCTTAATTTTCTGTGGCTTGTCCTGTCCATGGATCAACAAAGACATATATAAAACATGCCTGTACTAGGTAATTCTTTCAGAAAATTATGCAATCAAATATGTTGGGTGGCATTTGTTAAAATACATTTAGTACTTCATGTAAAATCTCTTCCTAGACATAGATATTCAGTACTATAATTTTTGGTTTCTAACTATGTTTCACAAGACTTAAGTCTTGGAATAGTTGTAATTTTCCTTGACCCTCTTTAGAGCAATGCAGTTTACATCATCATGTGGTATACTGAAGACTCACATAGTGTTCTCTGAGATTTTCTCAACAATGCTTAACATTTTGAAAAGAGTTTCCTAAAGACTGAAAGCACTGTAACAGTGCTTTTGGCTCCAGATTCTCTGTGTTGCTACAGCCACAAGTCAAGTGTATGGCTTGCAGCAGCATGAAAGGATAACCTGTGGCTGAGCCTAGGGACTCCATACAGTTGTCCTGGAAAATTATAACTTTTTGTACCTCACCTACCTTATCATAAATACATTTAGTGGATCACAGTAAATCAGTTTGCTCAATGTGGTCATGTTCGATGTTCTATTACTTTCTAGGCCAATTACTGAGAGGTTTTAGTTTATTTATGTTGTGTTTGTTTGATTAATTGATTTTTATGAGATGCCATATTATTAATCTGTTATTCAATCTCCATTTATTTTGAACCTAGTACTGTGCTAGGTCTCATGGAGATAAAGAAATAAAGAATAAAATCTTACCATCAAAGAGCTTCACAATCTATAAATGAAAGGCAAAACTAATAAAAATGAAATAATTGAAAAATGAGTATTTGCTTTAGAAGTTCAGAGAAGAAGCTGGGTGTAGTGGCTCATGTTTCTACTCCCAGCACTTGGGAGGCCAAGGCGGGTGGATTGCTTGAGCTCAGGAGTTCAAGACCAGCCCAGGCAAAATGGCAAAATCCCATCTGTACAAAAAATACAAAAAAAAAATTAGCTAGGCATGGTGGTGTGCACCTGTGGTGCCAGCTACTTGGGAGGCTGAGGCAAGAGGATCACTTGAGCCCAAGAGATCAAGGCTGCAGTGAGTCAAGGTCATGCTACTGCACTCCAGCCTGGTCAACAGAGTGAGATAGTGTCTCAAAAAAAAAAAAAGTTTACAGAAGAGAACGAGCAGAATATTCAAGAAAGTATTTAATGAAGGAAAAGAGACTGAATATAGGACTTTGAAAGTGAGACAGGGCAAGCCAAGAAATAGGACAAGTTAAGGAGACAAACATGAGTAGGTCTGTTTCTGGGACAGTAAAGAGACTAGCTCAACTTGATACATCTTCTTTCCAAACACATATCACATATCTATCCACTTCTATCTCTTTCCTTTGCTACCACCATGGCCCAGTTTGCTCTTAGCTCTCATCCAGACTTACAATAGCTGTGATTTTCTCCATACCTTGCAACAATAACTGTGATTTTCTCCCTACCTTGCCACATCTACAATTCATGGAGCTGACACAATAATCTTTCCACTGAAAACAAGATCATATGAGCCACCTGCTCAATTCCCTTCAAATGGCTTCCCAATGCACTGACAATAAAATCCAAACTTCTTGCCATGAACTTCAAGGCCCTAAATGACCTGGACCACACTTCCTGCTTTATCTTTTCGTCTAATATTTCATCCCTTAATCACTGTATTAGTCCATTTTCATGCTGCTGATAAAGACATACCCAAGACTGGGAAACTTACAAAAGAGAGAGGTTTAATTTGACTTACAGTTCCATGTTGCTGGAGAAGCCTCATAATCATGGTGGAAGGCAAGGAGGAGCAAATCATGTCTTACATAGATGGCAGCAAGCAGAGAGCTTGTGCAGAGAAACTCCCATTTTTAAAACCATCAGATCTTGTAAGACCTATTCACTATCACGAGAACAGCATGGGAAAGACCTGCCCCCATGATTCTATCATCTCCCACCTGGTCCCTCTCACAACATGTGGAAAATATGGAAGCTACAAGATGAAATTTGGATGGGGACACAGAGCCAAACCATATCATTCTGCCTCTGGCCCCTCCCAAATCTCATATCTTCACATTTCAAAACCAATGATGCCTTCCAAACAGTCCCCCAAAGTATCAACTCATTTCAGCATTAACTCAAAAGTCCACAGTCCAAAGTCTCATCTGAGACAAAGCAAGTCCCTTCCATCTATGAGCCTGTAAAATCGAAAGCAAGTTAGTTAATTCCTAGATACAATGGGGGTACAGGTATTGGGTAAATACAGCCATTCCAAATGGGAGAAATTAGCCAAAACAAAGGGGCTACAGGCCCAATGGAAGTCCAAAATGCAGCAGGGCAGTCAAATCTTAAATTTCCAAAATGATATCCTTTGACTCCATGTCTCACCTTTAGGTCATGCTAATGCAAGAGGTAGGATCCCATTGTCTTCAGCAGCTCTGCCCCTGTGGCTTTGCAGGGTACTGCTTCCCTCCCAGCTGCCTTCATGGGCTGGCATTCAGTGTCTGCTGCTTTTCCAGGCACACAGTGCAAGCTGTCAGTGGATCTACCATTCTGGGGTCTGGAGGCCAGTGGTTCTCTTCTCAGAGCTCCACTAGGCAGAGCCCCAGTAGGAACTCTGTGTGGGGGCTCTGACCCCACATTTCTGTTCCACACTGCCCCAGCAGAGGTTGTCCACGAGGGCCCCACCCCTGCAGCAAACTTCTGCCTGGACATCCAGGCATTTCCATACATCCTCTGAAATCTAGGTGGAGGTTCCCAAACCCCAGTTCTTGACCTCTGTGCACCCACAGGCCCAACAACACATGGAAGCTGCCAAGGCTTAGGGTTTCCACCCTCTGAAACAGCAGCCCGAGCTGTACCTTGGCCCCTTTTAGTTATGGCTGGAGCAGCTGGGACACAGGGCACCAAGTCCCTAAACTACACACAGCACAGGGACCCTGGGCCTGGCCCACAAAACCATTTTTGCCTCTTAGAACTCTGGGCCTGTGATGGGAGGGGCTGCCATGAAGACCTCTGACATGCCCTGGAGACATTTTCCCCATTGTCTTGGAGATTAACATTCGGCTCCTTGTTACTTATGCACATTTCTGCAGCGGGCTTGAATTTCTTCTCAGAAAATGGGATTTTCTTTTCTATTGCATTGTCAGGCTGCAAATTTTCCAAACTTTTATGCTCTGCTTCCCTTATAAAACTGAATGCCTTTAACAGCACCCAGGTCACTGCTTGAATGCTTTGCTGCTTAGAAATTTTTTCTGCCAGATGCCCTAAATCATCTCTCTCAAGTTCAAAGTTCCACAAATCTCTAGGGCAGGGGCAAAATGCTGCCAGTCTCTGCTAAAACATAACAAGAGTCACCTTTGCTCCAGTTTCCAAGTTTCTCATCTCCATCTGAGACCACCTCAACCTGGATTTCATTGTCCATGTCATTATCAGCATTTTGGTCAAAGCCATTCAACAAGTCTCCAGGGCATTCCAAACTTTCCTACATTTTCCTGTCTTCTGAGCCCTCCAAACTGTTCCAACCTCTGCCTGTTACCCAGTGCCAAAGTCACTTGCGCATTTGCAGGTATCTTTTCAGCAGTGCCCCATGCTACTGGTACCAGTTTACTGTATTATTCTGCTTTCACACTGCTGATAAAGACATACCTGAGACTGGGCAATTTACAAAAGAAAGAGGTTTAACTGGACTTACAGTTACACACGGCTGGAGAGGCCTCACAATCATGGGAGAAGGCAAGGAGGAGCAAGTCACATCTTATATAGATGGCAGCAGGCAAAGAGGGAGCTGTGCAGAGAAACTCCCATTTTTAAAACCATCATATCTTGTTAGACCCATTCACTATCACAAGAGCATCACAGAAAAGACCCGCCCCCATGATTCAATCATCTCCAATTGGGTCCCTCCCACAACATGTGGGAATTATGAGAGCTACAAGTTGAGATTTGGATGGGGACACAGAGCCAAACCATATCACTCACTATGTTCCAACTTCACTGCTTTTTTTTTTTTTTCCTGAAATCAGGGTTGGAGAAAAATAAACATTTGATGATGACGATATTTGCTTAGCACCATGTAGTTATAATCCATGTTCTTCATTTAATGTTCTTCATTAAAATTCTTACCAAAAAACCTTGTTTAGAGGGTGTGATTCCAATTTTTAAAATTCCAGAGAGTAGAAAATCACAGACCATGTGATTTTCAGATTTTGTGACTCTAACTCATGTCTTTGGACTACCAGTCTGAAGAGGCAGGACAACATTTACAGTTAATGATTGATATATAAAATGTGATGAGAGGAATGAGAGGAATGAAAGGTAATTTCAAATGTTAAAGGCTGGATTAAGAAGAAAATGATAGTGTCATGAAATCGATAACTGCAAAGATGCAGAAAGAAGTATTAACAGGATATTTAGCCCAATTAGCCCTGTACCAGGATGATGGCTTCTGCTCATGGCTCTACAAGCAACACAGCTGTGTGAATTTGGATGAGTCATTTCAGTTCTCCAAGTTCAGATTTCTTCTCTGAAAGAGAGGGAGAAATGTTTTCTGACCTCAGTTTAGGCAATGATTTCTGAGAAACAATTCTAAAGGGACAATCCATGAAAAAAATTATAATAGGACTTCATCACAATTAAGAATTTCTGCTTTTCAAAAGACACTTTTAATAGAATGAAAAGACAAGCCACAGACTGGGAGAAAATACTTACAAATCATATAATTGAGAAAGTACTTATAGCCAGAATACATAGGACAGAAATTTCACCAAAGAAGATATGCAGATGGTCAATAAGCACATGAAAAGATGCTCAATATCATTACTCATTAGGGAAACGCAAAATAAAACCACAATGATATATCAGTACACATGTACTATACCAAGTTTTGGCAGGGATATAAAGAGATTAGAACTCTCATACACATGTTGTGATAATGTAAAAATGTTATAACTACTTAAAAACTATTTGAAATTTTCTTAAAATATTAAATATACATCTATCTTATCACCCAGCCATTACACTCCTAGGTTTTAACCAAGAGAAATTAATGTCTATGTCTGTTCAAAGGCTTGTACATGAATGTTCTTAACAGCATTATTTGTAATAGCAATAAGCTGAAAAATGTCTATTAACAGATAAATGCATAAACAAACAGTGGTACATTTACATAATGGAATAGTACTTGGCAATAGAGAGGAATGGGTACAGATAAATATACTAACATGGATGAATCTCAAAATAATTATGCTAAGTGAAAGAAGCCAGATTTAAAAATACAGATAATTTAACATTTTTTTAAAAATCTATGAATTGCAAACTAATTTATAGTGGCAGAAAAAAGGTCAGTGGTTGCCTATAGATGAGGAAGGGGAAATGAGAAGGGGTAAGGGGAAGGATGACAAAGGGATATGACTGAGCTTTAGAAGCAATGGATATATTCCTTATCTTGAATGTGGTAATTATTTTGTGTGTACATACATATTCAAAACTTATAAAATTGCACACTTCAAATATATGCAGTTTATTGCATCTCAATGATATCTCAATAAAGCTCTTTAAAAAAAATAAAAAGAGAAAAGAAAGTAACAGTAACCAAGACAGTATGATATTGGCATAAGTGGAACAGAACTGAGAGTCAGAAAATACACTTACATTTGTATGGTCAATTGATTTTCAACAAAATGTCAAAAAATCATTGAGGAAAATATCATCTTCTCAATAAATGGTATTGTAATAACTGAATATCCATATAGGAAATAATTACCCCATGACACTCTACTAAAAATTAATTCAAATTAGATTATTAACTTCATATGAAATCAAAACCCATAAAAGTGATTTTTTTTAAAAAACACAGGGGAAAATACTTGTGACAGACTTAGAAAGTATTCTTTACATGGGACACATGCGACATAAAAAGTATGAACCAATAAAGATAAAAATTGATAGACTAAAATTTATTAAAATTTTAAACTTTTGCTTATCAAAAGATATCACTGAGAAAATGAAAAGGAAAACCTCATATTATAAGAAAACATTTGTAGAACATGTATCTGACAGATGACATGCACCCAAAATATATGAAGACCTTTGACAAATCAATGATAGGAAAAGAAACTACCCGATAAAAAAAAAAAAAAATAGAGGATTTCCAGTATTAGCCAATACGAGAAGTGCCCTGTTTCTCCCAGGTACTTCTTACATCAAAAAAACCCAAACCTAACACAACAAACGAACTTAGGGAGATTCCAAAAGGTGGAAAGAAGACAATCTCTTCCTAGGGGCCTTTGAACTTGAGGAAGGACAATAATGAATTTCCTGGGCTTTCTTTTTGTTATCAGTGGGGCTATGGAGAAACCTAGAACCTGGAACCAGGTACAGATGGGTAAGAACCGAGGTGTGGCAAGGAATGGGCAGCTCCAAAAAAAGTCCTGCTCCTCTTACACAAAGTATTAGGGAAAAGGTAGACTAATATAGGAGAAAATATTTTTGACAATATCTGTCCTTCTCTAACCAAACACTATTAAAAACACTGCCTCCCCTGCATATTGTTGGCCTAATAGTTTCAGCAGACATGAGCAAGATTTAATATTTTACATAAACACCCAGAGAATCAGACAGGAACACTCTGATTCCCAAGTCGGGTGGTGTTGCTGAGGCCAAGTGAGGAGCTTGTCTTTGATTTCCTGCCCAGCAGAAACTGGAAGTGCTCTAATTTACCCCCCTGGGCGGTGTCAGCTGCGTACAGCAGGGAGTTGAGCCTCCACTCCCAACCAGAAAGTATGCAGCAAGGCTAGTCTCCAATTAATTAGCAATAATATTCCATGTCTTCAATTAATTTTCCCTCCCCCTCCCCCAGCTTACTTTGTCATACTCTCCTGTGTGATGGAGGAAATAATCTTAGTTAAAATTCAACTCTCCACATATTCCATTATTGTACTCACACAGCAACAAGTCTGAGAAAAATGCAAAATTATACTATGATCACATTACATTCATGACCACAAAACTGGTTCCTTATCATTGCCTAGCAAGTATATAATGCCCAATTTCTCTCCTTCTCCTTCAGATTAATATTTCTAAACATTTTCTTTCTTCTCAGACCTTCAATATTCCCTTTCCATAGCCAGTTCTACCTGTTGTCTGTACTTCTCCTTTTACTTAGAAGAAATAGAGGGAAATAAGGGAAGGAAGGAGAGAGGAAGCAGGGGAGGGAGGGAGGAAGGAAGGAATGAAGGAAGGAAGGAAGGAGGGAAGAGAGGGAGGGAGTGAGGGAGGAAAGGAGGGACGGAAAGAATGAAGGAAAGGAAAAAGAAAAGGAGGGGAGAGGGGAGGGAGGGGAGGGGAGGGGAGGGGAGGGGAGGGAGGGGAGAGGAAGGGATGGGAGGGGAGGGGAGGGAGGGGGGAGGGGAGGGAGGGGAGGGGGAGGGGAGGGGGGAGGGGAGGGGACAGGAGGGAGGGGGAAGGGATGGGAGGGGAGGAGAGGGGAGGGGGGAGGGGAGGGGGGAGGGGAAAAGAGGGTGGGGGGGAGGGTAGGGGGGAGGCTAGGGGAGAGGAAGAGAGGGGAGGGGAGAGGAGGGGAGGGGAGGGGAGAGGAGGGGAGGGGAGAAGAGGGGAGGGGAGGGGAGAGGAGGGGAGGGGAGGGGAGGGGAGAAGAGAGGAGAGGAGAGAGGAATCAGAAGATGTGCAGCCTGGGCAACACAGTGAGACCTCATCTCTACTAAAAATAAAAAAAAAAAAAATTACCAGGTATGGTAGTGAGTGCTTGTGGTCCCAGCTACTTGAGAGAAGCTGAGGCAGTAGGATTGCTTCAGCCTAGGAGGTCAAAGCTGCAGTGAGCCATGATTGCACCACTGCATTCCAGCCTGGGTGACACAGTAAGACCCTGTAGCAAAAAAAAAAAAAATAGAAAAAGAAAAAAGAAAAAGAAGATGTAGTGGACATGCCCCAGGATGACCCCCAGTGGACCACACTCTTGTTTAGACCCATCCCCCTGAGTGTGGGCACAACCTGTAACCCAATTCTAACCAATAGAATATGGGAAAGATTATGGGATATCCCTCCCCTAATTATGTTATATAGCAAAGGTGAAATGATTTTGCAGAGATAACTGAAGTTTCTCATCAGTTGATTTGAGTTGATCAGAGCCCAGATTATACTGGGTGGGTCTCATCTAATCACATAAGCCCTTTAAATTTTAATGATAGTGTAAGTGTACTAAGGCTTATTTAAAATTCTAATGATAGTGTAAGTGTACTAAGGCTTATCTAAAATTCTAATGATAGTGTAAGTGTATTAAGGCTTGCACAACTGAAACACTTAAAAAACTAATATGTATATGTTATATATGTAAACGAGTAAATTTCATTGTATTTAATTTTACCTCAATTTTTTAAGTAAAAGTTAAGATCTCTTCTTTGCAATGAGATTCTAATGGCAAGATTTATAACCAGTGAAAGGTTGAGAGGTAGAGATGATTTTCCCAGAACTTGCAAACCAGACTACTGGGGTAGGTACCTCTCTGTGATACTAATCATTGGGAAGAAAAATGGAAAGTTTTATTCAAATGTCACTCATTTCTTCAGTTACATGCTATTCTAAGTATAACCCAGATATTCCTGCGTATTTGTGTTTTCCTATACTTTGAAAACTGGAATATACAAGAAGAAGTAACTTTTTAATCTTTCCAGTTTCATCAGGGGTATTTGAATGATTAAGTGTTGTCTATAGGTTGTTTAGCACCACAATGCTACAGAGACTGTATGGCCTGCAAAGCCCGAAATATTTATTATCTATCCAGCCCTTTATAGAAAAATTTTGCCAACCTCTGATTTAGATGAAAGAAAGCACCTTCTTTCTATATCGATTCTAAACAAGGATAAAACAAAGATAACGAAACTGGTAAGTCAGGGCTGATGTTTACATCCTTGTTAAGAAATCTAATAAAAAATATTTGCAAAATAGGGTTCAGTTAACATGCCATCATTTGGTAGTTTACATTTGATTAGAAGCATTAAAATTAGCAATAGTTATCGAAAGCAATTCAATGGTATTTTTATTTTTGTCTGTCTGTATACCCCAGGTTTTATTGGCTCATGAACCTAAATGCAACTATTGTGTTTCTGGGAATATCTTACATCCAGCACTCACAGGCCTGGGCCCTTGTTTTACTTATTCCTTTTATGTCTATGCTTATGGCTCTGATAACTCTTCATATGATATACTACAACCTAATTTATCAGTCAGAAAAACGTAAGTAAATTATACGTTACATTAATTTCTGGGTTTATATTGTTTTCTTGACAGATCTCCTTTTTCTTTGATTCTTTATAACTTCTCTTTCAACTCAGAATTTGAAAATTGTGTCAGTTATTACCTTTGATAAAGCAATGGTCTGCAAGAATATTTTTAAGTAAAAATTAAGACTGCTTCTTTGCAATGGGATTCTAATGGCAAGATTCAGACCCAACGAAAAGTTGAGAGGTAGAGATTCCTCTTCTCCCCATCTTCCTTTTTTTCCGTGGTTGAAAAAGTTTTAATAATGGAATATCTGAAGCATAAACAAAAGTAGATAAAGATTATACATGAACCTCACCTAGGTAGCTCTGAGCTTAGCAATTATCAACTCATCTTCACTCACTTTTTCTTCTTCTCACCCAGGTAATTTTCAAGCAAAAACTAAATATTATAGCATTTCTTATTCTTGTATGTTGTTATATTTATTTATATGTAATATATTATGTAGGTGTATGTATACATAAAAGTTAAATTCCATTTGAAAAACATAACCACAATGTCATTATCAATCTCTCTCTGTCACGCACACCCACATATGTGTTTGTGGAGGAAGAAAATTTCTTAACACCATCAAATATCTAGTCACTGTTAAAATCCCCCTGATTGTTTCCTTTTTGAAATATTTTTGTTTGTTTTATAGTTTGTTCAAATCAAATCCAAAAAAGGTTTAAACATTCCAAATGCCAGATATGTCCATAAACTATATATATATATATATATGTATATATATGTATATATATATGTATATATATGTATATATATATGTATATATTCCCCATGCATCTCTATCTCTATTTAATTTATTATTATTATTAGTTTGGTTTTTTTTTGAGACGGAGTCTCGCTCTGTCGCCCAGTCTGGAGTGCAGTGGAGTGATCTCAGCTCACTGCAAGCTCTGCCTCCCAGGTTCACATCATTCTCCTGCCTCAGCCTCCCGAGTAGCTGTGACTACAGGCACCCGCCACCACGCCCGGCTAATTTTTTGTATTTTTAGTAGAGATGGGGTTTCACTGTGTTAGCCAGGATGGTCTCGATCTCCTGACCTCGTGATCCACCTGCCTCAGCCTCGAAAAGTGCTGGGGTTACAGGTGTGAGCCACCATGCCCGGCCCCTAATTTATTATTTTTTAAAAAGAAATCTTAACATTTCTTAGAGCATTTCCCATAGTCAGGATTTCGTGAATTGCATCCGCATAGTGCTTTCCCTCTGTATTTCCTGTAAATTTTCTAATAGACCTAGCTACTTGCAGATTCAGATTTTATTTTGGTCAAATTTCTTTATAGGTGGCATTATGTACTTTAATTAAGAGGCATAATGTCCGTTTTTGCAGAGTTAGCATTCATTGATGATTTTTGCCCAAATCCAATATTTTATTGAGGATTGCAAGGTGATTATATTCTATATTTCTTCCTCTTTTACTAGCTGAAACAGTTTCATAAAAACAAATATCTCCCCATCAGCTAGTTACACTGAGGTATAGTTTATGTAATAAAAAGAAGATAAGCATTTAATTATTTCCTTCTATCTATAGATTTTCAAATTATTGAGTTGAATTGCAATATTCTGCTAAGGTAACTATTAGAATTTCTTTTAAAAAACTATAATTATGAATTTATGCTCTTAAGCATTTTTTATGTGTTTCAATCTACTACAGCGAGTGATTCTCAAATTTGTTTCCATATTTGGACAGTGAAGTTCCCTTCATGTTGGTACCTTAGTCATTCAGATACGCCTCTTGCTGTTTTTCATTGCTTCCTTTGTTTTGTGGATTATCCTTCAATTTTTTTAATAAATGCAAATATTAAAATATCTGTGTGTGCATGTAGGCATATATATTGTCTGCCCTTTTGATGTAAGAAGTAACATATAATTCACACTTTTCTCACTTGCTTTTTTTTTTACTTAGTATACTTTAGGGATCATTTTATAATTGTATATTCATCGTGTAACAAACTATCATTTATTTTACCAGTCCCATATGGATAGACATTTGGGTTGTTTTTTTACATTTGCCATGTTACGTAGATTCTAACAAATAGCTTAGTGCATGTTTCTCTTTGCTTTTCTTTTTTGCCAGTGTATCTTTAGGATAGATTCCTAGAAGTAATATTGCCAAATCAAAAGTAAGTCCATATATACTTTTTCTATATGTTGCCAAATTCCTTTCTATAGTGGTTGTGGCACTATTTTGTATTTCTACCCAAAATGTACAAGAATGCCTTTTTCCCCACAGCCTCTCAAACAAAGTATATTGTCAAACTTTGGGATTTTTGCCAATTTGAGGGTGGAAATGGTATCTTGCTGTGGTTTAAATTTGCATTTTTCTTATTTTGAGAAGAGGTGAGCATCTTTTCATTGCCTTAGAGCATTTTGAATTTCTTTTTCAGTGAATTACCCGTTCCTGTTTCTAGTTCAACTTTTCTATAGAGTTGTGGTATTTATTGCGGTAAAAAAACACATAATATAAAATTTACCATCTTTATCATTTTTTTCTGAGTGTATAAGATGAACATGTAATTTTCAGCTCAGGCATTTAGCTATCAGGACTATTTATTGTAGCTTTTAACTGATAATAATAATTGTACATATTTACGAGGTACATAGTGATGTTTCAATACATATAATGTATAGTAATCACATCAGGGTAATTGGCAGATCCATCATCACAAACATCATTTCTTTGTGTTGGGAAAATTCAATATCCTTCTTCTAGCTATCTAAAACTACTTAATATTTTATTGTTAACTATAGTCATCCTACGGTGGTATAGAACACTAATACGTATTCCTCCTACCTAGCTATAATTTTGTGTCACTTAATAAACCTCTCCCTTTCCCCTATGCTTCCCAGCCTCTAATGTCCTCTGTTCTACGTTTTACTTCTTTGAGATCAGCTTTTTTTTGGCTTCCACGTGTAAATGAGAACATGCAATGTTTAACTTTCTCTTGGCTTATTTCACTTAACATAATGTCTTCCAGTTTCATTCATTTATCCAAAGCAAGGAAAATCAATATATCAGAGACATTTGCACCCTCATATTTATTGCAGCACTACTCACAATAGCTGAGATATGGAATCAGTCTAGGTATCCAACAACAAATGAATGGATAAAGAAAATGTGGTTATCTATACACAATGGAATACTATTCAGCCATAAAAAGGAATGAAATCCTGTCATTTGCAGCAACACGAGTAGAACTGGAAGACATTGTGTTAAGTGAAATAAACCATCTTAATCATTTTAAGTGTACAGTTCAGTAGTGTGAAGTATATTCATATTGTTATGCAATGGATTTCTAGAACTTTTTCATCTTGCCGCAACACTAAAGCTGTATACCCACTAAACACTAATTCCTCCTCTCCACTCCTCCTAGCCCTTGGTAAATGCCGCTCTACTTTCTGTTTCTATATTTTGACTGCTTTAGATACTTCATATGAGTGGAATCATACAGTATTTGTCCTTTTATGACTACTCACTTAGCCTAATATACTCAAGGTTTATCCATGTTGTAGCATCCTGTCACATGCTACAACATGGATATACCTTGAGAATATTAGGATATTAATGCCACATAACATTCCATTGTATGTATATACCACATTTTCTCTATTCACTTGTCTAACAGTGGACATGTGGGATGCGTCTAGCTCTTGGAAAATATAAATAATGCTGAGATGAATGCGAGTATGTAAATATTTCCTCAGAATCTCACTTTGAATTCTTGTGGATATATACTCAGAAGTGGATTGCTGAATCATGTAGTAGTAATTCTACTTTAAAGTTTTTGAGAACTCTTTTTACTGCTTTCCATAATGGCTGCACCATTTTACATTTCCACCAACAGTGCACAAGGGTTACCCACAATTACTCCACATCCTCGTCAACGCAGTATTTCTCTGATCTTTTAATATTGCCCACCTTGAATGATGGCTATGAAGTGATATCTTCTTCTTATTATTATTATTTCAAAGACAGGGTCTCCCCTGTTGCCTAGGCTGATCTCAAACTCCTGAGCTCAAAGGATTTTCCCACCTCATCCTCCCAAAGTGCTGGGATTAGAGGTGTGAGCCACGACACCCAGCCTCATTATGGTTTTGATTTGCATTTCCCTAGTAATTAGTGATGTTGAGCATTTTTTCATGTGTGAATTGGCCATCTGTAAATCTTCTTTGAAGAAATGTCTATTCAAGTCCTTTGGTCATTTTTTAAACAGGTTATTTGAGGTTGGGGGGACTGTTATTAAGTTGTAGAAATTCATTATATATTCTGGATATTAGCCCCATATCAGACATATGTTTTGCAATTATTTTCCCCCATTCCATATGTTGCCTTTTCTCTCTGTGGATTGTTTTCTTTGAAATGCAGAATTTTTCATGTTTGATGTAATCCCATTTGTCTATTTTTAATTTTTTTGTTGCCTGTGTTTTATTGTCATGTCCAAGAAATCTTTGCTAAATCAAGTCTACTGAAGCTGTTGCCCTACAGTTTCTTCCTGTAGGAGTTTAATAGTTTTAGGTCTTACTTTTAGGTCTTTAATTTATTTTGAGTTAATTTTTGTATATGGTCTAAAGCAAGGATCCAACTTCATTCTTTTGCATGTGGATATCCGGTTTTTCCCGCCCTATTTGTTGAAGAGACTGTCCTTTCCCTCTTATATAGTCTTGGCACGCCTGATAAAAATTATTCGCCATCATATGCAAGGGTGTATTTCTGGGTTCTCTACTCTGTTCCATTGGTCTATATATCTATCTTCATATCAAAACCTTGTACTCTTAATTACTGTTACTTTGTAGTATGTTTTAAAATCAAAAAGTGTGGGACATCCAACTTCAATTTTCTTTTTCAAGTTTGTTTTCACTATTAATATTCCATATGAATTTCAGGAATTTTTTTTTATTTCTGCAAAAATGCTGTTGAGATTTTGACAGGGATTGCACTGAATCTATAGATCACTTTGGCTAGTATGGACATTTTAACAATATTAAGTCTTCCAATTCACAAGCACAGGATATCTTTCCATTTATTTGTATATTCTTCGTTTTTTTTAAGTAAAGTTTTACAGTTTCCACTATACAAGTCTTTCACCTTCTTGGTTAAGTTTATTTCTAAGTATTTATCTTTTCAATGCTATAGTATATGGGAATGTTTCCTTAATTTACTTTCAGATCAGTCATCGTTAATTATAGAAATGCAACTGATTGTTGAGTGCTGATCTTGTATTCTGAAACTGCTGAATTCCTTTATTAATTCCAATGACTTTTGTGTCGAATTCTTAGTGTTTGGTACATATAAGGTCATGCCGTCTGTGAACAGAGGCGCTTTTCCTTCTTCTATTCTGATTTGTATGCTTTTTAGTTCTTTTTCTCTTGTTATTTCTCTGTCTGAAACTTCCAGCACTATGTTCAATTATAGTAGCAAGAGTGGGCATCTTTGCCTTGCTCCTAATCTTAGAGGAAAAGCATTCAGTCTTTCCCATTGAGTATGGTGTCAGCTGTGGGATATTCATATATGACTTTTATTACGTTAAGGTAGTTTCCTGCTATTATTAGTTTGTCTAATGTTTTTATCATGAAAGGGTGTTGAATTTTGTCAAATGTTTTTCCTGCATCCATTGAGATGATCATGTGGTTTTTGTCTTTCATTTTGTTAGTGTGATGTATTACATTGATTGATTTTTGTATGTTGAACTATTTTTGAATTCCAGGTATAAATTCCACTTGTCTGTGGTCTATGATCCGTTTAATGTGCTATTGAACTTGGTTTGTTTCTATTTTATATCAATATTCATCAGAACTATTGGTCTGTACTTTTCTTGTTATGTCTTTGTCTGGTTTTGGTATCAAATTAATGCTGGCCTCAGAATAGTTGGGAATGTTTTCTCTTTTTAGAGTCTTTGGAAGAGTTCAAGAAAAACAGGTGTTAATTCTTCTTTAAATGTTTAGTAGAATTCTCCAGTGGATCCATCTGGTCTTGGGCTTTTCATTGTTAGGGGTTTTTGATTACTGTTTAAGTCTTTTCACTAGTTTTAGGTCTTTTCAGATTTTTTGTCATGATTCAGTCTTAGTAGGTTGTATGTTTATAGAAAGCTATCCATTTCTTCTAGGTTATATAATTTGTTGGTGTATAATTGTTCCTCTATAATCCTTTTTATTTCTGTGACATCATTTGTAATGTCACCTTTCACTTCTGATTTTAATTATTTGAGGCTTTCCTCTATTTTTCTTAGTCTAGATAAGGGTTTGTTAATTTTTTTAATATTTCCAAAAATCAACATGCTTTCATTGAGTTTTTTCTATTGTTTTCCATTCTCTATTTTGTTTATCTCTGCTCTGATCTTTATTATTTCCTTCTTTCTTCTGACTTTGTGTTGTTTGTTCTTCTTTCTCTAGTTCCTTGAGGTGTAAGGTTAAGTTATTGATTTGAGATCATTCTTCTTTATTAATGTAAACATTTGCCATTATAAACTTTCCTCTTAGTATTTACCACTCCTGCTGCATCTCATAAGTTTTGGTATAGTGTGTTTTTGTTTTAATCTGTGTCCAGATATTTTCTAAATTCCCTTGTGTTTGCTTCTTTGTCCAATTTGTTAAGAGTAGGTTGTTTTGCTTTTCATTTCATGTCAATTTTTAGAGCATTATATTTTGGGAGTATTAACACTTTGTCCATGAGAAAAGTTGCAAATATTATTCCTTATTTATCACACATATTTTTAACTTGCTTCCTGTGTTATTTTCTATGCACAGGTTTTTCCATGTGTTTGTTTTGTCTTTCATTGGGGCTTATGTTTGTAATAAAACTCATCAATATTCTCCCTTATTGCTTCTAAATTTTGAGTCATGGTCAAAAGTTTTACTCACTTTCAGGTTATAAAAGAATTAATCCATATTTTCTTTTAGTATTCATTTTATTGCCTCTTTTCTTTACCTCTCTGACCCCTTCATAAATTATATTAGAATATCTTTTAGGAATAAACCCAACTGTATCTTTTATCCATATTATTACCAACCTATCCTAACCTTACTTATTAAAAAGTCTATGTTTTTCAAACTGATTTTAGATGCCATCTTCATTGTGTACTTTCGCTTGCACTTCTGGAGTTTCTATTCTGTTCCATTGTTAAGTCTCTCTATTCATCTTGTTTAACTCAGACCTTAATTCGTAACATATTTTTCTTTTCCTGCTATTTCTCTATACAGCTACTACCAATAGTAATGCAATGAGTTACATTTTTAAAAATGAAGCACATTCACCAATGTTATTTTATTTTTATCATATACCTACAAGGTAGATGGGAAGGGCACCTTTTGCAGACTAGACTCTGGATGCTTTGCCTGTGCTCCTGTAGCACTCTGAACACATCTTTATCATTTTATTTACCACATATGTTGAAATTATCTATTTATAAACACAATTAGAAGTTCCTGTGTCTTATAAATACTTGAATATGGTAAGTATTCAATCAGTGTTTGTTATTGTTAAACTGAGCACAGAAACTGAGACATAATATAATTAAATGACTTGCTCAAGATGTCACAGAAAAGAGTTGAAGTGGAACCAGAACCCAAGCCTATTTTTCTTAGGCTGGGGCTCATGCTATTACACCATACACTGAGGCAGTGAAGCATTGAAAATATTATACACAGAAGTCTCTGCCCTGTTTCTGAGAGCTCTGTGGCCTGTGGACCACACTTAGCAGTACATGTCCTCTTAGTAGTCTATAGAATGGGGTCAATATGCAAAAAGTCCCCAATAGCAAAAAAAGAAGAAAATGTAAAGTATATGATTTTTCCTAAAAACCACTTTGGCACTTTCTCAAGTGTCTAATTATCAAATAATTTAGGGTTTTGTGAATACACACACACATATGCACACATATGTATACATATATTCATATATACTATTTTTTGATTCAAATTTTCTAAATAACTGTTCAGCATCCATTCATTTGCTTCTTAATTTACTATTTGAACATATATTCATCTGAATCAAGAAATGCAATTCTCTTTCAACTAATACAGATCTATGTAATCAACTCTGTTTACTGCCAGCCTATTGCAGTCCATATATTACATATTTTAACGTGATAAGGTAATCTGTTTTTGGATGTTAACAAGATAAAACTTTATTAGCTACAGGAACAATTAGCATAGAAAATGTTCTTGAGTGGCTGACTTTACACAAGTCTCTATAAAATGAATATTTGAGGGTTGTGCTTTGTTTTGCTTGTTTTGTTTACTACTTCTAAGCTCACCCAACTATGATGAAGTAAAACTCTGTCTTTCCTTTAGTGAAGTATATAATCCTTATTTTGGCTTCTTTCTCTCTGATGACTAAATTGGAAATTCCTCAAAGCTGTAATTCAAAGCCATAGGTGATCTTAAAGAAATGATTTTTGATATGCTACCTTTTATTTTAAGGTAACTTTTCAAATGTGGACCATGCATTCCATTATGTTTAGCTGTCAAGCACGGCATTCATTTGCATTTCTTCCCACTGCTATAATTTTGAAAACTGGCAGGTGACCAAAGAAGAAAAAATGTGCATCTACCATCTAGAGTGCAATGTAGGCTTTTTAAAAAAATTATAATTAAGTAGCATAGATATTCATATTTAGAGCAAGGTCAGAAGAGTAGAACATTACAGCCAAGGACTTAAAGGTACAAAGAATAGGAAAACTGCTTTCTAAAATTTTTTTTTAAAAAAATAGTAATAACTACAATCTTTAAGTTTTGCAATAAAACACTTAAAATAGCTCATCTGTTTTATTTTCAAATGTGCACGCCTGGTGTGTTTGCCATGCACATTTAAACCAGAGCTTGAAGTCTCAGTTGAATTTTTCATTTCAGTATTTTCGTCAACTTCCAATTTCTGCTCCTGGTACAGAAAACCAATTTGAGAACTGTAATGATAATGGACTTTTTTAGAGGCTGAGCCTACATGACACCCAAAATTATTTGCATAGAGGGCGTGAGTTTTCTATTAAGTCTAGTGGATTAATCCAAGGAAGTGGTATGATGTTTAGATGTAAATGTTTTCAACAGGTATCCATCCTAACATTTAGTGGTAACTACAGTTTCATGGGACAAGGGCCACTCCCTTTGGGTAGACAGATTATTGTATAGTTCCTTTTCTTGGATTCTCTTGCTGACTTACTGGGTCTCTCTCAGTCCAGTTGATCTACTTAGGTTTATTACTTCACCACTTTCTTTCCCTCTTACAACTCATCTAGCACATTGTCTACCTCTTCTCAGTCTCCTTAACCAACCTTTCTCCTGTGATAATTTCCTAACTGATGTGCAGCCCTAGGATTCATTCCAGGGACCCTGAATCTTCTCTTCCTGCCCTCTTTCCTTATCTCCAGACTCATGGCTTTTAATGCCATCTAATACACCAAACAGTCAGTGTTATATTGACCTCTCTCCTGACCTTGAAAAGCATATATTCTACTTCTTACTTGACATGTTGACTTGGTTATCATCTAATAATTCCTCAAACTTAATTTGACCAAAACACAACTCCTGATTCAGCTAACTACAGACTGGCTACTTGTTTTCTCCCTCTCAATAAAGTCACCAACACCCAGTTGTTTAAGGGGGAAAAAAGTAGACATCTTCAAATTTTCTCACTTCTTTACCCCTTTCCCACATCAGAAAATTTTACTGATTGTTCAAAAACCATCCCATTCCCTTCATATCTCTTCATGGCTACTACTGTGCTAGTCTGGGTCACCACCATCTCTTGCCTGTTCCCCAGGTCCCTAAAATTCATTATCCATGCAGCTACCGGGGTTCCAGGGTAACTATTTTAAAATATACATCATAAGATCTCTCTAGTATACTTAAAACTTCTTAATGGTTTTCTATAATATTGTAGATAAACGTCAAGTTCCTTACTTTGACCTATATGATCTGACCCCCCTGACAACCTCCTAGACCTCATCTCCCCGCAATATTCCCTCTAACTGAGCTCCTACCTTATTGGCCTTTATGCTTTCTGAACCCCTCCTGGCTAATTTCTACTTCATGATAAGCCTGGCATACGTTTCCTAGGTCTCTTTGCCTATTTCTAGTCATTTAATCCTCAGTTCATATGTCAACTCCTTAGGAGGTCTCCTCTACCCCACAATGGGTCTCTATCATAACAGCCCACTGTGTTTTCATCATAGAACTTGCCTAATATTTTCCTGCTTTTAGGGTCTCCCCCACCACAAAGAAGAATCAGGAGTTTGTAGGTACTGTTCACTGCTATATTCTCAGGGCCCAAAACAGTTTCCTGACTCCTAGTAGATTCTCAGTAAGTATGTGGAATAAATCAATGATTGTAATGACATTTCTTTGGCATCAATTATATGCCCTTGCTGTGTTAGCTAGAGTTTTAGACCTCATTCCTATGTTATCATTTCTTGTTTCTTGACCATTTTGTTTTTGTTGCTTGATATCACTATATCTGATACAATTCTATTTGTTTAAACAAGTCTATTTTTCAAAGTACATATTCAACTGAAGCCAGTGCTACACAAAGCATGGTTCATGGAGCAGTGCTGGTCTCTGAACTGTTTGTTGCCAGTATACAACAAAATAAATACAGACACTAAGAGAAAACATATAGAAATATTTATGGACAGTGACATCTTATGTCTGTTGAATCTAATAATAAAAATATCAGGGCTTATATTTTGTATGTCTTTATTTTATGTTTAGATATTTCATTTTGATTGGATTTCACAAATGAATTCACATGATAATTGAGAAATTTTTTTAAAAAACTCATTTTTAACACAGGTTGAGAAGCACTAATCTGAACTACCACTACCTCTCATTAGAAATAAAATGATGGCAATATTTAATGTTTAATAAGATTGCAGGTATCAATTTGTCATGTATTAGAAGCGGATTCAAGTTTATCTTGCAACAAATAGTGATTGTTTATACAAAAAAAGGGTTAGTGAGTTTAAAATATATTATATGTAATACAAATTCCTGAATTTTAAAAATTGGGAGGAAACTGGGGAAAATATCTTTGGAAATAATCTTTCATCCTGCAAGTACTTATCATTTAATAATAAAACCTATCTGGAAGCATAAAGTAATTTGGATCAGTGTTCATAATAACCCTACTATCTACACAGCACCACTTTGCAAGAGTTTAGCAGAGAACAGGTTGATGAGTAATAGAGACAAGATTGTAAGGAAATGTCAGGAAGTTAAGCCACCCAGCCCAGGCTTGTTCAAATTCAGTCTCCAGACTGTTCATCAACACATTCTCAGTTCTCATCTTACTTAAACCTTAAGTAAACTAATTGAAATAGCTAGGAATATCTCATAATAGAGCAGTTCATTCTCTAATAATAAAGAGCAGTCCCTATTACTTCTTTCCTAAGAGAAACAAATCTTGGCCTCTCACAGGGGCTTCTGTCTTCCTGGCCTTACCAGTACCTGGGCCTTCACCTACTTCAGGCAATAGTGACTAGGAAGAGGCAAAAGTGACCATAGATATAAGCCATCTCCTGTTAGCAAGTATCCCAACATACTCCCAGATGACCTAAACACACTTCACAAAGGCCACCAAAGAGCCACAGCTGTAATCATTCTTGGTCACTACCAATTTGGGCTGGATTTGATTCAGTGACTTAGAGGTGAAAGGCTCCATATTCAATTACCAGGCCCCCAGCTTCCTCAATTAATCAAAGGCTGACATAATGGGTCTATTACAACTCTTGAAGAAAAGACCAGATCAAATCAATATAATCACTTTATAGCTATAAAAATAGATTAATACATATTTTTTATTTAAATATAAAATCCAAGACTCTATGGCATATAAATGAATTTCATTAGAATGCATTTTATCTAGAATTTTATTATAGGAAACTTGAACATAATCAAAATGACTTTCAAACTATACTTTGAGTTTCTATAGCAGCCTTCTTTGGAGAAACACAAACATTTTCACATTTATTATGCCATTTACCTGGCAACAGTAGTTTGGTGTCTACATAATTTCTGGGGGGATTTATCTGGTCAAAGGGAGTGCTATGAAAAATTGTAACCATCATGATAGCACAGCTGAACTGCTACCTAAATGGGGGTCTCTTATCTGTCATTGTATCAGGCAATCCTAATGGAGTCAAAGAAAAGGTAGGAACTGAAAGATCATAAAAGAAGCAACAATGAGGTTGCAAATCACTAGCAGTAAGTGACTGCTGCCATCTGAAGCAATTAAAGCGCTTCTGATTGTAGAGCAACAGCCATGTAAACCTAGAAGAAACTACTGGAAAAGTCAAAAGCCAACTAATCTAATCTGAACTCTTAATGACACTATCACCATGCATAAAATCATTTAGAGAGTTCATAGTTTAACCTTATTTCTAAATCCAGGGATAAAGTCAAAGCAGAGATTACATTTCCCTTCATCTCCATGTCACAATAAGAAGCCACCCTCTACCTGCCAAGTAAAATGAGGATTATTTATATAATAATTTATACGAAAAAATAGTACTAGTTCTTTTTATTAAGGATGTTAAAGAAAGTTCAGTTTATTGTATTCATTAATGCATTAAAATTAGAGACTTCTGAGAGATTCTGAAGTCCTTAACTTTGGTGTATTATTTTGTCACCTTTCTTTCCCTTTTAATATGTTTTCATTGATCTTACCTTTTACACTTTTGACATCAACTGCTAGGTGCCACCCTGGGCTGGTGATCAGGATGCCAGAATCACCATCAGATGGGTAGTCCTTTGAATCCAACCCCTTGGGTGCTAAAAACTTTCTCACTTCACTGCCCTGCATCCTTGAATCATTATCTTTCTGATCAGCATCTTGAAAAACTGAAGAACCATTCCTATACTAATACATAATATCTCCAATTACTTGCAGGTTGTTCTCTCCTGACAAGCGTTGGGGTGTTGGTTAGTCCACTGAAAACATGCCACCTGCAATACTGCCATCTTGGCAGAGACGTGACAAGCCAGTTAGACCATGCCAAAGAAAAAAATGGTGGCTGCTACAGTGAGCTCCATGTAGAAGACACAACATTTTTCCTCACCCTTCTCCCTCTCTTCATTTTTCAGCTCCTATACAGAATGTGCATTATGCAGGTAAGGACAGGCGATGAGTACCACCCCAACAACAGGAAAGTGATTGCATGTCAACAGTACAAATCAAGGTGAATTTTCTCCCCAACGAGCGCTTTCCATATACATCGGCAGGCAGTTATCCCACAGAAGCTTCTCATCATTATAGGCTCTGATTTCCAGAGCTAAGCGGGGTCAGGCAGACGCATACCTGAGGAGACCCTGGGATGTGTTTCTTTTGTGGAGCTATAAATGTCTGTCAGTAGGTGCAGACAGTACTTCAGAGTGCATAGTCGTAAGGCGTAAGAGCAGTGCACAAACATATCAGATCTGTAGGCAATTACCAAACTTCCCTCTAGCCAAAGGTTTTGCCTTCCTCCCTCATTAAACCTTTAGAAAGTGGTACTAACAAGTAGCTTAATTGACTGATTTGAGTACCACCTCCACTGTACTCTTAAATATAAGTACTAATGAGCAAGTGATTCTCTCCCCACCCACTCTATTAGTTCCTTGGGGAATTCGTTCCTGTGCTGTGAGAAAATCAAGGGAAAACACTAAGCCCAAAGTATCTTTTATAGATATATTTGATAGATATAAATTTTTTAAATGTGGTTAAAGTTAAAGACTAACTTACTTACTGAGAAAAATAAATGATTACAAAAGTCTTTGAAAAAATCTGGGACTGTCCATTGCTAACCCCCAACTTGGAATTTAGAAGACTCATGAATGAGTTACATTTAGAAATCACAGAATAATAGAGCTGCAACAAAATTTAGAGATTAACTTCATAAACTACTTTATTTGTTAAACAGGAACCTTAGGCTCAGAAAAATTAAGTGACTTTCTTTTGGTAGAGGTGAGGCACCATAGGTCACAGTTAATAGTAGTGAAAGGGAAAGCGGAATCTGTCCTCTGTCTCTCAGTACAGTGCCTGCCCCTCTAAACCAGGGGTTAGCCATCTACTATCTGAAGGCCAAATCCAGTCCACTATTTTTGTACATCCTGTAAGCTAAGAAGATTTTTACATTTTTATATGTTTGAAAAAAATTAAAAAAAGAATAGTATTTTCTGGCACATGAAAATTATATAAAATTTAGCCTAGCGTGGTGGCTCACACCTGTAATCCCAGCACTTTGGGAGGCCGAGGCAGGCAGATTACCTGAGGTCGAGCATTCGAAACCAGCTTTACCAAAATGGAGAAACCCCATCTCTACTAAAAATACAAAATTAGTCAGGTGTGGTGGCGCATGCCTGTAATCCCAACTGCTTGAGAGGCTGAGGCAGGAGAATCGCTTGAACCTGGGAAGCAGAGGTTGCGGTGAGCAGAAATCATGCCATTGCACTCCAGCCTGGGCAACAAGAACGAAACTCCATCTCAAAAAAAAAAAAAAAAAAAAAAAAGAAAAAGAAAAAGAAAAGAAAAATATATAAAATTTAAATTTTAGTGTCCATAAATGAAGTTTTATCAGAACATAGCCATGCTCTTTGTTTTGTCATATCTATGTCTGCTTATGCACAAAAATAGCAGAGTTGAGTAATTGCCATGGAACCCACATGTGGACATATTTACTATCTGGCCCTTTACAGAAAAGTTTCTTGACCTCTAGACTAAATAATGCATGAAAGCTAGTCTGATTCAGGAGATTCAAACTCCCTCTTGACTCTACAATAGCAGTAGGCACAAAAACAGAATACAGCAGAAATCTTACTCATATATGTAAGCATTAATATAATAAAACATCTTAGATTGGAGGAACTGATAAACAGTACAAAATTACTACATGGCCCATAGCTAACCTCAAAAGCCTATGTGCAAGTAACACAGAATACCAGTTCCTTACCTTCATAATGCAATGACACCTGACATTTCTTTCCACTTAGTTCGACCCTTCTTTGCACACTGTCATATATTTTTTAATTTAACATAAATTACAATAAATTTTGATAAACTAATTTTTTAGCATATCACCAAATCTAGATGCGCAATTTATTGCAAAGCACAGAAACTAATAGCTGTTGATCACCTATTATGTGCCATAGCTTCTAAAAGATGGCTTCACAGTATGTAATTTAATCCCCACAGCAAGGCTACATGGCTATTACTCTCCTAAACCTGAGGCTCAGAAACTAAGTTGCAACTCGTTCCCAGTCACCTTGCTAATGTGTGGCAGAGCAACATCCCAACTCAGGATTAGTGTCAAGGGCCATGCTTTATTATCCTCAATATCACTCTTGCATTGGGTTAAAAATCCCTGATAAAAACTACATAGATTCCAAAATTATATACAGTAATGTTATGCTAGAAACTTCAAAGAAAATGCTTAGATCATACTTTGCCAGGGAGGCAGAGGAATTTCAAATAGGATAGGCTGGGATTAGATTTTTGCCCCCAGATGAAATAATCACCAGTACAAAGGCAATCAAAGTACCAAGAATAAAACATCATAGAATTTCATACATATTTTAAATTTAGTAGCCATTATTGACCTTCAGTTGCAAGACATACATCTAAAATATATTGATATTACGGCTGATGAGGTTGCCATTTGACATTACTGGCCAGTCAAAGGTGAGAATGAATCTCTATTGACAGCAATTATTTCTGAATACTCACAGGCTTGGATGAAATAAAAGTATTTAAAATTTTACAGGGTGATGATTTCAGAACTTGAGGCAGAGGCAGAAATGATTTCAAGCTTTCAAGACACTGCAGCCTTTTCTAAGATTAGGCAATATATTAATATTGCTTCACTAAAGATTAATAGTACATTTGCCACATTATTAAGTTAACAGATTTCTGTGTCTGTGATTCATGCCGATAATAACTTTATTCCTATTAACAATAATTCTCATTTGAAATCAGTAACAGAAACTTTCAAGTTGTGCTGGGAGCCTTTCAGTCTTAGAGTTGTTCTGCTGCCAGCACTTTTTGTTAAAACACATCATTCATTTTCCTCCGATGGGGGATCCATGCTCAATAATTTTATTGAAGTAGGGCATAACTAACTAATGTTCCTTTAACTCTTGCCATCTGTACTCAGCCAAAACAATCCTTGTTTAGTATGCTAAGAGTCAAATTAAAGATTGGAAGATAAATGATCACCAGGACACGTTTTCTATAGAAAGAATCTCAGTGAAAACGTGGTCTTGTCCTGTGTTTGGGCAGTTAACACGGCAATAGGCTCATTTTACAATTGGTGGACTTGGTAACAGCTGTACTGACACCATAACACTGATTCCCCATATATACCCTCTTGAATTGTACAGTTGAGTCTAGAGAAGGGGTTAGCAAAGGTTTCAAATGAGAAGTTATCATCTGGATATTTGAGCGAGGCTGCTCTCCCAGGATGGTGGTGAAGCAGGGATCCTAATGCAGCTCTTGTACCATAAGAGTTTGGAGGATCCACTCCTCAAGAAGACTTGGTTGACTTTCCCTCCATGACACTCAATAGCCTTGTGTACCACTGGGAATTAAAGAAATACTATGCGCTACTAAAGATCATGATCGGCCGGGCGCGGTGGCTCACGCCTGTAATCCCAGCACTTTGAGAGGCCGAGGCAGGCAGATCACGAGGTCAGGAGATTGAGACCATCCTGACTAACACGATGAAACCCCATCTCTACTAAAAATATAAAAAAATTAGCCGGGTATGGTGGTGGGTGCCGGTAGTCCCAGCTACTCGGGTGGCTGAGGCAGGAGAATGGCTGAACCCGGGAGGTGGAGCTTGCAGTGAGCCCAGATCGCGCCACTGCACTCCAGCCTGGGAGACAGAGCGAGACTCTGTCTAAAAAAAAAAAAAAAAAAACGAAAACAAAAAAAAGATCATGATGAAGCTGTAACAAAGCTCATGTACTAGAAAAGTGAAGGGACACCTCTTTCATGTGACATCATCCCTTGGTTCTGATATCACACCCGGTTGCCAAGAGGATTGGAATACACTGAGAGTCTCCAAATTAGTGTTAGAATTTTGGTTAGCATTGGGGTTAATTTTAAAATGAAGAAATTCTAACAATACATTGAGGATTTGGGGTGGAGCACAGGGTTTTAAAAAAAAATTTTGTATCTTTCACTTTATCATGCAAACCTTTTTCATGTCTTTCCTTTATGGAATTCTAGTATCACGTAATTAGTTTGAAGGGAGGGCAAAGACACAAGAAGGTTTTTTTTTTCTTCCCCATGTTACTTAGTTCACATTGGAAACAAAGCCTCTCTAAATAGCCCCCTCAAAGACAGCCTACAGCAATGAACACGTGTCCACATTGGGCCCCTCTTCTTAGGAAAAAGTCATTTCTATATTGCCACCAAAGTAGATGCTTTTTAAAGAATCTATTCTAGCCTCATTTTTTTCATCAGGATAAAACAGACATCTTTAGTATTTTTTACTGGTTTTGTATTAGTGTTCATGAAGAAAAGTCATTTTGCTTATCTGTGGAATTTAAGTTATTTGGGTTTTTATGTGTCATCTTAAGCACAAAATTGGGGCCATCATTACTTTTCATAGAAAAATTAAGAGAGACTAAATGACGATAGAGTCTTTCATGAGGAATGAGTACTATTGTCAATAGACTAGACAGAGCTCCTACCACCACAGATGAAGACCCTTTATCAGCTCGTAACTGGGACCTTGAAAAACTAGGGAACATCCAGCTCATCCATCACAGAGTACGTGCATGAGGGAAGGCCTCTGGTGGACGATGCTTTGTTCAAAGTTAAACCACTGTCTTAATGTATGGATGTTTCCCTCTTGAATACAGATTCCTTCAGGATATTATCTGCAAACTATGAATTCCAACCTGAATTTGGATGGATTTCTTCTGCCAATTGCAGTAATGAATGCCATCAGCAGCCTACCATTACTAATTCTGGCTCTTTTTCTGGAGTATTTCAGCACCTGCCTGTTTCCCTCTAAGAGGGTTGGATCATTTCTGTCAACATGCATCAGTAAGTACAATTGAACCATTTCATGTGAATCGTTTGAAACTTTTTAAAACAACATTCTGCTAAGATCCAAACTAGCTATATGCTCCTGAGTAGCGTCAGATTTTGACAAATTGGAAAACAGGTGAATTTGTGACTGATAACATCCATCTTCCAAAATCTATAGCCAGACATGTGTCCCATCTTCTTCCCATCCTTTTATGTTTATGTCTCCTCAGAAGACACACCTGATATAAAGAGATAGTGAAATTTCCAGCACTACCAAATGACCTATCCTTAAAGCCAGGCAGTCCTTACCCCTTAAGTCTATGTCAAATATGTTCTTAAAAATAAACACAGTTAATTCATTCCAAAAGATCATTTTAACTTCTGAATCAGTAACAAAATTGATTAAGGATTAGTATTGTAAGTTGCAGCTTCAATACAGTACTTTATCAAATAGTAAGTGGCATAGAAATAATGCTTTTTAATCATTTTTTAAAGTGAAACAATTTAGGATATCATTCTCAGAACATAATCAATAGGACATAAAATAAAAGTTATCTGATTGAAATGGGAGAGAAGGATGGAAGTCCATTCTGATCATACTCTCCTCTGCCTGTCTTCCTTCAATACCATCAGGGAACAAGAGAACAGTGCAGGTGCAGTAAAACAAGTTTCAATCTAAGAATCAGAGAACTCTGCCATTGAACTCCTCCTGGTGACTTTGAAAAAGCCACTGAAACTTTCTTGTTTTAGTTTGCTTATTTTTTTCATTGAGGGACATACCCTAGATAAATTTTGGATCATTTTGTTCTGTAAAACTTTTGAAATCACTCAGGATGACATCAGTGCCCAGAATGTAGTCCAGACACATAGCAAAAGCTCTATAAATGTTAGCTATTATTATGAGTCATTATGTGCAGGGGACACATTTAATTGTTTGGTGAGCATAAACAGAAAGCAAAGGAAGTTTGAAATTCTTAAGTAATATCATGCAATGGTAACCTAATGTCTTATCCTCTACTTGAGAAACAATTCTATTGAAATAGTCAAGGTCAGGCATATAGAAGATTCTCTTCTCTCAGTTAACCTGTTCTTAATTTTTTTTTTTTTTTTTTTTTTTTTTTTTTTTTTTTTTTTTGAGACGGAGTCTCCAGGCTGGAGTGCAGTGGCGCTATCTCGGCTCACTGCAACCTCCGCCTCCTGGGTTCACACCATTCTCCTGCCTCAGCTTACTGAGTGCCTGGGACTACAAGCACCTGCCAGCACGCCCGGCTAATTTTTTTTGGCATTTTTAGTAGAGACGGGGTTTCACTGTGTTAGCCAGGATGGTCTCGATCTCCTGACCTCATGATCCGCCTGCCTCGGCCTCTCAAAGTGCTGGGATTACAGGCGTGAGCCACCGCGCCCTGCCAACCTGTTCTTATTCTTAAGAGAGTTAGGAGACTATGGCGGAGTCTTCTAGTCACAGATACTTTTTGTTGCTTCTCTGCTTACAGAAGTTACATTTCATTGTGTGTGTTTCCTGTTCTTTATCTACTGGATTACTCAAGATCACATCATGGAGTGGGTTTATTTCTGGTTAGAACTAAAAGTGACTAAACTCACCTTAGTTTATTTTATCATCTTCAATTATAGAGGAGGACTTTAGTACATAACCTTTTGTGATGTATTTCTTAAGCCAGTCACCCCATCTTTATTTATTGCAATAGGCTTTAGCAAACTATAAATCTTTAGGTTTTGACAATCCTTAAGTCTTAAAAAGTGCTTATCTGTCTGCCAATGTAGAAATCCAAAAGCAGCACATATTTGGTGAATGTCTAGGATTAGCAGTACACTAAAGATAAAAAAGGAAAAGTAAGACATGGTTTGTATATACCTTCAGCAAGTCCATGATTGAAACATAATGCATGAAGGACAAAATAGGAGTAAAATCATACTGTGAAATGCCAAAAATCTCAGCAGTTTTGTACAGTATCATGAAACATCCCAATCTGAGCTTCCAAATCATGCTTAATTACCACAAATTTTAAAATTTTGGGTACCCTAGAAAAATATTCTATACAATAAGGCTAAAATAAATTCTTCCTGAGAATAAGAAATCTTAAATTCACTTTAAAGTTAAGCAACTTTCTTTTGGACAATTCTCTACTCCCGCATATTTGAAATCATATCTATTCCTAAAGAAAAGTATTTTTTTTTCTGGATTTAGAAAAGTTGGACAGAGTTATTTAGTATATTGTTTGATGTTGTTAATGAATTAAATATTCCCCTTCAAGATTGGTAACAAGACCTATTGCACAGGAAAAAGGAAAAACTAGACTCACTTCAAAAGAAACTAAGCTACGTTCCACTGGGTACAGAATACTGATTTCAATTGTTTCTGAACCCCACTCCATTCATTCACTGATTTGCATACTTGTATGTTTATTTGCATAATGTTTTGCTATGGGAATATAAAAGTGCGATGATATGCATCTTTTAAACTAGATATTTGCTTAAGTTTTCCATATTCTGGTTATGATTATGAAAGATTAGCAAGTTTTATCAGGACATAAAAGTACCAACCTGGGGTACTTTTTGATACTAATTTACATAATTGAATTAGTCTAATATTAAAGTTACCTTTCACTTTGAACTCAAGTGCCTGAAAATGTGGGTGAAGTATATAGGTATATGAATTATGAATGAACATATATTTATGAGTTCCTAATTTGAATTTGGGTACCTTCATACACATATTACACTTACTCTCATGATAAACCATCATTTAATAGATCAGGGTCACAAAGATAGTGTCATTTGAACAGGTTTTCTAATTTTAAGGGTATAACTTTATTATTATTATTACTATTACTATTCTGCTTAGAGGCTAAATGTTAGCTGTTAGATTATAGAAGTTAATGTATTGATGTTAGCTTGGCATCCTTATTGATATTTCCAGTTAGTGCTATGAAGTATCTGAAAAACTCCTTTTGTCATCACAATGGGCAGTTACTCCTTATACTGTCACACGCCCTTCCACATTCAGGCATTCTCTTTCCAGGGACTGTCATGTTTAAGGAGGCAGAGGGTAAAGTCGATGACAATGCTTAATGTTTTACGTGCACAATCACAGCCCAGACCAAGAGTGAGAGATGGGGAAATCTTACCCAGCTGGTCAAACTAGAAATTTATAAAGAAAAAATAAACTTACTTTTTTATCTAGCTCATAAACAATGCAATAACAAAGGTGTTTCTGATTCAAGATACAACATTCCTGAGTTCATCACCTATGGAGGTCAAGAAGTATGTCAGAGTCTCCAACTATTAAAAAAAAAAAACTCGAAGTCTTCCAAGACTGTGAAAGGCAAACACTTCATAGGCTCAGAGTGTTTTATCAAGGGCTGCCTTTTCTTAACATTACACTTGTGTGGATTTACCTATTTAAGTCAACCCTAATTCACTAAAAATCCAGAATTAATGATATTATTGTAATTTATCCTCTGTCATAATTGGGTTTACTTCATTTTATCTTTTTTTTAGTTCAAAAATGTTTACACTATGCGTATTTCCTTTCCTTAGCATTAATTAAAATCCTGCAGTATGGAGCATTCAGTAGTTAGTGCTGACACACACAAGTATTAATCTGACTAAAATTAGCCTAATTAAGATTGTTATTAAGGCTTACACAAAGCAGAAGTGTACAACACAGTAGGTAGCAATTATCTTGGCTTTTAAATAACATTTAAATTGAAATGTAGATGAAATATATTCACATAACTGCAATACCTTTTTCTTTAAAATAAAAACATGAAAATTCAAGTTCCAGCTTAAAGTCTTTCATGATGTAGTCACAGTCAGTGTAGGTCCCTGTATACATAACCAGTAACTTCAACTAGTTCTAATAATTTGCAGTCGTTTAAAGTTCTTTTTGTGATTGAAACCAAAGTGGTTGCTAAGCTAAAAACCAAGTCAAGGATCCAGTTATTTTCATTGCAAGTACAATTATCTCAGGGAAAATTATTTTTTGATATAGCTTTCAAACTGATACATTTTCCCAAGAAACATCATGGTATGCACCCATTGTAAAATACTTGATAGGAGGAACTGTGTAAACACCAAAAGAAGTAAACCATGAATTGTAAACATCTAGCCTGAATAAGTCATTCATTCGGCTGCACATTTGTTTGATATAAGCACATTAGTGTTCTCAATTCTTAAATGTAACATCAAGTTGGAATTAAATCAGAGGTGAGGTAGATCATCTAATATGTAATCTGAAGCAAATAACTGATGCCTTATAGAGATACATTCGTGTATTTTATCCCTATGTAAATGATTACCTGTTCTACATTCAGAAATAAAACATGAACTGAAGCTGGGTCTTCTGAAATTAATTCCAATGGTCTACAGAGAAACAAAAGATAGAAGGTCTCATATATATATATATATACACACATATATACATGTATGTGTATATATGTATATATATACACATATATACATATATACATGTATGTGTATATATGTATATATACACATATATATACATGTATGTGTATATATGTATATATACACACATATATATACATGTATGTGTATATATGTATATATACACACATATATATACATGTATGTGCATATATGTATATATATGAACATGTCACATGTTTTGTATATATTATATATAGAAACATGCCACAAATAGGGGAAAACAATAAAAATAAAAAACATATGCCACCCTAAAAAGTGAGTGAGAAATATCTTCCCCAAAGGCAGCAGATACATAAGACAATAAAATTATAGCTGTCTTTATGAGAGTACTTCATGAACACTGAATGATATATTAACAGTGAGCAAATTTCCTATCCTGGGAATTTGCCAAAATAATGGATCCAAGGGGAATTTCTCAAGGACTCAATAGAATTTCATACTTAAGGTTGTGAGCTTACATATCAGAAACTCAAACATCACACTACCCATAGAAACCCATAGTTTTCTCAGCAAATAAATTTAAACCTAAAGAATCTTATACCAATACCTAAAGAATCTTAACATGCCCAATTTTTAGTGTAAGTTCAGCTTCATTATGAAATCACAAGTGCAACCCTAATGTTTCAATAAATTCGGAATGTCTTTTATTTCATTGTAGACTAATTTGGAAAATTATTACATGGTTCAATAATAGCAAAAATTATAAGAACTTCAAGACTCTTGTGGACTTGTCTGCAACCACACAGGCAATATTAAAACACCCATTATTTATCTGAATATAGTATCTCCTATGCAACCTTTGTGCTTTATCTTGTAAGTACAGATCTGCTAGAGGTTTAAAATGTGTGCATTCTGATAAACTGCACTCGGCTTTGGGTGTGTTATTATCTCATACAAGTTAAGAATTAAAAATGGAGTGGATTAAATTGAGGTTGGAATCAAAGTTTGCTTTAAATTTTTAGAAAGTTAGTTTTCATTGGCACCAGAGTGCAGTAGCAAATAAGAAGCAAACATAGATCCTTAAATACGCTAAAATATGCCTTGCCCTAAAATACCTAGGTGAATGAGTGCTATGGTTTGTATGTTTTTATTCCCTCCAAAATTCATGTTGAAATGTATCCCCAACACAACAGTATTGGGGGGTGTTGGTTTTGGGAGGTGAGTGAGTCATCAGTGTTCCACTGTCGTAAATGGAATTAGGTGCTCTTATAAAAGGGCTTGATAGAGTTCATTCCATTTGCTCTTCTACCTTCTGCCATGTGGAACGTGCCATCTTGGAAGCAGAAAGCAGCCCTCCCCAGACAACCAAGCCTACCAGCACCTTGTCCTTGAATTTTCCAGCTTTTAGAACTGTAAGAAATTTCTGTTCTTTATAAATTACTCAATCTCAGACTTTTTTTGAATAACAGCACAAGCAAACTAAGACAATAAACTAAATATGTGTGCTTTGCTTGAAATTTTCTGGAGAACAGTCTTTCATTGGATTTTGCTAGATCAGGCCTGATAGTGTATAGCTTGAGCAGTGCCTCTTATAGTTTAATTTGTATAAGAATCATCTAGAGACCTAGTTTAAACGCAGATTCTGAGTCAGTGGTTCTGGAGCAGAGCCTGAGATTCTGCATGTCTAACAAGCTCCCAGGTGATACCTACACTACTGGTCAGGAAGGACACTTTCAGTATCAAAGACAAAGAAAGTGGCCAAAAGACTGCTCCCTCAAGTTTCATGCATGTGTATAGGCAGCAGTGGCCCAGGTAAAATGCCACAATTTCTCACTAGGCCAGAACGAAAGTTCAGTAACAGGCAATAAAAGCTGATGACTAAACCAGGGGTTAGCCAATCACTACAGCTCATGGGCCAAATCTGGCCCACAGTCTGTTTTTGTATGACCTGCATGGTAAGAATGGTTTACACAGATGAATATTTGCAATTGATTTGATAATAGAAAACACCTTTGAACCCCAATTAAGTGAAATCGCATCACCCTTCCAAAAGAGTTTTAAATTTTATCAATTTAAAAAGTCATAGAAATTTATTTTGTCTCTTGTTACATAAGTACCTACTTATCCTAAATTTTGTTGTTTCTCTCACAAAGTCTGAAATATTTATTACTGGTCTTTTACAGAGAAAAGAATAGTGACCCTTGTCTAAACTTTTGCTGATAATGCCATAAACTTTCCTTTATTTTTACATAGCACAAGTAACAATCAAAAAAACAAAAGTGCATGATAGTTTTAAAATCTAAATTACCTCAAATTAGTTTGGATGAGGGGTGTCTTAGAAGATAGTCCCAGAATTCAAATTCCAAAAGGAAGCCAAAGAAAGCAACTTAAATTACTGTTGAGAAGTCTAGTGATTTTCTTTCTTTCTTTCTTTTCTTTCTTCCTTTCTTTTCTTTCTTTCTTTCCTTCTTTCTTTCTTTCTTTCTTTCTTTCTTTCTTTCCTTTCTTTCTTTTTCCTTTCTTTCTTTCTCTTTCTTTGTTTCTTTTTCTTTCTTCCTCTCTCTCTCTTTCTTTCTTTTTTTCTTTTTTAGACAGAGTCTAGCTCTGTAGCTCAGCCTAAAGTGCAGTGGCGCAATTTTGGCTCACTGCAACCTCCACCTCCTTGGTTCAAGCAATTCTTGTGCCTCAGCCTCCCAAGTAGCTGGGATTACAGTTATGTGCCACCACGCCCAGCTAATTTTGGTATTTTTAGTAGAGATGGAGTTTTGTCATGTTGCCCAGGCTGGTCTTGAACTCCTGGCCTCAAGTGATCCTCCCACCTCGGCCTCCCAAAGTGCTGGGATTACAGCTACAAGCTGCTGCACCTGGCCAGAAGTCCATTGCTTTTCTGATGCTCATCCTTGTGTTACAATCTCTTTTTCTAAACGGAAAGCTCTTCTCTCTTTTCATGCTGTTCTAAAATTTCATGCTATTGTACCTTGGTAAAGGTCTTTTTCAACCATTGTACTTTTGACCCAGGTGGGCTCTTTCAATTAGAAAAATTTTATTTTTAAAAAAAAGTTTCCTTTCTTCCATTTTCTTTGTATTTCCTTTTGAGCTCCTATTGATCAGATGTTGGACCTTCCTAAAATAACTCAATAAGCCTCAATATTTTTTCTTCAAATGTTTATAAGTGTATTTGTTTGATTTGTATTGTTATTGCCTTTTTTGCTTTGTTGTTTCTCTATTTTTTTGGAAATTTCTTTGACTTCATCCTGCAAATTTTCTGCTGAGTTTTGTATTTCAGCAGTCATATTTGGTTTCTAAGATTCCTTATTATTCTTTTTTCATAGCTACTTATTATTGATTGCATTAACTACAGATTACCCCCACTTGCTTTTTGCTTGTCTCCTTGTTTTTCACATAGGAAGCTTTTCTCAAATGTCTGGTGATCTTTGGATATCTATTCTTATAGACTGTAAAATAATAGTATTAGTGAGGATGATATGAAGTGAGACTTACAGGGTTTCCCTATAGAATCATTTGGCAAGGAATCAGTCATATTATTATGAGGATCTCCCCCCAGCTATTATATGCAGCAATCTTTTAATGGAGTTATTCAGTTTATTAAGAGAAGATTTCTTCAGCCTCCTGCTTTGAGGCATATTTCCTAGTGCTGAAAGTGAGGTGTGGCTGTGTGCAGATAGGAATGGCAGATGTCTCATCATTCAAAATCCTAGTTTTTACCCATTTTCCATTTTCAGCCTCAGCCTTCTCTGAATCCAAAGTCACACCTATTTAAATTCTGCAAAGTAATCTCCAGTCTCTTACCGGAGGAGGAGATGGAACACATACTCACCTTGTTTCATGGGGATAGAATTGGAGACTTGACAATTTCACTGTTCAGAGCACAGACTTTCAACCAGTCCTTGCAGTTTTCCTTCTGAGTCTAACCCCACCTTCTGAAATACCCGGTGCCTTCAAGTCATGAGCTTCTAGATGATTCCTCAGGGGATTAGGAGGATTAGGGTCATGCTTCTTCAGTCTCTCGCTCAGCTGTCAGTTTAGATTATAGCTCCCTCATTTATTTTTCTAAATCAGTTATCACTTCTCTTTCCAATTTCTAAATTTTTTTTCAATTTTTGTCCACCAATATTTTTCTCTTTCTCTGGCTTTTTACCTTTTCCAAATTTCTTTGCCATCATTTAACCAGAATCATGAGAAAGAAAAGTAAAATTGTGTGGTCAATCAGCCACCTTAACTGGAAGTCCCTAAACTGCTCTAGATACTGGAATGTAGATAAAAATCTTCTTTTAGTGGAACAGGATCTTAAAAGTATTCTAAATCTGCATAGTTCTTTCCAACTTGCAAAGAATTTGCACCATTATGCATTATCTGTACCAAATTTTGTACAAAAGATACTTGAGAATTTTTAAGGTAAAGTGACTGGCCCACAGTTACATAACTAATAAGAATCATACTGGTGGAGACTATTTAATTAGAAAAATACTTGGCCATTATCTAGGTCCTAAACCTTGAAGAACATAATTATGTAAATTTTTTTGTCTTTTTTTTTTTTGGGGGGGGGGGACGGAGTCTTGCTCTGTAGCCCAGGCTGGAGTGCAGTGGCGTGATCTCGGCTCACTGCAAGCTCTGCCTCCCAGGTTCACGCCATTCTCCTGCCTCAGCCTCCCGAGTAGCTGGGACTACAGGTGCCACCACCACGCCTGGCTATTTTTTTTTTTTTTTTGTATTTTTAGTAGAGACGGGGTTTCACAGTGTTAGCCAGGATGGTCTCGATCTCCTGACCTCGTGATCCGCCCACCTCGGCCTCCCAAAATGCTGGGATTACAGGCGTGAGCCACCGCGCCTGGTCTTGTCTTTTTTAAGAATTAAAAAATAAAAATACTCAAGTGCCTTATTCCCTTGGTGTAAATATTTAAAAATTCATCTAAATTTTGTAAACAAATTTAATAATTTAACATAATTCTTATTGTTTACTGTAATGTCAAAAGCAAAGCCTATGGAACAAGTATTAAATTGTGCCTCTATTGTCTGGGATAGTTCAGCTCTTGCACTATTAGGACAAAAAAAAGAGCTCAGTAAAATAAGCTGCAAACCTCAGCAACCAGCTCTAATTTTACCGTAGACTCTATCTTTAGTTTAAACTCATCAACAGTGGGTTGTTGAAACTCACCTCTCTATCCTCTCAATTTCATTCCCATCTACTCATTCTCACCAAGTGACTAGCCTCCCTAAGTTGCAAGAATAAGATTATACGGTAAATATGTCCTCAAATTCACTTTTCTATTTGTCAATATTCTCCATATTCTAAACATTCTATACATTTCTTTTCCTTTAGAGGATAACTTTTTTCTTTCCTTTCTGGGATTAAACTTGGGCCCCTAATCATTTTCTCTCTCTCACCTACTTCAGGATGTTTCTATATTATTTATTTTTTCCTCATATATCATTAATTTTTCCCATCTCCATTGACTCCTCTTCCATCTATACAAACATTACTAAGCCTTTCACATCTTATAAAAGAGCTTCCTGTGATCCAGCTAACTTCTTAAGCAATTTGTGTAGCTTTCTCCTTTTCTGCACACCAAACTTCTTAGAAGATTAGATGACACTACTTACACATACTCACCACCCAATCATTGTTCAACCCCTTGCTTTCTGATTTCATCATGGGAGTCCTGTTGAGTGTAAAAGATAACTGATAATCCATTCTTCAATACAGTTGACTTGTCACATGTTTCATTATCCTCTATCTCTTAAAATATTAAACGTGGTCATTTATTTATTTAAGAGAGTGTGTGTGTGTGTGTGTGTGTGTGTGTGTGTGTGTGTGTTGCTTACTGTGAACCTGGGCCCTTTTCTTGGTAGTAAAGAGTAATAAACAAAACAAACTTAGATCCAATTCTTGTGAATCTTCCAGTGAAGTAATTGAAACACATGGTACAAATGAACACACTAAAAATATTTAATTTCAAAGTGTAGTAAGTATAGTGAAAAAAATGGATGTTATGGGATCTAATTTAGATTATAAAGTGCATATCTAAAAGACAAAGAGGCATTAGACAGGACAGTTTCAGACAGAGTGAAGAGCAAATCAAAGTCCCTAAGGTGGAAAAGAAAGAGTTTAAGATATTCAAGAAAGACGAAGATTACTGTGGCTGAAACCTGGTCAGACAGTAGAAAGTAGCAGGCAATTAGACTGAAGTAATGAGCATAGGCAAGATCACACAGGCCATGTTAAAAATTATGGATTTCTTCTTAACTGTGTGGACACCCATAGAAGAAATTAAGCTGAAGAGTAATATTCAATTTACATTTACATAAGCTCAATCTGGCTGCTGGGTGCTTAATAGGTTAGAGGTGGACAAGAGTGGAAACAAGAAGACCAGTTAATATGCTACTGCACATCATCTGAGTTAAAAATGAGAATGGCTTGGCTTGGAATGATGGCAGTGGCTATGGATAGAAGCAAACTGATTTATAATACACAGTTGATCCTTGAACAACGCAGGGGTTGGGAGCATCAAGCCCCACACAGTCAAAAATTTACGTGTAACTTTTGACCCCCTGCAAACTTAACTACTAATAGCCTACTGTTGATGGAAAGCCATATTAATAACATAAACAATCAATATACATTTTATGTTATATGTATTACATAGTGTATTCTTACAATAAAGTCAGCTACAGAGAAGAAAATGTTATTAAGAAAATCATATAGAAGAGAAAATATATTTACTCTGAATTAAGTGGAAGTGGATCATCACAGAGGTCTTTAATCTCACTGTCTTCACACTGAGTAGGCTGAGGAGGAGGAGCAGGAGGAGACGTTGGCCTTGCTGTCTCAGAGGTGGCAGAAGTAGAGGAAAACCCTCATGTAAGTGTACCTGAGCAGTTCAAACCCATGTTGTTCAAGGGTCAAGTGTATTTTGGAAACCAAATCTACAGAACTTAATGATGTATTTGGAGGTAGGGGGAAGAGAGGGGACCACAGATGTGGAAGAGATCAGAAGAGTGAAGGAGAAGAATTAGAGAGAAAGATCAAAAGTTCTACTTTGTATATCCTCCTTCTTGAAGCCTTTTCTTACACATGACCTATCTTTCTGACCTTGCTTTCAGCACTTTTACTTCATTGTCTTGCCCCAAATGCAAACATGCTTGAAGGCACTGCTTAGATATTCTCTACTGTCCCTCCCCAATCCACTTTCAGTTTCACCTGGCCCTAAACTCTGACTCTAAGCAGATGACTCACTATTTTTTCTCTCTTGATTCACCCAATTTCCTGAGCTATGACACATTTTCAATTGTTTTCTGATCATTTCTCTTTAGATGACCCCTTTGCATCTCCAACTCAACTCAAAATTAAATTCATGTTATTCACATATCTACTATGGTTCTTACTTATATTACCACTGCCATCTTTCCAGTCACCTGGATTCATATTCATAACTAACTTCTGCTTCCTCCTTGCTCTTTGCTTCAGTTGCTATGGTTTTATCAGTGCACTCTAATGCATTTTATGTCTCTACCTTCCTTATATTTTCCTGAAGTGGAAGCCCTGATTGTAACTTAAGCCCCCATTATACTTTACCAGATTATTTTTATCACTTCTATCTTCCTACCTCCAATATCTTTCCTATTCTACCAACCAGCACATGACCTTTAGAGTAATCATCCTAAATAACAATTGTAATCATTTCACTTGTGTCTAAAATCTTCAATGATTCTATTATCTTCATTCTCTTATCTTCAGAGTAATTTTCAAATTTATTAAAAATGTATTAAATGCTTCTTATGATCTGACCCCAATCTATCATCTACCTTGATTCCCAAATAACTTGAACGTCTCGTCATCCTGAAAATCTGTCTGATGCTTTCACAACGCTGTCCCTTTGCTCATGCCACATGTGCTGCCTTCACCTTTTCATACCGAAACCCTTCTTTCTTAAAAGCATAAAATGATGTCTCTCACCTCTCCAACTAGCAGTAAGTTCTTCTCCTGATACTCCCCAGTAGAATATGAGTCTGCAATGGAACAGACTTTTTTCATCTTTTATCCCCCACAGTGCTGAGCATACAATCTTGCATATAGCAGGAACAGAGCAAATATTAAATTGAATTGACATATTAGCACTCTTTCTGATGAGTTTGTAATGTGTCCAATAATCTTGATAAATGTGATTATATGATGAATTTGGCCTTAAAGTCAGATAATATGTGAAATGTATATTTTTTATGTGAGCCGTTTACAGAACCAAAATCTCTACTTTACTATGAATAAGCCTTTATAGGCCTTAATTTAAAATATTAATAAATTAAAAATTCCTCAAATTTTTGAACTGAGGTTTATTGAGGTTTCCTCCTTTTTTACACCTTTGATTTCTTGGGGACCCTGGAAAGAGCAGTCTTTATGAATATATTTAAATTCTGAGATACAATCAAAAAAATTACCTACCAGTTTCTCTATCAACCAAAACAAACACTAAGCTATTTAAACATTAGATTGATTTTTCTGAATTGAAAGCTTTGCCTTATCTAAAATTTTATGCAAGTTAGCAAAATGTGACTATCTGAAAATTTCAAATAAATTCCATCAAGCTAAAGTTTACCTCCACTCTAACGATGGGATTAAGTCCAGTAATATGAATGCTAAACGGAGAAATGGAATGGTTAGAGTAGATATAGACTCGGTAACAAAATCCCACTCAATTTCAACAAAAAACTTCTAGATAATTCCTTAAAAGTAAAAGGAAGAGAGAGTTTGACCACTATAATTGTTGGCATTTACACTCTTCACTTAGCTAATTTATCTCTTAAAGAAATTTTTTTCTAAATGAAAGTTTCTAGTCCTTAATTCTCTAATAGCTGTTTTACCTTCTCTGTGAAATTAGAGAAATGACAGACAACTGAGGACCAATAATACTTTAAGTTTATTTCAAAAACATGTTTAAAATAATAATTAAAGCTATATATAAAGATAATTTTATATTTGAACTTCCTCCAAATCATTTTTGACTCATATATCTTTTTTATGAAAACTTATCTAGGATGATATCTCTTATCTGAGAAAAAAAGTTTTAAAACATTGCTTTATCTTCAATAATAATTGCTACTAATTCAAGGGATCCGCACCTGCAGATTCAACCAACCTTGAATAAAAAGTAGTTGGTTGCATCTGTATTGAACATGTATAGACTTTTTTTTCTTGTCATTATTCCCTAAACAATATAGTATAACAACTGTTTACATACTATTTGCGTTGTATTAGGGATTATAAGTAACCTAGAAATGATTTAAAGAACAGGGGAAAAGGAGCATAGGTTATGTGCAAATAAATACAAAGCCGTTTTATACAATGGATTTGAGCAGCAGGAATTTCGGTGTCTTTGGGGTCTTGGAACCAATCCCCAGCAGATATCAGTTGTCTTATTTAAATGTCACAAGCACCCTACAAAGTAAGCGTCATTAACCCCACCTTAGAGCTGAGGAAAGTGATTATGAGGTTACATTACTGGCCCGAGGTCCTATATGTAGGAAGTCAGGGAAGAGGAAGTCAACTCAGCCCTTTGTGAGGCCAGAGCCTAAGCACTGGATGGCCAGACAGCACAGTTCACTGGCGTCTGGATATCCCAAGGGCAAACAAATATTGAGGAAACATCTCATGTCCAGCACCTGTTGTTTCCTGACTTTTTAATCATCGCCATTCTAACTGGTGTGAGATGGTATCTCATTGTGGTTTTGATTTGCATTTCTCTGATGGCCAGTGATGATGAGCATTTTTTCATGTGTCTGTTGGCTGCATAAATGTCTTCTTTTGAGAAGTGTCTGTTCACACGCTTCACCCACTTTTTGATGGGGTTGTTTGTTTTTTTCTTGTAAATTTGTTTGAGTTCTTTGTAGATTCTGGATATTAGCCCTTTGTCAGATGAGTAGATTGCAAAAATTTCCTTCCATTCTGTAGGTTGTCTGTTTACTCTGATGGTAGTTTCTTTTGCTGTGCAGAAGCTCTTTAGTTTAATTAGATCCCATTTGTCAATTTTGGCTTTTGTTGCCATTGCTTTTGATGTTTTAGACATGAAGTCCTTGCCCATGCCTATGTCCTGAATGGTATTGCCTACAGGAACACTCTTCCACCGTTGGTGGGACTGTAAACTAGTTCAACCATTGTGGAAGACAGTGTGGCAATTCCTCAGGGATCTAGAACTAGAAATACCATTTGACCCAGCCATCCCATTACTGGGTATATACCCAAAGGAATATAAATCATGCTGCTATAAATACACATGCACATGTATGTTTATTGCGGCACTACTCACAATAGCAAAGACTTGGAACCAACCCAAACGTCCAACAATGATAGATTGGATTAAGAAAATGTGGCACATATACGCCATGGAATACTATGTGGCCATAAAAAATCATGAGTTCCTGTCCTTTGTAGGGACATGGATGAAGCTGGAAACCATCATTCTCAGAAAACTATCACAAGGACAAAAAACCAAACACCGCATGTTCTCACTCATAGGTGGGAATTGAACAATGAGAACACATGGACACAGGAAGGGGAACATCACACACCAGGGCCTGTTGCGGGGTGGGGGGAGGGAGGAGGGATAGCATTAGGAGATATACCTATTGTAAATGACGAGTTAATGGGTGCAGCACACCAACATGACAAATGTATACATATGTAACAAATCTGCACATTGTACACATGTACCCTAGAACTTAAAGTATAATAAAAAAAAGAAACATCTAATGTTAATGAATAAGAAATGTTATGGCCTATTAAATGAATCTCTAGCTCTTCCTTTAAATTCTTTTTCTTTTGCATTATTTTCCTTCAGTTGCTGGAAATCTTTTTGCTGCATTGTCTGTGATGATAGCTGGCTTCTTTGAAATACACCGAAAACATTTCCCTCCAGTGGAGCAGCCCCTTTCAGGAAAAGTTCTCACTGTTTCCTCCATGCCCTGTTTCTACCTGATTCTTCAGTATCTTTTACTTGGAGTGGCGGAAACGTTGGTAAACCCAGCCCGTGAGTAAACACCTTCTCAACTAATGTTAGAACATACTGAAACTTTACACAGAACACATCACTTCAACCAGAACAATTAAAGTGGTATGTCATCTATTCACCCCCTAGAGAGTTCCAACAATACTTCAAGCAAATTTATTTATTACTTTTTTACAGACATCTCATTTCTCCTCATTCCTCTACCATGCACAGAACAATTATCAATTCTGCCTGGATGCAGATGGAACAAAAGATTTTTAACCTGGTTAAAGGCAATAACCATTTTGTCAGACACACCACAGGAGGAAAACCTCTGCTAAAACCCAGAAGACAACTCCAGAACACTAAGATGAAAAGTCTCTTCTCTTCTCCCTTCCCTCCTCTCACCTCCCCCACTCTCACTCATAGATAAACTCACAGGCCGGGTGCGGCGGCTCACACCTGTAATCCCAGCACTTTGGGAAGCCGAGGCGGGTGGATCACGAGGTCAAGAGATCAAGACCATCCTGGCCAACATGGTGAAACCCTGTCTCTATTAAAAATACAAAAAATTAGCTGGGTGTGATGGTTGGCGCCTGTAGTCCCAGCTACTCAGGAGGCTGAGGCAGGAGAATCACTTGAACCCGGGAGGCGGAGGTTGCAGTGAGCCGAGATTGCGCCACTGCACTCCAGCCTGGCGACACAGTGAGACTCCATCTCAAAAAAAAAAAAAGCTCATTTATACCCCTCCAAAAATGACACTTAATGTTCTTTGAGAGTATATAAACATGCAAATGAAATGAAAATTTAAGCCAATTTTCCAGATAACTCGATGTCTTTGAATTAAATTACACTAGATTAAATGAGATCACTAATGTTTCATAAGACAGGTTCAAAATAAGTTTATTAAATATCAAGGGTTTCTGAATTATCTAGATTGCTTATATTAATTAAACTACCCACTTTACAATTTATCACAATATTTCAGTGACTTCTTGCAATACAGTAATGTGTGTGTACATCTATTTATCAATGTAATTGATTACATCTTATGTTTCTATCCTCCTTAAATTTTCATGTAGTAGGAGTCCTGATTGTAACTCAAGCTCCCATTATACTTTATGGATAATATTTTTATAACTTCTAACTATCTTCCGACCTCCAATATCTCTCCCATTCTATCAACTGGCACATGGATTTTAGAGTAATCATCCTAAATAACAATTCTAACCATTCCATCTGTGTCTACAATCTTCAATGATTCTATTATCTTCAAAGTTGTTTCCAAACTCCTTAAAGATAAATATTTAAATATTTAAGAAATATGTATCTATACACGTACATACTTACGATACCAAGGCAATTCATTAAACAATGAAAATAAAATTAAGTTGGAGTATATTCATATATATGTGTGCCAGACTTCTTTTTTTATAATTGTATATCATTCCATTCCATATATTTTGCATACATAAATTAAGAGATTTTATACTGGGGACCTCACTGTTTAACATTGCAAAGAAGACAAAAGAAGTGTAAAGCAATGCTACTACACAAATATTTGTGATCTTCTCTGATGTTATTCCCAAAAATGTGTGGAAGTAGTCAGCCAAAATTTTCTGGGCTGGTATAGAGTAAGTAATGAGTAAAGGTAATGAGTGAATATGTGGAGGAAATTGCTAGCCAGCTTAGCAATAGTGGTTCAGCATACAGAAGCCAGAGAGGTACAGAAAACCAATGACTGTGAAAAAGGCAGATCATGTGCTACACATCACTTACTCCACCACTCCTTGATTTGCTCTTCAGGAAATCAGGCCTAACTGAGGTCTAACTAAGTCACTTGACTCATCTGCTATCGGGATCATGGACCAGGGACTGAAAGAATTTGGTCTGATATCTAGCTTTTCCATTACTACCTACATAAACTTGGGAACTCATTTAACCTCTAATCCTCACTTTCTGATATTTAAAATAGAAATAATTGTATTCTTCTTTATATCACAGCATTGATAGGGTAAGAGTCAATGGGAATGAGAGACTACTCCTTGAAAATCAAATGACATAAAATATGAAAGGGTATTTCAAACTATAAAATCAAGTATTACCCTTCTGGGAGACAGTACAGCATAGAGGTTAGGCTCTATGGTCTTAAAAGTCAGACACACCTGAATTCAAACCCAGTTCTGTCACTGACTAACTCTGTGACATTGGGAAAATTATTCCTCATTTCTGGGCTTTTCTCATCATCTATAAAACAGGGAGTTGTTCAAAGGACTAAGTGGAAGATTTTATGTAAAGCAAAAACCACGGTGCCCCGTATATAGACAGCATTCAATAATTAGCAGTTATAATGTGTTGTTGTTATCATTACTAAAAGTAATGGCAAAAACCGCAATTACTTTTTCACCAACCTAATATTATTATCATGTTTCACATGAATTAATAGTGTCAGACTCAGAACAGAAGCACAGGTGTTCTGTTCCCAGCTCTTTCTGCCATTAACCACCTGAACAGCTGGGAGACCTGGAAGCATAAGCAGAACTGTCTCTCACTTGATTCATCCTAGATCCGTCTCTTTCCTCTCACCTTTCCCCTCCAATCCAACAGCAAGTCCTTGTTTTTACTCTGAAATAGAACTTAAATCTGGCCACATCTCACTATCCCCTTTGTTCTCCTCCTGGCATACAACACCATCATCTCCAGCCCCAATTCGACCAGAGCCTCTGAACTTTTCTTCCTGCTTCCTCTCCTGCCCCATGAGTCCATTCTCTTCAAAACAGCTGTGGTGTTCTTCTCAAAACACAAGTTCTATCATTCCCCTGATTGAAATTCCACAGTAGAGTTTTAGAGATAAATTATTCACAATGGTGAATAATGTTCCACACGATTTGGTCTCCGCATGTTGTTCCATCTACATTTGGTTATATTCTGCCCCTTGACCACATCCCCAGAAACGTGTGTGTTTCTAAGATGCTAGATTTCTGTCTACCCCAAGGCCTTTGTACTTGCTTTATCCTTTATTCAGAATTCCCTTTCCTCTGTTTTCAAATGACTGGCTTCTTCTCATTATTGAGCTTTCTCAAAGGTCATCTCTTTGGAGGGGCTTCCTTGACCATTCCATCACTTTCCACTTAATTACCATGGTTTTTTAAATAGCACTTGTCAGAATCTGAAATTATTTTATTTATATTTGTATTGCATGCCTCTCACTGTAAGAATATACACACCTGACATCAATGTATGTTTCTCCTTTCCGAAAAGTACATATACAAAATAGGTGATCAATAAATACATTTTGATTGAAGAAACAAAAGAATTAAATCTATGGTTATTTCTATATGGTACAATAAAAACATATTATTCAAACTTTTGACAGTGTCCTACATTGATGGCATTGAGCAAGGAAACACAGTGAATCACTCCATAAATGACAGTAGACATAGTCTACCCTACTAAGACATGTTATACGTTGGAGATGAGCTAGAAAAAAAAAAAAGCAGTAGAAAACTTTTCAAATTATGTTTTAATTTTAGCAGTGTACACCTCAGCTGTCTCATACCTTATGTTTGTTTATTCAAAAAATACTGTGTGGGTGTCTACAATGTGCCTAATACTGCTCTCGAAGCTTTAGACACATCAGTTAAAAAAAAAAAGATAAAAATTTCTGCCATTGTAGACCTTATAGGATTTCTGTGGTTGAGTAGTAGAGAGTAAGTTGGGAAGATAGAAGGCTCTAATCAGAGGATGGTGCACAAAATTGTGATTATGGAGTAGGTACAGTTATTGATCCAAGACATGGTTTTGCAGGCCAGTCTCTGTTACAATTACTCAACTATGCCATTGTGGTATGAATGCAGCCATAGACAACATATAATAAATGAGTGTGGCTGTGTTCCAATAAAACTTTATTAAAATAGGTGGCAAGCTGAATATCACTTGACCATAGTTGGCCAACCACTGGTCTGAGGTACAAGGCATAGGCCATGACCTTGGGTGTGAGTGGAGTGGAAACTAAGGTAGATTGGAGATCAAGGACATTGGAGGTCAAGGAACTGGACAATTAAGATTGAAAGGATGGAAGGTGGGAAGGATGATCTATATGTATAGTAAAATTGCCAAGTATTAAGGCAGCAGTAGTACCAGAGTGTGTGACAATGAGAGAGGAACCGACAACTCTGAGAAAAAGAGGAAAATGTCCTATAGATTGGCAGATGACAGCATGAAAGGGAAGTAGATGATATAATCGGATAACATGAGCTTCAAAGCTGAAGTTTTTAGAAGAATCAAATAGATGCAATAAAAAATGAAAAAGGGGATATCACCACCGATCCTACAGAAATACAATCTACCATCAGAGAATACTACAAACACCTCTATGCAAATAAACTAGAAAATCTAGAAGAAATGGATAAATTCCTCGACAAATACACCCTCCCAAGACTAAACCAGGAAGAAGTTGAATCTCTGAATAGATCAATAACAGGTTCTGAAATTGTGGCAACAATCAATAGCTTACCAACCAAAAAGAGTCCAGGACCTGATGGATTCACAGCTGAATTCTACCAGAGGTACAAGGAGGAACTGGTACCATTCCTTCTGAAACTATTCCAATCGATAGAAAAAGAGGGAATCCTCCCTAACACATTTTACGAAGCCAGCATCGTCCTGATACCAAAGCCTGGCAGAGACATAACCAAAAAAGAGAATTTCAGACCAATATCCTTGATGAACATTGATGCAAAAATCCTCAATAAAATACTGGCAAACCGAATCCAGCAGCACATCAAAAAGCTTATCCACCATAATCAAGTGGGCTTCATCCCTGGGATGCAAGGCTGGTTCAACATACGCAAATCAATAAATGTAATCCAGCATATAAACAGAACCAAAGACAAAAACCACATGATTATCTCAATAGATGCAGAAAAGGCCTTTGACAAAATTCAACAACCCTTCATGCTAAAAACTCTCAATAAATTAGGTATTGATGGGACGTATCTCAAAATAATAAGAGCTATCTACGACAAACCCACAGCCAATATCATACTGAATGGGCAAAAACTGGAAGCATTCCCTTTGAAAACTGGCACAAGACAGGGATGCCCTCTCTCACCGCTCCTATTCAACATAGTGCTGGAAGTTCTGGCCAGGGCAATCAGGCAGGAGAAGGAAATAAAGGGTATTCAATTAGGAAACGAGGAAGTCAAATTGTCCCTGTTTGCAGATGACATGATTGTATATCTAGAAAACCCCATTGTCTCAGCCCAAAATCTCCTTAAGCTGATTAGCAACTTCAGCAAAGTCTCAGGATACAAAATTAATGTACAAAAATCACAAGCATTCTTGTACACCAATAACAGACAAACAGAGAGCCAAATCATGAGTGAACTCCCATTCACAATTGCTTCAAAGAGAATAAAATACCTAGGAATCCAACTTACAAGGGATGTGAAGGACCTCTTCAAGGAGAACTACAAACCACTGCTCAATGAAATAAAAGAGGATACAAACAAATGGAAGAACATTCCATGCTCATGGGTTGGAAGAATCAATATCGTGAAAATGGCCATACTGCCCAAGGTAATTTATAGATTCAATGCCATCCCCATCAAGCTACCAATGACTTTCTTCACAGAATTGGAAAAAACTACTTTAAAGTTCATATGGAACCAAAAAAGAGCCCGCATCGCCAAGTCAATCCTAAGCCAAAAGAACAAAGCTGGAGGCATCACGCTACCTGACTTTAAACTATACTACAAGGCTACAGTAACCAAAACAGCATGGTACTGGTACCACAACAGAGACATAGATCAATGGAACAGAACAGAGCCCTCAGAAATGATGCCGCATATCTACAACTATCTGATCTTTGACAAACCTGACAAAAACAAGAAATGGGGAAAGGATTCCCTATTTAATAAATGGTGCTGGGAAAACTGGCTACCATATGTAGAAAGCTGCAACTGGATCCCTTCCTTACACCTTACACAAAAATTAATTCAAGATGGATTAAAGACTTATATGTTAGACCTAAAACCATTAAAATCCTACAAGAAAACCTAGGCAATACCATTCAGGACATAGGCATGGGCAAGGACTTCATGTCTAAAACACCAAAAGCAATGGCAACAAAAGGCAAAATTGACAAATGGGATCTCATTAAACTAAAGAGCTTCTGCACAGCAAAAGAAACTACCATCAGAGTGAACAGGCAACCTACAGAATGGGAGAAAATTTTTGCAACCTACTCATCTGACAAAGGGCTAATATCCAGAATCTACAATGAACTCAAACAAATGTACAAGAAAAAAACAAACAACTCCATCAAAAAGTGGGCGAAGGACATGAACAGACACTTCTCAAAAGAAGACATTTATGCAGCCAAAAAACACATGAAGAAATGCTCATCATCACTGGCCGTCAGAGAAATGCAAATCAAAACCACAGTGAGATACCATCTCACACCAGTTAGAATGGCCATCATTAAAAAATCAGGAAACAACAGGTGCTGGAGAGGATGTGGAGAAATAGGAACACTTTTACACTGTTGGTGGGACTGTAAACTAGTTCAACCATTGTGGAAGTCAGTGTGGCGATTCCTCAGGGATCTAGAACTAGAAATACCATTTGACCCAGCCATCCCATTACTGGGTATATACCCAACGGACTATAAATCATGCTGCTATAAAGACACATGCACACGTATGTTTATTGCGGCACTATTCACAATAGCAAAGAGTTGGAACCAACCCAAATGTCCAACAACAATAGACTGGATTAAGAAAATGTGGCACATATACACCATGGAATACTATGCAGCCATAAAAAATGATGAGTTCGTGTCCTTTGTAGGGACATGGATGAAACTGGAAAACATCATTCTCAGTAAACTATCGCAAGGACAAAAAACCAAACACCGCATGTTCTCACTCATAGGTGGGAATTGAACAATGAGAACTCATGGACACAGGAAGGGGAACATCACACTCCGGGGACTGTTGTGGGGTGGGGGGAGGGGGGAGGGACAGCATTAGGAGATACACCTAATGCTAAATGACGAGTTAATGGGTGCAGGAAATCAACATGGCACATGGATACATATGTAACAAACCTGAACATTGTGCACATGTACCCTAAAACCCTAAAGTATAATAAAAAAAAAAAAAAAGAAACATACACATTAAAAAAAAAAAAAAAAGAAGACTGCTTGAGCCCAGGAGTTCAAGACCCGCCTGGGCAACATAGTGAGTCCCCGTCTCAATATTCATAAATATCAGTAAACACTCATATAAAATAAAAAGCTGAAGTTTTTTAGGGTTAAGGGAGATATAATGGTCTAAAAATGGCAACAGGATAAAGTTCCATTTTCTGGGACTGTGGTACTTCTTCTCCACATGTTCAAAATAACTTTTCACCAAACACAATAAACACATTTTAACTGTTTAAGAACAACTAGAGTAAAAAAAAAATTTCCAGCAATAAGTCCCCAGTACCAGGTGTCTTAGGAAGGTGGTTATGGCCCTGTGTTTTGAAGACTCCTCATATGCTGTGATGTGGCATCTTCGCAAGCACTAACCAGCTGCTACCTGGAGGCACATTTTTAGTGCTCATTGGCAACAAGACCAGCTTTCATGTACACATTGAATATTTTTTATTGTGTCTTCATAGTAAAATGGGAACTTTAGAATAGTGACAGACTTATTGATATTATCTACATTGTAATGGGCTAAAAGAAGTATCTCGGAGCCTAAAAAAAAAATCAAATTAATGATCACTAAAGTTTCAAAAGATCAGAACACGCAAGTAGATGCCTAAAAATGAAGATTCGAGGACTTGAAAAGCTAAGTCCTATAAAAGGGAACTGGAGGTTTTCAAAAACGACTAAAATGACACGAAAGAGAGATTAACCAGCAGGCAGAGAGCTGGCAAAGTGTGTTCATGAATTATACACCGTACCAGAAGTTCTAGCAAGAGAAAAGCATAGGATTAATAATTAACTAGCAGAGTAATAATGGGCTTGTATGTTCTGCTTTTTCTTAGTGAAAGAAATAGGCCTACTTACTCTTTCTGCTCATTGCTTGTCTCCTTGTACTTATGGAAAGGAAAGTTTATAAGCCAAATCCTTTTTATAACTGTGAATCATTTATTCCCAAAGCCTATTCAGGCTTCCTCTCATACCCCCATTTGGACCTTTCTGAAAATACTCCAAGGCTCCTGCTGGTGACTGGTACTACACAAAGAGCTGTGTTACCTTGCCACCAATATTTGAAGCCCTTCTCCACAGTATTTTACCTGTCACCATTATTATCTTCATCTCCAATCAGCGTTTGTGGGAAAAGTGCACATTTAGCACTGCCCTTTGTACTAAATAATGTGCTGTTTGTGCTCCAGAGTTTAAAGTCCAGGAAAGATAAACTGATGCCTTTTCCCACCTCTCAGTTCCAGCACTGAGCACTTTCCTGAAGCACAAAACGGGACTCCTTTAAATCTTTATGGGATAAATAAATCAAGACATGTGCAGGACACACTGAGAGTAAAACAGAAATTTTACATGAAGGAAGGAGCATTAATACATTTACATCATGTGTTAGTAAGATCATGGAAAAGTTCTGGGAAATGCAGAGTTTTGCTGCGGCAAAGTATGAAAAACAGACAAACAAACAAACAAGCAAACAAAAAACCAGGGATAAATATTCCCAAGAGGAGAGGGAGGAGATAATAAGATCTCTTACTTCTTATAGAGAAGGAAACTAAAGGTTTAGTATTTACAGTACAGTCACGCAACACGTAACAACATTTTGATCAATGATGGATCACATGTATGACGGCGGTTTCATAAGATTATAATATCATATTTTACTGTACTATTTCTGTGTTTAGATGTGTTCAGATTCACAAATACTTACCATTGTGCTCTAATTGCCAACAGTATTCAGTACAGTCACATGCTGTACAGATTCGTTGCCTAGGAGTGATAGGCTACCCATATAGCCCAGGTGTGTAGTAGGCTAGACCATATAGGGTTGTGTAAGTATACTCCATGATGTTTGCACAATGGCAAAATCACCTAATGACACATTTCTCTGGACATGTCTCCATCATTAAGCCACACGTGACTGCACATCTGTTTTCTATCATCACTTTTCTTTTTAAAATGAGCTGTAATATTTATTTATGATTTCATTGTGGAAAGATTTGCAAAGCACAAAAGAGTAAGAGGAATATTAGAAATCCAGTAATTCAACCACTCAAAGCTAAGACTGTTAATATTATTTAGTGTATTTCCTTATGATTTTTTGGCAAACATATATAATAGAGATTAGTATAATAAACTCCCCTGTATCCATCTTCTAGCATCAATAATTTTCAACTCATAGCCAAAACTTGTTTCATCTCTACTCTCATTCACATCTTTTTTCCTTCTTGTTGTATAATTTTGAAGCAATCGCAAATATCATATTATAATAAACATCAAATATTTTAACACATATCCCTAAGATTGTCATGCATTTTAATGTATTATGTTTATATGGCATGTACAAAATCTCATATACTTATTTTCATCTATTTCTGATTCCAAAAGAAAGTTATTTTTAATTGAAAATTTTAAAAATTTTTTTTCGTGGTTTTTTTAACCTCTTGTTACTATCATTACTGGCACCCAAAAAATGACTTGGGAAGGCAAGATAACCACTTTGGAGATCCAATGCTTAAGCTATTGTCTCTCTCTCTGAGCACCTCTCCTGAAATGAGATAATGCATATTAAGGGCTTTGTACAGTGCCTGCGCAAGTAGGAGCTACTCAATTTGATAAGATTAATACTGTCAAAAACACCTAACCCTTATTCAGGACCTACAAGTCAGCATTGTACTAAGCACTTTACACGTAGTATTGCAGGTAAGTGTCCCAGCACCTCTGCAAGTGAATAATGATATTATTCCCATTTCATAGAGGAGGACATTGAGGCTGGAAAGTTTAAGTCACCTATCTAAAATCACAGAGATAGTAGATGGCTGACATGGTATTTTAATACTATCTTGTCTAACTCCAGAGCCCATGCTCTTAACCTTGATGCAAATTTTATACAATACAAGTATTCTATAAGGAACCTAATGAATTACACAGAATCACAGAATTGATAGATTGTCACGATATTATCTAATAGAGGCCATACCTCTATCCAAAATTTATCAGAAATACTCAATTTGGAGTGAAATTAGGGTGAATACATTAGGACACTAAACTACTAAGTAATCAAATTCTCCTTGTAGCTGGGTCAAGGTATATTTTTGTCTTATTTTATTCCTTGAAGACATCTGTAAATTGTATCACAGTATATCTTACTATAGTAACCTTACCGAAGTCCAACCCAAATTTTTACTGTATCAGTAAATTTTCTTTGATATATGATCAACATCAATTTGAACAGTCTCTATGAAAGCATTTTCAGGAGAAAGTTCTAAATTCTGACCTCTCTTTTTCTCTCAGTCTCTGTAATATCATACAGATTTGTTCCAAGCACCATCAGAGGAATCTCCAGGAATTTTCTGACACTGTTCAATGGATTTGGCTGTTTCACAGGGGCACTGCTGGTGGAGTTGGTGTATCTCATCTCAGAAGGTAAAAATAGGTTCGTGGCATGCTTATATACATTGAGTTGATGACTAGGGAACGGGGAGATCAAACCTTAAGAGAGGGGCTTTGCCAGTGCAGTCTTTTTTTTTAATTGATCCACTTTTGCAATTAAGATAGAATTAAGATAGGAAATACACTCTTGCTGTATTCATTAATTTCTGGGAATTGTTTTTCTTTTGATAGGAGGAGGTAATTACAGAATGTCATGCTGTCCTTAGTGTATTTTAAAACAAACTGGTCATTATATTCTTCTTAGATCTTTCAATGAGGCCATATGCAGTAATGCCTCACAGCTGGCATAGACAGTCCTCAGAAAAAGTAAGACCTGTGTAAATATAGGGGATAGGGTACCTGAATGATCTTTTTTTTGGTCATGATTTGCCACAATTCTTGTCTATGCAATCCAAGAGAAATTGTGAATTGAATAATAAATATTTTAAAATTTTCCCAGTAGAGATTTTGGTCAGGAGAAACAACTAATCTGAAAAATTCAAATATTATTTGAAATATTAAAGTACCTACTAAAGCAAATATTAGATTAAAGCAAATTTTAAATAACTACTCTTTGGTTGCACGTGTTGGTAAAAACAACAGCCAGACAGGATGACAATATTTAAATCCGGACTTTTGAAATATTGTTCTAAAATGTTGATATATATTTAATCTAATTTCAATGCACTTTTGCTTATTTTATGGAAATGATCACAAGTGTGTTCTCTACTTTCAAAAATACTTATTGTTGTGCACTGAAAATGATGTAAAGAAAGTGTTAGTTTCTATTCTGTTATAACAGACAAATTTAATGTACCTGCTTTCAAACTATGGAAAAAAATCAACTTCTATGAATGAGACACTCCTTTTAATACTAAACCTCCACTCAAAAAATATTTATCAAGGACCCATTCTGTTCCAGGCACCATATTTGGCACTGGTGATACCAAGGCAAGCAAAATAAACACTTGCAAGCCCTCAGGAAATTTCCAGGGGTACAAGGAAGCAATGAAATTAAAAGTGAAAAAGCCAATGATAGATACAGTAGCAGAGTTCTTGGGAAGAAACCTACTAATCCTTAATTGATGACTGACAAGGTCAAACTCTGCCCTTTCCTTAGTTATCTGAGAAAATTAAGCTGAAGTGTGTGTTGAATATTTACTATGTACTAGGCCATGTGCTACATGGAATTGTGTGAGATGTGGTCCAGTTCTCAAAGAACTCAAATTCAAACTGTGATAGCTAACTGTGTGAATGGCAGCAAGTTGCTGACTTCTCTAGTGCTCAGATTCTTCGTACATAAGCTAGAGACAAAGCACTGGCATTAAGGTTTTGTAAGATAACCTTGAAAAGTCTTACCTATACTCACACCTGAAACATTTTCAGTGTTGAACGTGTTTCCTTTCTTTGCATTACTCAGTGAAGATATTTCCAAAAATTTACTAAAATAAAATTTCTAGAATCAAATCACATTTGACATATACATGAAGAACTGCAAAGTCAAATATTACTACCAGTTTATCTTTTATATAAATCTAAATGTTTCATATGCATGCTTAAGCAACTTACCCAGAGTTAGACCAAATAACCTTGGCTAAGTTCTCCCCAAGACTATCCTCACTTTATTTTTTTTATTTATTTTTTTTTGAGAAAGAGTCTCACTCTGTCACCCAGGCTGGAATGCAGTGGCATGATCTCGGCCCACTGCAACCTCCGCCCCCCAGGTTCAAGCAATTCTCCTGCCTCAGCCTCCCAAGTAGCTGGGACTACAGGCACACACCACCACACCCAGCTAATTTTTGTATTTTTAGTAGAGATGAGATTTCACCATATTAGCCAGGATGGTCTCGATCTCTTGACCTCGTGATCTGCCTGCCTCAGCCTCCCAAAGTGCTGGGATTACAGGCAGGAGCCACTGCACCCGGCCAAGACTACCCTCACTGTAGATACGAGCCACAAGTTTGGAGATTCCTAGGGCTGTCATCACCTCTGACAAGCTGCCTATAAATGTGGGGATCCCCACAGACTCCCTCAGGTATGATAATTTGCTAGAATAATTCACAGAACTTAGAAAAGTACAATACTTATAATTACTGTTTATTACGGCAAAAGAATACAAATCAGAATGAGCTAAAGGGAGAGGCACATGGAACAAGGTCTGGGAGGGTTCCAAAAGTGGAGCTTCTTTCATCCCCAGGTATGTGCTAACCACATCAATATAAGAATAATGCCAACCAGGTGAGCTCACCTGAGCTTCAGTGCCCAGTGTTTCTATTGAGACTTTATCACATAGGCATCATTGATTGAATCATTGTGAGCTCAATCTCCATCCTCCTTCTGCTCCCCAGAAATTGGGCTGGTATATGTGGCTCAAAGCTTGAAGTCTGATCATGTGGTTGGTCTTCCTGGCTGCCCACTCTCCATTCCGGGTCATCTGATTAGCATAAATTATCTATGGGCCCCTCTCCATTCTGAGTTGCCTCATTAGCATAAACTATCAGGTGGGGACTGAGGGTCCCACCATGAATAACAGACATTCCAACCACTCAAGAAGTTGAAAGGATTTAGATTACCACCCAGGAATCAGTCCAGGCAAATTTTTTAATCACACACTATTCTTACAAAAGCATTTCACTGAAAATCTAAATTTTTATTGGGAATCTATATAGTATAGTAGGAACTTTTGCCTGCATTATTGCGTTTATTACAACAACCTTATATTATTATTCTAATTTTTTTAATGTAACGATTAAGGCAGAAAAAATAAAGTCAAGTTCTCTAGTCATCACAACTGGTAGCTGACAGAGATCTAATCCTCTTAGCATTCTGAAACCAGTTCCAACATTGATTTCAATACACCAAGCAACTTGTAGAAATCCCCAGATGTAAGGGTTTTTAAAGACATTTGTTACTTTTGCAATATAACCTCTTTGGATAGAGGTCTGTATAATACTGATAATATTCTAGATACAGTACAAAGGTAGAGAAACAAAAGTTTATGTAATTCTGGCACAATTTGGTGTGCATCAAAGGAAATTTACCAAGGACACATGGTGAGGACATCTTAGCAAGATGGGTTGTGGGGTGCGGCACTTTCTAAACTGTGCTCAAGAGAACACCATTTAAATTACCACTAATCAATTTAAGCTACATTTTCTTTTAAGTGTATTCTTTCCAGTTTATAATAATACTGTGTTATATCAAATTATAATCCCAATAAATTACAATCATAGAGTTGAATGTTGCCTTAGATCTCAACTAGTCTAACATTGTACAAAAAATACAAGATATAGTAGCATAATCTAGTGCCCAGAAAAATTATCTACTTTGAGATATAACCTGAGTGTGCCCATCTATTGATCACTATGTTCTACAGAGTAAGTCCGATTCTCCATTCACATAGCAGCTCTTCAAACATTTGATAAATACTTACAGAAATAATATGGTATAGTGGTTAAGAGAATAGGTTCTGGAGTCAGACCACCTGAATTTGAATCCAGGTAGTCTAGCTATGTGTTCTCAGTTTCTATTTCAGTAATGATAATAAATAATTCATTATGTTGTTCTGAAGATTAAGCAATTAATATGCATAGTAAGTGTTCAATAAAGATGGCAGTCATGACCCCTTCTATTTTATAGACAAACCACTCCAGTCTTTTCATATTGCATGATTCCTTGATTTTTCTCTATCAAGGCCCCTCCATCCACTAAACAAACAGCAACTTGTCAGTATCTTTCTTAAAATATGACTTCCAAAATCAAACACAATATGGGTACAACCAGGGTACAAAATGGGTACAATCAGGATAAGTATGTTACTTTTATCAATCTGGACTCTCTCTCTCTGAATGCCCACAGAGATTTTGTTGACTTTCTCACAGTTAAATCCTGCTTATGGTCAATAAAAATTTGAAACATTTTTTAATTTTCAGGAGTTGCTTTCAGCTCAGTTCTACTCATCACAGTTCTTTTTTCTAATTAGATGCAGCACTTTATTTTTATCTTTAATAAATGTCAACCCATCATCCTAAGTAATAGACATTTTTGAAAATTGATTCTGTGTCATCCAGGGAATTACTAATCTTTACTTCTTTACTTGCTTTGTGTCATCTGCAAATTTGGTAAGCAAGTTCCTAGACTTCTTCCAGGTAATTGATAAAATTTTTGAATTGGACATGACCAAAAAAGAGTCTTACAGAAAATTCCTAGACCTCCTTGCAAGTTAATGACAATCCATTAATCCTCTCCTTTTGAATATAATCAGTTCCCAATTCACCTAATTACTATCATTCAGCCCACATACTTCTCCATCATTCACTAAATGACATCACAGGAGACTTTTCATATGTTTTTCTGGAAATAGGATAAGTCTCTTTGTGACAATCCCTTTAGCCATCAGAATAGTATTCCTCAATGAAAGAAACGAGGTTCATTTAGATGATTTGGTTAGAGTAATCCTATACTGGTATAATAAATAAAGGCCCTAAAAGAGAGTGACCATAAGCATGGCTTTGGGTAGGTCAGTATCCCTCTAAAACTGGTTTTTCTTAATAAAAAACAGAAATTGTACTTCACTTTTCTCAGACAGGATGAGAGAATAAAACCAAATAAGATATTCGAAAATTTTCTATGCCAGAGATTATTTTTAAATATAAAATTGCCATACGTTATAATGGTTCATTTGGCCAAAAACAAGATCAGTCCACTCAAACAATCAGACAAATTTTTTTGACATAAGTGACCATAATGAAACAAACACTATAATTATACATTTAGGCACCCTACATCCTTCAGCATTTCATTTAGTATATAGGATATTTTCAACCTTTAAGGATTCATGTCAGCTGAGCATGTGTGCATGTGAGTGTGTGAGAGTGTTAGTATACCCGATTGGAAAAGAAGATCAGCTATCACAGTCTTCCAGTCTCCAAGCTGCATTAGTCATTTTTAGCACCATAATGGAGAATGGTGTGAATGCGGTAAATTCAAAAGATTTCTCAAAACTTGACTGTGCAGACAGATAACTGTTAGAGTGACATTTTCAGTACAAGTGAGAAAACTGATCCTTCTGGGATCTCTAACTCTGAGTGCTTTAAAGGAGAAGATACAAGTCTAAACTCATCCTCCTACACTAATCATTTCAGGAATAGTTTATCTAAAAGTAGCAATGCTAATATAAGGGAATGAAGAAGTCAGTCAGACTGCTTATTTCAACTCTATCCCATTAGCAGCAAGATCAATTTCCTCACACTAACGAATTCGAACTTAAACCTTTTCATAAAAATAACAAAACAGAATTCAGTAAAAAATGACATCTTAGTTATAGACATGCAGGTGATTGAAAGATCCGAAGCAAAATATTTAAGAAAAAAAGGGATAACTGGGCAGAATCAAGAGGTCAAATGGTATATCTTCTTGTCCCTACAAGTTCCTTCTCCTCAAAATTCGGGAAAGGGGCAAAGAATGTAGCTGTTTGATTTCCATCAAGATTATTTTAAATTAAAAATGAGATCTCCTAAAAGACTCATTTTAATATCTATGATTATTGAGGCCACTGACAGTTATGTCAGCATGAATCACTGAGTCACTCTTGAAACAGGAATTTGCAGTTGCAGTAAATTTGAAGAAAATATTTATGCATCTGGAAAAGTATTCCAACTGCATTTCATGGGCTCATGCCTATTATCTAAGAGATATGCTTCTTCAAATTCAGATCTATGCCTCGGGTCCAACTTCATATGGGATTTGGGCTTACAGATTTTTAGATTCAGAGGGGAAAATAAGTGGCCTACTGCCATAATTCACCCTTAGTCAGGCCCATACTCTACTTGTCAACTGGTTTAGTGCCTTTGTTCCTGCGGCTAAGTCAGCAGGGCCCCAAAAACTCCCATAGGCAAACCCTGCTCATGGTCCTTAGTCAGAATTAGATGCAAAGCCTCCCTCAAACAATGGTTTTATGTATTTCAGATACAATTTATTCTATATCATTAACCGTTTACTCCACAGTTAATGCTGCACAGAGGACTTTGAGTTTATAACAGCATCAAGAAAGAGCCAGCTTCAGACTGCGGAAAGCAACAGTCCATTGCTATTGGCTCACGAGAGATAGAAAAGGCAGACATTTGAGTCAGATGAACCTGAATTCAAACTCAACTCAACTCTCAATGAGCTCCTAGATCTTGAGCTCATTACTTAACCATACTGAGTCCCAGTTTCTCCTTTTCTAAAATGGAGTCTGTTTCTCTTTCTAGTCTTCACTAGTAACTTATCTTTCAAGCTTTTATGAGGACTAGAAGAAATAGATAAAAATCACCAGCTAAATGTAGGTGCACAAAAAATAATGATTTTGCTGTTATCTTAATTTGAGTGGGACCTCAGCATCTTTCAGGTTGACTAGATGTATTATAGATACGATGTTTCGGTATGGCACTTAATTCTCCAGAAAAGAATAGATTCCATATTTGCAGAGTTCAGTTGTCCTGTTCAGCTTCAATTCCAGGTGGAGATTAGGAGAAGATGAAATTAGAAAGTGCTCTGAGATTCTTCTTGGCCTCATGAACCCATGTAATTAATGAAGCCTCCTATGCATGGCAAATTTATAAGTCTAGGTAGAGTTAGACACACATACACATGCATACGAGGAGTACCTGGAAATGGTATTGAAGCTGAAACTAGAAAGATGAGTGCAATTTAGCTTGGTAAGCCTCGGAATGAGGTTTTTCTGGTAGAGAGCACATATATCAAGGCCCACAAACAAAGAATTGGTAGGTGCATAAGAGGAACCCAGAGAAGGCCAGTAAGATGAAAATATTCAAAAAAGGAGGAAATGGCATGAAGTCACATTGGAGAGTTAGATAGGGGCAAAATCACGTGGGATCTTTGAATACAGGGATTTTACTTTTACTTGAATGTGATAAGAATGGTAACATTCAAAACACCAATGATCTACTGGTGTTTTGGGAAGATCATTATGGATCCAGTATGATTTTTGAGGGAAGAAAGAATAATTTGGGAGAAACAAGGAGGTAGAATTGAAGTAATCCAGGAAAGTCTGCAATAGTAATGAACTAGAGAGGAAGTAGGCAGATGGAGTGAAGTGAATGGATATAAGCTATATTTTAGATGTAGAATCAACGTCTTAGCAATGGTTTTGAGAAAGTCAGGAGACAGTAGGATGCAAGAGGGAGGAGGTAGTGTCAGGAAAGCATTCCAGTTTCTGCCATGAGCTACTGGGTGGGCAAAGATTCCATTTACTAAATGGAAAAAGCTGGAAGAAGAATAGACTTTAAAAGTTGCCATCCATTTGCTTTTTAACACATTGTTTGACATACCTGTGAGACATCCAAATAGAAATATCTGGAGGCCAGAAAAAAAGGTCTTTCTTAGCTATATAACTATGAAACTCTATGGCACAAAAATAATGTTTGAAACTGTGGAAGTGAATGAAATTACGTAGTGTGAGTACTAAGAATGAGGAGAAAAAGGAGCCCCAACAGTAGAGGTTGGATGGAAAGGAACTAGTTTGCCACAGAAAATACATAGCAGCCAGAAAGCTGGAAGGAGGGAATTATATATGTATATATACACACATATATGTGTGTATATGTATGTATATATGTATATGCATATATGTATATTCACTGAAGATAAGAAAGAAGATGGTTTCAAGCAGAGAATAGTAAATTGTGTCAAATGCTACTATAGAATCAAGTAGGATGGAGAATGGAAGGTATTCATAAAATTTAGCAACACTATGATCACTGATACCTTTAATAACAGCCATTTCAGTGGTGAAATGAAAACTAGATTGGATTAGGGTGATGAATGTCCAGTACATGAAAAAAAAAAGGCATCATGTTTAAAGAACTCTTTTGAAGAACATGAAACTGAAGATTTAAGAGATAGCATGATGGCTAGAAGGGGATGTGGGTGGAGTTGCCAGATCTAGCGAATAAAAATACAAGATATATAGTTAAATTTGAATTTCAGGTAAACAAATAACTTTTTGGTCTTTAAGAATGTCCTATGCAATATTGAGGACATACCTCCTTATACTAAAAAATGCATACACCTTCTTATATGAAAAAATAATTCCTCATTCTAAAATTCAAATTTAAGTGGGAACCCTGTATTTAAAACCTTAGGTGTGGGTTCAAGATACTCTTTTATTATTTTATTTATCTTGGGGAGGTTTTTTAGAGATGGGATCTTGCCCTGTTATCCAGGGTGGAGTGCAGTGGCATGATCATAGCTCACTGCAGCCTTAAACTCCTGGGCCCAAAGGATCCTCCTGCCTTAGTCTCCGGAGTAGGACCATAGGCACACACCACTGAGTGGCTAATTTTTTTTTTCATTGTTTTAGAGATGTGGGTCTCACTATGTTGCCCAAGCTGGTCTCGGACTCCTTGCTTCAAAAGATCTTCCCACCTCAGTCTCCCCAGTAGATGGGAATATAGCAAAAGCCACCACACCTAATACTTCATTTCTGAGAGACATTTGAGTGTATTTTTGTGATAAGAATACCTGGTGTAAATGGAGAAGTTAAAAATGCAAGAGAAAGAACAGAATTGATGGAGCTAATGCCCTGAGGAAAGGAATGTTGGACTCAGTCAGGGACAACCCAGAGAGTGTGACTTCTTATTGGAAGGTGAATACTTCTTTCCTGAACTGAAACAGAAGACAGAAAGGAGAAGATAGGCACAGGTGCACACAGATGCATAGTTCTGATACTGGAAAGATCCTGGAGCCTTCCTTTGGCACACCCCATTTTTTTAATGAGGTATGCAGTGAGCCATCTGTGAGAGCAAAGGGAATAGGATGAGAATGGGGAGTTGGAAGAGCAAGGATTACAAACTTATTATGAAGGTATGAAAAGATGATTTAGAAGACAAGTGTTAAGATCGCTGGTGGTGGCTGGGCGCAGTGGCTCATGCCTATAATCCCAGCACTTTGGGAGGCTGAGGTGGGCGGATCACCTGAGGTCAGGAGTTCAAGACCAGCCTGGCCAACATTGTGAAACCTGTCTCTACTAAAAATACAAAGATTAGCCAGGAGTGGTGGCATGCACCTGTAATCCCTGCTACTCGGGAGGATGAGAAAGAAGAACCGCTTGAACCCTGGAGGCGGAGGTTGCAGTGAGCCGAGATTACACCACTGCACTCCAGCCTGGAGCCTAGGCAACAAAAGCAAAACTCCGTCTCAAAAAAAAAAAATCGCTGGTGGTGTTGAAGGCCCCAGTTGATGTTGGTGATCATGAAGAGTGATCCCAAACTACCTAAAGCATGAATTTGCCCAGTGATATTCAGAAGCTCAATGCAGGCATAAAGATGTCTGATAGATTTTTAAATAGCCTAAAGAGCACAAGACACAGGATGAAAGGCACAAACTCTACTCTTAAAGTTTATTTTCCTCCAAATATGCAAAAGATAAGAAAGGCTTTCTTCTAAAATTATGAAATTATTGTATCTACACTATTAGTAGAGTTGCAAATGAAGAACAGACTATACAAATAAGCAGGTTCTGGGCAAAAATCAGTTTTGTTATATCCATAAAATTATTTAAATTCAACATTTTACTATTTTAAATAACCCCACTTATAGACTGATTTATTAATTCAGTCGCAAATACACATTGGTTTCCTACTATGTGCAAGCACTGCTAGATGCTGAATTAATAATGTCAAGTCTGATGTTTAATTAATAAGAAGAACCTTATAGAAATATTTGACACTCAAATTAATATCAAATATATTCATTTGACTAATGCTATTACAATTACAGTTCATAGCTAATGGCATTATCGGGCTATTATCACAAAGCATTACCTCTCTTCTAAAACTCATTTCCATGATAATTCATTGAAATCATCATGAGAACACACTATCTTGATGGGTTTTTACCTCCCAATGCTCTTCAAGAGAATGAACTCACCCTTATAAGAAAGCTAGTTATGCCAAATACCACCCATGCCTGTTCTCTCTGCAGTTCAGGTGAACAATGCCTAGCAATTTCCCTACAATTTTGAAAGACACAGTGTTCCTTCCTGGAAACAGCAACCTGACTTCATTTTTATCCACAATTCCCAAGATCTGGAAATGCAAATTAAAGTCGTGATGCAGGCATTATTATCTAGAGCAAAGTATTGAGCATGTGCAGATCTGAGGCCCAATCTCAGTTCATCCAGTCACTCAACAAATATTTATTCTGTCCCCTTTCCATGACTTTAGGCAAACATGCTACTGTCTGTGCCTTTGTTTCTTGTTTATAAATTGAGGGTAATAAAAATTTGAGTCCTTATTAGATAAATATGAAAAACTGGTAGAAAAGTCAAAGTTAGAATAAAGTGGTTAGGTATTATTTCCTTCAGGTATCATGAAAATTAATGTGTTTTAAAAATTAACTCAGGTAGGAGAGCTATGAATCTCAAATGAAGCATTTAAATCAGGTTACTGAAAGGAGGAAGGAAAGAAATTAACATTTATTAAGTGTCAGTTATATGCAGACCTTGCTATATGCATTTCACGAAGATATTATTTCATTACATCTTCACAACAATTCTTTGGAGGTAGATATTTGTAGCCCCATCATATATAAGAGGAAAATGAGGTCAGAGAGTTGCATAAGTTGTCCAAATCACATAGCAATGGTGGATTCCTGATTCCAAAGCTCTTTTTACTACACTAGTTTTATTTCCTGTGGTACAGAAGCACATCCACCCTGGAGACAGACTGTTACATCTTTTAATTGCGCCCTTTTTCGCTCCCAAGCAAAAAGCACATAGTGAAGTAGAAGGCATGCCTCAGATAAAGCAGAGTATAAAATCCATTTCAGTTTTGTCTCGACAATTTTGGACTTTTGCTAGAACATCAGCACTACAAAATAACTTAAAAAAATCTAATGAAGTCTGAGGGAAATAATTGCTCACTGTCTCCAACTATCTTTTCAAGAGATTCCAAAAGGCACATTTTAAGACTTTCATAGTTCCATTACATTCAGAATAAAACAGTAGTTTGTAAAGAGGGGAAATATTGCATCTTTCTCCAAAGAGAGATAACAGAAATCTGCCTTGAATCAAAAGCAATATGCTATAGCACTTAATGCCACATATGCTTGAGTATCTGGTAAACCTCTGATTTTGGTGGGAGATGGAGTGACATATTGCTGAAGTGAGGAAAGGTGCATATATATGTGTATATATGTGTGTATATATATGTGTGTATATGTGTGTGTGTGTGTGTATATATATATATTTATATATGCACCTTTCCCTTCTTATGGAATATTTAGGTTATTTCTAATTTTTCATGCTATAAATATTACTAAGGTAAGCATCCTTTTCTGTAATCATTAAGTACATAACTTATTCCCACCGTAGACTAGAATCCTGGAAATGGGATTATTCCTTCAATGAGGATAAATATTTTAAAGACTATTGAGAATTAAAGCAAAATTGACTTCTAAAAGACTGCATCAATTATGTGCCATTGTGAAATGATAATACTTGCCTCAAGATATTTTCAGCCCTTAGCATAATATTTTGATCTTTGTCTATTTGATTGGAAAAAATTATATTCCATTGCTACTTTAATTTGCATTTTTAGAGTGTAAAATTGAAATGTTTAATGTTTATAGAACATTTTTATCTTTTCTCTTTTATGATGTGCTTAGTCATATTCTTGGCCTATTTTTCTTTTGGTCTTTTTTTGTCAGTTTATATATGCTCATGATACTATAAGAATATTGTGATTTATGTCATATTTATTGCTAGTATTTTCCCAGTTTTAACTCAGCATTTTATTTCATAAATTTATTTTATACAAGTTTTGCTGCTATATGTAATCAAATCTCTCCACCTTTTTCATTATGATTAATTTCATTGCATTTATCTATGGTTGTATAATTTTAATGGTTTCACATTTTGGATTAATTTTATTATTCATGTGGATTTCATTTTGGCTTTATTAAAGAAAATACTTATTTGCTTCAAGCAACCAACATTCACAACAGTATTTAATATACGTTGTGAAAAGTTGGTTAAACTTTAAATATTTCACAACCATACAGTAAGTGAAATGAAACTAATCAGTTTTACATATTTTAACATATTTTTAGGTGATCTTGGGACTGTTTCAGGGCTATCTTTCTGTCCTGTTCCTTTCAGCTGCTTCTTTATTTTAGCTTAGTATCACTCTCCTTTTAATTATTATAATTTTATGATATATAGTTTATATCAGTTATTACTCATACTTATCTTTTTGGTTATCTTTTATTTATGAAAACCATATTCTCCATGGCTTATACTTAGATGAATTTCACATTTTTATTATTTTTTCTCCAATTTTTTTTTTTTTGAGATAGTATCTTGCTCTGTTGCCTAGGTTGGAGTGCTGCAACCTCTGCCTCCCGGGTTCAAGCAATTCTCACGCCTCAGCCTCCCAACTAGCTGGGATTACAGGCTTCTGCCACCATGCCAGGCTAATTTTTGTATTTTTTAGTAGAGACGGGGTTTCACCATGCCAGCCAGGCTAGTCTTGAACTCCTGACCTCAAGTGATCAGCCCACTTCGGCTTCCCAAAGTGATGGGATTACAGGCATGAGCTATCGCACCCGGACCCCAATCCTATTTTTATTTTAATAAAATGAGTAAAACTTGTAAGTTAATTTTAGAAAAACTAAAGTTTTTGCAACAGGTAGTGGTCCAAGTATATAACATACTTTTTAAATTTAATATTTCAAAATTGAGTTCAGTAAGGCTTTTTCTTCATATATATCCTGATCATTTCTTGTTGAAAGTATCATAGACATTTTATACATTTTTCCTTTTTGCTATTTGAACTGAATCATTTTCCCTCATTACAACTCACTGAGGTGATCATTGTTATACAGGGAGATTATTACTGTTTATTAATGTGTATGTCTTCATCTGCATCCAATTTCATAAACTTAGTAAATTTATAAGAGTATTTCAGTTGACCCTTTTACTTATTCAGCAAAATTAATCTTCAAGTACATGTAATTTTTATCCTTATTTCCAATATTTACTCCAATGCTTTGCATCTTTCTCAGGACCCAGAGCTTACAGGGCAATGGTAATACCAGAAGACAGTCACATTATATCTTGCTCATGATCTTAACGAGGATATCTTATTTTTTTATTAAGTATATTTGTAGGATTATAAAGGTGATCTTAAAGAATATTCCTTCTCATACATAAACTTTATTCTTGTTTTCTAAGAGGTAAACAAATCAGTTTAAATTGTATCAAATGTTTCTTAAGTAGCTATTAAGATCATCTTACGATATTTCTTAATCATAAGAAACTGGACCTATCATTAGGGTGCATTTAATTAATAAATTTTTCAATATTAAATCATCTTTATATATGTGCAATAAACAATACTTGTTGGCAATTATGATTCTTTTGCTATGTTCTGGAAAGATCCAGAGAAAAGATCTATTTTTTTCCGTGAAAATTAAGAAATGCCTAATATCTCTCTTTTTTTCTTAAATTGCATGTTATTTTTAATTGACAAATAGTAATTGTATATATCTATGGGGTACAATACATACATTGCGGAATGATCAAATCAGTCTAATTAGCATATCCACCACTTCACATAATTATCATTTCTTAGTGGTGAGAACATTTAAAATCTACTCTTTTAGCAATTTTGATATATACAATGCATTATTATTGACTATAGTCACCATGCTGTATAATAGATCCCCAGAACTAATTCCTCCTGTCTAACTCAAACTTCGTACCTGTTGGCCAATATTTCCCCTTCCCCCACCCACTCCCCTTCCCCACTTCAGCCTTTGGTAATACCACCATTACTCTCTGCTTCTGTGAGTTTGACTTTCCTACATTCCACATATAAGTGAGATGATATGGTATTCGTCTTTCTGTGTCTTGCTTATTTCACTTAGCATAATGTACTCTAGGTTCATCCATATTGTCACAAATGACAGAATTTTCTTCTTTTTTAAGGCTGAATATTCCATTATGTATATATACCACTTTTTAAAATGCATTAATCCATTGATGGGTACTTCAGTTGTGTTCATATCTTAGCTATTGTGAACAGTACTGCAACAAACTGAGAGTATCCTAAGATTTACAAACGTTTCTTTGATATACTGATTTCAACTCCTTTGGATATATATCCAGTAGTAGCATTGCTGGATCATGTGGTAATGCTATGGTAATGCTATTTTTAGTTTACTGATGTACCGCCATACTGCTTTCCATAATAGATGTACTAATCTGCATTCTCACCAATAGTGTACTAAGGTTTCGTTTTCTCCACATCCTCATCAACACTTACCTTTCATCTTTTTTGTAACATTCTAACTGGTGTGAGGTGATATCTCATTGTGGTTTTAATGTGCATTTCCCTGATGATCAGTGATATTGAACAGTTTTTTATATACCTGTTGCCCATTTGTATGTCTTCTAGGAAATGTCTATTCAGGTCATTTGCCCAATTTTTGATTAGCTGTTTGGGTTTTTTCTTACTGAGTATCTTGAATTCCTCACATGTTTTGAATATTAGGCCCTCACTTGATATATAATTTGCAAATATCTTTCCCAATCTGTGGGTTATCTCTTCACCCTGTTATTTCCTTTGCTGTGCAGAAACATTTTAGTCTGACACATTCTCATTTGTCTATTTTTCCTTTTATTGTCAATGCTTCTGTTGTCATATTCCAGAAATCATTACCTAGACCAATGTCAGAAGTTTTACAGTTCTAGTAGTTTTACAGTTTCATGTCTTGCATTGAGGCCTTTAATCTATTTTGAGTTTATTTGTTCATATCCAGTATAAGCGTCCAATTTCATTCTTCTGCATGTAGATATACAGTTTTCCCAGCACCATTTATTGAAGAGACTGTACTTTCTCCTTTGTTTGTGTATTAGTCCGTTTTCATATTGCTATAAACAGCTGCCCAAGACTGGGTAATTTATAAAGGAAAGAGGTTTAATTGACTCACAGTTCAGCATGGCTGGGGAGGCCTCAGGAAGCTTACAATTGTGGTGAAGGGTGAAGGGGAAGCAAGGCACCTTCTTCAAAGGCAGCAGGAAGGAGAATACTGAGTGAAGGGGGAAGAACCCCTATTAAACCATCAGATCTCCTGAGAACTCACTCACTATCATGAGAGCAGCCTGGGGGAAACCACCCCCATGATTCAACTACCTCCACCTGCTCTCTCCCTTGACACATGGGGATTGTGGGGATTACAGTTCAAGATGAGATTTGGATGGGGACACAAAGCCTAAACATATCAGCTTGTTCTTGGCACCATTGTCAAAAATCAGTTGTCTGTAAATGCACAGATTTATTTCTGGACTCTACTCTGGTCCATTTGTCTATGTGTCTGTTTTTATGCCATGCTATTTTGATACTACAGCTTTGTAGTATATTTTGAAGTCAGGTAGTGTGATGCCTCCATCTTTGTTTTTTGCTCAAGATTACTTTGTCTATTTGTGGTGCTTTCTGGTTCCATATAAATTTTAGGATTGTTTTTTCTATTTCTGTGAAAAGTGTCATTGGAATTTTGGTAGGGATCTTAATGTCTCTTTTTAAAAAGTAATTCTTCGAAACTTTTTCCTACCATTATTGGTCATTAAGTATTTCCATTTCTTCTTGGTTCAACTTTGGCAATTAATGTTTACCTAAGTACTCATCTCATTTCCGTAAGAGTTTTGACTGTAAAATAGCATACGCATAACTAAACATTGTTATCTCCTCTGTATCTCTTGTTATATATTCTGATTGGATTTGCCAGTTTTATTTATTTTGTCATATTTTCTCCAATGAATCATCTCTTTGAACTATTAAATCTAAAAATGTTTAATATATTGATTTCCTGTTCTCATCTCTATTTCCTTACTCCTACTTTCCTTAGATTTGTTTTATGCATTTCCTAATTTTTTGTCTTGAATGTTTATCTGATTTATTTTAATTCTGACTTTAAAAATGAAAACTTTTGTGCCTTTAAATGTGCTTCTGGGTAGAGTTTATATCTGTATCTCTAAATGTGTAAATGCAATTTCCTCATTCTCTTCATTTTCTAAATACTTTGGTATTGTGGGTTTCATTTTTTCATTGACCAGTTAGTTATCCAAGAGGCATATCTTCAATTTCTTGGAAGTTTAGTTTATTACTAATGTTATTGAAACTTCTGTAAGAGGGTGAAATATTCTTTCTTCATACTAAACAATGTTGTGATCTTTATTAAACACTTATCAATCACATTTATTTAATTCTCTACATCCCTTGACAATTTGATCAAAACCTGACAAGAATGTGTTATAGTCATTGATAAGAATTACCTATATATCATTTTTTCCAAAAGACAACAAATTTTTTTATGATATCATTACTTAAGGGAAATCCACTGGCATATCTTCAATTTGAATTGTGTTTTTTATCAATATAAAAAAATTTTCAATGTCCCTTTAAAATGTTTTTTCCTTTGAATTCAACTTTGCTGAGATTAGTATTTTCCAGTATTTTTTGTCTTTGTCTTACGAGTTTCTCGTTCATTATTATATTATTATTATTAATATTATTATTATTTTAAGCTTTGTCATTCTGTGTTCAGGGTGTTTCCTGTAAGCAACAGTTATAACATGTATCGTAGTCACTTTTCCTTACCCATATTGTCCCTTTTTCTGTTTAGTCATCCTCAAAAGAGATTTGCTGAGAGGTAGTGTTTACTAACTGAGAGTGTATGTGGATATTTTTGCTAAAGTCTACAGTTAAAGTGACCCATTAAACCCAAGACTGCTAGGCTACAATGAGAACTTTATAGCATTTTTAGGTTTTCTAACACTCTGACTAGATAGAGTGATTACAGACTACAGTGTCAAGCATACATGGCTATCTGCCACCCCCCAGAACTCATACTCACCTATAATGTTTTCTTTTTGGTCAGGCAGGTTGCACCGCATCCAATACTTCTTGGATGACTATGTCTTATTGCCATTACTTCTTTTATTTGTTTATTATTTTTAAAAATTTTTTATTGATACATATTAGGTGTACTTGTTTTCAGGATACGTGTGATCATTTGATAAATTGATATAGTCAAATCAAGGTAATTTGTATATCTATTACCTTAAATATCTGTTCCCATTACTTCTTGTCCTGTGATTCTATGGGTGTTGCACTCCGTGATGTAGTTTAGAAGCAGAGGTACTTGGTTCTGAGTAGTGGTAGAGAAGGATGAACGGGAGGGTTCCTTTCTCTTTTCTCCTCCTTCCAAAAGAAAAATAAACAGTAATTATGCATTAAAGCAAAAGCTATTACTATTTTCTCTAGAACTGACCTTGATTTCTGTGGTGAGGGCCTGTTCTGATCATCTCTTATTCACCACATTGATGACCTGGGGGTGCCTCTTACTCTAAATAGCATGAGATTATGGAAAACATGCATCCTTTTTTTTTGAGAGAGAGAGTCTACACGTGAGACTGACAGCAGTTTATTAGTCACATACACTCACAGCCTGGGAAAGGAAAATACCCTGATATGTGCAGGGTCACCTGGGGTTGCACTCAGGCATACAGTGAACAAGCAGGGTCTGTGGGGGGCAGGCTTTGTAGTGACAAAGGGTTGTGGTGACAGGTTGGTTCCTATAGGCTGGATGTCATTGGTTGCTTTGAATAATGTTGAGAGCTAGCAGGCAAGTGAAACCTCTTAGGTTGAGACCTGGGTGGAGTGCAGCTGGTCTGGCTAATAGGGAAACTAGCCAGGTGGGGAGCTCTTCCCTCTGGGTGAGGAGCATATCTAATGAAAGCAGGGGAACACATGGTTAGACCTTTGGGGCCTGTGAGGCTCAAAGGCATCAAGGCAGCAAATGAAATTTTGAGCCTTACAATGTAGGGCATTACATAGAAGAGAAATAAACTGTATTTCTCTTTCATATTAGCAAATTTGTGTAGTTTATAGTGTTATAGCATGTGTGCATTACCATATATGTTTCTCAATCCAGTTTCAAAAGCCTTAAATTTAGTGTAAATTACTCTAAGGATCTCACGGTAGATTGAATGCCAGTCTCAGGACCGGAGTAGAAATGTTGTCCTTAGGTATTTTAGAAAGAATTTGGGGTAAGTGATTTCAAAAACTGAAATCCAGACATTTTAAAACTGTTCAGAAGATGTTAAAGAAAGTCATAAAAGTGGTAGTTGCATTAAACACCAAGAGGTGGACTACAGCAGTGCATTTGATATAACAGCAGGAAGATGAGGGTTCTGCTGAGTGATGTTTCACTTGACCTCTCTGTTCCTTCACTCATTAATACATAAAATAAAGAACGAGTCTAGATGATTCTACAATCTTTTATCACTAAAATGACTGTGATAATTTTGGATAAATAGAAACATTTTATTTAGTGTCTACAAGGCCTAATGCTCCAGAATAATTACCCTATGCCTGTCCCCTACTAATCTATGAATTCATTTTCTTAAGCAGCATGGAATGCACATTTCCTGGTACAAAAAAAAATTCTAAAAAATGACTTTCAAATGAACCAATACATCTAGTTAAGCAAGAGATATTTGGGGGAATTCTGAACAATGCTAAATATTTTGAGTCCTTTACTACTTCAGCAGTTGAACACTATTACTAAGTGGCTGGTTATATTATGAAAGTAATAACTAGGGTGCACTGTGGGCATTACGAATGGCAGGGAATGAATGACCCGTCAGACTCTAGGTGGCACATTGTTTCTCATGCTCCTGTTCAGCTATCCTGTGATCTGCAGAAGTTTAGTTAGTCTCATTCTAGACCTCAAGTCTTCAGTATGTCTCCTTTGCAAGGATGCTCCTGATTTCAATCAGCTACTGGAAATGTCAGATGAAAAATGACACAAATGTGAATTACGACAATAAAAGTTTATAAGCTACTAAAATAAAGTTATAGTACCTAAGAGCTGAGTCAACTGACAATGTTAAATGGAACATTTTACAACCAGTCCTGGGATAATGATAAAAAAAAAAAGGCACACAGAACGTGAAGAAATATCTGACAGGAGACAGACCCAAGATCAAGCTCAGGCTACATGATGATGTGTGAGCTACCTGGAAAGGGGGCAGGAGGAGGTGATAATCTAAGGTTTGTGGAGTGTCTCCTCTGTGTCCGGCCCTTGACAACCATTATCTCTTTAACTTCTCATGACAACTCAGTAAGGGAGTTTCTGTTATCATCATTTCATAGAAGAGAAACTGAGGCTTAAGTGGTCCAGTTATTTGCCCAATGACTACACTGTTAAGGCAAGATTTAACTTTAAAAGTCTACCTGACTCCAAAGCCCGTGCTCTTTCTATATCTTTTTATACCCAATTCTGTCTCTTCACATAGACAGATAATCTCCACATAAATAAAGTAAATTTTAGGTGTCCTGAAGAATCTTTCTGTCAGACTTGATACAAGTGTTTGTCCCATGCTATCAATTCAAGCGATGCTTCTCTTTACCATGTAAATTAGCTATGCAGAGAATGTTAAATGAATCTAAATATGGCAAAAATGTGGGACTAGAATGAAGATGAGCATTAGAAAGAAAGCCACATGCTAAAAATGATATTTAAGAATGAATACAGGAGCATTATAGAAAGTTTGAACACGTGATATGGCAATCTTTGGTTTGGGGTTTCCTTTTCTTTTTTTTTTAAGATAACTCCACTCACAAAATGTTTTGTCCATATCCACAGATTTATATTATCTTTCTCTAACTTTTCTAGTACAAATGTCCTTCTCTCCTGTCACCCCAAATCCCAAATACCAAGTCACAGTACTTCTCATTTCTGTTTTCCACAGCATCCCCAGTGATGAGAGTGCTCTGGTGTGCCCAGGGGGATCTAGTGGTGTCTCCTAAAAGGCTGGTATTTGCCATAATGAAACAATTTCTTTAAAATATTATGTTTTACCTTTAAAGATCTTAGGAAATTTATATTCTTCTTCCTCATCTGACTCTCTTATAATATAAAGATAGTCTTTTCAATTACTTATTATGGACCAGAATTCATGCTCCAAGAAGAATTAATGTCATGTTAATTCTGAGGCTTCACATACTCTGTGCAAACTCCTCTTACACTAGCCAGAGAAACATGGTGATAAAAAGGTATAATCGCATGACATGCAAAGTGCTGATGTGAAATGAAAAGGACAGAAATACGATTGGGATATTAATTCAAGAGGGCAAAAATAGCACTGTTTGAATAGGCTTAGAAGGTTTAGTTCTTCCTGAAAATAAGTAGGATGTTATTGCACCTTATCTTGACCTCCACCTCAACTCTCCCCATTCAAGTACAATCGAATGTTTAGTTCCTGTGTGCACACACGCATGGGCACACACACACACACACACACAAAAGCACACATATATACATCAAAAAGGCTACACAATATCCAATAGACAAGACTTATAGAGAAACATTCAGTGAACTTCGTTTACACATCTAAACACCAGATAAAGGCATCATGTAACTGTAGCAATAAAACCATAAATTTTCATTATAATAGAACCCAAATAAAATGGTAAAGTGGAACTTACAAAATAGGTACGGTAATAATTTATACCTATCATAATACGTGTTTTGGTATTATTTTGCCAAATAATCCCTATTTGTCAGGCACTGATCTAAATACTAAAAATATAAGGATAAATAAGACACACACAGCTCCTGCAAATTAATAGCATAATCAGGATTACCTTTACAACCCAGTTCTTTTGACAAAATAATACCTATTTTGTGAGTTGCACTTTACCATTTTATTTATTTGTGCTATAATTTATTTAGGCTAGCTTTCAGATATAGGTCCAAGAATATAATAGACAGCTAATTTTCATTGTTGATCCATAGTAATAATCATTGAGTAGGTAAAAGACAAAAGACAAACAGCTTTAAATGGGAAGTGGCACAACTAATCACAATTGTCATACTTATGCACTTGCTGACTGTGATCAGAATATTTAAGTTAAATCCCATTTAAAAGTACGCATTGTCAAGGGAGAGGCCAAGAACCACTTTCTACTGCAGGAAGCAACCCTACACCCCATGAAGCCCAGTCCTACTGGGTCATAGACTGATTGCTCTGGTCCCACACCCTCTTCACCTCCCATTGTAGGAGTTGTTCCTATAAAAAGGCAAGGAAATGATGAAACCTTGGCATTTGTGTGTTCAAAGATGATCATTTCCTGTTCTCATAATGCATAACATTAAAAAAATTCAACCCATTCAGAGCTACAGTTAAATTAAATTCTCTCTGTTAAGTTAGATTTTTCCCTTTTAAGCATTCTGTAGTGCTATGTAAATACATTTGGTAATACTAGTTCTCCTTGCTGTTTTTAAAGTATTGCCTAAAATTAAGTATCACATATATAATATGTATAAAATAGTGCATTATATTTTACATATTAAACAATACCCCAAAATTTACTGAAGAAATAAAAAGTATGTATGCGGATAGAGATAGAGACAGAGGCAGAGGCAGAGACAGAGACAGAGACAGAGACAGAGACATAGCTATATCACAGACCCAAAGCAAAAGTCTAAACTTAGAAGCAAATTAATTACCTTGAATCTTGAATACTTTCATATATACCCAGTATGACATCATAGTGAAGTAGAGATCCTTTATTTGGTGGTATTAAATTGAAGAATTTACTTATGAGGCGAAAAGAGAATCTCCATGTTAACCAGAGATTGCAAGTAATTTGACCAGTGAGGTCTGTGATATTATCATAAGGTAGCCCTGGATTTATCAAAGTTGTGAAAATAATTTAACATCTATCACCTACATATATTATCTCACTACCCTTACAATTAGCATATGAAACAGACTATCTGGTCATAGAAAATATTTTTCATTCATTCACTATATATTTACCAAATAATCCCTACATGCCAGGCACTGTTCTAAATACTAGAAATATAAGGATAAATAAGGTACACACATGTCTCCTGCAAGTTAATGGAATAGTCAAGATTACCTTTACAACCCAGTTCTTCTGACACCTATATTGTGTGATGCAAATTAAGAGTGTTTTGTGACCTTCAAAATATTTGGGGTGCTTTGCTTATCATTTTACTATTAATTACAGAATTAAATAAATTTTGACAATCAAGTTTCAGATGAGCTTTTTTCCTTTGTGGATATTACTGAAGCGAACAAAGCTCTATGAATTGTGGAATGATAAAATATTCACAGAAACTTACAACTCTGCAGTTGAATAACAATTACATTTGTTCCAAACAGGCAATTGGTTTCCAAACACATTAAACAAAGGCAATTTAGAAAGCTGCTTCTTCTTCCTGGCATCATTAACATTGTTGAACGTCCTGGGATTCTGGAGTGTTTCACAAAGGTAAGTAAGAGTGTGGTAAGATGAAAAATTTCTGAGTCCATGAAATATTGGTCTGGGAACCATCACTGAGCCAGCGGGAATTCTGTACACCATGACTGGACAAATTAGCATATTAGAGAAATTCAACAGATTATTCAGGGCAAGAAATTTCTATTTAGACTTCACTTTTTCCATCGATCCTCATAATAAAATAGTGCTTTACAAATTCTAAAACATGTCCTAACACAAGATCTTTCTCCCCACTATGTAGCATCACTTTAGAATTAGAAATAAGTGTATTGATAATAAGAACAAGTGAATCATTACCATTAAAAGCAAATATCATTAAACAAATAGCTAGAAATCTAATGATGTTTGAGATTTGGATCCTATTCAGGCTTTTAAATCAGCAGTGACCATTTCAAGGTCAATTTAAAAAACTACAAAATCCCTTAGCTTGTCACCTGAGATCACCTGAGAGTGGCTTAATATGTACCATCTACCACCCATCCACTCATCCATTGCCAGCTTCTCTCTCTCTCTCTCTCTCTCTCCCCTTGACATGTTCTTGGACAGCTGCATACTTTTGAGAAAATTCTCTAACCTCTCTGGGCCTCTGTTTTTACACATGTAAAATAAGAAACCTCTTGTGGGTTTTAGGGGGACAAATATTGATAAAGGGCTAATCACAATGTCTGTCACGAAGCAGAAGCTAAGCAGATTTTCATTTTCTTCACTTCCTTCCATCCATTTATCTCTTTAGTCATTTAGTCATATATTATCTCATCCATTGTCACTTCACCTTTACCTAGGTCATTATTTTATTAACCTAACAAATCTCTTTTTGAACATCAGCCATGTGATAGGTGGTGTCATAAACTAGAAAGATACAAATTCAGTACGTCAATAAAGGTTTATTTTCACCAGTGTTCTCCTCTCATTGGGCTTATGGTCCAGTATAAGAAAGAATCAAATCTCATGCAAGGCAGAATTGATAACAAAATTAAAAGCCTTAATGGCTCTCTGAATTTTTATATTTCTTACACCCCAAAGTGTATAAATTATCAAACTAATCCTTCACAGTGTATACTTTTCCTAAATGCTGATCTCATTCTTAGATCGAAAATCAAATTAGAGAACCAGAAAGTTTTGCAGAAAGGTCCAACAGGAATGTTCTCAACATTGTAGCAAAATAGATTTCACAATGAAAATGGAAGCTGGAGGCATGGCCTCATTCCCCTCCATCTACTGCCTCCAGACACATAAGTGGTGCTCACCCAGCAATTCTCAAAAACTGGCACCATCTCTCAATTTTTATTTTGTATCCTATGGTAAGGTTTGATCCTTGTCTTTCATAAAGTAATTTAGTCACCCAACTTGAGTCCAGTTTCACAATTTACATGCTATACAAACTTCAGCAAGCTGTTTAACCTTGCTAAACCTCAGTTACTTCATTTGAAAGTGGAAATGATAAAAATAGTAACTGTGTCATAAGGCTTTTGTGAGGATGAGTAAATGCTCCAAAGTGTTAGCAATTATAATTATAATGGTCTCATGCCTAGCCATATGCTCTCTTCTTCCTCCTTTTTATTCTTCTCCTAGACTTACGTTGAGGTGTAGTCAAGACGACCGCAGTCATGGACAGAGTTCAGGTAGAACTGGCACTGGACCCAGAATCCATTAGCCGAGGGATTGACTCATTAATATATCCACTCAACCAACATGCTAAGCATTGTTCCAGGCAATAGAGAAATAGAGTTGAACAGGCAAACTTGTAGTCTACATGGAGCTAACATCTAGGGCCCAAATTAAAATATTCAAGTGTGATTCTTTCTCTCTGATTGTGGAACTAGTGAGTTCCTGTAAAGAAGTGAGAAATAGTGGTGTGGAGTGCAGAGGAGGAGGTAAGAATAAAAATATACAACACACCAGAGATTGGACGAACCAAAGATGAGAAGTGACTAAGTAAAAATGTAAAGTTCATTCAGAAATAAATCTGATTCTTACCAAATCTTCTTCATCTCCTATCTACTTTCTCTTCTCCTGCATACTTTCATAGGGAGGGAATAAAGATAGAGAGAGAGGAAGAAACAAAGCAGAAAGGAAAGAAATTAATTTTCTATGTGTTGAGCAGCCTGTGTGTCTTGGGTGGCATGCTATACACACACAAACAACTGCACTTACTCCCCACCACCTTCTTGGCATATAGATCTTATCATTCTACGTTATAAATCAAAAAACTACAGTGCAAAGCTAGTTAAATAAATTGACCAAGTTCACACAACTAGGATTCAACCCCAAATTTGTCTCTGAAGCCCATGCTTCTATACTTCTATACTATGCTGCCTCCAAGTGCCATAGAAGAGCCGTCTTCTTGCTCTCTGACAATTCCTAACTTGGTTTGGGAGAAAACTATTTCCTTCAGTTAAAGTAACTCTACCCACTACCACCTGTTGACAAGCACCCCACAGGAAAAGAATGGATGTCACATGTCAGAAGTAAGGAGATTCTGGAAAATTTGCCTCCAGAGATTAAGCAGCTAGAACCAATGACATCAATGCCAAAGCACATGCTGCCTTGGGGACCTACTGGCCATTGGGATTGGACAGGCCAAGTCAGAAGAGTTAAGCAAGACACAATATGAAACCTGAGAGAGAAAGACCAGTGTCTGCAGTGAGGAGCGCATGATTCCGATTTTTTTCTATACTGATTGTTTTTGTCAAACACTAATGAACAATAAGCATGCAAAGAAATGGGGAAAAGCACCAATGTCCCAGGGACAGCATTATTGAAACATATTACTTACAAGTCAAATCGCATTTAATCTCAGCACATATGCAATCACAATCCCATTTTTTACCAAAGGTGTATCTGTTCAGAGCCAGGTAATAGTGGCAAATCTATCAAGAACAAGGCAGTCCCAACTTATTCTTGTCCTCAAGATCTTGAGGACAGTGTATTAATTATGAAACAACATCCTCACCAAAATACAGGCAGGATGAGGTCTGTTTTAGCACCCTAGACACCCCCACAGCCAAGTTCATATTAGTCTGATACAATCTTATTGTTAAGTCCTAGAACCAAACCAATCTTGTGAGGGTTACTGGGACATTATCTCAAATCCCCAGCTGCATAAAGCTAGGAATTATCCATAAATATAAGGCCAGACTTACCTGTCACATGTACCAAATCAAACAAACTGAAAACAACCCCTCCACAATCAAATTTGAAATACTGCATTGGTGACATGTCATACTAGAGGCTTTCCAGTTTAGGGGTGAAGGAAGTAGGTAGATGAAAGTAAATATGTCTACAGTGCTTTATATAAATATGTATCCTAACCCACATTGGGTGCTAAAATAAAAAGAAATTTCAGGTGTTTTGAGAGGGGGGGGAGCAGAGAGTGTTTGTTTTTATAACTAACACCACTGTCCTTCCTGTGTTGTGAAACATATCTTATAAAGTTGATATTGCACTTGTTTTGTCAAATATTCTAGTAATCTTTTGTGTCTATGCTGTAAGAATTATTGAAAGTGACATAAATCAGAGACAAATGACCAGAGTTGTTCAGGCAGTATTCATTCTCTTAGAGTTACAGTTATTTTTAGCAATGTATTGAGAAGGAATAGAAGGTAAAATCAACTTTTGAAACCACAAATCAAAAATAGATGACTGACCCCATCTATTTTTGAAACTTATGTGTTATGTGATAAAATTAAACTTATAGCGGATATTCATTGTTCATTTGACAAATATTTATTGAACATCTACTATGTATCAATCACTGGGAATAAAGCAGTGAATAAAGCAATTTGAAATTCCTATTTTGCTGGAACTTACCCAAAAGTGTTTAAGAAAGTAGTTTGTCTTTAGAGGCAGTATGCCACAGAGGAAAAGGGCCAGGATTCAGAATAATCAAGTTCTGGTTCCAAATCCAAACTCTGCCAACTGCTATTTCTATGAACCTTAAGCAAGTTATTTAAGCTCTTGGAAACTTCAGTTTCTCAATCTGCGAAATGGGATGATTCTATCCCACCCTTGCATGGGGCTGGTACTTAGAAGATACTAGAAAGGCAGGTTTTTCTGGAGGTTGGGGATGGAGAGTGCACATTCTAGAAATATATTCATAGATTCCTTCTTTGACAATGGCGCTTCCCATATAATCTCAGCACTGAATTTACAAATCCCCAGTAAACCTCTTATGCATCCTGACCGCCATGAAATCTGTCAAGTCAATAGGCTTTCAGCCTTCTCACCATCTCTCCGTCAGCATTGAAGACAACATAGCAGGCTGTAAAAAAGCGCCACCTAAAGGTCCTTATGAGATACTTCACTAAGTCACAAAAACTCCTGTCCTTTTAAAAAGACTGTTTTGGTGAGCAGCGCTCTTAAATAATCGTCACTGTTGTGCCAGTATCTATGAGCCCATCATATAAGGCAGACCGGCGCAGGAGGAAAGCAAATGATTTATCAGTTCATCTACATCTGGTCCTAAGAAAAGCTTTCTTTCTTTCTTTTTTAGATATTGTAATCTAAATCATTTTAATGCCCAGAACATCCATGGAAGTAATCTTGAAGAAACACTTCTCCTCCACGAAAAGTCTCTGAAATTTTATGGCAGTATACAGGAATTTTCTTCAAGTATTGATCTTTGGGAGACAGCCCTATGAAACTGTGTTTGAGTCTGCTTGTCTTATGAGAACAGTATTCATTGTTTTCTTCTTCAGTTGAGCATTTTATGTGTTTTAGTGTAAAAGCCAATATATATGGAGGTGATTTTATAAATATCATTTGTATACCTTATTTACAAAGACTATGACCTTTCTAGTAAACTGTCATGCTTTTGCATTAACATGTTACAGCATTAGAATTAATAAAATAATTTCAAAGTCTAGGTGATTGCTCTATGACAAAAAAAATGACAGTTTTCTTTACACCAATAATACCTTACAGCTTTCTACAATGGTTCAGCCATTGAAAGCATATGACCTTTTTTTGGAGTTTTAATGAGTCATTAGAAGCAAAATGACAGTATTTTAATATACTCTCTTTCAATACACTTAGTGAGCCCTTCTTACATGCCAAGCATTGTGACCATATACTGTATATAGCTGAGTAAATAATAAACATATACATGATTTTCTATATTTGCTGTTAATATTATGCTATCACAGTATGACTTCATTAAGGACATTTTCTCTGAATTTAAAAGCAGTATTACTAAAATAGATGTCCTTAACAAAGAGAATGTCCACATACTAAAAAAGTTGAAAAATAAATGTAAGTTATGGAATTCTTGGAATTGAAAGAAAGAAGGAAATTAGGGAAGATAAAATGAGGGCTGAGAGGAGGGTAAGTGACCAAACCAAATAGAGATGCTTAAAGGAATTATATGAATAACATCTTTCGGTCTCCACTGCTAATTCAGATGCATTCAGAAAATTATCTTCTAAGAGTTTCTTCTTTTATAAGCAAAAATATGTGGAAACACATTTTTTAAGAAATCAAATAAAATTAAAGTCTGTTTCTTAGTAGCAGTATTTGTCAAAAGTTGGTTGAGGACAACTTGCTACAGGTGAATCTTTCTGGCCCCTACACAGACTGCCTTAACTCAAATCTTTTTTCAGATTGGGGTCCAGCAACTGGTGGTTTTAATAAGCACACCCAAATCATTCTCGTGTTCCCTAAAGTTTAAAAGCCATTGCTTTCCAGGACAATTCATGTTGGATAGGACAGGTGAGTTTATCAGCTGACTGCAAATTATTCTGCAATTATGCACCTCCCTTGTGTATACATAAAATATTTTAGGTCTGTAGAATAAAAGATTTACTCAACTTGATTAGGTATGCTACGCATTTTTAATTGCAAAAGAGGAGCTGTAAAGCACCAGGTGTTTCTGTTACTCAAACTATTTTTTGTTTGAGGACAAATGAAAAGGCTTGCTGGTACAGGCATAAATTCTTTTCCTGCAACTTTTTCAAATCCTTTCTGTTTAGCAATTGTTTCCTAGCAAAACAGTGAGGCAGACCCCTGATATTCCTTAGAAGCTTTCCTTGCTGCAAAAGGTTAAATGCCAAGTTTGCAATTTGGGTTTAATGAACACCCAAAAGAGAAAGAAATCTTTAAACACTTCACCTCAGTACAAGTGAGAAGCTCTAGTCCCTCTTACTGTTAGAAAGGGAGCCTGCTTTATTTTGTTCTCCCCCTCCCCACAAATTTGTCTTCATCTCCTTAATTTCTACATCGTAATAGGAAAAGGTGCTCATTATGCTTTCACTTGTCCTTAGAGCTGAAAGATCTACAGAATTATAAAGTTGACCCAAAGCAAACACCAAAAGAGCTTAGAATCCTCACGTTGGCGTTGACACTCGTGATTAGCTAAATTGCAGTAACTACACAGGCTTCCATTCGGAACAGGATGCATTCACACAGCCGTTTCTTCTCTACTGCCTAGCAACATTATCATTGAGCACCTGGAATAGTTTAGGCATTAAGTGTAATTGGTTTTGCTTTACATAAATCTGTAGCTTTGTAAATAAGCGGAGCATTTCAGCTTCTATATAACACCAATTAACTTAAAGGGATGCGTTGTTTGCAGAAGCCTGCTGGGTTTCGTACTGTATTTCTCCAGTAATATGCTCAGTGGCGGGCGAAGTTCTGTGTCCCTGCAGTGTTCCATTTACTCCAGCCACTTGGTGCCAAGGGTCTGTACCCAGCCACTCATTTGCTCCATTTTTCACTTGTGGCAAAAAGTTGGAAAAGTGAAGACTTCCCTAAGAAGCACCTTCTGTGCTCTATTTCTGTCCATGATCAAGGCCCGAAACGCAAGGTATTTGAAAATGTTTTCTGTGACCTGCAGAGCACAGGTCTGACCCCATCTGATTCTGTTCACAACTGACAGTAACATCTCGTTTCTCTTCCTTTTTTTTCTTGTAACACTTCAATCCATTGTAGCCAAAAGTCACTACATTGACCCTATATACAAAATTAAGAAAACTATACTCTCATTACATAAATTTATAAGTGAAGATGGTTTTCATCAGAGTGACTTCTTTAATAGCACAAAATAACATTCAGAGACCCGCTCCTGAAAGTAGGTAAATGTTCCCAAGCTCCGTGGGTATTTCTCCTTATTTCCTCTTTATTCAGTTTAATCCCTTATCTCTCATACATATCCCCTTCAGGTAATCTTGATTTATAGCATTCATTCCACCCTAGCCAACCTTTAATTCTCTTGGTTTCTGAAAGCGTTTTATCAACTATCAGAGTAACAATATCACCAAATAACAGCTCATAATTCAAAAAGTTTCCTATTATAATATTGCACGATTTACAAATTGAAGTAGAGAAAATAATCCTTTCTGAAAACTGTCAGGATCCCTTGTTCTACGAAAACAAAGCTTCCACACTGGTACTCTTAGCCAGTCGGGTGATAGGCATCCACCATCTACCATTCTCTCACTACAAGAGAAGCCAGCGTACAATTATTGGTCCCAGACTTATGAGTAAAGCCTTCAAATAAAATCAGCAGCCAAGTGATGACAGCACACAGGTGCTGCTAGAATTCAGGTCTGCTTGTAGAGAGCAGGGAAATTAAAAGAACCACTAATAGTAACAACTCACATCTATGTCACCTTTTATAGTTTACAAGTTGCTGTCACACATATTATCACATTTGATTAGCACCACCACTCTGGGAGGTAGGCACATTTTAGCATGCCCATTTTGTAAATGAGAAATTGCAACTCTTGACACCTTAAGTGATTTATCAAGAGTAACAGAGATAGTAGGTGGCACAGACAGGACTTGAACCTTGGTCTGTCTGTCGCTAAAGTGCTAGCTCCTTCTACAGCAATACTCACAATGTCACCAACACTGGATCATTCCCCAGCCACTGAGGTGAAACACTCTCTACATCATTCAAACGGGAACAAGAATGGGAGGAAAGATTATGTCAAGGTTACAGACTCTGACAAAATGGGTAACAAAAAGCAAACATCTTTTTAGCATCTCTTCTCCCTCACTCAGCTTTCCCTGTGGAGCCATACGGTTTCCCGACATGGACCTCAGGATGTCAGAAACGGTCCCGGAAAAGACCTACCCAGATTGAACACAACGGCAGGGGAGGTGTTCTCAATGTCAAAACCATCCTTTATTTCTCTTTTCATTAAACTGACTTGGCTGTGCTACAGTCAGTTACAAACTGCCTTAGAAAAGGCAATTTGAGGGCCAGGCACAGTGGCTCATGCCTGTAATCCCAGCACTTTGGGAGGCTGAGGTGGGTGGATCATGAGGTCAAGAGTTCAAGACCAGCCTGGCCAATATGGTAAAACCCCGTCTCTACTAAAAATACAAAACTTAGTCGGGCGTGGTGGCACACGCCTGTAGTCCCAGCTACTCTGGAGGCTGAGGCAGAAGAATCACTTGAACCCGGGAGGCGGAGGTTGCAGTGAGCCAAGATCACATCACTGCACTCCACCCTGGGAGACAGAGCAAGACTCCATCTCAAAAAAAAAAGAAAAGAAAAGGCAATTTGAGAAAAACAAATGTACCCTGAAAAGTAGTATTAATAATTACGAAGACTTCTGTAGTACTTGTTAAGTTGAAGCCATTGTTCTAAGTATTTTCAAGGCATTTGCTCATTTAATCATCACAGTAACCCCATGAGTTAAATACAATGGTTAATTTTATTTTATAGATAAGAAATATGAAACATACAGGAGCTAATAACTTTCCAAGGGTTATGCAGACAGTATGGGCAGAGTCAAGGTTTGGACCCAGGACATTTGTCTACAAAATCTGGGGGCCATTCCTCTCTATGTAACTGTCTCTCAGTACAGCTGTTATCTATAGGAGGTTTTTCTATACTCCCAGGGGAACTGAATTCCAGGGAAGACAGTGCCTAAGCTTAATAGATCTCAGTCTTTTTCTGTCTCAACACATAAGAATATGACCTCTTCCACTGGTAATTACCAGGTTGAAACAACATTGATTTTCAACATTCCTATATTGTCCCCCTTCCTCCCCTTTCAAAAATAATTACTATCTCCTGCTTACATGTGAAAGTAGACAGATATTCTGAGAAGAAATATTTTACCAGCAACATTCAGTAAGATGAGAGAAGACACATGGTTGGGTGATCTGAGGTGGGAATTGTTACTGTAAGGCAAGGAAAAGAGTTTGTTAAATGGTGTGTACAGTGAGGAAGTTAAAGGAGGGATCCAAAGGCATGGCCCTTGGGGCAAAATGTCAAGTTCTGTGGCAGCGAGTGGGCACATCTATTTAAGAATTGTTGTAGGCATACTTTTCTACTGTTCCTCAAATCACAATGTAAGCCCTCTGTTTCTCATCTGAAACAGTCACAGTTAGATCAAGAGGTCAACTAGGTTCTCTGCTTCCATAACATCTATGCAGACATTCCTGACGTTTCCTGGATTCCTCCAGACCTGTCCTCCCGCCCTGTTCTCCAGGGATATTCAAAGATAGTGATAAGACTTTCTCTTTCTCTTTCCCTCTCTCTCTCTCTCACTCCCTCTCTCTCCCCTTCTCTCTGGCTGTGTGCTCCACTAAGGCTGTCTACAGTAGAATAGATGCTGTGTGACAGCCAGGACCATTTCCCCAGGCAATGCACTGTCCCTAGTCCACTCAGAGGCTTTACTAACTATTAAATAATAATAGCACCCAAACCCTAATCTATCATTCATCGCAGACAGGTTCGAATCCATTTCCTGGCTGAGAGTCAGTTTGTTTCTTAAGCTTGCTAAACCACGAGTGACCAAATCTCATATAAATACAGTAGTGAGTCAATAGCCTATGACAAGCGCCTATTACCATGGTAGCAGGAAATCAGGAGCACATTTAATGACATTTATGCAATGAGAAAGGCAGTGGTTCTACCAGGGAAACAAAATAGAGAAGAATGAGATCAATGGGAGGCAGAGATTTGGCAAAAATCGGGGGCAAGACACCAGAACATTAAAGATATTACCAGGAAAACCTACATCTCCTCATCATGGTCAGTTTTTATTTTCCCAAAGCAATCAATAGAAGCAAAATGAGGAGAGTGGAGAAGACATGCCGAATTTTAAAATAAGTGAAAGAGCTCTCTGTCAGAAATGCCAGAGGGGAAGTGAGAACTTCAAAAGTAAGAGCAGTGAGTAGCCATCTGGAAATACTGATTTCCCATTTTGGCATAAGGCATAACACATAGTAGGTGTCTTGCTTCATCTGAGTTGACTATGACTGGCTCCACCTTGAGCACGCCATACTGCTTTTTACCATTTTCCCAAGCATCTCTTCCACGAGCTAACCCTGCCTGACCAGTTTCCACTGTGTCTCCTGAAATACAGATTTTTGTTTCTAGTGCAGCTTGTGCAGTTCTGCCTTATTTCATTGCAGCCAACCGTGCCTGAAAGACAGGAACAAACAAGATGGACAAGCATGGCAGTGAACAAACCATTTTACTGCAATTAGAAGTTCACGGAGAATAAATTATCCTCCAGTTCAAGCTGTCCGGCAGTAATTCTCATTAATAATAACACTTCAACAACAGTCTGCTTCCCACATCGACAGTGAGTGCTAGAAACTTTTTCATTGCTCTTGAAGCAGGAGTCACATCCCAGACGGCTAGCCCAGATTGCCATATGCAACACACAAGAGAACGTTTAAATTACCAAGAAGCTTGAATGTAGAACTGGCCGCGAAGTTCACCGGCTAGATAAGCAGGTGGAACAATTCAAAGGGACCCTCTCGTTCAAGCTTTCTCTTCTAATTCATGCTAAATAGCAAGTGGATTTTCACATTAGTGAGTAAGTCTACCTAACAGTACAGTTTCCTGAGGTATGTCCTCTTGCCTCATCAGAGATGTCTCTTTCACTACCTTTCCAATACATGGCCACAAGGCTACAGAGAATATGGGGTCCATGAAGGCAGAGATTTTTATGAAGATACACACACACACACACACACACACATACACACACGTGTATATATATATATATATATCCATATATATACACAAATACAGATACACACACATGTATAAATATGAAGTCCCAGCCAGCAGTTGATGCTGGCTGTCATCTAGAAGACTCTCCACATGGGAGTTGCATCCCAGATGGTCTCTTCATGTTGTCTCCCTAGATGGGCTACTTTGAGCTTCTTCCAAGCTTGGTGGTTGGTATGCAAGGGCAAGCATCCCAATAAAAAAAGAAAGCCAGGCTGAAATCCCATTGCGTCTTATGTCCTAGCCTCAGGGGCTAAACAGTATCACTACCACTGCATTTCATTTGCTGAGGCAAGCTGAAAGCTCTATCTAGATTTAAAGGGAGAGAAAATAGGTTCCATCTCTTCAGAGTAGTAGGAAGATTCTAGAAATTCATCTGGGACCAGAAACATTATTTAAGTTGAAAGATGAATAGATATCTGCCAGCCAAACAAAGGGCAGTGGCAAGAGCACTCCGGGTCATCTTAGGAAATAACAAAGCAAAATACCAAAGCGTGAAGTAGCACAGCTTCTTCTGGGAACTTCAAGTCATTTGCTGTCACTGAACCACAAGACTCAAGGGCAGAGTAATATGACAGAATTTGTTTCAAAAAGATCACCCAGTCAAAAATACAAAGGATAAAGTGGGAGGGACTAGACAAGAGTTAGAGATCCCAGTTAGGTGACTATTGCAATATCAGTAAGAGATAATGAGGTCCGGGTTAGGATGGTATTACTCTGGATGGAGAAGAGGGGAAGAGCGTAAGAGATTTAAAGATAGAATAATAGGAAGGAACCATTTATTGAATTTCCATTCTGCATGTGATTATCTCTTGTGTAATTTTCACAATAAATGTATATCTTGGAATTATTGTATGCATTTTATGTATGAAGAATCTGAGACACAGAGAAGTCAAGCTGCTTTCTAATTTTCCTACAAGTAGAGCCAGGATTTGTAGTCTCTAGTATTGAAGCCCACACATTTAATTGCTAAACTATACTGATTGGATGTGATGGTGACAAAGGAAAAAGGAGTCCAGGATCACTACTAGATTTCTGGATTAAACAACTTAAGTGACTGGTAATGTGACAGAGATAAAGAAATACAGGAGGATGGGGAAGTGGAATGGATAAGAACATGTTTGTACATAATGAATTTGAGATGTCTGTAGGAAATTGAGTGGAGAGTTCAGGTATCTTGTTGGTAATCTAAACAAAGCATAATGGGTTTTGTTCATATGGAAATGGGTTGGAGTCACCAAGCATTTATACTCAAGAAGGATCTTAGAAAATATGTAGCCAGAGTTTTATTTTATAAATGTCGAATTCTAGGCCCAGAGAGGTAATGTAACTTATCTACAGGTAAATAGTTTTACCTACTTAGCTGGTAAAGTGTCCAGAACCACTGATTCTCAGTCCAGCTCAGTAAAGTATGTATTGCTGAAAGAATTATAAGGAAAAGAGAAAAGTTTTCATAATCCAATGCTGGATTTAACAAACTTAATTTAGTTTAATTTCTATAGGACTTCTCAGAAACTTTATTATATGCATTGGGAACTTGCTAAGAAAGGGGTTTGCTATTCAGAGTCTTCTCAATTCATAAGGTGACATAATCCTTTACTCAGGGAGCATTTCTCAGCACTGGCCTTCTCTAGACACTTTGGAAAAGCTGGTAGGGTGGAAAGTGCATAGGCTTGGGAATCAGATAGCTTCGGATTTCAACTAAGTCTCTACCAGGTAGTAGCTGGGAAGACTTTGGCATGTTATTTAATCTCTGAACTGTAGTTTCCCTATCTGCAAAATACAAGTAAGAATCTAGCCATCCAGGAGAATGGCGTGAACCCAGGAGGCGGAGCTTGCAGTGAGCCGAGATCGCGCCACTGCACTCCAGCCTGGGCGACAGAGCAAGACTTCGTCTCAAGAAAAAAAAAAAAAAAAATCTACCCATCACAGCACTTTGTAGATATTAACATACATAACACATGTGGCAAAGACCCTCAGACATAGAGACTGGCAATACAAATTAGTCACTTACTATTTTTCCTTCTCCTAAATCAGCAAATATTTATTTGATATTTTCTATGCTTCCAAACCATTCATGGATATATGTTAATTATTAACATATTTCTTACTACTATTTAAGAAAAACTGGCTGGGCGCGGTGGATCATGCCTGTAATCCCAGCACTTTGGGAGGCCGAGGCAGGTGGATCACCAGGTCAGGAGATTGAGACCATCCTGGCTAACACGGTGAAACCCCATCTGTACTAAAAATACAAAAAATTAGCCAGGCGTGGTGGCGGGCACCTGCAGTCCCAGCTACTCGGGAGGCTGAGGCAGGAGAATGGCGTGAACCCGGGAGGCAGAGCTTGCCGTGAGCCGAGATCATGCCACTGCACTCTAGCCTGGGTGACAGAGCGAGACTCCGTCTCAAAAAAAAGAAAAAAAAAGAAAAGCTAAAAGCATCTGTCTTTTCTATTTATTTTACTCCAAACAAAATTTTTATCCATCAGTACCAATCACTTTGATACCAGACCCTAAGTGCATCCAATTTTGGGGCTAAAAGAGATGAAGCAGCAGAAATCTTATTTGTCAGAACAAAAAGGTCTGGTCAATTCATCACAGTAAGTCTTCAGTCCGTGGAATTTGGAATTTCTCCAAATACACAAATAACAAGTCTCTTCTTCATTGGCACTGATAATTAAATTTAAAATGGAGTTAGAGCATCATACAGTCACCACATATAGATGCAAAGAAACAAATAAGGTCTCAATTGCACATTGAATGCTTGCAGAAAAGTTGTTCTTTAAAAGAGTGCAAGGTTTGGTAGCATTCACTTTGCTCCTCTTTAGTGAACAGCAGTTGTTGAATTCATCTGTCTTCCTGCTTAAGCCTCTTAATAATGAGTGAAATTAAGTCCACTTCTCTGCCATGTTTGCCAATAGTTATGCCCCATTCTTGTTTGGAAGGCATGCAGCAAATCAATAAACAGAATTTAGCCCACATTCTGTGAGTCTAACCTTAGAAAAGCACTACACAGGATATCAAGGAAACCAATCTCACCCTAAAGGCACTTAAAATCTCCTTTGCCAGATTGAATATTCATTAATGAAATAAATAAAAAATAAGTTGTATGATCAAGTGTTAAAATGCATGCTATAACAAAAGAAAGAAAACTAGACATTAGGCGTCACTTAATAGAAGCACACACCACCATCTAAGAAGTAGCTTAAGCCTCCTCCAGATCCAACTACCAATTTACAGGAAAGACAGGGGAGGTAGGAACATGTTAAATGACACTGCAGGGATGCAATAAGCAAAATCAAGACTAAGGGGGACTCACAAGATGAAAAACTCAATTTCTGTCACAAATACATTTTTTAAAAAAGAGAAGAGCCATGTTTAGATTAAAAGAAATTTAAAATTATATCAACCAATTCCAATATTTGGATTTATTTAGATCTTTATTTAATAAATGAAATGTTTTTAAAAATGGGTAAATCTGAAGAGATCATATTTGATAATATTAAGGAATTACTGATAATTGTAGGTGTGATGATGATGTGGTGATTATGGCTTTTTAAAAGGAATCTTATCTTTTGTATATCTACATAGAAACACTGATGAAAGAAATACCACAATGTCTAGGATCTGCTTCAAAATAATTTAACCTGAGGGGAAGTGGGTGAGAGTTTAGACAAATTAAAATTGGCTGTGAATTGATAAGTGAAATTAGGACTTGGATGCACAAAAGTTCACTGTGAAATCCTCAGTCCTTTTTGCATATTTTAGATATTTTATAATAGAGACATTTTTAATGTGCTATAAATGCAGTCAGTATGTCAATGACATAGGAATTAGTTGTTTAACAGACTTTTTTTGATAATCCAATTTTCTCATCGAATGTTTGGAAGATCCACTGTCAAAACTAACGGAAAAGGAAGAAGAAATAAAAAAACACATTGAATATATGCTTGCCCCAGATTTCAAAACTTTAGTTAAATAATCTTCCCCAAATCTAAGATAAAGGAACAACATCTAACTCTCACCCTTCCTATTGACCGTGCTATCTTGAAGTGATGAATCCAAGTTAATAAAGATCAAATATTGCATGCGCCAGATGAATTTTGGTTTTTACTCTGAGGACATATAATAACTCTTTGGTGTCTGATGAAAGGAAGGCATGTATCCAGAGGAAGTCCCATATTATTAAGTATATTTCTTGGATTTTATTCTTTATCCTGAAAAGAATTTTGCTCCTATGTATAGCTGAATTGGATATGGATGAGGTTTAAACAACCAGAAATAAGTATTCTTCTCACCCCCACATATGCCAATCATAAAAACAACTACTTCTATGCAAATCTAGTTGAAGGTTAAAGACATGTTGGCTTAGAAATATTATAGGGAATGAGGTGGGGTGGTGGCTCATGCCTGTAATCCCAACACTTTAGGAGGCCAAAGTGGGAGGATCATTTGAGGTTGGGGAGTTTAAGACCAGCCTGGCCAACGTGGCAAAACCCCGCCTCTACTAAAAATACAAAAATCAGCCGGGTGTGGTGGCACATTCCTGTAATCTCAGCTACTTGGGAGTCTGAGGCATGAGAATCACTTGAACTTGGAAGGCGGAAGTTGCAGTGAGCTGAGATAGCCCCACTGAACTGCAGCCTGGGTGACAGAGCAAGACTCCGTCTCCAAAAAACAAAACAAACAAACAAAAAAACAAAAAAAAAAGGAAATGTTACAGGTAAAATAGAAAGAACGAAAAGGTAGGAAGGAAGGAAGTGACAGAAGAAGGGAGGGTAAAAGGAAAGAAAAGTTGACCCTTCTCAGCAGAATACAGAACACTTTAATTTAGTAAGTTTGGTGCAGCTGTTCTCATAAACCCATGAAGAATAAAGCCAATTGTCCATTAAAGATTTACCAGCCATTTCTAATCTTCACTTTGCAAAGTGTCCATTGGAGATTTCCCTGTACTAGTTGGTGATGAGTACTCTTCCTTTCAAAGTCATTTATGGTCACTGAGGAATCTGAATCGTAAGAAATGGACTGTTGGTTATACAACCAAAAATTTACATATGATTACTGACTTTGTTAGATCTCAACTTCTCCCAAAGCACTCTAACAAGACATGTAATATGTGCAAAAAAATGTTTAAGAAACTATCTGAAAAGTTAAATAAATGGCATTTATTTAACCAGATTACCTCCCTTAGTTTATAAAACCAGATTACCTCCCTCAGTTTTTGATAGCATAAAGGATGTTTACTTGGGAATTGTGACTTTTCCCTTTTAACCCACTATCTCCAGGTTTGCAAAAATGAAGACAGTAAAAAAAAATTATTTCCAGTCTTCTGAGATAGCCAAACTAGCAAAATCTAGAAAACTTTAGTAACACTCAGAAATACCAAGCCTAGCTCAAATAATTCAATTATTCATATTCACATTAATTATTTCAAAGATATCGATTGAGTGTGGTGGCTCATACCTATAATCCCAGCACTATGGGAGGCTAAAGCAGAACTGCTTAAGACCAGGAGTTTGAGACCAGCCTAGACAGTACAGTAAGATCTTATCTGTACAAAAATAAAAATTAAAAAATTAGCCAGGCATAGTGATGTGCCTGTATTGCTAGCTACTCAGGAGGCTGAAGCAGGGTTGCTCGAGCCCAGGAGTTCAATGCTGCAGTGAGCTATGATCACACCACTGCATTCCAGCCTGGGCAACAGGTAAGGTCATCTCAAAAAACAAAGAAAAATATTGACAACCTGATATGCCAAGCACAGTACCTAGTAATAAAATGGTGATGAGGACAGAACAGAAAAGACTCCTCATGGAGCACACAGTCTAAAGGAAATTCAAGGTGGTCTCATCTGACACTTAAAAGATGAGCATAATTTAACCAAATGAGGTGGGACACTTGTCAGCCTCCTTACATGACTACAGAAACTCTTCAGAGATCTAGAATTATTCTTGCAGGGTCCCTGTGAAGGGGCCTTATCCTCTTCTCTCCACCCCATCCAGGATGGGTTTCAATGAGAGTAGAGAAGATTATAGAATCCTTACGTTATTTGGAGAATGTAATAGAAGAGAAAACATATACCCTATGGAACTCTGGGAAATAGCATTTGCATTCATTCAGTCAGCCAGCCAATCAATCAATAAATATTCAGAGAGATCCTGTTGTGTGCCAGGCATACCTTTATAGGGTTGCTGTTGTTTTTTCTACACCACTAAAGCAAGGTAGCAATAGAGCCAAATGGCTTCAAGAAATGTCTGGGGCAGAGGATCCAAGAGTTCCCTAAGTCTCCAGCACCTCTAAAAGCTGTGGGAGATACACTGATCCTTCCCTCTTTCCCACATTTTTGTGAAACAGAAGTTAGCTCTAAAAGAGAGAGGAGAGTGGGAGTGAGAGCAAGAGAGAGAAAGAGAACAAGTGACCCCAAATGGGCTTGTAGTCATGACACAGGGGCAAGACAGCAGGGAGCAGCGTGGAGGACCAAATGGAAGAATTGTGTATCTCAGGAGAGACCAGTGCAGGACAGGTAATGACCAAGGACTAGATACTAACTCTCCTCTTCACTTGTTTGAGACTGAAAACCTCACAGCTTAGATCAGCCCCAGGAAAAAGGAGAAATTAATGACGATCTAGCTTAAATCAGAAACAGAGCAAACTCAGAATTCACTTGGCTGGTATTATTTATAACTGTGGAATAATAGCGTCTCTGAATGTGTATTTAGTAGAGCTACATAAAATAAAGCTACACAGGTATCTTTTTACACAACAAAGATACTTGAAAACACTGCAAACTGTACACAAGCTGGTATGTGTGCATGTGTGTGTGTGTATTTTACAAGCATAACCAAATGTTCCTGAATATTGGAACCTTCAGAATAGTTACCTTGGGAGCCTCTATTTATGATGTTGTCATTTTTCACTCTTTCTTACACCTTCCGCATCACTTTATAAACCATACAAAGTCAATTCTAGTAGTTTATACTGAGTCTCCATTTTTGATTACCAATTGTGGACAGAAGGAAAGAAGGAAGGAAGGAAGGAAGGAAGGAAGGAAGGAAGGAAGGAAGGAAGGAAGGAAGGAAGGAGAGACGGAGGGAGGGAGGCGTGGGGGAGGGACTCAAATAATAGCTTTAGTCACCAAACTTGGCACTTGTAGGCTTCTGTCAGTTCCCAAAACTCAACTGACAAATGTTTATTAGCTCTGAATATATTAAAAGAATAAAAGCGATCCCAAAGGTATTTAAGCAATGGCTACTGTGTTGCAATACATGTACTGTTAAGATGACTATTCTGAATGAAAACACTCATTTGGATTTCTTAGTACATTTGTGGGAAAATAAGGAACAACTCAGAAACAGCCACATCACAGTTATGTGTATTTAGGGCAGCAGCAAACATCTCATCTCCGACTGAATGGTTATTTCCCTTGAAGTCTCCTGCTCTCTATCACTGTCTCTATCTGCACTTTGCCTTCTATTTCTCCATACTTTGAAAGGAGCCTTTTCCAAGGGCCCACAACATTGGGACTGTCATGCAAGAAGAGAAGACAGCTTAAGAGATCCCGGGTCACGCAGCCCCTGCTGTCTCTCAAGCAGGTATCTTTGCATTTTTACAAGCATTACTCTTAATCTCATTTTTCATTCCCATCTTGCAACTTTATGCCTTCCTATTGATCTTAGTTCTGCTGCTTAGAGACACCAATGAGAAATGCTAAGAACATTCAATAAATAAAAAATATCCATCCCCCTGTACGTGATTCCTCTTTAAAAATCTGTGCAAGTAAAATAGTGTTATTTCTGCTCCCTGTTAGTTCTTCAGACTAAAAGTTTATGCCCTGAATGTGGAATTAACATTAGGGGATGGGTAAAAGGTGTTCTAAATTTCAAATCCCAATCCTGGTTCTGAGGTCCGTTGTTGCCTTTGAGAAGCTGCCTTCTATAATTATTGATTACCTCATACATACTATAATTGAAGTCACATCTACAAAGATCTCAGTTTAGATTGTAGCATATGTGATTTTTCCAGAATGAGACATGCATTTATTTGCATCACTTCTATTTTTTAAAAGTTGTTTAAATGAAAAAACACTCTTCTACACCACTTATTTTGCTAGTTTGGACTTAACAGAGGATCTTGGTAGATTGGTGCATATTTTATTTAAATGGCCTTTTGTTTAAAAAATACACAAAAACAACTTCAGAGGAGTTTTTATCAAACAGGTGAACCAACTCAGAGATTAAAATTATACCCCTCATCTCTGTACTATGAAAAATTCAGGTAAGTACCATGAAGTAGAATGAAAAGAATCCTGACGTAGCCATCGGGGCTGTGGATTCTGGTATTAGTTTCCCGAGCTATGCAGATTTTATTTTACTCCTCCACATCCTAATTCTATAAACTGTGAAAATAAAGGGGCTGATCTTCACTGGCACTAATATTTTCTAGGCTTCATGAATAAAGAGTGAATATACATTTTCACAAGCATCTTGTTCCATTTCCTGACAACTTTAGCTATCTCTTTTCCTCATTTCTGAGTTGCTTAAGAAGGTTAAAAATATCCTGTCCACGGGTAGCAGAATACTGAGGAGTAGATGCTGAGGGGTTACACTATGAAGCTGTGGCAATTGGGTTCTTTAAAGTTCTAAGGGATTAAAAAAAAAATACAATCTAATCTGGCACAAAGAAAAATGGAATTTATTGGTTCACGCCATTGAAAAGTAACATTCGGGCTGAATTGTGCCACCCTCTCAAATTTATAGGTTGAAGCCCTAATCCTCCCTCATTCACAAGTATGTGATTATATTTGGAGATCAGGTCTTTAAGGAGATTATTAAAGTTAAATGAGGTTATATGGAGGGGCCCCAATGCCATCTGACTGGGGTGCTTAAAGAAGAGGAAACTTGGACACACAGAGAGACATCAGAGGCACGCACGCGCAGAGAAACGACCATGGTAAGGGGTAGAAAGAAGGTAACCACCTGCAAACCAACGACAGAGGCCTCAGAGGAAACCAACCCTGCCAGAACTTTAACCTTGGACTTCTAAGCCTCCAGAAGTGTGAAAAAGTAAATTTCTGTTGTTTAAGTCACCTATTCTGTGGTATTTTTATGGCAGCCCTAGCAAATCAGTACAAGTCCCTTGTAGGGCTGGCTGTATAATTTACAGAATCCAGTGAAAAATGAAAATGTGGTTCTCTGACTTCAAAAAGTAGGAGAAAAGTGTGACTCATGATACTGAAATATAAGGCTTTTTTTTTCCTTCTGTGGTCTCACTCTTACTTGTAACGGTGGTTTTGTTGTGCGGGTTTTCTGGAGTTTAGGGATGATTTTGGTTTTGCTACTTGTGTTTCTAAGCAAAGAAAAACTAAAATTTTTAGTTATCAGCATGAATTTTAACATTTATCTGTATATTGTGCAAAATCAGTTTTAAATGTAAATACAAGAGCTCTTAAGTCATGTGTAGAACACCAAAATTGTAGAATTTACATTTCATAGCTCATACCTGCATATGTACATATATATATATCATTTTTACCTGAATAGTGGAAAAGCCTCAAAAACTAACTCAACTGTGATGTTATTTCACTTCTTGATACACATTCTGCCAACATCCTCTATTCTACATTCATCAGTGAATGAAGAAAGACTTAAAAGGATAAGCAACTCTGGGTTTTTCTTTCTTTCTCTTTCCATCTGTGTCATTATTATTTCCAGTGTAAATGACTGAGTAATACAGAGAAGTGATATAAAAGAAAAGTTCTAACAGGGCTCTTTGGCCATTTGTTTTTCTTAAAATGTCATGGCCTTCTTTCTGCATTTGAAGCAAGTTCTGATTCTAAGGGAAAGCGTGGCTTTCCAGGTTGTCAGCACACCACTTACTCAGCCATCAACATACCTCATACTCACTTTGAGTCACTGAACCTCTGCACACTGGGGGGCTGTAGGGGGCTGGCTGGAAGTCTGTGCTCGTGGGTCACTATATGCAAATGGCACAGCAAGCAATGGCAGGCATGCTGATTGCATGTGCTCCTCTGTTCACACACATGCTCCATTATCTCACTGGACTTTATTTACACAATACAAGTTCAAAGATAAAATGTATTAAGATTTTCAACATAGCAACAGCAGAGCATTGAACAAAGCACAAGGCCCTTCTGATCATGGAGCCCTGTGCAAACTGCACAGGATGTATGACGGTGAAGCCAATCCCAGTCCCTTGAGTTATGGAAAACTCGGGATAATGTCAGGACCCAATGCCTCGTTTTCCATTATCTGCCTCTACTCTCCTCCATGTTGGCTTCATGCTGAGCCAGGCTCTTATTTCATGGTCACCAGATGGCTGCAGAAAACAAGCTAAAGAGAGCTTCTTTCTCACAAGTTCCAGCAACTGTCTCAGTACCTCTCATTGATTCCAGTGGGTCATGGGAATATTTCTGAGCCAATCACTGTGATCAGAGCAGTATAATTCTCTAATTACACAGGGTTCTATCCCGCTGCCTGTCTCTGAAGCTGGAGATGGAGACGACTACAGAGGAATGAAGACTGTGAATAGAAAGTTGAATAGAGTAGTTTACCAGAGGAAAATTGGAGTACAGTTGCCAAAAATAGGGTAAATGGATGCCAGAAAGCAAAATAAAATAAATATTGGAGACCATTACACAGGTCCAGAACTGGAATGTAAGGGTAGGAAGCTTAGTGCAATTAAGCAATTGCACTGGATTTTGGAACTGGAAAAGTCATAGAATTTATGCTGATTATTTGTCCATTCCAAGCTAGGACCACCAGGTAAGGTTGGTAGCACAACGTATGCTGTGGCTCTTTTCCAAGAAGTTGTGGTATGTGTACAAATTCTGCTCCAAGATGTTCCATTTGGGTGCTCCTTTTAGCATTTTCCCTGTATTCTAGATATTATCATTCCAAATTTGCCATCAAATTATCCTGAAACCCCTCAAAATCATTTCTATTTCCAACTTTTATACAAGAATTGCTTTCAAACTTTGCGGTACCCAGCACAGCAATGGTTTTAGCTCTGTTCTACTCAGACTTTCCATGAGATGTTACCTCTGATGGAATGGTTTTTAGGACACCAGCCTGGGGATGGAGATGGTTAGCAGAAGGAGGTTGAGGGTGGAATTACAGCAGAGGAGAAAGAGTGAAAACAGGAGGCCACATTTACAGTTACGCACTGTGTTTGTTAGATTCTCCCCTGGACCTACTGTAATGGGAGCTTTGGTCCCACTCCGACATCCCACCCAAGGGTGCTTTACAAGTTCTGAAGGAAGAGCTTTCTCCACTCCATGTGAAATACATCGTTGTTGCGTCACATCTCCCCCCCAACACATACACTCCCTAAAAAGCCACTCAAGAGAGTCCTGTTAGCACAGCTGCAGCATGCACCCACAGTGAGACCACAGACCACCCCAGGTATTACCACTGCCAGAGACCCTTGTCAGAACCCCTAGATATCTTGACTGCAAACAATGTTACTCTGCTGGAGTCTTTCTGATGCTATATTCTGAAGCCCTCAATTTCCCAAAGCCATACTTTGCTCCCTGCTGAAGGGTTTCCCCATTTTATGCTCTACTCTGCCACACAAATACCAATGCAGAGCAGCCAGGCACTCTCAGGTCTTGTGAGATATTAGTGGAAAGGGGAAAATAGAAATAGTGGACACTACTGTGTATGTACTCAAAGCTCTTTCAACTACCAAGGCTAGTAGTTAGAGCAAGCTTGGGTGCCTAGCACTCTCTTCTCCAAGAATTTCTTCCCTGGACAGAGAATGCACAGAGTTCATAGGTCTCTTGTACAAATAGGTTCCTGGTGAGTGACCTCACTGGCTTGGCCTTGCCAACAGGAGCAGATGTGACCAATGGCCTGAGGTGACAGCAGCGTAGGCTCAAGCTTGGACCACTAGCAGTAAATTAATTCTGGTGATATATTTGGCCAGGATAAGATCTGAGTTTGAAATCTTGTTCAGATTGAGGAGTTCCAGGATTGTAGATCACAGAAATGTTATTCTGTTTCTCATAGAAACTTCTGTCATAGGCCGGGTGCAGTGGCTCATGCCTGTAATCCCAACACTTTGGGAGGCCAAGTCAGGTAGATCACTTGAGTACAGGTGTTTGAGACCAACCTGGCCAACATGGTGAAACCCCATCTCCACAAAAAATACAAAAATTAGCCTAGCTTGGTGACATGTATCTGTAGCGCCAGCTACTCAGGAGGCTGAGGTGGGAGGATCACTTGAGCCCAGGAGGGAGAGGTTGCAGTCAGTCTAGATTACACCACTGCATTCCAGCCTGGGTGGCAGAGCAAGACATAAAAAAAAAAAAAAAAGATACTTCTATTATAGAAAGTTGTTTTGGATTGAATTTAGTGTTCTTGAAACATCATGGAGCTGAGTTTATAGAAATGTAATTCTGAACAGGAAGTTAAATGTCATCTGGTTCAATTCCTTCTTCTTGGCATATAAAGAAACTTTTTTTTTTTTTTAGGTAGTGGCAAGGTTGGAACTAGAATCCAGATAATTCTTTCTTTTCTCTCCTCATGGAAAAATCCCAAGAACAACAAGGTGAAGATTACTAACACTCATAAATTTGGCATCTGCCACATTTAGTCCTGGATTATGGAAAATTTGCCCCTGTGCAATCTAGATCACTCCTTATTCTATACTCTCAGCAGAAAGATTAGAGAGAAACTGTCAAAATCCTGCAAACTTTCACTGGCTTCTATTCCCTAGGTCTGTACGACAAAGCTAAGGTCTAAACAGTGTACACCTTATTTCCAAAGCAGGCCTCTTCCAGTTTTTTCACTGATTTTTTCCTAATCTGTGATCCATCTAAAAGGATTTCTTTTTCATGATTTTCTTTCTCACACTCACTCTATTTATCCCACAAACTAGGATATAACTCTAGAAAGTTAATGAACTCACAGCTCTTTAAATTACACAGCCCTCTGTGATATAGCCTCACCTTCAAATGTAGTTCTCCAGAGGTAAGGAAGGGCTTCCATAGAACAGAAAATAATAAAGGTTTAGGCCATTTTAATGATGAAGAGACTGTAGAAGAGTTAAGTGAGAGTCACAGGAAGACACTCTAGGGACACACCTGGGACCCATGTGATCTTGTCCCCAGGCTACTAGACAGAACCTATATATTATTCAAAGAATAATCCTGCTGGCTCTTGATCTCTCTATATAATGAGATAAAGATCAGACTCTTCTTGAGAGAAGTGCGTATATGTGTGTGTATGTGTATGTGTGTGTTTCGTTCACAGCATTTAGCTCAAATAAATATTTTGCTAATTGTTTATAACAAATGTAATCCTTCCCGAAAACTTACTAACGTCATTCAATTCTGCCTCCCTCTTTCTGACTAAATGAGGACCTGTGAGACTAGTCCCCTGGGTCACCACTATGAGTGATTTAGTTGTCAGCCTTTCTACTTAAGCTGCCTACCTGGATCTCAATTAGTGCTAATTATTATAGGGACTTCATTACCCACATGAGGAAATGTCTCCCCTGATAAAGTCTACGCTACAGAAAAAGAATTTAAGTGTGTCTGCTTCTGAATCAAACACCCAAATTTTCAGTGAGCCTGACATCTGATCTATGAATAGAGTAAGTGGTGAGACTCAACATGGTAAGAATGTACCCCTGTAGTACCAAGTCATGAAGACCCAAAGAGGGTCCTGGTAGGAGTATCTCCTACATTCACCAAGATAAGTTGCCATTGGCATCTGGCATAGCACTGACAGGAAGCCCATGCCACTGCTCATGGAATAATGATCTCTCTTGTCCCCAGCTCTGCTACTCCGCCCCCTCTAAGTGCTCAGCTTCACCAGACCTGCCCCCAGTCTTCAGTTGGACTTCTGCTGATGTTACCTCTAAGGTAGGGCTTCTCAACCTCAACAACGCTGACCTTTTAGACTGGATAATTCATTGTTGGGGGTGGTTGTCCTGTGCACTTTAAGATTTTTTTGTAGTATCTCTGTCTTCTACTCACTGGATGCCACTAGCACTACCTGGTTGTGATAACAAACATATCTCAAGACATGGCCAAATGATTCCAGAGGAGAGGGGGTCAAGACTACCCTTGTTTGAGTACCAGCTCTCTGGAGTCACAGAAAGTGGGGTCAGAAAGAAGCCACAAAGAAGCTGGTTCCTAGAGGATGATTTTTAACCTTTTGGTGTCCCAGTACTCTTACAGAATTTGGTGGGGAAAATATTTTTACCTAAGATCCATAAACGCACTTAAATATCTAGTATAAGTAAATTTTTATTTCAGAAATCCTCTGAAGCCCAAGAATTAGTGATCTGGGGCATTAATTCCTTTATATTAATGCTGATATTTTTCATACGGGCTTCCCCAAGAAGCAAAGCAAAACCAAAATCCAAAACAAAGTCTGAAAATGCAGAGGTTCGAATACAAAGAAGTTTATAAGATAGAGATATTTTTATATAACTAAAGTCTAGTCACAAAATGGCTTGGCAAAATTTAAGGCCTCACAAGCTCTACATTTTTCCTTCTTTTCAGAGTGACCTCATCCCCTTTGCCTCATTTTCCAGCTTTACCTGCATTCTCATCCTTCCCAGAAAAGCATCGATTAAAAGAGTAGTAATGGCTCACCTTTATCTAGCACTTTCTAAGCAGACACTGTTCTGAGCACTTTTACTTACATTCATTCATTTCATTTTCACAACTCTATGAGACAAATACTATTATCATTCCCATTTTACAGATGAGGGGAACAAAACCACTTGGTGATTAAATCATTTTGCCAGAGTCACACAGCTAATAAATGGCAGAGCCAAAAGTCAAACTCAGGCTGGTCCTAGAGTTCATGCTCTTGGCCCCTCTAACCTCCAAACTATGTGTGGCCCACAGTCCTAAATGCACACTGGGTAGTAGTTACCTGGTGGTGACAGGAAATTTTCATATATTTCCCAGGATGTGTGAATACAGCAATCAATACTACAGACACTTAGCCAATTTTGTTTCCTCGCTGCCTCTCTCTACCCCCAGTATCCCTGTCTCATCACCTCTCTTCCCTTAGGAGGAATGTAAAGCTTTGTTTCCTCACAGCACCCTGACTAGTCTCCTCTAGTTAATTCAAATGACTCAGACATCATTCACCAATGTTACTCAAAGTTTGTTCCAAGAACCATCTGAGTATGAGCCACAGGTAGTGATTATTAAAAGTACAGATTCTTGAGTCCTACCTTAGATCAACTGAACCAAATCTCTAGGAATGAGGCCCAAGATGCTGTACTGTAAACAAGCTCTGTGAATGAATTTGCTGCACAAAAAAATGAGCTCAATTGAGACTTTTGTGGTGGGTAATCCAACTGATTAGGGCCAATTAGGTTGAAGTTCAATTCTCAGACAGAAGAGCCAACTTTGCTTGGCAGTTTTATTCTGGCCCTTTCCTTATTTATTTATTTAGCTATCTTCCAAATTATAAGCCACTAGAATACATGAGGACATGAAGAGACAGTTTGGACAGACAAAGTCAAGCTAGTACCCAAACTGAAAAACTAATTTCAACTGCATCATTTTTATTGCAATGGGAAATATTCTTTTCCCGTTGGCAGTTATTGAATGAGTGAAAGGGCTTAACTATAATCAGGACATAGGATAAGTTTCCAAAAAAGGAAAACCTCAATGAGACTTTATCCCAGTTCTTGGTAAACTCATGTCTGTGTCTTGGGTGCAAGGATCTTAAAGGCAGCAGAGCTTGCACTTTCCTGCATGCAGAACCTTGCATGGTTACATTGCGAGGATACTGTTTTCCCAGCAGGAACTGAGTGCCGGATTGCTCCTTGTTACGAACAAGCTTTATTGTTTTCCCCAAACAAAAATAAAATAGTCTAGTGGTAGAATGGAATTAGAAAAACAAAACGTCAATGAAAGCTCTCAATAGGCTAGCTAAGCCCAATTTACAAGAGTTATGCCTTGGCCATGGATCCCAATTGGATGATTTCTTTATCCACCCAACTCCTGATCTACCAAATCTCTTAGCAGTTTAGACTCAACTGAGCCAAAGCTAAAGATTTAGAAACTTACTCTCAGTTATTCAAATTAGACCGTATCTCTAAGGTAACTTTTATTTAAGTGCCAATGCCGGAAGTACTATCTGATTTTTTTGGGCGGGGAGGTTGTGGTGGGGGTGTGTTGTTGCTGTTAAATTGCTAATCTATATAGAGATATTGGTGCTATTGTAGAGAATACATAGCCATAAAACAAAGTTAGCTTCCTCCTTTGAGAAATATTAATTAGGAGCCTGGCAGTCAGTGCTTAGAAGGGATCATGAGTACCCTCCCAGTAGATGAGCCCTCGTACTGTTTTCCCAGCAGGAACTGAGTGCCGGCACTGCTCCTCAGTTACAAGCAAGTTTTATTGTTTTCCCCAAACGAAAATAAAATAGTCTAGTGGTAGAATGGAATTAGAGAAACAAAACTTCATTTGAGAGCTTGATGGAGTCTTTTAGGAGAAGAAAATCCTCAGTTTTCCATATTCTCTGAATGTTTCAGACCCTAGGTGAAGAAGAAATGATCCAAATTCTACTGCACTTTGCCCTCTCCCTTTGACTTCTACGCTGCCAAGAGACTGATAGTGCAAAGTCACTTTGTCTCAACTTTGCACAGAGTTCTGTACTTCAGCTAGTCACCAGTAAAGAAATTCATTTCATTCGCACTCTCCTTCCTTTTCTCTAAATCCTAAGAATTAGCTAAGTATCTGTAGTGCTTTTCTTTTAAGAAGATTCCACTTTCCAAGGCTTTGGGATTTTTTTCCTTTCTAGGTGAGGCATTCACTAGCTATGTATAATTCTCCCTTTGGGACAATTGCAAAGGGGGAGCTGATGTAGTTAAATAATTTTTATTAACTCTGAATAGATAATAAAATATATTGTAAGTAACACTAAATCCTTCTATTTCCATTGTAACTAAACCAAGGATCTTTGAAGTTATAAAATCCTTATTTAACTTTTAATTGTCTCCCAAATTCTCAAGAAATTTGACAGTTATTCTGTAACCACTGTGTCCTAGGTTCTTTCATATAAAAAATATAGTTTAAGTTTCTCAAGAAATCTGAGGAAAGCACTATATCACCCCATTTTACAGACAAGGGCCCAAGGTTCAGAGACACAAAGTGTACTTGTCACATGTTATGAAATAAGTAACAGAAATGAGATTCAAATCCTGGTCTTAACTCTTAAGTCCAGTGTTCAGTCAATTGCTGCACTGCTATTACTGACCAGGTACAATTGCTGAGAATAAAAGAGTGATCAAAATTCAGACCTTATACCATGCTAAAGAATACCATATACGTTTTATCCTTCATTCCCAGGAAGTAGTTTCTTATGTATGTTGCAAAGTTGTCATGTTCATTCTCCCATGTTCTCACCTTTTCCAACTCATACTTGTTTCACCTCTGATGATTACAGTAGAAGTATCCTCAAAGCTACTCCCCTTTTAGAGCTTTTTAGGGAAAAACAAAAAAAGCAATTGGAGAGGATTATAGAAGTAAATCTGCAATGACACAGAGTGACATGAGCCAAATAATTCCTCTCACTGAACTCAGTCTCTTAAGTCACCCATTTCTAATCAGTCCTGCTATTGCCAGGGACAAACAATCCTGCCAAGCACACCCAGAACTCTTGCAGGATGTTTCTGAAGGTTCCCTGGAAAATGCATCGTTTTTCTAACTGCCAGTTAAGTGATGCCTTAGCTGCATTTGAGGAAGAGTGGAGACATCCAGTGGCCATGTGGGTTGATAACAACTGAATTATCGGTACAAAGATACGTTGTGGTTTTGATAGAGATTCCTATATTGCAAAAAGCCTTAAAAGATTTCTGGTTTTAATAATTTTTAAAATTATTATACATGGGACTTTTTGGTAACCAGTGTACCTTCATCTAGAGTTCAGTTGGCAGGTATAGCTCCCCAAATAATCTAATTTGTGGACACCTGGGTCACAGTCTACTGCTCAAAATTATCTACCACATCAAACCAAGTACAAGGTAATGTTAATTTCATCCCCCACCCCCCCACCAAAAAAATCTGATCATAACAGGCTGTTTACACGGCTCATTTACATGGATGACCTTCCGGCCTCGGGCACAAAGAATACATCAGTATTGAAAGAAGTCTTATTTTTGTCAATATAAAGAAAAATGAAAACGTTTCAGAGGGTCAAGAGGTCACATTGACTGGCTAGCACAATTTGGGAACTGAAATCTTTCAGGGAGGAAAGAATACACGTGTCTTTTAGTCTTCCTAGAACAATGTTATTGAAAGATATTTGGTGGTCCTCTGATATGAGATGAAATACTTAGTCAATATAAAACAGTATATAAATGCTATTCCCCCGGAATGTAATTTAACTGTTATGCTTGTGATTTTTTCCCATTACACGGGAAATTTTAAAACTATTCTAAATCCAATATTCAGATTCTTATGTGAATAGGTCGGGTAAAGGACAAGCAGAACAGGTTAAGAACAAGAGAATATAAATTGATCTATCTGCTCTCCAAGTGACTTAACTCAGGGGCAGCCTCCTCAAACAAGTTGTGAATAGAGGTATCTAGCTTTAAGGCTTTCTCAGTTTTGGTCCTTCCCCTTGCTCTCTGCAACACCTCACTGCTTGCCCTGGACACCATTCTCTAACTTTCCTTATCCTTCCCATTAATTATCAAAATTTGGCATCATATACAATCACAGTATTGTAGCAACACCTTGCTTGCAGTGAGGTGTTCCTAATCAAAAAGGAAATCAGTGAATCTTTTGAAATTAAAGGGTAAAGAACAGATGCTGGTTCCACAGGGTTATTGCACCAGAGGAATTTCTCCCTAATAGAAGACCATGCCTTATCACCTGAAAATAACTTGCAATGTTGGAATTTCAGGTATAATGGCAGGTGTTCAAGCAGTCTGTCTCAGAGTTTTGCAAATCCCATCATGTAGACTCTCAGCTATAAATAAAACCAATCCCAATTCTTATCCCATTAAAAGCAATCAGTAGAAATCTGCACGCTGGCATTCCATAAATCCCTAGATTTTTTCTTGAAAACAATATTTTGAGATTCAGACACAGTACCTAACCCTATTGTCACACTCACCTTGAATACAAAGTCCATGGTGACAGTTTACCACTTAATAATTCTTCTAGAATATATTTACTTCAAGTTCTGCCACCTCTGTTGCAACGCATCTCTGTGGTAACACAATGTGATATTTTAATATTTCTTTGGAAAGACTAAGGATCCAGAAACCAGTGTTCCAGCTCTGACTCTCCCACTCATTGACCATCTGACCCCATGTCAGTCAATGCACATTTTGTGCTTGGCTTTCTCATCTGGAAAATGAGTAAATTAGAAGATCTATAAGAGTGTACCATTATAAAACATTTTCTTATCACATTCCCTTGTTTGTAATTGATCTGTATCTGAACAGCATTAAGACTGTACAAGAAGTTATCTGATGCCTTGAGGTCTTTGTAAGAGTCTCTTTCTAAAAGAAAGAACTGCAGAAGTTTCACTATCAGAAAGATCCTCTGTAATTAGGAAATCATATGTCAACATTTAGGATAAATATATTTAGCACAGAAATGCCTCATGGTACATCCTCCTCTAAACTTCCAAAATACTGTATTATGCCTCCTATTTTATGTGGAAAGAAGGTCAAAATGAGAACCCAGGAATCTTGCATCCTCATTTTCTACTGTAAACACTATGAAAGCAAAAAAAAAAAAAAAAAAAAAAAAGAGCAGTGATACTGCTCATGCCATGGTTCTCAACAGTTTGCCATAGCATGCATTTGAAGATTGTTCCTATTTCTCTCCTGCCAATACGGGAACGGGAGGCAAATCAGCAATAAGGGATATCACAAGAATTTGCTTTCTCTGTCTTAAGAAGAGCCATTCCATTTCTTGCCTGAAGTTTAACTTGATTATGCATTCATTAAAGACGAGTGATGGCGATGATTAAACAAAAACATCTTTAAAATGCAGAGTTCATTTCAGCCCATTTGGTTTTGTTACACACAAATTGGATTTGCATTGCATTCTGCACAGCAGGTACTCCACTTGAAATCAAAGACAGATGCTTTTATGGGATTAAAAGGAAAACCTAGAGGAGGGGGAGTGTGTTAGAGATTGAGATATTTTGCATTTCAGTAATAATGGCTCCAAAATGAAATAGTGATCATATTGCTGCATTATCCATATAAGTGTTTGGGCTATAATTAAAAGGAAACAAGAATCCCCATCATAACTTGAATCATTGTCAAAGAAGAACATTTAATTTGCAGGGGGAAAAATGATTTTTCCCATAAATGTCTAATAATACCTTAGCATATTTGAAATTTAATCATAAGTGGCTTAGAATTAAACCATTTGAATTATTACTGAAACATTTCAAGTGGTGACATTAAATGCTTTGTTTGAAATTAGCCATTAATTCAAAAGTCTTCTCTAGAGCTGCTTTGAGAGTTTAACTCCTTGTCTGTAAACAGTAGTCCCTGGTTCTCACACTATCATTAATCTTCATGCCTCTAGAATATTCACATTGCTGACTGTTTACTCTGGCACCCTTGGTTAAATTATTCTGAATGCTACAATTTTATAATTGATATCATCTGCTGTTTTAAAAGTATAATACAATTGTCAGCTTGTTGGATATATGTTGGGAATACTGACCAGTTTTCTTAGAAAAAAGTCAGAACTGATCGATCCCCAGTGTAATTCTCCTTTCCATTGCCTCCAACAAGCTTTATATGGTAAATCTGGTTCCTCTCTTTCAGAGTGTCTGACTCTTTAACAGGATTTTGTTAGCATTTTTCATCTATTTGATGATTGTATCTCATAGATTGATTGTACTGATGGCCCCAATTATTGACCTCCCTATACCCATGCTCTTTGCAATGTGAATTTTTCAATCCTCTCATGAAGTAGTATCATATCTTTCCCCACCTTTTGGCTAGGTTTGTGACTTACTATGGTCAACAGAGCTTGGTGAAAAGGATGGTATGCTAGTTCTAAACCTAGGCTCTAGAGGCCTTGTACATTCAGTTCTTTCTCTTGAACTCCTGCTTCTGCAAACAAGCCCAAGTTAGCTTGATGAAAACTGAGAGCTATGTGGCCCAGTCACCCCATAACTCCTGCCAATATCCAATCTAGCCCCTAGGAGCAGAGCTGCCCAGCTAAGGTGCAGCTGACCATAACCAAGACCAGAAGAACTGCCTGGCTGAGTCCAACACACACACAAAAAATCATTAATGTGAGTGGTGCTTTACCATAAAGCAATGGGTAATGATACTTACATAGGTCAGATTTTTTTAAGTAGTATTCGATTTAGACTTTAAATGATAAATATCATTTTCAATGCTGGGCACAATGCCTATGTTATAACATGTGTTCAATAAATATTTATTGATGTATAGGTGGGTAGAGATTTATTTACCTATTTTAGGCTGTTAATATGTTCTAATAAACTCTCACGGCATGTAACTGTGCCCTCCACGCTTTAGAAGAATGCTTAGGGCCGGGCGCAGTGGCTCACGCTTGTAATCCTAGCACTCCGGGAGGCCGAGGCGGGCGGATCACGAGGTCAGGAGATCGAGACCACGGTGAAACCCCGTCTCTATTAAAAACACAAAAAATTAGCCGGGCGTGGTGGCGGGCGCCTGTAGTCCCAGCTACTTGGAGAGGCTGAGGCAGGAGAATGGCGTGAACCCGGGAGGTGGAGCTTGCAGTGAGCCGAGATTGCGCCACTGCACTCCAGCCTGGGCGACAGAGCAAGACTCCGTCTCCAAAAAAAAAAAAAAAAAAAAAAAAAGAAGAAGAATGCTTAGGAGAAAATAGAAAAGAACATTGGTTCCCCCCTTTTTTTTCCTCACTGAGAATATCACATGAAAGGTGACCCAGGAACACAGATAAAGAACTTGTTGGAAAGAAAAGTCAGCCTCATCTTCCAACATTTTAGCCTGAAAAATTTACACAAAATCATACCTAGACGAAGCTTATCATCATTTCAAAATTCATATGGAAGATAATCCCACAATCGAGGCTGGGTATCACCTTCCAGTGATGTGCAAATCCCTGAAAAGTATACTTCCCAAAATGTTGAACCTACTAAAAGATAGAAGCGGATAAAATTTTAGAGGTCATCTTGACCAAACTCTCACTTCACACAGAAATCTCCACTTCAGTTCCCCTGGAAGGTAATAATTGTAAGTGGCAACTAACATATAATGTGCACCTACTAATTTCTAGGTCCTTTTCTAAGTATCATCTATGTATTGATTATTCACAAAAATCTTATGCAATAAGTACCATTTTAAGTTGGGGAAATGGCTTGGAGAGTTTCAGCAACATGTCCAAAGTCACATAGCTAGTACATGGCAGAGATGGAATTCAAACTCTTTAGACTCTATTATCTTAACTATGATAGAGTTTCTCACTGTCAACAACTAGAGCCATTTATTGAAGAAATTAGGGACCTTTTGCTGAGGTAAGTTCTCCCCTTCCTTATAAATACTTCAGCAGAGGCAAAACCTCTGAGAATCCATATAATATAATGGCTCACGCCCAGATCTCCCACATTGTCATTTCCACCCATTGGATTTATTTCTAGCCTTTAGAACAGCAAAGGAAAATTCTGTTGTCTCTTACACATGACAGACCTTGAAAGAGGTGACCTTTCCTTCTCATTCATTCTTTATCCAACATAGTTTTCATGTTCTTCACTAACTTGATTAGCCTCCTAATGAAATTTCTACAGCCTCCTACTACCTAGTTCACCATTTCAGTTCAGGAGACTGGCCATCTTTGCAGCCTAAAATAGCGTCTGGTTTTTATATGTGGTTGGTTGGTGGGTAGTTGATTGATTAGATGATTTTAAATAGAAAAAAAATCAAGTCTGAAAACTTATGTCAAACACTGAATTACTAAAATCAGAAATATTTTTAAGCTATCCTGTATACATGGAGTTATATATTTTTGTTCTTTACCAAAGTGTAAGGCTCCAGTTAAAGCTCGAAAGGACACAGGATATGGGTACATTATCGGATTCAAAACAATTTTATTGTTAGCCTATCATAAACATACAGAACTCAGAAAATGGTACAAATCTATTTATTTTTCCAGGTGGGTTGCCTCTGAGTTCATCCAGAATCTGACAGGTAACCTGCATCACTTCTCACTGAGGGCCCATTCCCAAGGTTCCACATCCATTTGGGTGGTACGTCTATGTTCTAAAGTCATGATGTCCACGTTCTTAGTATGGATATGGCACCAATAGTAAAGGTTTCTTCCAGATTCTTCAAAATGAAGCATCTAAAGGACCAACAAATCTTTGTTTTGCTAATACGGACCAATTCTCATTGAAGAACTTAAAGGATTGTGTTATGCCAACAAAGTATCTGCTTCATTTGTTGTTTCTTTTTCTTTTTTAACAAAATCTTTGTCTATAAGCTACTGCACTTGACAATAACCACAGTTTACATTCATGTATTCATTCATTTGTGTTTCATTTCAGATTTTGAATTTCATTTTTATATTTTACATACACAATTGTAGACTACTGGTGAGCTCTCAAACTGACCCAATATATTTTTGTTTGTAATCTAAAAAGTTGGCATTTAAACAATAAAATGCATTCAACCTTAAGTGTGGAGTTTGAAGAGTTTTGAAAAAATACGTCACGAAACCACTACCTAAATCAAAATAAAGAACATTTCCAAGATATTCCCTAGGATGCCTCTTCATTGTAATCCAGCTGCTCTCTTTCTGCATCCAGGCAACCACTGATCTTATTTCTGTTACAATGGATTACTTTTGCCTGTTCTAGAATCTCACTTAAATGGAATTGTATAGTAAATACTGTTTAGTATTTGGTTTCTTTTTCTCAGCTTTATGTTTCAGATTCCTCAGTGTTGTAACATTGCTGAGGGATAATATCTCATTGTATGTCCATAACACAATTTATCCATTCACCTGTTGACAGACATTTGAGCTTTATCCAATTTGGGGCTGTTATTTTTTTTTTAAGCTGCTATGAACATTTGTGTACAAGCCTTTTGGTGGACGTATGTTTTCATTTCTTTTGGATATATGCCTAGGTATATTTTGGGGTATACAATAAGTGTTTATTTAACTTTATAGGAAACTGCCAAATTGTTTTCCAAAGTGATTGTGCTATTTTACATTCCCAACAGCAAAATAGATATTGTCGATCTTTTTTCATTTTGACCGTTCTAGTAGGTGTGAAGTAGTATTTCATTCCGGTTTCCAGTTGAATTTCCCTAATGACTAATGATGTTGAACATCTTTTCATGGCCATCATGGTCTTCTTTTCTTTAAGTATTTATTCAAATCTTTTGTTTATTTTGGATCATTGTTTGTCTTCTTATTAAATTTTAAGTTATTCTAGATTCAAATTCTTTATTAGCTATTGTAAATATTCTTTTCCTCAGTTTGGTATTTGCCTTTTTATTTACTCAGTGGTGCCTTTGAAGAGTAAATGCTGACAGTTTTGATGCTGTCTGGTTCATTAACTATTTTCTTGTATAGTTAGTGCTCCCTGTGTCCTAAGAAGTCTCGTGTACCCAATTGTTAAAAATATTTTTTGTTATCTTATCTCCTAGGTGTTTTATAGTTCTATGACTTGTCTTTAGGGCTATGATTCATCTCCAGTTTACTTTAGTGGATGCTGTAAATTAGAGATTTAGATTAATTTTTTCCATACAAATAACTAGTTTTTCAGCACCATTTATTTAAAAAATTATTCTTTCCCCACTGAATTATTGAAGCACCTTTGTCAAAAATCACCTGACAATACATGTCTGGACTCTATTTTATTCCATCTATCTATAAGTCTATAATTACTCCAATATCACATGGTATTGATTACTATGGTAAGTCTTGAAATCTGGAGGTAGAAGTTCTGCATCTTCTTTGATCTTTTTCAAATTTTTTCCTGCCTCTTCCAGATCTTTTGTGTCTCCTTATAAATTTTAGAATCAGTGTATCATTTTCTATAAAAATCACACTCACATTAAGGTTTTTATTGGCATTGGTTTGACTCTATACACCAATTTATGAAGAATTACTTAACTATATTAAATCCTCCAAACTATGAGTATGATATATCTTTTCACATATTCACATCTTCTTTAATTTTTCTTTGAATGTTTCTGGGTTTTCAGTGTATAAGTCTTGAACATATGTTAGCAATTTATGCCTATTTGAGTAATTATTAACTACATTTTTCAAATGAAAGAAGATCATCGGAGATTATGTAATTCTCCCAATGTCACAGAGCCAACAAGTGCCTTAGCCAGGATTTAAATACAGAAGTAACTGAATCCAAAGAACATGTTCTTAACTACTAGGCCAGAAATTCTCAGAGCAAAGATAGGCAGAGGGATTGAACCAACTAGGAAGCTTTTCCAAATCTCACATGCCCATTGCCATGTCAGAATGTCTGATATCTCACTGGAGGGAGGATGAGCAGGCCCAGATAGTTTGAGAAATTTCCAAGGTGTTTCTGTTATAGCCTTACTGATTGAGAACTGGGTAGAGAATTTTTTGGCAGTCAGAAACCTACAGCATGGTTAGTTTCAGCTGGTCACCCTTTGAAGCCCCTGCCAACAGATTTCTAAAAAGATCAAGCCAGGAGAGAAAGAGCCTGGCAGGATAATAAGAGCCAGACAGGTCTTCCACAGCAGCAGCAACTTCATACCCAAGAAAAATGGGTATCCGTTCTACATTCAGGTCTCACCTAAACTTCCATTTGATGAATACGCTTATAGTCTAGTTGTTAGAGATGAGACTGACTTACACAAATTAATTTTGAATACAAATAATGTCTTAAAGCCCAACATTTAAGATATTTTCTTCTTCACTCATTCTACTTCGACCCATTTTGCTCTATCTTCTGTCTCTCCTTCCTTAAATAAGCTAAATCAAATAATGAAGTTTGAAGCAAACTTCATTAAGAAGCAAACAATAAAATAAAACATGGGATATCATATTGCAGATTAGATGTGCCTGGTGCTATGTTTATAGAAAAGGGGATCACGGTTGCAGGCAACATGGCAACAAGGAGGTGTGCTCAGCAGCCGCCCTGCCTGAAGAGGCCTGCCACGATGTATTGGTTATGGGATACATCAAGGGATCTAACAGCAGCATGGATGTGAGAAAGAAATGGGCTCAGTAGTGACATCTGTGTATGTGTGTTAGAGAGGGCAGGAGTGGGGCTGGGTGCAGTGGTTCATGTCTGTAATCCCAGCACTTTGGGAGGTCGAGGCTGGTGGATCACCTGAAGTCAGGAGTTCAAGACCAGCCTGGCCAATCTGGTGAAACCCCATCTCTACTAAAAATACAAAAAATTAGCCAGGTGTGGTGGTACGTGCCTGTACTCCCAGCTACTCAGGAGGCTGAGGCAGGAGAATCGCTTGAACCCGGGAGACGGACGTTACGGTGAGCCAAGATCGCGCCACTGCACTCCAGCCTGGGCAACAGAGTGAGACTCCGTCTCAAAAAAAAAAAAAAAAAAAAAGGGCAGGGGTGGCTAGCAGTTCACAAATAAGGTATTTAACTGGAAAGCAAACTTTTAATAGATATTTATGATAACAGTAATTGCTAAAATGTATTTACACAGTCTATTAGGTATATCTACTGTCCTCAGAGCTAAATAAGGAGAATAAGACAGTGCTTACTGCTCTCAGGGAGTTTTCATTTCATCAGGGAGAAAATGCACACACTTGAAAAACAACCCAAGGCATCCTGTAGCAAATATTGTTGACCACCCAGGGAAAATTTCTATTCCCCCAGTCCACTCTGCACAACACCTTGACATCCTGCCTTTTAGAGAAGAAAGAAGCAGGCCTCTTACATGAAATAGCAGTGGACTCGGATTCACAGGAGCTGAGTCAATTTACTTGCAATATAGCCTCAGACAAGTCATTTGATGCATCTAGATATACCCTTTTTTATCTGTAAAATGAAATGGGTACTTCAGTAGTTTTTCATGAGTATTAATAGAGATAATGAAGAATGTTAGGTAGACTGTCAACATATTGTTATTGGTGGTGGTGGAGGTAGTAATAATAACAGTGTAATTACCATCTATGTCATCTAGGCCATTGCCTATAGGCCTCACCTCATTTCAATTATTTCCATCTTCATGTATATTTAGCAACGTCCATGATACCCCTTCATCTATAAAAATCATCTAGTTCCTTAGCTCCCATTCAATGACATTCCAAATATCATCAGAATACCTGACCCAAGGTTCAGATGCCTGAGTGGTGATTGTTGGGACCATTAATTGACCATGCAGCAAGCTTGCCTTGTTCCTAGTTGGACTTAGAACCCTGTTCTTTAGTTACAGCTACATGGAATCTATGCTATTCCCAACTCACAACACTTCCCACCCCCTTTAGCCGGCCCATCAATATAGAGCCTTCTCTCTTGGCCTCTGATTCTCATCACTGATGTAATTTACCCCAGAATAACTGGCATCCTGCCAGGAATAGCACTCTTGATTTCTCCACTGTGGAAAGAACATGCTACTTTATGACTAATAGAGCAACTTCCTTTTAAATGTTGCACTATAGTGTAGAATATAAGAATATTGGTATAATATAATATTGTATAGTGTAGAATAGAAGAATGTTATTGCAATAATTACTAACATCTAAATAATACATTCAGTTAGAGAGCACTTGCACATTCACCCTCATAACAACCGTTTAAGAGAGAGATTATTTTATCCCCAAGTTTAGGAAAACGTGACTAGAAAAGGTTAAGTAAATTTTCCAGTATCATCCTAGTATATCCAAGCTCAGACATAAAACCAGGGCTTCTGACTCCAGTACCTATTATCTTAATATGCCCAAACTTCAGTTTGTAAATGAGTTCTTTATTTGCAACTTGATCAGAACATTTATTCATTTATTCATAAATTCAAATATTCATTCCACAGACAGATAGCAAGTACCTATGTGCTACAAATATGTTTCTCCTCAAAGATGTTCACAGTTTAGTAAGAATGCAATATATAAACAAAGGAGCAATGTCTTATTCATCTTTGAATTACCAGCTCCTGACACAGCATCTGGCACACAGCATACATGAATGAATGAATGAATGAATGAATGAATCAATGAATGGATATATTAAAAATTAAATTACTTTTTAAGCCAAATGCTAATACAGTGAGAAATTTCTTTGAAAAGTACAAAGTGCCATATAAATTTTAAGCATTATAACTGTATTCAATTATAGGTGAAATTTTCATTTCAGTTAGAATGCCAGAGTGAGTTTTCAGATAACCTTAGTAATGTCCTTTTTTTCTTTATTTAGCATTATTTCCTTCATATTGAACATATCATAAGTAGGAAGACTGTCTTAAGTCCCTACTTCAAGAGTTTTTTAATCCCCTGACCTGATTGCAATCACTTCAGCAAATTCACCCACACCCTGATTCTGTCATTGCCAAAAATCCCCATATGGAAGGGGAGGAGCCCTCTCAGAGGACTTGGCACAAATCCTTGTAATAGCACTTATCACATTTTATTGTAATTATCTGTTGACATGTCTTTTTCCTCCTAGCACCAATGCCACTTGATAATTCACCTACAAAAAGTTTTCAAGATCTCAAAACATAACTCACAATATTTTTAAAGTAAGATTTTCTCCCTAAAAAATTAACCCCAAATAAAGTTTCTTTATATTTAGCAAAATATTTAACAATACTCCCACTGTTTGGTTCAGCTTCCCAAATGCACGTCTTTCACTAAAGTCTTAAATCAACATTTAAAATCCTAAGATGAATATTCAATTTTGAAAAACACACACAAGATAATTTGAGAGGACACTTTTGAACTAGAAGGCCCTCTGCTTCTAGTTGATGGCAATGATGCCCAGGCTAATACATTTCATTTAAAAAGGTCAGTCTACTCATTCATTACCAAATTGTAAGCTAAAAACTGTTGTGTGGCTAAGAATCCCATGAACCACTTTCAAACAGAAGTCACAGACCTTGAGCTGATCTTTTACGTAAGATAAATTTAAAGTAGCTTCTTTTGATGTAAGAAAATCACTGTTTAAATATCAAATGCTCATTGCTTCAAATTCATTTTCTTGTGTGTTAAATTTGCTTATCTTTATATGTGGATATTTCTGTATACCTGCTCAGAGATTTCAAATTTTGTTAGGATCTGACCACCATGAATTTTTCAGAGAAAGAGAAGTAGTAATATTTTGAAAGTTCAGTATCCGAAATCGTTGGAATAGTTCCTGGCGTGATCTGTTACTGGGACCCTTAGAAGGCTGAGATTTTTCTGCTTTAAATAAATATGCCACAAGGTGTTTAGAGTTTGTGCTATGTACCAGCACAGGAGATATTTGGGTTTGGTTCAGGCTATGAGATGTACAAGAACAGAAACAATATTTAATTCTTCAAATTTAGCTAAATAAGAATAGCTAGTTAATTTTAAGTAAAACTTGGAACAAAATATTATATAAATAGGATACTATGTGACATTTATTGTCTAATTATGTGTTACTTATGCACTGCTCTTTCTTTTTATATAATTTCAGCTTTTATTTTAGATTCAAGGGGTACATGTGCAGGTTTGTTACATGGGTATATTGCGTGATGCTGAGGTTTGGGGTATGACTGATCCCATCACTCACGTAATGAACATATGTACTGCTATTTCTTTATATGAATTCTAAAGTCCATCCTTTCCACTCATTACTCCCCCCAGAATTTTTTTCAAAAAATAAATCCAGGCTATGATGTTCAGAATGTTAATTTTAATAGTAAATACAGTCATAAAAAGAAAAGGCTCACAAGCAGGTTAAAGAAAATATTTAGGAGAGGAATGTTCTGTCTAAAGAATTCCAACTACATTGACAATAGTTCTTTGACAGAGGTTACTCCTGATAGCCTACTGTCTAAGGCAGAGTTGCTGGAAAATGACTGACACATTTCATCAAAGCCTCCACTCAGCTGCCTTAGCCAACTGTCGCTGGTAAATGACTTAATCTTTGCTAAACTTTCATGCAGGAAAGCGGAGTAGTTGAAAATGCACCCACATATAGACCTGAAACTCTAATGAGATCATTTGACATTCTGATTGATACAAAATCTACACTGTGTTTTGACTTGCCTGCCACCATTGATATGGTGTATTTCCAGTTTGAAAGGTTCAAAAGTGATAGTTGTTTTGCAATGCATCCCAACTGTAACTGAGAATGAAGAAATGTGGAAATGAATGAGTTAATTGCAAGTTACTTGGTACAAGGTAAATTTTTAATCACATTTCCTATGTATTATTTTTTTTCTTAGGGAAAGTAATTGGTTAGGAAGACAGAGGGACATAAATATTTTATGTAATCTCCTAAAAATAAAGAGAGTCGTGTGGATTCTTTCATGAATGTGTGTTTATATGCCTTAGGTTGAGGGAATTTATTCATGAATGTTGAAATGCAAGATACAACATCTGCCTAAGTCAATTGTGGATGAGCCACCACCACCCTAAGACACCTGTAAGTTTCTGACCAGGATTTTAGATTGGCTTATATTTTATGGTAAACTCATACTTTCCAGAAGTGTTAGTATGGCTGTGACTTTTTCTGCTTAATGCTGATCTTTTCTACAAACCTATATAGCTTTTGTGAGCAGGGGTAAGAATCAAAATGAATTCTGGGAGCCTCCACTGTACTGCTAAGTCAGGTAAATCCTATTATAACATTTACATATGAGGTGGGCAGAGAGGTCCAGCATCTGCATTCATGTGCATTCCTCCATTTCCACCACTGCTTGAAAAAGATAAATTGCTACTACCAGGAGAATTAAGAGGAAAAATGTTTGGCTTATGTCATCCAGAGCTCCTTTACCAGGGAAAATCGGCCTAAGCTTATTAGTTACCCAACATGCTAAGGCATGTGATCAAAAGCAACGACCCTCAAATTGCATTCTGCCACTCACTGTTTTCCCTCTATTTTCCCTTCTATCTCTTAAGAAGACATCAGTCCATCTGTTTCTGATTCTTTACAATTAACTCGGCACATTAGGTCTCTCTCTCTCTCTCTCTTTCAAAATCTTAAAAACTGATTTTCTTTTAACTGGGAAATTTTATCTTGCCAGCAATCAGAGCTCAAATACAGACATCTACAACTTTCAGTCGAAAGTCTTAATACATAAAATTTGAATTGCTTCTAAATTTGGCAAAATGCCCTGCTTTCTCCAAATTCATAAGACAGATGAGACACAAAAGTGAGATAAATGATGGCGTCCTGCTATTTCAAATGCCATATTGATGTAGTCATTATTTGTGCCAATAAGGCTCACTGTCATCTAATTTTAACCTGTTTCTGTGTTAATTATGCTCATTTTTTCTTTCCTCTCTTTTGATATTTTATGCTCTTCATTTCATGTAGCCTAAGTTTGTGAACAACTGAATCTTTCCAACAATTTACTGAAGGCCTATTATGCACAAAACACTACTTTTTCTCTCAAGTAGGGTTTAGGGAGTATAAAAATATAAACCGGATATGCCTGATACATAATATGGGCTCCAGAAAATGTGTGAAGGAAGCAAAGGAGAAAGAAAAAGACGGAGGAGAAAGAGAGGAAGGAAAAATAAAAATGTCTAATAATTCACTCTATGCAAGAAGATGTGTACTCTGTCTCACCATTCTGCTATAATTTCTTCACCGCAGATGTTATTATCTGATATTTTCTTGTTTACTTGTGTGTTTATTGTCTTTCTCTTTAGCAAAATAGTAAGGGCCATGAAAGAACAAACTTGTCGGTCTTGCTTACAATTGTGAAAAAGTGTTTTTGTCTGGAACCCAGGTAATGCCAAAAAAAAAAAAAAGTTTCAGTAAAGAATGAATGAATTAATGAATTAATTCCCTGAGCTTAGAAGGGCAAGAACACTTTCCACTCTCCACATTCACCCCAATGCACACCCTTCCTTCTAGAATCATTACTCCACAACAGTGAGGGTGCCTACTTTTGGTATAACTTGGTCATCCAGTGATCAACTGTTATGTGTAAGAAGAAAAAAAAAAAAAAAAAAGAAGCTGAATCTGGCCCTGTTAATGAAAAATTTTCTAATGAAATCCATGGAAGTTGACTGCTTTTGGTTGGACTCCCCATCGCAGGTTACATATATAATCCTTGTATCACCTTTTTAGCCCACTTCTCCACATATTCCTCCAATTTCATGTTTATTTAAGTTTTTCTCTTATTAAATTCTTCTTCATTTAGCCTGCAAAAGTTCTCCTACCTCTTCTTGACTCAGGAATTCTTTCTCTACTTTCCTGGAGTCTTATCTCTCTTATTTCCCACTTTGTTGTATGCCCTTTTTTACACACACATTTGATTTACAGCAAACAGTAATCTATTTTCCCCTGGGAAAAGTTTGGTTGCCTCAGAGAACACACTGCTAAAATAATGGAAAGTTCATAGTTGATTATTTGTATTTAATTATAGTTCAGATACTCATGAAAAATTCTTTGCTCCTCTTTGCAATTAAGCATAGTGATTAGGAAACCTTGTATATCACTCTCCAGTTATCTTATAAAAACCCTCCTCTATTTGATGATGGTGTAATTGGCTCTTAATTTTATATTGCATAGGTAGATTAAAAAGAGGCAGCTTACCCTTGAGACATCTAAATGAGTAGTTTAAAATAGTAATTTTTAGTTATGTATCTCTTACCACCATAAAAAATTAGTTTAAGGAGGGAAAAAAGCAGACAAAGGACTGAAGACTATGCTGCCTGTCACCACAAATGGGTCTGGGGTCTTCTAATGACTTGTAAACAAACAGCTCTACACCAAACTGAGCTAATGCCTTCAGCAATGTTCCTGACTCTGCAAATTCATTAATTGCAGCTTCCTTTGTGGTCTTACAGTGAAGAATAACTATTATTATTATCATTTTTTTCACTTAAATAAGATCCAATACCTCCCTGAAAACTGTCATTTGGTAAAAATATTGCTGTAGGGCAGGGCCCTACTAAGAAATGTAAGACATGTGCAATTCACACATCCTTGTGAAATGCAAGTGCCTGTGAACCCTGACAGGCTATAATTACTGGCAGGCAGAGTTGGCTGTCAGTAACTAGTATGATTTTAGTGGGGTAAAATGCTTCACGCTTAAGATTTCTTCCTGAGTGGCCTCTTGCACTTCCTTGGATCCCTGAGATTACCCTGTTAGACACTTATATGTCTAGGTCAATGATTCTTAAGAGGGTGGGAGGAGGAAGAGATGCAGGCAACAAAGGAGAAGGGGAATATGAGAATCTTAGTGTAGTTTGGAAAACATACTTAATACATTCATTGTTTCATTATACAAATTACTAGAACTGAATCTTCCAGTATTCTTCTTCATCGCTTAGGAAATACAGTGGAAAAGCATTGAAAGATCCCCAAGTTTTGCAATGTTTAATAATAATAGCTTAGGTGAAAATTTGCTTTCTCCCTGGTCCTCACAGTAAATGAAAGTGCCTGAGCAGGAATTAGTTTCTCCACTTACTTTCTCCAACAGGATTCATCTAGTATATCTTTATGAATATACTAGATACTCTATGTCAATTTTGAAAGTTGACATAGCAAAATCAGATTGTTCACATGTAGAACCCTCCTCCAATCTTTCTGGGGTCCAAATGGGTCTTGCAATGCATTCCGGAGCATTGATGAACAGTTGTGCAGGTCATACCCTGCACCTTTCCAGAGAGTGCCATTCCAGCAGGCTACAGGATGTGGTGGCCCAGAATCCTACTTCTTTTTACTGCCTTTCACCTCCTTTTCCATCTCCCACTCCTTAACCAGATAAGATTCCATGATGATTATAATAACTCTCTGGTATACAACCTCACTGTTCTTGCCCGCTCTGTCCACCTTGTGCTCATCTGGTTGCACTAATTATTAAGTTGTTGTCTTTCAGTTCCAAACCCTAATCTTCTTTGCCCTGCTTTGTGATACAAGAGCTGGATTCTGCAGACATTTCTCCAGAATAAGCTCTGCGTATAGAGAATGCTAGAGGGAAACTGCAAGGCTAGAAGTGAAAGAAGAGACATTTCTGGTGCTGTGATTGGCATGTGGGCATCTAGTCACCCTTTGCAGGCACTGCCTCTGTGCACCTTATAGTTCTCTTTCACCCCTGTTTAGTAGTTAACCATCTTTCACCTAGGTATTGTTGTTTATATTAGATTTCCTCTATTCTAGTTCGTGGTATGGTTTCTGTTTTCTGACTGGATCTTGACCGATACACCTGGATAAATCCCTGTGCTGGTTAAACCAACTCCTGTCTATTCTGCACCTACAATCACAAAGGTAAACAAGGTTGGAAAAAAATATTCACTTCTTCTGACTATCTCACTTTAAATCCATAATCAGGAATATCAAGCAGCTCTTCTACATATGCTGAATTCATTCACTCCTCTTATTCTAGACCACAATTTCACAACTTCTCATCTCTTCTCAAACCTCCAGTTCCTCTTTCCTGACCCTCTCTTAGCTGAGGACCCTGCTTCCTATGTGGTTGATAAAGTAGAAGCCATCAGAAAAGAATGTCCACACATTTCCACTGCTGTGTCTATCAACTTACTTGCATCTATACTCATTTTCCCTACCTTCTTTCATGACAATGGATGAAGCATGTTCCTACTGAAGATCAAGATCAATGCTCGAATACTAGATTCCATTGCTTAGGGTCATTCCAATGATTATCACTCCCTCTTACACATTGTGATATTTTTCTTTCTGTACTGGATTATCCCTATGAATATATAACCTGTTTTAATATCTCTTTTATTAAAAGAACGCTTTCATGTTCCCATGGTTTCCTTCAAGTTACTACTCCACTTCACTACTTCCCTTTATCTTTAACCTTCTCCAAAATTTGGTCATGTTTGGTCTTTACTTTCTCCAGTCCCATTCTCTCTTCAACTCACTCCATCCAATGTAACAACTCTGTCAAGGTCACCAGTTAGGTTCCACATTGCTGGTTGATTGTCAGTTTCAACTTCATCGAAATACCAATATTTGACCTAGTCTGCCACTTTCTCCTTCCTGAAATACCTTCTTCTCCTGTATTTAGGGAAACTTTATCTCTTAATTCTCCCCCTACCTCCCTGGCTGCTCTGTCAATAGTCTTTATTGGTTTCTCCCAATCTCCTTGGCTTCTAAACACTGGAGTGCACTAAAGCTCAGTTCTTAGAGCTCTTTGCTTTTTTCAGCTTCACTCACTCTCTAGATGGTATTACAGATGCATGGCTTTAAATACCATTGACACACTGATGGCCCCATAAATGTTTATCTTCAATAATATTCTTGAATTCCAAACTTAAATATCCCCACATGACCTGCTTACTTAGATGTCTAATCAGTTCAAAATCTAACTCTTTATTTTCCCCATCTCAATCCTGCCTTTCCTCTAATTTTACTTCTCTCAGTACATGTCCCTACTCAGGTACACAAGCCAAAAATCTTAGAGTCACCTTCTCTCATACCCTCCAATCAATTAGTAAATTCTACTAGCTTTCAAAATATATCTAAAATCCAACTCCTTCTCAACACATTTACTACTAGTATTATACAAAGACATGATCATTGCATACCTTGATGATTGAAGCAGCCTCCTAACTAGGGTCCCTACTTTTAGACTGTCTCCCATGACAGAGGCTGCTGAATAACATTCTCACTTATTTCATAATAATACAACTGAAGCTTTGTACAAGGCTGCTTACCCACACTACAGCTCCCAGATTCCCTTTCAGTTAGATGTGGCTTTGTTTTCGCCATTAAATATGAGCATAACATAAATGTGCCTACTTCTAGACCTACCTCCTTCATAATCTCCTCTTTACATAATGGACATACCTGAGATATAGTTTTAATCTTGCAGATGAAGACAATACCCCATGAGGTAAAAAGAAAATAACATAGAAAGAATCTGGGTCCCCGATTTATTTATATGGAAGAGAGCTACTTATCAACCTGAAATTCAGATGATTATGTGAGCTAGGAAAAATCTTCCATCTTGTTTTAAGCATTGTATTTTATAGTCTCTTTATTTAGCACTATCTTTAACCTAATACAGAAAGAACTACCATATATGGAGCGCTACTATTATAATACCTAAAATGTGGCATCGGTTTATCAGAAGGGCAATTGGTGATGAGAAACCCACAAATACTTGGTATATCCTGGCAAAACATTTTGTAAACTATTGCCTCAAACAATTGAGGAGGGAGACCACATGCCTCCTGAAGTAGCAGGTCTATGAAATGTCTAGAAAGAACAGATCCTTATTGCTTGCAAGTTATAACAAAGAAGTGATGAGCTCAGTTGAGAATTATCCTGTTAGCAGGCAGAAAAGGAAAAGAATAGAAAGGATCAGGGTCTGAAGGCTGAAAAAGCTTTCTGATCACAGAACCCAAACTTTAAGGTTCTTATCTTGCCTTCTTATCCAAGTCTATTGTTTCAGAGAGCTGCTAAGGTAGCATATGGGTTGGCAGCAGGGGCAGTGATGGGTAGCAAGGCAGAATTACATAAAACAAATGAAAACACTATGGCTAAAGGAAAAAGACCTTGGATTTGCTACAGCCAAATGTGACTGAGAATGAATACAGTAGAAATGTATCATGTTTTTGAGAGTACTAAGAAATGTATTTCCAAAGGAACCAAAGCCTGGTCTGCAAAACACCTGTGACTGAGGTTTAAAACAAACGTGGTATCACCAAATTTGCACAAGCAAGAAGCAGGCTGCAAAAGTGACACAGTCCCTAAAGAGGACACTTTGGATATTTTCCAGGAGGATAACGGACAGGAAATTCCTTTGAGAAAGCAGAACCAGGGTTAAATCAAGTAAATTCAACTGCCAGATTAGGGCATTTAAGCAATTCCTATACAGCAGGACCCATCACTACATAAACCATTGACTGTTGTTTGTTCATTTGTTTGTTTCCAATCCAGAGTTTTTAATATGGTTATCCTGTCTCTAGTCCATGATTGTATATAGGGTGTGTTTGTTGCATTGTGAGTTTGCAAACACCTTGTCTTTTAGTTTTTGTATCCTAGGAGTACATCCAGATTTGGTGGAGAAAATCGTTCATCACTCAGAGACTCTGGACTCTGATCTAAATTCAAAAATTGGTGGGACTTAGGGTTTTCTTTTTTGAAGAAGGATTGTATGTATTTTTACATGAAAAGAAAAGTTCACAGATATTTGGTGGCCAAAGGATCAGGCTGTAGTAAAAGTAACTAGTTGTCCAATATAATCTGTTCTCCCCTTCTCCCATAGTAATACAATTGGAGCCTGATACATGACTAGCCATCTTTACTGCATTTCCCAGTCTCCCTGCCCCACTCATGTGACAAGGTTCATGACAATGGAGTATGAACTACTACTGAGGCAGATCTTTTAAGAGACTGGGATTGCTCCTTTATATACCTTTTCTTCTTCTCAACAGTCTGGTGCAACACAGGAATATAGCTTTGGCAATACAGTAAACTTGATAGAGAAACAAGGTGGAAAAACCTGAGCCACTGAATAATCAAATGGAGCAGAATTGTCCACCAGCCTAGAGCTTAGATTATTCTATGGGAGAGAAATCAACCTTTATCTTATATATGGGGGTACCTTTGTTCTAGTAGTTTAGTCTGCTAGAGCTGCCGTAACAACATATCACACACCGGGTGGCTTAAACAGCAGAAATTTATTTTCTCACTGTTATGGAGGTCAGAAGTCCAAGATCAGGGTGCTGTCAGGTTTGGTTTCTGGCAAGCATCTCTTTCTGGCTCGCAGACAGCTACACTCTTGCTTTGTCCTCAGATGCCCTTTTCTCTACACCCATGTGTAATCACTCTATAGGTTCATCTTGCCTGCTGCCCAGCAAAGCTGATGAACTGAGAACAGCCAGTTTTTGCAACAGAGAAAGAGTTTAATAAACACAGAGCTACCTAAGCAGAAGGACTGGAGTTATCACTCATATCAGCCTCCCTGAAAATTCGGAGACTAGGGTTTTTTGAGGATAGTTTGGCAGGCAGGGGCTAGAGAGTGAAGAGTGCTGATTGGCTGGGTCAGGGATAAAATCAGGGGGAGTCGGAGCTTGTTCTCTTGCACTGAGTCAGTTCCTGGGTGGGAGCAACAAGGCTAGATGAGCCAGTTTACCAATCTGGGTGGTGCCAGCTGGTCCATCAGATTTCAAGGTCTGAAAAATACTTTGAACACCAATTTTAGATTTTACAATAGTGATGTTATCTATTGAAACAATTGGGAAAATTGGGAATCTTGTGACCTCTGGCTGCATGACTCCTGAGCCATAATTTCTGATCTATGGCTAATTCATTAGTTTTTTAAAAAGTGGTCTGATCCTCAAGCAGAGGGGGTTTGTTTTTGGGAAAAGGCTGTCATCATCTTTGTTTCACAGTTAAACTATACTAGCTAGGTGCAGTGGCTCACGCCTGTGATCCCAGTACTTTGGGAGACCAAGGCGGGCAGATCACTTGAGGTCAGGAGTTTGAGACCAGCCTGGCCAAAATGGCAAAACCCCCTCTCTATCAAAAATACAAAAATTAGACAGGCGTGGTGGCGGGCGCCTGTAATCCCAGCTACTCGGGAGGCTGAGGCATGAGCCAAAATCACACCAGTGCACTCCAGCCTGGGTGACAGAGCAAGACCCCAACTCAAAAAAAAAAAAAAAAGTTGAACTATAAAGTAAATTCCTCCCATAGTTAGCTTGGTCTACACCCAGGAATGAACAAAGGCAGCTCGAAGTTGAGAAGAAATATAGGGTTGATTAAGTCAGACTTCTTTCACTGCCATGATTTTCCTATGCCAGATTTTTCTCACTGTAATAATCTTTGCAAAGGTGGTTTCATATGCAGAGAGAAAGAAAGAGCGGGGAGGGAGATCAAGATCTGGTGTCTTGTTCCTTCTTATAAGAACATCAATCATATCAGATTAAGGCCCCAACCTTATGACATCATTTAACCTTAATTACCTTCTTAAAGACCCTATCTCCAAATACAATGATGTTATAGGGTAAGACTTTAGTATGTGAATTTTGGGGAGATAAAACTCAGTACATAACAACCCTAAAACTATAGTCTGTTTTCCATTTCCACAGTTTTCAGACTGTTCTTTTTAAAATGTTAGATTAACTCATTCTTTAGCTAGAAACTCTCCAATGACTTCTCCATTTATTTATTTATTTATTTATTTATTTATTTTTGAGATGGAATCTCACTCTGTCACCCAGGCTGGAGTGCAGTGGCGTGATCTCAGCTCACTGCAACCTCCGCCTCCCAGGTTCAAGCAATTCTGCTTCAGCCTCCAGAGTAGCTGGGACTACAGGCGCACGCCACCATGCCCAGCTAATTGTTTGTATTTTTAGTAGAGACAGGGTTTCACCACGTTAGCTAGATGGTTTCGATCTCCTGACCTTGCGATCCGCCCACCTCAGCCTCCCAAAGTGCTGGGATTACAGGCGTGAGCTACCGCACAGGGCCAACTTCTCCTTTTACTCCATAAAAGCCAAAACCTTACAATGCCCTCCCCTGATCTGATCCCCCCCTACCCTGATTACCCTCTCTGTCAGTATTTGCTACCATCATGCCCTTGCTCGTTCCACTTCAGCTACATGGAACTCCTTGGTATCCTTTGCATGTACACTTACCCCTATATTTTCTGCTGTTCTGTATACTGAATCTCATTTCACTCCCATATCCACATTGCTGGTTCCTTTGTTTCTTTAAAGTCTTCTGTCAAATGTTATTTTATTAGAGAAACTTTCCATGACCACACTGCAGAAAATAGCCCCTCCCCACTCCAAACTCTCCCTCTACCCCTTCCCTGTTGTATTTACATTTATTCACATATTCACTCTCTCTTCCCAATAAAACATAGGCTTTATTAGATCAGGGCCTTTGTGTTGCTCACTGTTGTATCTAAAATAGATCTTGCACATGGTAGGTATGAAATTGAGACATGTAAAATGTGGTTTGAATGAATATGTAAGTGGAAGTCCTGTAGATGATGGATTGAAAGATACAAACACTGTCAACAGGTATCATCTGGGGGAGGGGTTCTCTAAAATGACCCCCAAGTTTATGGCTTAGATTGGGTTGGTGAAATGGTAAGCCAAGATAGAGAACACAGGAGGTGGAACAGGACTCAAGATATTAAGTTCAGTATTAAATATAATGGATTTGAGATGCCAGCAGGAGTTGAATTATATTTGGACATAGGCAATGAATCTCACGTGGAGAAAGATGTGAGTAACCTCTATCTACATATGACTGTATCTGAAGTCCTGAAAGTGGATGATCTCCCCATGAGAAAAAGTGTCACAAGAACATCAATAATATGCCTTCAGAAACTCCAGCTGTTTACTGATAATGGTGCCAAGTTATTGGTATTCTTTGTGTCTGAAAATATCTTCAGGGGACTATCATATTTATTTTATATCCAACTCTAATGCTGAAACTTAGATAGTTCCCTTCAATGAACAGCATCTCAGTAAGCTGATACTAGGCTGTCAATTTTATGCTGGCTACAAAGAAAAACAAAAGTTGTATTAGAAGAAATAACAGAGTTTCACACAGGTATTTCTTTGTAGGTCAAGAGTCCATTTCCCAGAGGTGAACCTTTTATTTTCCAAGGGGCTGGCAAGAAAAGGTGATTGTCCTCCAATTGCTGTCATGCGGTATGGGGCAGTAGATCTTCTAGTGACTGCTCAGTTTGTCATTTCTTACTCCAATTGGACCTACGTCTTTGGTCATTAGAAGAAGCTGGGTTTACAATCTCTTCAGTAAGCCTGCAGAATTGTGTACTGAACTTTTGTGGTCTTTTGTTCATATACCATCTGCTGCCCCTTGTGATATCAGTGCCTCTCCTGTTCCCTTTGTTCACCTGCCCTCCTTCACTCTCCTAGTATGGATTTCTGATATAGTTGACACCATATCAGCTTCAGGAGTGAACATGTCACTCAGAGCTGCACAAGAATAAAATTTCAGCCTCCTGGCTACAGGGATTCATCTGGGGCTGGGCTAATGAGAATGAGTCCCAATACTGCACTTGTATCTAAACTAGTTTAATGTGTGAAGTTCTATATTCCCATAAGACATGAATCTTGAAGGATGCTGCACTGGAGCTAAAAGCCGCCCACCTGCCTCCAAAAAGAGCTGTGAATGAAATCAATAAAGGAGGCGGAATGAGGAGACGAAAAGAGAATTGGTATTGTTTGCATCATTGTAGCCCCTAGATCAAGGATGTATGAAGTTAGCTCTAGCTTGACTTTTCGCACTTCCCCAAGCCAGTGAACACCTTTTTCCTGTCTAAGCCAACTCGAGTTGGGTTTTCTGTCATTCACAGATCTAAGAGTCTAACTAACACAGATAAGATAGAGTTAAGATATATCATCACGAAGAAAATTCCAGACCACAATCTGCAGTTGACCTGTGGGAAGACAAAAACACTGCACCATTCACATAGCCCTATCTGTGTCAGTGCTACCCACAAACTCTGAATCTGGCCCTCAGTTTCATTAGGGTCTAGTTGATAGAGGAAGTCCACTTTATTATTTTCAGGTGCAACTGGCACTTGCAAATCTGCCCTCATCTAGTAAAGGTGAGATCTGTCCCGGTCTCACAATTCCGGGGAGTACAAAATCAGGACTTCCCTGGAGACTGCAAGACAATTTAAATCAGGTCATCCAGCTCTCACCTGCTCCTTAGAATAGGTTATAGCTATGAGCGAAGTCACTGCAATACTAGGACCTAGGCTTATATAAGTAAACCTAATAAACTTGTCCCCATGTTTCCTATTCTCCAGCTTGTGGGTTTGATTAGTGTCCTAATCAATTTATCAATGGTCTGGATCCAAAAAGACTTTCATCTCAAGATTTTTTCACCTTCAGCCTCCTCCCTTTTAGGCAGAATCTTAATGAAATACGTTGATTAAATAAGCTCCTGAAATAATTCTATTACCCTTTTATGCCAATCAATGAATAGCAGGTCAACTGAAATTTTACTCTATCCACATGGCAAACTACTGGAAGCGGTAACTTTTTTTGTTGTTTGTTTGTTTTTTGAAGGGAATAGGAGCTGGCACTGCCTACATAAACCTTGTTCTTTTCATCCTCTGACAAGGATTCCCAAAGGAAGATCCTGTGGGACACTATCTGTCCTAGCAGGAAAATAAACAAAAGCCCATTCCGCTTTTGAAGTTTATCACTTTTAAAATATTGCTATTATGATGATAAGCCCTTTTGAGATTGACTTTTTTCATGGATATTCTGATAATGTTCAAATCCAAAGCAAAACAAAGTCACCTTTGGATTTTTTTTTTTCATGTGAAGTGTACTTCGCTGAAAACTGAACATCTTATTAGCATGGAAAGAGGAGACCAACAAAGCAGGCTGGGATTTAGCCCTAAAATCTGTATCCCTGGGCACAGTTTGATGATCTCCATAATGCAGGCTGTCTAAACTTCAGTACATCATTAGACATGGTCCCAGGTATGGTCTTAAGGCACTTTCAGTGTTTCTTCCTCCACTCCTGCTTTCTAGAAAAATGTACATTATGGGCCAGACTGCTGAGAAAATGCTCATTGTATCTCTGAACCCTCATGGCCAATTTGGAACTAAGAGATAATGCTTCTGAAGGAAGTTGGTAGAGACAAGATTTCTTGTTGCTACTGGATTCTAAGCGGGCTACTCCTAGCCTTTTCCTAGCAAGAGGCAATCAGCAGACTCAAGGTAGTTATCTTACACATTCAACAAATAGTTGTTGGAGACCCACGATGGCACAGCTGTTCCTTAGACCTTGTCCTCCAGGAAGACCATCTAGAGTTGTGTTATTGACTGAATATTATTTACATTATAAAGACTATTTTGGTCTTGACATAAGAGAAGTATGTTTCATCCTATTCCCATACAGCCCAGGTACAATATTTTCACATAAGTTGCAAATGCCAGGGGCAGAGGATCTAAGCAGACAATTCACAGAAGAAAAAATGAACAACCAAAACAAATTTTAAATCATATGAAAAAAATGTTCAGCCTCATGACTAATAAAAAATATCCAACTTTAAATACCTGTAAAATATAACCCAATTTAGTTTTCAGAGAGGAAAGCCTAACTCCTTCCTAATGCCTGTAGAGCTCTTTAGAATCACTTTAATTCTTTCTAAATCTTATTCCACTTTGGGTCCATGAGTACAGAGCATGAATGGAGCATCTTGCCATTTCACAAGGTGAAATGGCCTTTGGAAAGGATGCCACAGACATGGAACATATCCCTTCCTTAATTTCCATATCAAGAACAGACTTTCCAAAGGTTTATGGTGACAGAGAGGTTGACTATTTTCCCCTACTTCCTTTAGAAACTGCTAGCTGTTCTGTTTTGGAATTCCTGTCCTCAGACTTGCCTGCACCACCACCCTCCGATCTCCTACCCACATCAAAAACTCAAGTTCTCTCCTTTTATCCTGCAGTTTTCTACCCTGTAGTTGGCTCAAGGCATCCTGAGCACTGATATTTTCCCCTAAATAATAAATCTCTATTCCGTGTCCCACCTTAAGCACAGAAAAACTGAACTGACAGAAACTTTGAAATTTCCTGTCTTGCTCTTCTATTGATTCCACAAGTTTCTCTGAAAGGAATGGAGTAGTTTAGATATTTGTTTTCTCATTATTTTGAATTATGCTACCTCCTTTAAAAAGTATAAATTCCTGTAATCATTTTTTGCTTCAAATAACATTTTTCTCCTTTGTATTAAATTAACTAAGATTTCACAATACTCAACGCCAGTGAGACAGTACAGTGAGATAGTCACATTCACACATTGCTACCAGCAGTGCAAATTGGTAAAAATTTGCTGTAGAGCAATATAAAAATAGCATTAAAATCAAGACATTTTAAAGTCTATACTTTTGAGCCTAGTAATTCCAATTCTAGAAAATTATAATAGAAATAACAATTTACTGGCCAGGCATGGTGGCTCACGCCTGTAATCCCAGCACTTTGGGAGGCTGAGGCGGGCAAATCACTTGAGGTCAGGAGTTCGAGATAAGCCTGGCCAACATGATGAAACCCCATCTCTACTAAAAATACAAAAAGTTAGCTGGGCATGGTAGTGGGTGCCTGTAATACCAGCTACTCAAGAGGCTGAGGCAGGAGAATCACTTGAACCTGGGGGGCAGAGGTTGCAGTGAGCCGAGATCATGCCAGTGCACTCTAGCCCGGGTGACAGAGCGAGACTTCGTCTCAAAAAAAAAAAAAAAAAAAAATCAAGAAATAACAATTTACTTATTAAGTTTTATGTGTAAGGATGTTCCTTGGCAGTATTGTTTATAATGAAGAATTAAAAGACCAATGATAAGAGAATAATTAAACAAATCATGATCTATTCAATAGGTAGCCATTAGGAAAAAAATTTTTAGGCAAGTGGAAGGCATGCAAAAGTGTGTTATTCCTATTACTGAACTTTAAGCTCTCTAAAAGCATGATAAATTGATGACTAATTTATATTTGTACCCCCAAAAGTTCCACCACAGTGTCTGTGCTATGGTTTAAATGTGTCCTCAGAGCTGATGTGTTGAAAACTTAATCTTCATTGCAATATTGCTGAGAGGTGGTATTTCGTGTGTGTGTGTGTGTGTGTGTGTGTGTGTGTGTGTGTGTGTGTGTCGGAGTCTCACTCTGTCACATAGGCTGGAGTGCAGTGGCTCAGTCTTTGGTCACTGTAACCTCTGCCTCCTAGGCTCAGGTGATATCCCACCTTACCCTTCAAGTGGGTCAGACTACAGGCACGTGCCATGACACTTGACTTTTTTTTTTTCTTTTTTTGAGACAGGGTTTTGCCATGTTGCCCAGGCTGGTCTCAAACTCCTGGGCTCAAGCGATCCACCTGCCTTGGCCTCCCAAAGTGCTGGGATTACAGGCATGAGCCACTGTGCCTGACGAGATGGGATTTTTAAGAGACAATTAGGTCATTAGGCTCGGCCCTCATGAATGGATTAATGCCGTTATCGAGGAAGTGGGTAGTTATCTCAGGAGTGGGTTCCTGATTAAAGGATGAATTTGGCCCCTTCTTCTTTCTCTCTCAAGCTTACTCTCTTGCCCTTCTGCCCTCCCTCATGGGATGATGCAACAAGAAGGCCCTTACCAGATATAACACCTCAATCTTGGACTTCCCAGCCTCCAGAAACATGAGCCAAATAAATTTATTTTCTTTATAAATTACCCAGTCTCAGGTGTTCTGTTATAGCAGCAGAAAACAAACCATGACAGCCTGTCATATGCTAAGTGTACAATAAATATTTTTTGAATGATGAATGAATGAATGAACTAACAATTGAATTTTGGCTTTGTGAAATGAGTTCCCTTCCTTTTCCTCTAACGCTTTGTGATTCTACATGGGTTCTTCTCTTTCAGAGTATACAATTTGGATGGAAAGACACAATAGACACAGAAAACAACAGCAAACAAAACAAGACTCTTCATAAAGAGATACTGAAAAATGTTCATACTATGGAGATGTGGAGGGAAAGAAATAAATGTTCTGGTGAGAACTCATAAACTCTTTTCATGGCTTGGATTAACAGACCCAAGTATATTACTAACTACCTTTCAATGTTTATATAGTATTCATGATCAGAGGGTAGCACACTTTTCCAAAATTGTAGTAAACATCTTCTGCCCACATTCCCACGCTCTCTAACAGTTCAGGGAGACTAACAGGTAGATAATCTATGAAGAAGTCAGACTTATGCCCACTAGCCTACACAGACTCTTTTTTCATTTAGCTGTTAGTCTTGAAACTAAGTTTCCGACAAAGCGAAGTCCTCGCAAAATCACCTGGTTAAATATCCTCCAAAATAATACATCCAGAAAGAAAAATGTCCATAGTTAAAGCTGTTGTTATAAGGAGAGGTTGAAATAAAAGGCAGATACTGTATATCTATGTATGTACTATGGCTCATTCGAGAGCCATAAACTATAATGAGATCTAATTATTTCACTCCCCCCAATCAATTTTTACTTCTTCCTTCATGGCAATATCATCCCCATTGAGAGGGAGTGGTCTGCACTATTCCTATGGTGGGGGAAAATAATTTAAAGTGCAATGTTCTTAATGTGTGGTGCTGGATCAGAAGGATTATCTTTATATGTAAGATTCATGGCATATATAAAAGGCAGTACATTTTTTTCTTAAGCATTTGGTTCCATCAGTTTATTATTTTTCTAATCATGAGTACTTCTTTGGAACTTTCGGGGAGGGAATGAGAAGTAAAATTTAAAAAGAAACAAAACTTTGATAACAGAAAAATAACAAATGATTAAATTAGAGATAAAATCCACCATCTATTCTTGCACTCCTGACATTCCTTTGATAGATTGCTATTGGCAATTCTATACATAGTGGCTTGCATTTCTCTCATGCCCCCTCCCTGCTTTTGCTCTCAATCATTCATTCTGCATATAACATATACAGCCACATAGCTATACACTGAGAAAGGATCAATCATTTTTTCCCTATGCTGCTGAGACATACAATATTTATCACAGGTTATAGAAAAGAAGAAAAGAAAATCTAAGAATATTCCCTTCAGCTGTATTTCTGTTGTGGAACCAAGAGCATCCCAGTCCCCCTCAGTTTTGCTTAGTTGTCAGCTCAGTCCAGCACAATCTGTAGCGCAACGAGGCTGGTAAACTCAGGTACCCACTGGCCATTGCAAAGAAAAACAGCCCTGGTTATTGGTGATCTCTTCCTCACTATACTAAACACAACTCCCATTAGGCAAACTCCCCTCCATTTCTTCAAACCTCTCAATACCTTGTAAATCAAATATTTATCAACTGAGAACCTCTCTTCTAGCTGTCTGTTGTTTCAGCTCTGACAAAGTTGGCCACTGGCCAGTTGGTAAAGAAACCTGTGAAAGGAAATCAGCCACCAGAAAAAAGAAAACTCTATTTCATTTTTATTTCACAGAAACAAACTGCCAACAAATCTTCCCCTCACCCCTTTTTTTTTTAACTTGCCCTTGTGAAAAAGCTTGCCTAGAATGAGCATGGCTTCGTCACTCACTTTGTCAACAAATATTTACTGGACATTCATCAGCTGGGTCCATATGACCTTGGATCCTTGCAAATCACATTAAAAAGTCACTAAACTACCATTAAAGTAGACATGGTGACTAATATGCAGCTCACAGAAGTACCTGCGTAGAAGTATGTGCGTAATAAGACATTGCAATTTACAAAGGTAAATAGGCACCAGTTTGACTAACAGTGTGCTTAAGAAGGATAGATAGATAGAACTGTTTATGGGAACTTGCTAAAGGAGACAGGCCCTAAAACCTGACTTAAAACAGTAGAAGGAATCCATATGGTGAGTGGGTAGAGGGAGGGTGACAAATCTACATGAAGGCACAATTGGCATATTTCCAGAAAAGTAATTGCTCCCACAGAATTACTATGTAGATGGACCACTTTTAAAATAAGTCAGAACCATTTTCATTACTGTTCTATAACCAAATATATAGACAGTAGACTAACATAACACTATCAATAGTTATCTACAAAATATCTTTAATGCCTTTGTCCGTTTTATGCTGCTATAACAAAATACCACAGACTGGGTAATTTATAAAGAAAGTAAAATTCTCACAGTTCTGGAGGCTGAGAAGTTCAATGTCAAGGTGCTGGCATCTGGCCTTCTTGCATCATCTCATGGCAGAAGGCAGAAGGGCAAGAGAGGGAGAGAGAGCACACGATATAATAGGACTTGCAGCCTCAAGCCCTTTCATAATCAGTATTAATCCATTCATGATGGTGGATCCCTCATAACCTAAACACCTCCCATTAGGCCCCACCTCCCTATACTGTTGCATTAGGAATTAAGTTTTCAACCCATGCTTTTTGGGGACATGGTTAAATCATAGCAATCAAGAAAATTAAATATCATGCATAATCTTGCAGCCACTGTAGTGACTAACTTATTGATTTTCAAAAGAAAATACTCAACACACCAAACACAAATTTGGTTACCCACGACCAAAGCTCATCCTCTAGTTTGTTCTAAACTCTGGTATACCACAGAATCAACAGAATGACAAGTGGCAAGTTTAAAATATATACATGCCCAGGGCCCCATTACTGGAGTTTCTGATCCAATGGATCCTAGGGAAGGGCCAGGGCATCAGTTTGTTTCAGAAGCCCTACAGGCGATCCTACTTTCCACTATAGTTGCAAACTATGACTCAGCACAATTTCTTATCGCAACCAGGTTCTCACAGTAACTAGTTTCAGCTTATTCTATAAGTATGTCTACCTACTGTTTTGCAAGCCAGTTCTTTAGCTTACCGTGCATTTTCTACTTTCAGAACCTAAATTTCCTTTTTGGAAGAAGTAAAAAGTGATCACTCTGCTTCCAGGCCCCATAGCTAGTGATTTCTGCATGCTTGTACTAGTTTCTTCCACATAACACAAACATAAGAACTCCTATGCAGACTAAAGCTCCAACAATACCAGCAAAAAACTTATGGCAATCACATGATCAAGAATTTTAAGTAAACAATGGTACTGATTTATCTCAGGGGTAGGGGTTTGTGTGCGCATGTGCAAGGAAAGAAGGTATGTTCTGGTCTCAGCTCTTAAACCCAGTGCCTACACAGTACCAAGCATCTTTCTGGGGCACTGAGTAGATAGTGGTAAGCATCACATCACCAACCTTGCTTTCATGAATCTTACAGTGTAGCAGAGAAGGCAGAAAATAAGTAAGAATGCAGCATATTGTGATTCATATGTTAAGTTCTAGGAAGAAAAATCAAGAAAATACAATGATAGAAAAAGGACAAATATTTTTCTCAAGAGAGTCAGAGAAGGTCTTTTTAAAGTCATGACATTTAACATTTCAGCTTTCAGCTGAGACCTTAAAGGTAAGATATGGCGGCCATATAAAGAAGGAAGAGGTACATATTTCTGGCATATCAGAAAACTCAGGGCTAAAGAGAACTTACCCATCTAAGGCCATCTGTAAAACGATGAAACTGGGCTGCACAGTTTCAAATGATACTTCTTGCTCAAAAATTCTATAAAGAAAATTCTATATTTAGTGATTAAGGAGGTAGATTAAATGCATTAAGCAAAGTATTTTGTCTCAATTTGACAGACACACTAAAGTTAGAGATGGGAAAGATCTGTTTGTCTAATTCCAATTCTACTGATGGTTTAATGACCCAGAAATAAGGTTACTCACCTCTTCATATTAGTATAATCAGGAATTGCTACTCACACATAATCAATATGGCATTTCTTGAAAACATCACTTTAAAAGGGAAAGCTTAATGGACAAAAATACATAAATGTATAACGTAAAAAGAAGACAGGAATGAATTATTCTCATTAGTCAAGAAGACAGAATAAGAACTAATGGCTTTTAAGCTGTAGTAGGGAAAACTTGGGTTAAATAGAGCAGCACCTCACTAATTCTCACTTCAATAATTTCCAAACCCTATAATTTCCAGAAAGAAAACTGGTAGTCAAAGCCATATTTCAATAAGCATTTAATAGCACAAAGGTAGATGGAAAGATCTCATGAATTAGGATCTACTGTGCTTCAAATTATTCTACAAGGATGTTTGCTAGGTAGAGTCCCATGTAATTTTACCCATAAAGTAGGAGTCCTTTGTCAAAAGTAATAAGCTAATACAAAGCTGGCTATGGTAGTCTTTTGTCTTTGTAGAACTTTCCCTTTCAGTTGAGCTCCTACTCTCCAAATCAATAAATCATCAGGGTGGTTTCCATATAGCAGTGTGAATTAAAAATCAGACATCAAAGGATTCTCTTTCCACCAGGAAGGATAAGATTTATTTCATAAGGTTTTCTATCATATTTATTTTAAATTGATACATATATCACCTAGACAGATGAAAACTGCCCTACAATTTCATCTTTCTGTATTCTCAGAGTACAAAGAAAAGCACTACTTAATAAAGCAACAACAAAAATAAGTAAATGATGTCATGTCTGTATTAGCATTTAAGAGGTGACTCACTTGTCCCCTTTAGTTCACAACGTTGATGACTATCTTTGGACATGGAGTTATTCAGCCCTGGATCAGTGGATCTGAATCAGATCTCCACCACATGCTGATGGGCTGCAAACCTTCCCAGGGATATATTAGCACTTTGTGGTTGAAGTATGAAATGTATTGGTATTAAAACTGAGGATACAATTAGCTGGGCACGGTGGCAGGCACCTGTAGTCCCAGCTACTCAGGAGGCTGCGGCAGGAGAATGGCGTGAACCCAGGAGGCAGAGCTTGCAGTGAGCTGAGATTGCACCACTGCACTCCAGTCTGGGTGACAGAGTGAGACTCCACCTCAAAAAACAAAAACAAAAACAAAACAAAACAAAAACCTGAGGATACATACTGTTGTGTGACAGGCAATGGCTTGTCAGAAAAAATGCCCCAGAAAGAGGGCTACAATTTTCTGGGAGTAAAAAAGAAAAAGGCATAGCATAATATCAAAGTAGGCAATAAAAAATAAATACTACCAGGAACATTGGCCAACATTTACTGAGCAGTCATTATGTGTCAGGTGCTCTTGGAAAATTTTGTTACTTCTTTGAATGTTCACAGTAACTCTCAAATGAGTTATTGTTATTATTCCTATTTCTAAGATCAGGAAACAGTGACTCATAAAGATTAAGTAACTTTCCCAATTTCAAACAGTCAGTGATTAACTGGGATTTAAACCCAGGTAGTCTCATCCCAAAGCCTATTCTCTTAATTAATACACTATAATCCAAGCTATTAGCATGTGAGTAAGATAATATTTTCTGTGATATTAAACCAATATATTTGGTTGTCTTTGGTTATTCCTAATTCAAAGACATCTTTAGGTTCTCATATCAAAACTCATTTCTAGAAGACTCACGTCATAGTTTATTTCAAATTGAAAAGGGCATATCTTTTCTTCCACAATGATCTGGCAATAAGGTTTATTGCCCTGATGTATAAGGTCAGTTTGACACAGAGGGAAAAAAAGGCCTACTCCTTTTAGCACAAGAGATTGTGGAAAGAAGATGGAAGACAGAGGTAGAAAAGGAAGGCAGATGTCATAGTCCTTTGTTATTATTTTCTTCCTCTTACCTCGTCTCAGGCCAATCTTGTGGAAGTAGATGGTGTGGGAAGCAGAAACCCACATTTAGGTATGGAAAAGCTCAAAAGCAGAAAGGTTTTTACTCTGCCTCCTGTTTATGCCTCTGGGAAGAGGCTGCTTATGGGATTACATTAATCCAATGTGACTGGTATCCTTATAAGTACATGGTCATGGGAAAACAGAGATACACTGAGAGAAGGCCACCCCTTATGTAGGAGTGGCTACAGTAATGGCATCTTAATGGCTCATCACGTTTAGACAGAGGGAAAGCCAGAATTCAGCTCTCCTGAGAGCCCTCAGTCTCTGTTGGTGAGGATGGGATTGAGAAATTGGACTGCAAATTTCCCACATGCTTCGAAAGGAAAACTAAAAAGTTGAGAATTGACCAAGCAGAGAGAGAATGGATTACAAGCATGCCAGTATCACCTTTTGGCAGTGGACATGATTAGAACAAGAATAAAATTAATTGTATACTTCAGTTATCACTCCTAAAAGCAACTTAGAATACCTATCCCTCAGCAGAGTCCAGCAAAAAACAGAGACCCATGGTCAGGTAAGTCATTACTCTCCTTCATGTACCTCAAAGCCATCTTAAAGAAAAGATAGGAGGTCCTAGTTTGAATTTTGTGCCCCAAAAAACTTAATGTTGTAGTCCTAGCCCCTAGTACCTTGGAATGTGATGTTATTTGGAAAATAAGTTTGTTGCAGACATGATTAGTTAAGATGAGGTCATACTGGAGTACAGTGGACACCTAATCTAATGTAACTGGTGTCCTTAAAAGCATGTGGTCTGCCAGGTGCTGTAGCTCACGCCTATAATCCCAGCACTTTGGGAGGCCGAGGTGGGTGGATCACGAGGTCAAGAGATCGAGACCATCCAGGCCAACATGGTGAAACCCCGTCTCTACTAAAAATACAAAAATTAGCTGGGTGTGGTGGCGCATGCCTGTAATCCCAGCTACTCGGTAGGCTGAGGCAGAATTGCTTGAACATGGGAGGTGGAGGTTGCGGTGAGCCAAGATCGCACCACTGCACTCTAGCCTGGCGACAGAGCGAGACTCCATCTCAAAATAAATAAATTAAATAAATAAATAAATAAATAAATAAATAAAGCATGTGATCACATGACGACAGAGACACACTGGGAAAATGCCAATGTCATTCATGCCAATGTCATGACAAAGGCAGAGATGACAGTTATGCAGCTGCAAGCTGAGGACCAATGAAGATTGCTAACAAACCATGAGATCCTAGGAAGAAGCAAGGAAGGATTCACTACAAGTTGCAGATGGAGCAAGACCCTGCCAACACCTTAATTTTAGACTTCTAGCCTCCAGAACTGTGAGACAATAAATGTCTGTTTGAAGCTACCCTGTTTGGAGCATGTTGTTACCACAACCTTCTGAAAGCTAATACAATAGGCATAGAGAAGAAATTTCAAAAAACTGAGCATTTTATTTGTGTCCTCTAAATAGAGGCCACTTTATGTAAAGAGACTATTTAAACACAAGATTAAAATATAGCTATTTTTTTCTTCCACTATCTAATGGGGGAAAGCTTGTGAAGAAGATCAGATAATTATTGAAAAATTAAGAATCTACATTCTCTTTGCACATCTGACTGTAGTTTGAGTGTGTTTGTAATCTCATGGTATGTGATCATTAAAATTATCAGAAATTTACCTCATAAATAAATTTTAAAAACATGGCCAGGGCAGTAAACATTCCTGAATGGCAGCAAATGATTAGTGTTATAACAATGAATGTTTTTTTTCTCAGTTTTTCCAATGTGCTTATTTAAACAACTTTTTATGTTTTAATTCCTTTAAGTGTGTTGCCAGAAATGCTGGTATTGCACAGGGTGTTGACACAGATGTTTGAGAACCTTTGTTCATTATTCCCTCCTTCAGACACATTGTCAACCAGACTCAGGCATTAAATACACGTGAGGGTTGGGCATTACAGATAAGAACTCAAAAAGACAAAGTCTCTCTCCTCAGGAAATAGGTAAATCATAGATGATAGAAAAGTGTGTTAATTACATGGCAGAATATTATTTTTTAAATAACTTCCCCAAAATGAAGTAAAACACAAAGGGGAGAAGAGACACAGTGGAGCCCCTGTATAGTGACTGTACATGGAGCCACAGGGAACCAGAAAGATGCCCTCCCTAGCAAGGCATGGCACCAGCAGAGGCCTGAAGGGGCCATATGGATTAAGGGTAGACTACTTTCTGAGGGATGCCATAAGAAAATACCACAAACTAGGTGGTTTAAAACAACAGAAACTTACTCTCTCACACTTCTGGAGGCCAGAAGTCCAAAATCAAGGTGTGGGCAGGCCATTCACCCTCAAAAGCCCATAGGAAAGGATCTGCTCCAAGCCTCTCTCTCTAGCTCCCAGTGCTTGCTGGCAAACCTCAGCATCCTTGGGCTTGTAGATGCATCCCTCCAGTCTCTGCCTCCATCTTCACATGGCCTTCTTCCTTGTTTCTCCTTTGTCTTCAAATCTCTTTCTCATAAGGACATGAGTCATTGGATTTAGGGCACATGCTAATCCAGTATGACTTCATCTTAACTTGACTACAACTGCAAAGGCCCTATCTCCAGATCAGGTCACATTTGCAGGTACCAGGGATTAAGACTCTAACATATCTTTTTGGGGGACACAATTCAATCTAAAACATGGGGTGATGGATCTTTAACAGACATTGCCTTTGAGAGACAACATCAAGGATTAAATGTTGCCACACCACCCCCAACCCCTCCAAACCCTTCCCACTGCCCAAGCCTCAACACCATGCAGGGCCTTATATATTTAGTCTTATCATGTGTAGTGCACTCTGATATTTTCTATTCCGTTATTGTTTTTTAATGCTGATCATGACTCCCTGCATTGATTTTATAACCCATTGATGGGTCACAATTTAGAAAGTACATAGGAAAACACTTACTGAGGGGATGATGATGCTGTCACAAGAGAATCAAATGCAGGAGGAGAAGTTTCTTGGAAGGAGGATAGATGAAGGATTAAGTTTTAGACCTGTTATTTTTGATATGCTGGGACTAAAGCTTATATAGGCTGCTTTTGTTCAGACCATACAGTTGCCTAAAGATCAAGGTGCCTGCAGTTTTCCCATTGCTAATAAAGACATACCCAAGACAGACTGGGTAATTTATAAAGGAAAGAGATTGAATTGACTCACATTTCCACACGGCTGTAGGAGGCCTCACAGTCATGGCAGAATGTGAATGAGGAGCAAAGTCACGTCTTACATGGCAGCAGGCAAGAGAGCATGTGCAGGGAAACTCCCATATATAAAACCATCAGATCTCATGAGACTTATTGACTATCATGAGAACAGCATGGGAAAGATCCACCACCATGATTCAATTACCTTCCACCAGGTCCCTCTCATGACACATGGGAATTATAGGAGCTACAATTCAAGGTGCGATTTGGGTACAGACATAGCCAAACCATATCAGCGCCCTTTTGCCCCTAGAGCTGGTATTGCTGAGATCTACCTGATAAGAGACATGCTGGACCTACAAGAGGCAACACTGCACTTCTCACCTCCATGTCCAAGCACTGCTTTGCTCTGTGACCCTGTTGCCCAGCAAGAGGAGGAAGTAATTTTCCCTGACCCTGTACATGTTTCAGTAAATATTTGGCAAGAAATGAAGGCCATAAACGTTTGATGAACAAGTTTTAAAATAAATTAACCCAAAGAAGGATAAGCGCTCTCTTATTCTGAATTTTTGAAATTGTAAGTGCACATTGTTGACAGACATGAATGTTGGAGGTATAATTTTAAACTTAATAGTAAATTTTTACTATGTGGATGATGCTTGTGGCCAAAGACTCAAGTATACACATCAGTTACCATTGAAGTACATTTCTATACATAATAGTAGTTTTATAAATGGCTGCTAAATGCAAAGGGATATTCATTGAATATTCTGCAGCTCAGTTTTGCCTACACACACTCATATGTACCCACACACATATTTTTCCCTCCCTTTAAACATATTTGTCTCTACCTCTCCCATTCTCCCATGCTCTGGTTCCCTGATGCCCTCACATGTAAACCTCTATGAAATCTTGCACTCCGAAAGATACCTGTTTTACCACCAACCACCACCATCTATCTCAGAGTATAATTTATGAAGATAGCTACAATTTTATCATCATGGTTTAGACCAATAGATGGTTTCTATCTCCATTTTAGTTGGGTATCATGTGTCCTCGTGGTAATTTTTATGTACTGATTTTCTTCTGCCATCATTGCCACAAGACCTTGATGTTCCCTCCACACTCACCTTATGAACCATTGTCCCTAGTGAATCTCATTTAAATGTCAACCACTATCTAGGCCTGAATGAGCCATGTTCAGCCCATATCTCTTTTCTGAGTTTCAGAACTATTTCTGAACCCATCTATTAGTTATCTCTATGTGAAGCACTTCCATTTCAATATTTCCAAATAAAATTCATTTTTCATGTCCCTCCCCCAACCTGTTACATCTCTTGTATTTTTTATCTTAGTTAATGGTAGGGTCAGGGGAGTCCTTTAAATTAAAAGAGAGATGGAAAGTCAGAATAACCACTGTCCTAGAACTCTATTGCTTTGACAGATGTACTTCACCCTCATACAAGAAGGGGAGATTTAGGACTTTCTATCCAGAGGGTTGGTCTTATCAGTAACAGACCATGGGAATCACCCCACAAAAGCACCCCACCATGCTTATGGAAATATCCTGTGGACCGTCAAATTCAGCTTGATCCCTCTTTTTCTCTTTCATTTTTTCTCCTTAGTCTACGAATTCCAGCAGGCCAATAGAGTCAAGTGAAAGCCTATCTAAAATGTGAATAAAAATAAGATTTCGCTGAAGACTGCAACTCCCTTTAGACCAAAGATGACACTCCCAAAAACAAAACCAAAAAAAAAGCAAATATTTTATCAACCGAGCAAAAATCCAGACCTGGAATCCCAGTGTGTTTATCTTAAAAAGCAAGTGCCCATTTTAAGCATCTGTGTTCTCTATAAAACACCTTCTAGTCAGGCACTCAAGGAAAGCTTTTGTGTGAATGTCACAGTCTGGTTAGATAAGGTGCATCTAGCCTGTTAATTGGTCTCTAGGCTTTATTCATCTATCTCTTATCACTAAACTTACTGCTCCTCAGGAAACACAGAAAAACTCTCAAAAGTTGGTGAGTAGCTTCATCAGGACTTTAGCATTCTGTCGGAGCACAGAATACTTGGCTGCTGGGCTAAACTGTACAGAACTGTACAGTACAAAACTCTGGCTTAAGAGTACAGGAGTATACCTTGTCTATTTAGCAAGGCAAGGAGGAATTCTTTTTTTTTTTTTTTTTGAGACAGAGTCTTGCTCTGTTGTCCAGGCTGGAGTGTGGTGGCACAAGCAAGGAGGAATTCTTTCTCCTCATTCAAAGGTGCCACCTGGCTCAAAGAGATAGAAAGTAATTTTTTAGTTATTGTCACTTAATCTGAAAACAATCAATTAATCTCAAATGTCCAGTAATCATTGGAATAGGCAAAGAATGTGCCACACTGCATGGTTTAATTGCCTAAAAAGTAAAATACCTGATGCAGTGTTTGACACACAGCAGGTGCTCAATAGATGCTCTTGTCCTTTCACTCCTTTCCTCCCCTTCTTTCTCTGCTCCCTCCCTTTCATTCTCTGTCCATCTGTCTCTATGACCACCTCACATACATGATGAAAAGACATAGAAAATAGGCAGAAAAGTATCCTATGGGCACAATTACTTTAGCTCAATAAGTAAAATGGGAAATCCTATTCCAGACATGAATGTGGCCGGGCGCGGTGGCTCATGCCTGTAATCCCAGCACTTTGGGAGGCCGAGCTGGGCAGATCATGAGGTTGGGAGATCAAGACCATCCTGGCTAACACAGTGAAACCCCGTCTCTACTAAAAATACAAAAAATTAGCCAGGCGTGGTGCCAGGCACCTATAGTCTCAGCTACTCGGGAGGCTGAGGCAGGAGAATGGCGTGAACCCGGGAGGCGGAGCATGCAGTGAGCCGAGATCGGGCCACTGCACTCCAGCCTGGGCAACAGAGAGACTCCCCATCTCAAAAAAAAAAAAAAAAAAAAAAAAAAAAAGACATGATTGCTTTGATGTCTTCGAACTTTTTTTGAGAGGCATTGGAAGACCAAAGGGAAAGAACTGGTTTTCTGGCCGAGTAGCCTTTTATTCATCCTGCAAGAGAAAATATTTCTGCATCTCATGTAGGTGCCACTCCCTAAATCTCAACACTCTAAAATCTGTTTTTCCTTCAGTAAATGAAGTGTAACTAGCCTTGTCAGGTGAGAGGAATGATTAAATGCTAGACAAAGCCCCAGCAACCTTTGAAGTGCAAGAAACTTTTATTTCACCTTTTTAGGCCTCCTTTTATAGTGCCCCTTTCCCGCTCCACTTGCCTAATCCTTAGGAGTCTGTCCTGCACACTTTGCTCTCCAGAAAAAGACAACCATCCTTTCTTTATTGTTCTTCACAACCACTGATGTTTGTCATCATGCCGCTGCCTGACATCACGTATAAAGCTTTGGGTATCTCATCGGGACTACAGCTGGTGTTGACCACTTTTAGGCTTCCCAACTCTGCAAAGCAAGAAGGGCAGTTTTTGTCTCTATTTAATGAATAGATAAAGTGAAGCTCAGGACTTGTTCAAGGTCATACAGCCATGAAGTGAAAAACGATGTAAGGCAGCCTTCTTGTTGGCCTTACTGAGATGATGGCAAGCTAGGAGTTCTATTAGAAAGTGTCTCCATTGAACTATAAGGGAGTGAGACGTAATTCCAAGATAAATGTTCCACTCTCTTAACCTGAGTTTTCCTGGCTGACCTATACAGCACCAACAGTGTGAGTTTTTAAAATTAAAAAATTGCTCCAAAAAATAGACTAGCCTATGATTTAAGTTGGGTTCCTGGACTTGTTTCACTAAAATGTCTTTCTCTGAGTCTCATGCCCAGACTGTACTAGCTGAGGAAGTAAATGGAAGAGATAAATTCTGTGGCTTTTTCAAAATGAAGTAACTTATACATACCCTTCTCAATCTCTACATTCTAGATTTGGTAGTTGATATCTAGCCAACTCATAAATACTGATGCATAAATGTCTTTAATATGTCAGATTTTAAATTATGCAAATAATGACTAGAAATTACTAGAAAGCAGATTGTTCTCATTTGCAACCTTGGAGCTAAGGGAACATGTATAACCTCTATCCATATATAAATTGATATTTCCCACACTGCTCCTGCTGATGATAGCAGGCTGTCACCAGACTGTCACCCACAGCATGTGGGTTAAAAAATGGAAAGAAAGAAGGAGAGAAGGGAGGGGAAAGGAAAGGAAGGAAGGGGGGACGAAAGAAAGGAAAGGGGGAAAGAAGGGAAAGGGAGGAAAACAGAAAGGGAGGGAGGAAAGAAATCTTCAGCCTTTATCTAAATATTCAGTATTGAATAAGTCATTTTGAGAACTAGATAGCAGAATCAAATTGCCTTTTTGAGTCTTGAAGTAAATTATCAGCCTAGTACAGACCCAGGCTAAGACAGATATAGCATTTAACTTCACGGGTGGCTATAATTTCTGGATTTGTGAAAGAGTGATTCCTGCTTAGTACATTCCAAAAAGGACATGAAGTTTCTTAAGGCCCTGTATAAATCAATTCACAATCATACTGAGGTAGTTTGACTGTGACTCCAAAATGTCTGAGTTTCATTTTCTCCCTGTTAGAGATGAAACCACTGACATTCATTTTTTATGGACATTTCCAGCTAAAGACTTTTTTTCATAAGTTAAAATTTGAAGAGCATGAAAGAAAAATTATTCCGATTTATGATGACTTCCAATCAGGACCAATTAAGAGAAAATGAACCAGGGAAATTGGAGTGGGGGAGGGCAATAAGATCCTGCATAGTGAAAGTGTTTAAACTGAAGTTTTCTTTCCCTTACAATCCCCTGGGTAGAATCAAGCAAAGGCAGCTTCAGGATCAAGGGCCCCTGTGCCCTCAGGCCTCACCCACAACCACTCTTTCACCTCTAATCTTGCTCTAGGCACAAACAACTACCTGGGACTCCTCTATGCACCCACTGTCCTTTCATCAAGAGTCCTTCAGACATACAGAAACACTTGTCCTTTATTACAATATTAAAGTCTAAATGTAAAGGGAAATCTAGTATTACAGTGGGCTCCGCTGATTTCCTGACTTCATTCCCACCTAAACACCTTCTGGTTTCAAGCTGAAAATCCAAGGTCTCAAATTTCTCACATTTAAAAAATATTTGTGACAGAACTGTCCTTAGATCTGAACACAAGAGGCCTCTGTGCTGGGCCGGTGCTTTAGGGGGTCCGCATAGCACATGTGCACGTGTACACGTACACAGGCAAACACACACACACACACACACACACACACACACACACAGGCATTAAGGACTGCATTCATGCCTCTGTCCCTCAGGATCTAATGTTGGCACAACACTTATATTTCCAGAGATGCTCTTCATCTCTTGCCCCATATCTCCCAGAAAAAGCATAACTTCATTTAGTTGCTGTAAAAGTTTGTGGGTTGTGGCACTCCTAATGAATGAGCACTGCTTTAGAGTATGAGGAAGATTTCAGTGGCAGAGGCACTTAAGAGACAAGACAAATTAATTAACTTGTCAGATCTTTCCTCTGAGGTAGCATGAACACAATAGATTATTGCATAATGAAGTATTGTTTCCCAGGAATGCTAAATGTTTGTCTTGATTTTCTTTGTGTTCCCATTCATGGTTCCAGAGCTACTCACAAATTAGTACAATATAAGAAATTATCACACATGGTGACTGAGGAGCATCTTACAATCTTCATATTACTCTTACCTTTGTGTGTGTGTGTGTGTTCCTCAACCTCTAACCTATTTACATTTGTAAGTTATTTATTTTATTTGTTGTGGGGGCTATTCTGTGCTTTATAAGATATTTACCAGTATCCCTGGCTTCTATCCACTAGATGCCAGTAACGTCTCCCTGCTCGCCATTCTTTCCCCAATGCTTGTGACAACCAAAAATATCTCTAGGTATTGCCAAATCTCTCCTAACAGGCAAAATTGCCACTGCCCCACTGATTCAAAAACCACTGGGCTAGACGTAACATACACAAAGCATGTTATCGTTTCTTTACACTGGCAACCTGATGCATATTGAACTCTAGAATTTCGAACAGTTCTCTTTATAAAAATATTTCATAACATTTAATTCGATATTTTTAAAATTAACTTTAAAATGTCAGTTATATAAGTGTGATCTCTGTAATATTTAAAATGCTATATTCATTTACTATAATTTTTATTTTATCTTTTAATTGTAATAGATTCTCTTGACTGGGGAGAAAATAACTTGTTGCAAGCATAGATAAAAAGAATCTTTACTCTTTTTACACCCACTTTAATTTACATTTTTGATAAACATATATTACAATTTTGTCCTTTGTATAGATTACATTGTATTTTTAATCTCTTAAATTATTTGACAATAACATAAATAGAAAATACCAACATGAGCCGGGCGTGGTGGCTCACTCCTGTAATCCCAGCACTTTGGGAGGCCAAGGCGGGCGGATCATGAGGTGAAGAGATCGAGACCAGCTTGACCAACATGGTGAAACCCCATCTCTACTAAAAATACAAAAAAAAAAAAATTAGCTGGGCATGGTGGTGCGGGCCTGTAGTCCCAGCTACTTGGGAGGCTGAGGCAGAAGGATCACTTGAACCCGGGAGGCAGAGGTTGCAGTGAACCGAGATTGCACCACTGCAGTCCAGCCTGGCGACAGAGCAAGACTCCATCTCAAAAAAAAAAAAAAATTACCAACATGAGTCTCAGAAACTCAAACAAAGAGCCTAAAAACATAAACAGAAAATCTTTTAAAAGCAGACTTTGAAAAACTGGGAACAATGAAAGTGAGTTGACACCCATCAAGCATGACCCACTATTTTAACCAGATCACCTTGGGTGAGGTATGGTGAGGCCAGGTATAGCTCAAGAGAGAGAAACCAGGAAGAGTTTCATAGTTTTGTTATCTGCACTATTCCTGGGGGAATCAAAAAATCATAGCCACTTGCTATGATTTTAACGTGTCCCTCACAAAATTCATGCTGAAACTCATTCCCTACTGTGATGGTATTAAGAGGTGGGGCCTCTCGGGAGTGATTAAGTCATGAGGATTCTGCCTTCATGAATGGATAAGTGCCTTGTGAAAAGGCTGGAGGGATGCAGCTTAAGCCCCTTGTGCCCTTTCGCCTTCCTCCTTCCACCATGTGAGGGCGCAGCAACAAGGCACCATCTTGGAAGTTGAGTAAGCCAGCCCTCACCAGACAGTGCCTTGATCCTAGACTTCCCAGCATCTAGAGCTGCCAGAAATACATTTCTGTTCTTTGTAAATGACCCAGTCCCAGGCATTTTGTTATAACAGTCTAAATAGACTAAGACAACCGTGCTGGGGAAGCACTGGTGTGAGTCAGAGGAAGGAGACTGTAGGCAAATGCCTTCATTGTGGTTTCTGTGGGAAGGAAAGGATGAGGCCAGCAAGCAGGCTGAGGACTGGCTACTTTGAAGAAATTCAGCAGGCTGGGAAACAGGGGTAAACTCTGGTTGCCTAATATCCTGACCCTGGGATAATTAGAGCAGGTATAGTGGCCCAGAGTGTGAAAGCCCAATCAAGCAGATGCTTGGGGTGTAGACTTAATGGAATGCTCAAGAAGGGGAACTGACCAGCCTCTAGTCAGTGACTCAAAACTAAATCAAGACAGCATTTTAAAAAACTGTTTCACATGCAGATGTATAACTCAGGAATAGGATTTTACAAATTATTTAATAAAGATGTAATTACTGATTATAACAATTAAGTGGCCAAGAAAGTTTTTCTCAAAAGACAGTAAGTGGAAGAGACCATATACACTCCCAGCAACTTCATCCTCTCTAGTAAGCAAATATTTAATTAATTACTGACAAAAACAATGAAAGGGAAATTTAGGCTCCGTCTGTACTTCTTCTTGACCTGATTTGGAAACTATTAGGTATGGAACTGATTTAACTTGATTTAAAAAGGCCTTGAAATGCCTCACAGAAAAGTATATATACTAGGGAATAAACGATAGGTGAGGAAATCACAATAAAGGGAAAATGAAGAGACAGAGAGAGATGCATCTCTGTTCTCCAGATAAATAATTATATAAAAGCTCATGTCTTTAGGGATATTATAAGATTTGTTGACATAAGCCACAAATGTGACTCCCTAGTGATCAAATCAAAGAGATAATCATTATTAGTTTCAAGAGTCACAAAATACCTATCAGAAAATAAACACATCTAGTTGTTCAGAAAAAAAAAAAATCGGCCTTCTCTAGAAACTGGAAACCTGAGGAGAATCCATTCTAGATTCTTGGAGCTGAAAACCATCTGTGCAGTGGGAACCACAGCTCACATTTTAGCAGGAGGTTTTCTAGTCCCCATGTTAGCTAACAGATTCTTTTCACCTTAGGATTTCCCTTCATAGGAATGTAGTGGAGCCAATGGTACAGTTGTTGTCACCCAAGCTTATTGTCTGTCAGCCTTACCAGACTACCCAGGTGGGGAGCCAGGCCCGGGAAGGCAGGTGCATGAATGCAATCACTAACTGGCAGAAATACATCTCAACTGCCAACACTGCCTGCAGCACCGGGGAATTCCTCTTGCAATACATGCACCATACCTAACCCTCTCTATCTTCCCCACATTGTGGGCATGGAAAATGGTCTCTATATCACTTCCAGATGCTAACAGGCATCTTATCACTGAACAAATGACATTATAGCCCAAAATTAGAAAGGGAGAAATCCTGTTTATCCATTTCAAATCACATATTTGCACTCAATAAAATTAAATGCTTCTATTATCCCAACAGCAACCATCACAAAATAGCAAATTCTGTGGGGGAGGAGAGGTGTGTATTACACTTTCCAAGAAGAACCACATTCTTATAACCAATTAAACTCATTGCAGTTGAATAGTCTAACAATTTGCACCAACACATATTTCAAGTTACCACTTCAGTACAATTTGTTTACAATTATCAGGGTTACAAATGGCCTTCCAAATCAGTTCCTGGGGAGACCTGACAAAATTTTCTGTCAAGTATACACTGGCTCAGCAGGGCAATTTCCAATCTGTCCCTAGAACACCACAGGAAGTCAATTTCCAAGTTGCAACAAGTATCTGACCTATACATGCCTTTTATGTGATGTGTGAGCTGTCATTTCCACACTGGACCTCCTACTCCACCTACTCTAAGGCTACTTACTTTAACTCTCGTTTCCCCCAGTTGTGAAATTTTTTTAAAGGCACTCATTGATCTCTGATAAATTGGTTAAAAAAATCCCTGCACCCCTCCGCAAAGCATACAAACAAAAAAGCCATCTATTTCTGCAGGCTTGACATTACACAGAATTTTTTTTCAGAATGGCTACAATCCTCCTTTTATTTCCACTACGCCTAATTTTTTTGTTTGTTTCACAACCATTCATATTTGGTGAGTGCTTATTATTGCTGAGTACTGCCTTAAGTGCTTTGCTCCACATGTATTATGTCATTTTATGACCAGGACAATCCTGTGAAGTCATTCCACTGTACAGATAAGGAAACTGAAGCTTGAATGAGCTGAATAATTCATCCAAGGTAACCAAATAAGACAAAGACCCAGTGTTCAAACTCAAGTCTGTCTAAACACAGAACTGACATCTTTAACCATTAAGCACCTTAACAACTATGCTATTACTATTACTTTTACAGATGTATGATTTGATTTGCTGCTTTAATCAAATGTCTGTGTATGCATAAGTATCCACACACATGTATACATACTGTATTCTAAGCACATCATGAATTAAATAAACTTTTGAAGACTCGCCAAGGAACTTTGCAAACCTGCTTGTTTTAATTTTTAAAATAAGGTGTATTGGATGTTTCATTTTAAGTTAATATAGACTCATTAGAGAAATTTGAGGATGTGAACAAAAGAAAAAAATCATCTGAATTCTCATGCTCAAAAACTAATATATTCTAAACCATAAATTATAATATTTTGGTTAGAAAACATTCTATGGGAATATATATTTTAAATTTTAAAGAACTGATTTTAAAATATTTTTGACATAAAGATTAGCAGACTTAGTAGTCACACAGACATTGGTTCGAATCCCAGCTCTACCACTTCAAAAGCTATTTGACCTCCTGAGCCAGGGTTTCCTTCTATGTGAAATAAGAATGATAATTATTCCTACCCCACCTGTATGTTGTAAAAATTGAATGAGAGAATATGTAAGAGAATCTTGGCTAATACTTAGTGTTCAAAAGAAGATGGTGGCAGTGGACATGATATACATACATACATACTTTATCTCTCTGAATCCCTGCATTAAAACAGACAAAGTAATCAGATAGCAAACCAAAACTCCATGGCTAACATTTACAATGAAATTAGAGGACTACATTTCTTTACAAACCTCAAATATCAGCCAGTGAGGACAAACCACCAACAGCTGCAAGACCAGAGTGGTATCAGTGTCTGCGCAGAAGAAGGCAGAGAGAATCAAAAACAAAGCACTGTGTGCCCATTTGGAAATAGCTACTGAAACTGGGAGGTTTATCCAATCCAACAATGGGCGGTACAAGGGGGCTCGTGGTGGGAACTGGAGGAACCTTAGGAATCTAACACTTATGAGCCTTCCTCCAGGATGGAGCTCCCTTCCAGGAAAGGGCCTTGCACTGAGGTGAAACTGCTGGAATGGAATCAAAACTGAGCAAATTAGGCCCAATAGAGACAAAGGAAAGAAATGATCCAGATAAAAGTGGAGGAGGAAAACAGAACCAGCAAGTCTTGGAATACAACAGAAGAGGGACCTCTCCAAAGTTAGAAAAGTCAGTTAGAAGAGCCAGGCCTCTAAAATTTCAGAAAACTGATCTCACATAAAAATGAGCAGCAGAAAAGTATTGAAGTCAAGTCCTGTGCAAAGTTATTATAAGATAAAAGAGAATAAGGAGCAGAATAACATCACTACAGATAATAAAAGCATATCAGAAAGACAGGGACAGATCAAAACTGTAACCTATTTCAAAATGAGCTAAAAGACATTAAGAGCATGACGCAAGATGTAAAAGAACAGCATAAATCAGAATTAGAAAAACTCAGAAATCAGGTGACAGAACATAGGAAAGAATTATAAATAAATGAAAAAGTCATTTCAGAAGTGAAGACTAAACTAGAAGGAACACAAAACCAAACAAGAACTAAATATGCCTGAAGAGAATATTTGATGAAAAGGAAAAAAAATAAAAATAAAAAAAGAAATAAAGAGATAAAAAGGATTAAAGATAAATCGACAAAGAGAAGATAGGAAAAGAAGGTTCAAATTATATAATACAGGAATCCCCGAGGAAGAAAATTGAAATAAGGAAGAGAAAAAGTAATAAAAACAATGAATCAAAAATACTTTCCTGAAATTAAAAAAGAAAATTGAAACTATATATTGAAAAAGCACACCACAAATCTAAGAATATCAACTCACAATGACCAACAACAAGGTATTCTAATAAAAAATCATTGGATTTTAAAGCAAAAAAGTTTATTTAACATCCCAGAAAAAAAGGCAAGTGATTTATAAAGAAAAAATTAGGTTACCATCAGATGTTACAACAGCAGTACGTTATGACAGAAGAAAATAGAGTAGCCTAATTAATATACTCAGTGTCTATAGGAAATATTTTTAAAGAACTTTTTCCCAGTAAAAGTGACTTTCAGATAGAAAGAACATAAACAAACTGTCATCAATATGCAGGAACTCAAGGAATATTATTCCCATGAGTCCTTACTGAGGAATATACTAGTAATGAGCTTCAGATAATCCAAATCATTAGAGAGACATAGACATAAGGACTGACGAGTAGGACTAAATACAGTATGTAAAACATACAGTTACTATAGAACTAAGATCAAATGAGCTTTAATAAAAGGGGAAAGTATAGTATTAAAGCCTACATGTTTAGATAATATAGATATAGCACAGCTATAATACTTAATGGGAAGAATGAGGAAAGTATATGCAAAAACAATTTAGTTATTTTCAGTAATTATAATGCCAGTGATCTATTAGTATTGTTTGGGTATGTAATATTAGAATTGGGTAAATGATTAATTATGCAATGTTCTGATTCTATGATCCCCTGTGTCCTTGGGAACTAAGATTTTGGTATGCAAGAAAGGAAATACAGATGCAATGCAGAAGTTAAGTTAAAAAAAAAAACCGTGTTCTGGAATTTAAATTAAAACTATCAGTGTGAACTCATGAAATAACTTTGTCCACTGAAGATGCTTAGAAACAACAACCATCTGTAGCAAACAGGTTGTGGCTTTAAAGTAACATTTCCCCCCAAAACAACACCCAAGTGTTCTTGAAGAAGTGGCTATTTCCATGTCTACGGTAAAAAATGTACGAGATGCACCTGGAAAACCTTGTCATGCCAAATAGCAAAACAAAATTATCAGTCATGTTAAAAGAACTTGATGGTGCGGTGGCTAACGCATGTAATCTCAGCACTTTGGGAAGCCAAAGGGGGTGAATCAGTTGAGGTCAGGAGTTCAAGACCAGCGTGGCCAACATGGCGAAATGCCGTCTCTACTAAATATACAAAAATTAGCCGGGCATGGTGGCAGGCACCTATAATCCCAGCTTCTCGGGAGACTGAGGCAGGAGAATTGCTTGAACCCGGGAGGCAGAGGTTGCAGTGAGCTGAGATTGCACCACTGTACTCCAGCCTGGGCAACAGAGCAAGACTCCAACTCAAAGATAAATAAATAAACAAACAAACAAATAAATAAATAAAAGAACTCGAAAGCCAACCTGAAGAAGCTCCCACTAGCCAAATGCAGGACAATTTAAGCTTCAGTGAAGATACTTGAATGGATCAAATGGGGATTGAAATTTCATCTTTCAGAAGGGATCAACACAACTCTGGATCCAGCTGCCAATTTGTAGAAATACAGAGGACAAAGGAAAGTGTTAAAAGGAAAAATACAGGCTATAAGAAATTTTGCAGATCAAATCCCTCAGGTTCTTCAGTGAATATCTCTCAAGTTCTTCAATAATTTGTGAGGAAAAGAAAGGGATAGAGGGAAGACCTGCAGATTTAAAAATATTTAGAAGTCTAAAAATTTGAAAAATAGGCAAGACAAAATTATAGTGGCTAGGAATACACAATTTTGATGAAACTATAAAGAACTGCCAAAAAATGCTTATTATAGAATTAGGATAGTGGTTACTTTGAATTGAAAGAGAAGTGTTGAAACTGGAACAGGCTCCTTGGGTAGCCAGAAAAGTTCTATTTCTAAAGATGGGTAATTATTTCAACAAATGCCTCACTCATTAATCTACACAGTTCCGTGTGATTTTTCTGTAACTGTGTTTCATTTTACAACAGAAATAGTAAACAAATACATGCTAAATAAATATTAGCTATACTTAAAATCAAACTGAAAATATTTTGTAATATTCTAACATAATAAGAAGTAGCTAAATGGTAGAAAACAGAGCTTGAAAATTAAGACATTCTAAGAAAATCTCTCTGATTCTCTGATTACCACTTTACATGTTTTGGAATACATGGGTGCCTAGCACCAAGGCCCAAACCCAGTTCTCCCTGGGATGTTTTAGCTTTTAGAAGAGCTCCCTCTTCTTTATTTAGAAATAATAAGTGGCATAGAACATCGCTGGTCAGGCTCCCCAGCACGCCAACTCTGGGACAGAGAGCTGCATGTGTGAAGCTTATTGGGGAGTGCTCATGGGACCATCTGTGAGGAAGTGAAGGAAGACGGCTTACGCCAGTGAAAGAATGCAATTGCAATGCAGGCAGACCTCAGACAGTTCCATGAAAGTCCTGGAGCTGGAGTAAGTATTCAGAGTTGTCCCACCTTGAGGCAAGGAGCATGGAACTTTATTACACACAATTTGTTCTGGGCCCCAACATCCAGTCATAGATGAGGGCTGCTCTAGGGAAAGGAGTGTGAGCTACTTTGGACCAAGTAGCTCTCTTCCTTTGAGGGTAATTCCCAGACAGTCATTCAGGTCTGTGCTGTCAACCACCAGTTTCCCAGGTGTTTGGAATGAGTGCCTCCATCCTGAAGGATGATCTAGACAGTGACCCTCTACCAAGAGCAATTCAACCATTTTGCTTCTCTTCAGTCAATCTATGTGTCAAGCATACTTTGTCTCAAGAAGCTTGCATTTCACCATGCTCCTTCAGTACCTTTTGAGGCTATGTTCTGAAGAAGAGTTTTGCTTCAAACTTTCAAAGAAGTCTAGAAGTTTGGCCTTTAAAAGATTTTCTATGCATATCAAAATTCAATTTAAGTGAAAAGTTGCAACACATTACTATTATCACAACATTGTCACTGATTCAATCAACACTTATTGAATGCAAAGCCACAGGAACCCAGTGGTGAACAGAGTCCCCTTTTGACTAAAGTTTACTGTCTCCTGCTTATTCACTCAATGTTGTTCAATGCTGCATAATGATGACATTCTCATATGTTCTGAGTAATCCTTCATTCACTTCCATTCTGGGGATAAATGTTATAGATGATATTTATGCCATTCTTAAAAAATCAGTAACATTTCAAGACTTTTCTGTGACATTTCTTCTCTGTGCTAAATGGTTTCTTTAACTTGGTATCTACTTGAGATTGCATCAGAAGAATGAGGCAGGGGCTTTAGATAGCAATTCAAGATAGACTTCCTGATGTCTTTATAACAATCGGGTTTCATACTCTTGAGACAGTTGAAAAAAAAATCATACTACCTGTGTTTGCAATCATTCCACATCATTCACTTTTTTGCATAAATACGTAGAACGTGTGTTGGGATTTAATTCTCCATGGGTGTTTCACATTTCTGCATGTTAAGACATAATGCTTGGACTGTGGAACATACTTCTCACTTTATAATGTTGATTATTATTGTTATTTTTATCATTCTTTAGCTCTTTTGTCATCATTGATTTATATGCTGGTGTCCTCCACACTATTAGGAACTGCTTCCGAGTAGGGGACCACATTTTATCCACCTTTTTGCCTCCAGGCATAGTGCAGTCCCTTGAACATGGAAGAGACTCAATAAATGTGTTAAAATAAATTGAACTTGAGTACATAGGACTGTGCTGTGATTTATGCATAATATTAAAACTTTGCCCTAGCAAATGTTAAAGCTGTTGTTTTGCATTTCTACAAGAGTTCAATAGAATTCTTGGAATTCAAAGTTCCAAATATAAATTTCACTGGCTTTAAATAAGTGTTTAATAATAAAATCCAGTATTAAGTAAAATAAGATTTTCTTGTATAAATAGTTTCTACCTTTCGTAAAAGCAATCTGGCAATATTTTTCAATTTTTTAATCTACTTGTATACAAGTTCTTATGTAAGAATGTACCCTAAATTAATAATCTAAAATATAAACAAATATGTAGCCAAAATCATGTTGAGTTTTTACTTTTATTTCTTTAATCCTTCCTGGAAACCTGATTGGTCCAAGTTATCTTTACTCACTGCACTTCTGTAATTTAGGGAATATAACCTATATAGAAAAAGGGCTTCCAATGTCCCTCAATTTTCATTTTCCAAACTCAAAAAAGAAACAAAACAAAACAAAATTTGAACCTTTAGCAAAAAGGTTGGCTATTTATTTAGGTTATTTACGGCTACTAATTGTTATCAGTACACAGAGATTTTAGGAATAGGTGTAGATTCTTGACAACTGTATAAATGAACACGTAAAGATGTAATTTTGACATGTGTTTTAATTTCACATCCTGATTTGGCCTTTGTGCCTGTTGGAAGACAACATTTGTTCTCTTTGATAAGCAGTAGAAATTTTATCAGATTTTGTAAAAATTAATGAAGTACAAAAAGTCAGAGACAAATGTTCGGTGATACCACTTTGCTAGAGCAAGATGACAGGAAAGCTGCAGGTTAAGGGCTCCCTAGGGAGTTTCTGAGCACTCATGAGGGAGAGTTGCAAGATCTGGAGATGGAGTGCACGAGCTGGGAATCCCTTCTTGGTGGACTATGGGTGTACCCATAGTCCATACCCATAGTCCATAGGTAATTTCTTCTCTCTTCCAGCTGCCATCTAACTATAGAGTCTATAGAGTACGGGATCCGCAAAGAGTCTCCTATGAGCTCTTGAAACAATTCTCCTTCCCTTCCTGGCCTTCTATCTAGGTGAGTGCAAACAGGGCTGCCCCCAAACATCCTTGAACTTGAAGCAGGTTAAACTGTGTAGCAGCTTCAGTTTCCCCCATCAGCACCACAAATACTTAACTCCAGGCCCAGTCTGTAGCAAAGACCATGGTTGCCACCTGTCTTAGTCTGTATTGCTATAAAGGAATACCCAAGGCTGGGTAATTTATAAAGAAAAGAGGTTTACTTGGCTTACAGTTCTGCAAGCTAAACCATAGCACCAGCATCTGCTTCTAATAAGGGCTTCAGGCTGTTTCCACTCATAGCAGAAGGTAAAGGGGAGCCAGTGTGTGAGAGATCACATGACAAGAGAGAAAGCAAGGGCAGGGGAGGTGCCAGATTCTTTTTAACAACCTGCTGTCCCGGGAACAAACAGCAAGAGCTCACTTACTACCACGTGAATGGCACCAAGCCGTTCATGAGGGATCCGCCCCCTTAGCCAAACACCTCCCACTAGACTCCATCTCCAACACTGGAGATCAAATTTCAACATGAGATTTGGAGGGGACAAATATTCAAACCATAGCACTCTCTTCTTCACCCAGGACCTAAAGGCAAGGCCTGACCACTATGAAAGTAAGGATGGTATTAATACATGGCTTTGAAGTCATCAGCTATATTCAGAATAAGACGACTATGGAAGGAGACCATCCTTAGTCTCATTTAATAATAGTAAATTGATCCGAATTCAAAAATAGCTTTCTGTTGCAGAGAAGTAAAATTCCTGTAAAGGATTTATTTCAAAGCTGTGCTAATTAATCCCTGGAGCTAGACAAGGGTGTCGTTTCATGCTGTTCCTGAGAAAAAGCCTCTCTCAGGGCACCAGCATTTCCCTCCCAGCCTCTGAGGCTCCAGGGGGCCGGCACAGCTGCACTCTGGCCACCACCCCTGGGCTGAACCTGCAGAAGCTTCCTTTCTGTTCCTCTCAAGTAGCTTAGCAGACACTCCCAAAATGGATAAAAATGTAAGCAGACGCAGGATAGGATGTAAGGAGAAGAGCTCAGGAATTCCAGAACTTTACAAAACTGAAAAATTTTATGGGCTCTGAATAAAGTACATATATATATATATATATGCATAATTTCAATTCTCCTTTCTCTTTATCTTATGGGATGAGGGGAAGAGCTTCCACAGTTACCAAGGGAACAAAATTTCAGAATCATAGCCTTGGGGATAAGTGTCCAAATTTCCCTGGTGTTTCACAATATTGAAGTAGAGAGGCCACTTGTAGCTGTAGAGGTATTAAACTGGGCCAGCCATGGTAGCTCACGCCTGTAATCCCAGCACTGTCTGTGATTTGATCAGGAATTTGAGACCAGCCTGGGCAACATAGTGAGACCTCGTCTTTACATTTTTTTTAAAAAAATTAATCAATGTATTAGTCCGTTTACACACTGCTGATAAAGACATACCCGAGACTGGGAAGAAAAAGAGGTTTAATTGGACTTACAGTTCCACATGGCTGGGAGCTCTCAGAATCATGGCGGGAGGCAAAAGCGACTTCTTATATGGCAGTGTCAAGAGAAAAATGAGGAAGAAACAAAAGTGGAAACCCCTGATAAACTCCTCAGATCTCGCGAGACTTATTCACTATCACGAGAATACCATGAGAAAGACAGGGGAAAGAATTGCCTCCCCTTGGGTCCCTCCTACAACACGTGGAAATTCTGGGAGATACAATTCAAGTTGAGATTTGGATGGGGACACAGCCAAATCATATCAATCAAAAAATAATTTTTTTAAATAAAACATAAAGAAATATTAAACTGCACTTTGGCCAAGCCCTCTTTAGGGGAGGAGAAAGATGAATCCATCAGCATCACTGTTTGGGAAAAAAGAGAATATGATGGAGCCTTGATTGAAGACAAAACATCAATTTATGCAACCATTATCATTTACAAGTTAGGAAAAGAGGAAGTAGCCATGCAGTGATATTTTGAAAGCTGATAAATGCCAAGATGAAGAAGCGCATTTGGGAACAGAGAATTGCATGAGGGAAAGAGGAGCAGGGCAAGTGAGCCAGCAGAATTCAGGAAAGCTGTAGCATGGATATTGATTAATGAAGATAGCTGAGAATACGTCTGGAGAGAAAAGCAGGGGCCATACCAAAGTCTCAACTTGATGTCTTGGGCAGTGGGGACTCATGCCATCAACTCAACTGTGTCCTGAGATGTAACTAGTAGTTACAGGACATTAAAGGTAGAGAAACATAATGTACTGCAGTCAAGCTAAAGACAGCCATATCCTTGGAAGGGAGGATGTGGAAACCCACCTCTTCACTGCCCTAGTTCAAGCCTTGTGCCCAGAGGCTCCAGTCCCACCGCTGACATTTATTCACTGTGTGAGCAAGTTAGCTAATCTCTCTGGAATTCCTCTTTTAATTCCTTTATGGTGGTGGATATTTATACCTGTTTTGCAGGGTTGCTGTAACAATTAAGTGAGTTAATAATATAGGTAAAATCATATATAATATAATATCTGGCATGTAAATACTCAGTGAATGCAATTTTATTTTATCTTCTCCTTTATTCCATATTTTTATGTGACCATAACCCTACTGTAATGAATTTCTATCCCTTTCACCTGTTCAAGTCTAACTTGATTTGTTTATTCGCTTATTCATTAGTCCATTCATTCAGTGATGGTTATTAAGTTCTTGTCATGTACCAGGAAATGCGATAGGGGTTGAAGATTAATATGGCAGTGCCTACTCTATTGGAAAAGGGAAATAAATAACTACACAAAGGCAATGTAAAAATTATATGAACTCTCCCTTCACCGCTCCAGTTGTAAGTGATCAATCATCTCTCTGATTTTTTTATGCTACTTTCATCACTTATGGCAAAATTACCTTGAAATGTAGTTAACTTTTCAAGTGACTGTGACTCTTTTCCCCAACCAGATGTTAAGTTCCATAAGGAAGGGCACTATAGCCCATCATTGTTGTAAGTTCCTCGGTGCCCTGATCATGAGAATTCCATAAATACATGTTAGTGATTGTGATAAGATGAAGAGGCAGGACCTTATTCACTCACGCAGTTATGAAGACAAATTCCTGCCATTAACATCCTAACATTTTGCTCCCCATTTTGTGACTTACCATGGTATCAATGTCAAAGAAAACAAGGCAAGCATTATAAGTTAACGTCCATAACACTAATGTGTCCTTGTCCATTCCCTACAAATAATCATATTCCTAAACTTCAACACTTCTAAAGTCTTCATTCTCACCCCTACTCCACTTATAGTCTGTAGATGGGTGACCTAGCTTTTTCTTTCACATAAAAAGTAAAATGTACTGAATGAACATTCCTCAGACTTTTCGTCTCCTGTCCCTCACCTACACACCCATTTATATCCCCATCTACATTTCTTCTTCCCATCCTGTCTTCATTCTTGCTTAGCATTACACACGTCAACTCTCCTCTGAATGTGATTTTTTTCTCAGATTCAGATGAAACTTAATTCTTCACTTATTCTTCCCTATTGCAAGCCCAATATATTTTTTAAGCCTTTTTCTGGTGGCTACTTCCTTGGAGCAAATAAGCATGTTCAAGTGTCTCCAATTAATTAAAAAGTAAGAAAGACGATGGAGGAGGGGAAGGAAGATGAAGGTAAAAACCATTCTTTGACTGATTCTGCTCCACTACCTTATCTCTTCTCTTTATTCATAGCTAACCTTAGTTTGGGTGTAGGCGCATTTTTAATGACTTTCCTCAAATTACAAAATTACTACAGTCTCAATGCAGAAGTCTTAGAAAACATATTTCACAAACATTTTTTATGTCTGTATATTTTCTTCAACATAATTTTAAGGGTTGTATATTTTTTTCATTACTGAATCCTAAATTGCTTAACCAATGCCTTACACTTGCACATCAAAGTTGTTTCCAGTTTTTTTCTTATAAACAATTCTATGATGAGTATCTGTAGATGTACTTCTTTTAACATATCTGTGATAATTTACTTAGTAACAAAATGCAATTTCTTGGCCAGAGACCACATTTTGGAGGAGTTTAATGTATTCACAGCTAACCTGCCTTGAAAGAGTTCACTTAATATCTATCCTTCTCCCGATGTTCTCTCTTTAGCCCACTGAGGTTACATGGCAGTGGCAAGAGAAAAATGAGGAAGAAGCAAAGTGGAAACCCCTGATAAACTCTTCAGATCTCGTAAGACTTATTCACTATTGTGAGAATAGCATGGAAAAGACTGGGGAAAGGATTTCCTCCCCCTGGATACCTTCCACAGCACGTGACATCACTAAATCTCTTTGAATTGCCCTCCAAGTGTCCAATTTTTAGATTGGACTCACTAACCCCTAAAGCATTTGGAACTCACTAACCGAAAAGCATTTAGCACCATTGACAATCCCTTCCCACCTACATGAAATTTTCTCCCCTCTTGTTTTCTGTCACATCACTGACCTTTGTTTTCTTTCTTGCCTTTCTGTGCCTCCACCTCCCCAGTCAGTCTTTTCCATATTCATTGTGCCGCCCATTAAAGTTGTTATACTGTCCTTGACCTTCTTTACAGTGTATTTGATCTTCCTGGGCAATCCCATCAACCAAAATATTAAACTACCACCTAGAAACAGATAATTCCAAAATCTCAACTTTCAGTCTAGAAATCTGTCTCCTTAGCTGGACATTGTCTTCAAACTCAATATTTCTAAAATTGAACTCATTATTTTCCACCCAAATTTTTCCTTTGCCTGCATTTTATATTTCAGTTATGATGGCTTTATGATAGTACCTAGTTGTCTCCACTTCTGGTTATTTATCAAGTTCTACTCCTGTTCTCCTAGAGATCTCCTTTCCTCTAAATGTGAATGAACTGTGATACATCCATTATACAGCACATTATATTTTGAACAATGATCAGCCTTCCATATTTTTCTGTAACCTATTGTTGTTTGCTCTCTATGTTATGTCCACACTGGGAACTAGGTCTGTATCCACAGTAGACAGGACAATAATTATTTTTGTTTCAAGGAGAGATATAAATTAATAACTTGCCTGTTTATATTAAATAAATGTTTGTTGAATTGAATGAATGAATGATGGTATTTTGCTCCTTTGCAAAATTCTTAAGTAGGAGATATCTTTGGTGCTTGCCTTCCTTTTCCTTATCCCTTCTATTATTTCTCCCTCTCCCAAGGCACTCAAGCCTTTCATGTTGACCAATCTCTCTTGTGAAATAGAAAAAGTGACTTGATACAAACCGTCCTTGTGAAATGCATGATAACTCTCTCTGAAATATTTGCATGTTGAGAAGACAATGGGATTGTAAAATTTAACAAAAGCAGATGAATGGCAAGGGGAAGACAATTTGGGATGTACCAGAGGATGTTTGCAGCCATCTCATGTTGTCTGTGTGTAGCAGAGACAGAATTCTTATATGTTATAGTAGTAATTAAAATTATTTTAATTTGAAAAGACATATGAGAGTAGAGTCCAGTGTCTCTCATCCACTATATAGAAACCATGGTCTTAGCTCACCCTCTTGGTTGCCAGCTCAGTGACATGGGCTATGTTGTGGAAGTCAGTGGAGAGGAAGCCCCTATAAGGGATAAAAACAAAGTTACATTCCCATGGTCTAAAACAGTCCTCGCAGTACATAGTTTTGCTATGTCAATAAGCCACATATCTCAATATCTCAATCTAGAAACTATTGTGTCCTATGGTTTAAAGCAGGAGGGAAAAAAATCTTCAAACATGCTAATTCTACACACAGTTCTTGCACTAAGTCATTAAAATCCCTCTTCAAAGCTTTGCAGGTACTTAAGTGGATTTAAAGAAAAGTGCAGGACAGTTCATGTTTCAAGAATTATATAATACTCAGTCAGCTTAGCCCATGTTTTTTCTTTTCAGACTCACAGTGGCCCCCAGCTTTATGTGGAGAATAATGTGCTCACAGTAATGCTGATAGGCACAGCAGTCTCCTATTTCAGGCCACAAGATTCCTCATTACACACAGCTAATATAATGTTCTGTGTTGACACACTGGGCTCTCCCCAGACATCACTACATTCAATGTTGTTTCATAGGTGAAAGGAAATTTCAGGGTAGGATCAGGACAACAAGAAACTGGTGTTTGAAGTGCTATGACATTATTTCACAAATTGTATATCTCAATCCAAAGATATTTTATATAGTAGACACTATAAATTTCACTTCACTTTTTTTAGTATCTGCTGAAATGTATTTTCTTTTATTCCTGTGAAGACATTAGAATGAAAAATTGAAGTGTTCCCATCTTGCCAAATAGTAATCCTTCATTTCACTGAAATCCGCACTTGCCACTGATGCTTTCAAAAGCAGCAGTATTTGGCAAATGACCTCACTGAAGATTCTGTTATCCCCACCAACAATATGTGTATGAAGAAGGCAAATATGCAATCCTGCTTGTCATCCTCATTTGTATGTCTCCTCAGAAGTATCTCCTCCAAACACAGTACTGTATTTATTAATCTGTGTAACATTTATTATCAACTATGTGCAAGGAATTTGTATTCCTCACTATTCCCCCCTTGACTTCCTAGAATTCTCTGCCAGGTCTTTTTTTCTTTCTTTCTTTTTGTGGTGGCAGTGGTGAGATTCTAGTCAAGAATGGCAAAGAGGCTGGGTGCGGTGGCTCACGCCTGTAATCCCAGCACTTTGGGAGGCCAAGGAGGGCAGATCACTTGAGGTCAGGAGTTCAAGACCAGCCTGGCCAACATGGTGAAACCCCATCTCTACTAAACATACAAAAATTAGCCAGGTGTGGTGGCACATGCCTGCAATGCCAGCTACTCAGAAGGCTGAGACAGGAGAATCACTTGAACCCAGGAGGCAGAGGTTGCAGTGAGCCAAGATTACACCAATGCACTCCAGGCTGGGCAACAGATAGAGACCCTATTTCAAAAAAAAAAAAAAAAGAATGACATAGAAACATCTACTTCCAGCTAAGATGAATACCAGGGACCAGACTTAACCCTTGGCTGAAAAAAATACACAAAATATACGAGGAGGTTGTTTTCAAGACATTGAACACCAGAAAACTAAGGGCAACGATCACTGAGAGACGGGAAAGAAATGATATGAGCCTTATGAATGCACTTACTTACTGGAGAGTTCTAGGCTGTATGACAAGAAAGAAAAACCCAGGAAAAGCCCAGAAGGGTTCCTGAATTGAGGAAACAGAGCTAAAAGTCTCAGTAGGCCAAGGCAACCAGAAATTCATAGTGCAGAGTACCAGAGAAGAGAGAGCTTCAGACAAAGAGAGGTCTGGAAGTCTTCAGTGGGTCTCCCTGGAGTGTAAAAGAATTATACCCCATCATAGAACTCTGCCCAGAAATAGCACAGGTAATAGAATCATTAGACAAGCACATTGAAACAGTTATTTTAAATGTAGTAGTCCGTGTGTTCACTAAGTTAGAGAAAAGCTTGAGCAAATACATGCAAATATATAAAATATGTAAATCAAATTTCTAGAGACTAAAACTACAACTGAGATGAAAAATACAACACATAGCAATAACAACATATTAAATGATGGACATGAAAATATCAGTGAATTTTCAGATACAGAATTAGTGATATGGTTTGGCTCTGTGTTTCCACCCAAATCTCATATTGTAGCTCCCATAATTCCCACGTGTTGTGGAAGGGACCTGGTGGGAGACGACTGAATCATGGAGCAGGTCTTTCCCGTGCTGTTCGCATGATAGTGAATGGGTCTCATAAGATCTGATGGTTTTATAAACGGGAGTTTCTCTGCACAAGCTCTCTCTTTGCCTGCCACCATGCACGTAAGATGTGTCTTGCTCCTCCTTGCCTTCTGCCATGATTGTGAGACCTCCCCAGCCATGTGGAACTGTAAGTCCAATTAAACCTCTTCCTTTTGTAAATTGCCTAGTCTCGGATATGTCTTTATCAGCAGTGTGAAAATGGACTAATACAATTAGAAATTATCAAAAAAGAAACACACACCAAAAAAAGGCTAAAAAAATGAACAGCACTTCTGTGAGTTGTGGGACAAATTCAAGTGGCTTAATGTATGTGTAATTGGTGTCTACAAAAGAGAAGGGGCAGATAAAACATTTAAAGGTATCATGGTCAATTTTTTTCCAAATGTGATAAAAACTATAAACCCACAAATCCTAGAATCTCAATGAATCCCAAGCACAATAAAAATTAAAAAAAAAACATCAAGGAACATCATAATTAAGTTGGTAAAAACCAGGGATAAAATTTTAAAATTGGCCAGGCACAGTAGCTCACACCTGTAATCCCAGTGATTTAGGAGACCACAGCAGGAGGGTCTCTTGAGGGCAGGAGTTCAAGACCAGCCTAGGCAACATGGCATGAACCTGTCTCTACAATATTTTTTAAATCAGCCAGGCATGGTGGCATGTGCCTGTAGTCCCAGTTACTTGGGAAGTTGAGGTGGGAGGATCACTTGGGTCCAGGAGTTTGAGGTTGCATGAGCTATGATGGCACCACTGCACTCCAGCCTGAGTAACAAAGCCAAATCCTGTCTCACAAAAAAAAAAAAAAAAAGAGTAAAAAGAAAAAGTTGTAAAGTATCCAGCGTGGGGGAAAAAGCATATTATATACAGAAGAACACAGATAAACATGACAGCAGACCTTTTATTAGAAACAAGACAAGCAGGAAGACAGTAGAACAGTATCTTTTTTTTTTTTTTTTTTTTTTTTTTTTTTTTTTTTTTTAAGATGGAGTCACACTCTGTCACCTAGGCTGGAGTGCAGTGGTACAATCTCAGCTCACTGCAACCTCTGGCTCCCAGGCTGAAGCGATCCTCCTACCTCAGCCTCCCAAGTAGGTGGGACTGCAGGTGTGTGCCACCATGCTCGGCTAATTTTTGTATTTTTAATAGAGACAGGGTTTTGCCATTTTGGCCAGTTTGATCTCGAACTCCTGACCTCCAGTGATCTTCCTGTCTAGGCTTCCAAAAGTGCTCAGTGTGAGTCACCGCACCCAACCCAGTATCTTTTAATAACAAGAATAAAATTGTCAATCTAGAATTTTATACCCAGCAAAAATATCTTTCAAAAACGAAGGCAAAATAAAGACTCGCTTAGGTGCACAAAGCTGAAATACTGCATTAGAAACTATGTAGATAAATATAAAGTCTTTTTATTATTATTAAAATCTCCCCCCCAAAAAAATAGCACTTAAAGCAAAAATAATAAAAATGTATTAGATCTTAAACATTAGTAGTTAAGGAAATGCAAATTAAAACCAAAATTAAATACTAGTATATACCTATTAAAATGTCCAAAATTAAAAATACTGATGATGTTGAGCAACTGGAATTCTTGTACACTGCCAGAAAAATGTAAAATGTTACAACCACTTTGAAAAAGTTTAACAATTTCTTAAAAAGTTAAACATACACCTGCTAGCCATTCTCCTCTTAGGTATTTATATAAAAGAAATGAAAGCCTATGTCCACACAACAACTCTTCACAAATGTTCACAGCTTTATTTGTAATAGTTAATAACTGAAAACAATCTAAATGTCCATCAGCAAATAAATAAATGGGCAAATAATGTGAATTATCCATACAAAGGAGTTTTATTCAATAATACAAAAAATGAACTACTGATATATGTACCAACATGAATGAATATCAAGATAATTATGTTCATAATAATGGAAGTCCTAGCCAAAGCAATCAGGCAAGAGAAATAAATAAAAAGCATTCGAATTGGAAAAGAAGAGGTCAAATTATCTCTGTTCAATAATAACATGATCTTATACCTAGAAAAATTTAAAGAGTCCTCCAAAAGACTTTTAGACCTGATAAATCACCTTAGTAAATTATTGGGATATAAAATTAACATACACAAATCAGTTGCATTTCTACACAACAACACTCAATCTAAGAACCAAATCAAGAACTCAAATCCATTTACAATAGCTGCAAAAATAATAAAATACCTAGTAATACATTTAACCTAGGAATACATTTAACCAAGGAGGTGAAAGAGCTCTATAAGAAGAACTACAAAACACAAATGAAAGAAATTATAGATGACACAAACAAATGGAAAAATATCCCATGCTCATGGATTGGAAGAATCAATATTGTTAAAAATCATCATACTACCCAAAGCAATCCAGAGATTCAATATAATTCTTATCAAATTACCAAAGTCATTTTCACAGAATTAGAGAAACAATTCTCAAATTCATATGAAACCAAAAAAGAGCTGAAATAGCCAAAGCAATTCTAAGCAAAAGAAAAAACCAGAGGCATCACATTACCTGACTTCAAAATACACTACAAGCCTATAGTAATCAAAACAGTATAGTCCTGGTACAAAAATAGACACATAGATCAATGGAACAGAACAGAGAACCCAGAAATAAAGCCACATACGTACAACCAACTGATCTTCAACAGAGTCAACAAAAATAAACAATGGGGAAAGGACACTCCATGCAGTAAATGTGATGGGAAAACTGGCTAGCCTTAAGCAAAAGGTTTACCATATACAAAAATTAACTCTCTTATCATACATAAAAATTAACCATACACAAAATCCATATACAAAAATTAACTCAAGGTGGATTAAAGACTTAAACATAATACCTGAAACTGAAAATCCTAGGAAAAAAAAAACTAGGAAAAACTTTTCTAGACATTGGCTTAGGCAAAGAACTTATGAGTAAGACCTCAAAAGTAATTGCAACAAAAACAAAAATAGACAAATCAGAATTAAACTGAAGAGCACAGCCAAAGAAACAATCAGCAGAATAAACAGAAAATCTACAGAATGGGATAAAATATGCATATGACATATGCATCTAACAAACTATGCATCTGACAAAAGTCTAATATCCAGAATCTATAAGGAACCCAAACAAATCCACAAGAAAAAAAGCAAATAACCCCATTAAAAAGTAGGCAAAGTAAATGAACAGACATTTCTTAAAAGAAGACATATATGTGGCCAACAAACATATGAAAAAATGTTCATCATCACTAACCATCAGAGAAATGCAAATTAAAATCAATATGAGATACCATCTTACACCAGTCAGAATGGCTATTATTAAAAAGTCAAAAAATAACAGATGTTGACAAGAATGCGGACCACCAACACATTTACACTGTTGGTGGGAATGTAAATTTAGTACGACATTTATGGAAAACAGTATGGAGATTCCTTAAAGAACTAAAAGTAGAACTACCATTTGATCCAGCAATCCCACTACCGAGTATATACCCAAAAGAAAAGAAATTAGTATATCAAAAAGACACCTGGCCTCATATGTTTATCACAGTGCTATTCACAGTAGCAAAGTTATAGAATCAACTAAATTTCCTTCAATGGTTGATTGGATAAAGAAAATATGGTATATGTACACCATGGAATACTACACAGCCATAAAAAGAATGAAATTATGTATTTTGCAGCACCATGGATAGAGCTGGAGGCCAACATCCTAAGTGAAATAACAGAGAAACAGAAAACCAAATACTGCATGGTCTCACTTATAAGTAAGAGCTAAAACAGAGGGTACACATGGACATGGTGATGGAGATGATAGACATTGGGGACTCCAAAAGTGGGGATTTTGGGAGGGGAGTGAGGGTTGAAAAATTACCTGTTGAATACAATGTTCACTACTTGGGTGATGGGTTAACTAGAAGCCCAAAGCTCATCATTACACAATATATCCATGAAACAAACCTGAACATGTATCCTCTGAATCTAAAATGTAAAAATTACTATTACTATTATGTTGAGAAAAAGAAGCCACCCCAAATAACAGTACACATATATTAAATTCCAGAAAATACAATGTAATCTATATTGATGAAAAGTGGATCAATCATTGTCTAGGGATTAAATAAGGTAGGGAGAGGATGTCACCAGATTATACATATGCTAAATTATATTTAAATGAAAGTTAAATAATATACTTTGAATGTATGCAGTTTATGTATGTCAATTACATTTCTATAAAGCTGTTTTTAAAATATAAAAGAATTGCATAAAATATAAGTGCTATGAATCAGGGGTTTTTTTTTTTTTTTTGGTCTATCTTAACTGTGGTATCCCAAGCATAGGCATATAATGTACACTCATTCAATATTTCTTTAAGCCAAAGTACTAGAAAAACTGGCATGTGGTTACAGTTGTCACATATATCTGTGCCATGTTGCCTTTTCACAGGGCCATGTGAGGAAGATGCCCATCTATTAAGATATGCCCCTGTTATAGTTTTTTACTAGCTGAGCTGGTGGCATTCTGTGATTCGGAAAAGCATTAAGTTTACCAGCACTTCATTTTGACTCTTCTCACTTGACTACTGGGGATTATTAAATAATGAATATTTTAAGATACTGACTCTTATTTGTTTCAAACATTGAAACTTTAAACTTCGGTGGCAGAGATTGCCGGCTGTCTACCAAATATTCACGATCATCTTCCATAAGGTAGAGATGATATTGAGAAGGGGCTGCCCTGTTAAAGCCTCAGGCCCTGCTATATGATTTGTGTGGACTAGTGCAAAATAAAGATGATAAAAATGCAGACCCCTCTTTAAAAAGATATATATTAAGAATTTCAAGATGGTAATAGCAGAGCATTAAACCAAACATGGAACCCTTCTAAGTGTGGGACCCTGATCTGCACAGGTCACATAACCATAAAGCCATACCTGCTCAGCCCCTGTTGCATATGGGGTAGGAGTTAAGGAAAGGATGTGATTAGTTCTCGCCATCAGAATGTGAGCAGAAGTGATACATATCACTTCCAGCCAAGATGTTTAAGAAGCAAGTGTGCCTTCTCTATCCTCAGTCTTCTGCCAGTTGGATATCCTTGATCAAAGTGATCTCAGATGCCTTGTAGTGAGCACGTCAGAGCCTCCACAGTCCAGTCTCAGAATAACGCAACCCACAGAGCTCGCCCTCCCCTCCTCCACTTAAACTAGCACCAGCCAAAAGCATCGAACGTTATTTTAGTGAAAATAAGTGTCTGACATGATAAGCCCTTAAGATTTAGGGATTTCCTGCTACAGCAACTAGCATTAACTTAACTAATACATGAGTTGAGAATGTAAGACTTTTAGCTGAAATTCCTTAAAATCTAGAGACAAAAGAGTTCGCCGTTCCACTCATATCAAGTCTCAATCTCTAATTCTCCTCTCTGTTCTAAGCTCTGAATAACTTTGGACACATAGTAGATGCTCAAAGCACATTTATCCATTCATTATTTTAACAAACAGTTTCTGAGCAACTCCAATGTGCCAGGTACTCGGTACTATGGATTCAGCAGTGAATAAAATAGACGAAGTCCCTACCCGCATGAAACTTACATTTAAAAGGAAGACTCCGTTAAATAAATGAATGAATGAAGGGATGAATGTATCAAGAGGAAAGTAGACAATACCAGGTAACTGTGAGGAATTTTATTCCTCAAAAATTGTCATAACATATAAAATTGCTATATCAGTTAAGGCTAACTTATACATCCATTGTAGGACTTAACTGCCTTTGAGAAGAAAATCCCCCTGTAAATGAATGGGTTTCAAACCATCACTCAGTAGACGTGCAATCATTCACGGTGGCAAGGGAATAGTAGAAAGTGGGAGAATTATTCATTCTCTTCTTAACCCAAAATGAAAAGCTTAGAGAGATGCCATTTAAAAGAAATCCATTTTTGCCCATTAACTAGATTCTATTCCACTACCATCACCTTTGGCAGATAGAGCCCACATTCTCTAATCATAAAAAATAAAGTATTTTGGATCTTATTGTAAAAATCTTACAGAAATAGCTGTAACACTACTGTATAATAGTGAACTTAAAGTGCTATGATAAGCATACACAGGCTAGCAGGGCTTTCAAGTTCAACATTTGAAGCAATAATCATTTTTTAATTATTGTAATTATTTTACATCTAAGTAAGCAATTTTAAGGGCAAAATATTTTAATTAACATATGCAGAAGCTATACAATTTAACTGAAGCCCTTATCTTCCAAAACTCAAGAGATTTCTGAAGGCCTTGCCCAAGCACAGACACAGCTTTATATTAGTCCAGCATTTTACCTACCCTTTCCAAATTTCATCCCAGTAGAAATAAGCTATTCTAAAATGTTAATTCCTACTCTGTCTTTTTAAGTGCAAAATATGTATAAAATATGCACAAATAATAAGTATGAGACTCAGTGATCTATCTCAATGAAACACGCCCATGTAATCACTTCCCAAGTTAAGAATCGGAACAATCCCAGACCTCATCTGTGTTCCCTGCCAATCACAATCCCTTCTGTCCTCCTCAAAGGTAACTTCTAACACCATAGATTATTTTTGACTATTTTTGAACTCTATATAAATGAATCTTATAATACATATTCTTTGTTCTTCCAACTTTCTATTTTAAAAACTTTCAAACCTACAGAAAAGTTATAAGAATAGTACCAAACAAACCCCAAAATATTATTAACTTATGTTTTCTAGTTGTTAACATTTGCCTACACTTGCTTAACCTATCTCTATCTCTCTTGATAGATGATAGATAATAGACAGATGATAGATAGATTGATAGATAGTTGATATATGGATAGATAACTGAATCACTAGAGGGTAAGTTTCAGATTATGGATATGATACTCCATTTTTAAATACTTTACCCATATCCCAAAAATAAAGCCACACTGTTATATAACCATATTACCACACCTAAAAAATTGATAACTCCATAATACCTGATATCCAGTCCATATTTAATTTTCTTCAATGATACCAAAAATTACTTTTATAAACTTTTTTTTCCAATAGGTTTCATTCATTACATTTGGTTGTTAACTGTCTCTTCAGCTTCTTTTAATTTAGGACCTAACCCCTACTTCTTTTTTATCCATAACATTTCCTTTTCAGAAAATCCTGACCAATTTGTCTTTTTAGGGTATGTCACACTCTGGATCTGTCTACTTCTTTATGGTGTTGTTTAGCTTGTGTCTCCATCATCTGTATTTCCCCTACATCGTAGGTTTGATCTGGAAGATTGAGATACTTAAGTTAAATTTTTTTTGAAAAGTATACTTCCTTGAAGGACATTCTATCTGTACATCTATTCAATACACTTTGATATCCATTCTTCTCATGTAACTTCCTTCCTAATTCTCTGTGGCTGTTTCCAAGAATAGCAGCAGTTAAGCCCCAGGAACCCTTCAGTAAAACTGAAGACATTAACAGAATATATGGAGGAGAGATGCTTGTCCATATACACATGGCAGTTTGACTCAGTTGGCCATAGCAACATTTTCATTGAGGACTTAGTTCCCTGATCCTCATGATTGGCCGCTATAATCTGAATGTGTGCCCCTTAAATTCATATGTTGAGCTTCTAACCCCAAAGGTGATAGTTTGGGAAGTGGGCCCTTTGGGAGGAGATTAAGTGATGAGGGCTCCACCCTCATGAACAGGATTAGCACCCTTATAAAAGAGATCTGAGACCCCTCATTCCTTCCCTATGTGAGGTTACAGTGAGAAAATGGCTGTCTATGAGAAAGTGGGCCCTCACTAGACTCCAAATCTGCCAGTGCCTTGATCTTAGACGTCCCAGCCTCCAGAATGGTGAGAAATAAATTTCTGTTGTTTATAAATCACCCAGTTTAAGGTATGATTATGGTAGCCCCAATGAACTAAGACAATGGCAGAACAGAATCTTTAATTCCGTGAAAGAAGGACAACATACTTTTCAAAAAGTTTTTTACAGAGAGTAGCCAAGCCTGTTTTTGCAGTGACCATTTATAAAAGACAAATATCTCTCCCTAGCACATTTCATGTCTATCGACATCAAAAAAGGCAGGAAAATAGAAGTAAAATGAAATTAGAGAATCAACAGGGAGACAATGATAGTATTAGAGAGGTGGTTCTCAAACATTTTAGGCCATGACTTACAACCAATTATACATGAGTATATATAAACTGAAATAAACATTTCACAAAACTTATCCTTACTACATGTGAAGAAACATATCTTAGCCTACGTCATTAAAAAAAAAAAATCTGTGTTTATCCATAAAATGTTCATAACCCCCAAAGTTTCATGAGTTGGAGCTGGAGGGGAAAAATGCATTAGATTAGCTAGGCTAAGTGTTTAGCAAAAAAATGAGGAGGAGTTAGAGTAATAGCTAACCTCAGTTGAGAGTTAGCTGTTATATCTTAATTATTCAAATCCACTTTTTTTCTTAGCTATAGCATCATGCAAAGACCAATTGGAATCAAAAGACTTTAGTTTGAATTTCTGCATATCTGCTTTTAGCTGGAAGACCTTGGGCGTGTTCTTTGGACTTTTCTGGAAATGTGGAAATGTATTCTTCCTCTTCGAAACAGATAATGTCAAGTTCACAGAGTTGTTGCACAAGTTAAAGAAGGAAAGGAATGTGAAAGTGCCTGGCACAAAACAAGCAAATACTGTTTTATGGTTCTAGGCGGTAAGCTCTAAAGCCACAGTACAATTTCCCTTTTGCTTGAAGAAATCAGAGTAAGTAAACTAAGTGAGCTTTCTCAATCATTTTCAAGTGCGTACCATCACCTTGACAAACCATCACTTCCTGTATTTCAGGCAGTCTGTGAAAAGAGTAGGTTGGACAGGGAGAAGCACTAGGCAAAAAAAAAAAAAAAAAAAAAAAAATCTCAGTACATGTCTAAATCCTCCCGAGTAACACGATTCTTGGATAAAGAAACAGTGAAAATCGGCACAAATGACCAGCTCAGACTGTATAAAATTCCTGCCATGAAAACAGTAGCAGAAAACCAGTAAAACGGTTTAGGTTTGTGATGGTTTATTCCTCTAAGCGGATGTATCCCGTTTATCATTTGTTTTCATTATTCCTGATGTGTTGCCTATCACATCACACACTTCTTCAAAGGGAAAGGAATAAGCAGTTGTCATAACAACAAAGCTCTTCATTACCCTGGGAACCTTCAACAGCTTTATTTAAAATGAAGGAGAAAAAAGAACCCTAACCAATTAGCTTTATCAGTCTGATTCATGTTCTTCTTAAACTGATAACTGTTTCCTGAAGAACTTACAATTTGATGGGGAATGTGTCATGAATATTTATGCTAACATAAAACTCAGAGAAAAATTGGCAAGCTAATTATCACTTGGAAGGTGTTTCTGGTCAAATTCCTGCCCAGTGATCCATTTGATTTTTTAAAATGACTTTTATTAAACAAATCAAAGAATTAGTGGGACTTTTGCCAACATCTATCCATTGGTTCAAGAAGAGAAATGAGACCTATTTAGGTTTAAACTTTAAAGCCAAGGCTTCACCCTCACTAATTTGATTTGCGTTAACTTTTCATTCAGTTAAACCGGAAATGTTATTGCCTGCCTTCTTCCCTTCCTTCTCTGTGCCAGAGATACAGTGGAAGTCCCTAGACAGTTTTAATTCTGCCCTTCTCTGCAGAATTAAAAAAGCAGATGTTTTCTTCTGGCTGCTGGAGATAAGACTGAGAAGTAATTATTGTTCTGGTCCCAAATCCCACAGGTGTTTTCATTCCTGCCCTGTGACCACAAGAAAAATAAATAGTAAATCTGAGAGGGTCTTGTTGGGGTGCTCTCCGGGTTCAGGCTTAAAGCCAAATCTTTGAATATCTCCTGCAAGTTAAAAAGTATGCAAGAGTCAGCAAGCTTTTTCTGTAAAAAGCTAGATATTAAATTTTTTTGACTTTGTAAGACATAGGGTCTCTGTCAAAATATTCAGTTCTGCCATCTTTGAGTCAACCAGCCATAGATAATATGTAAATCAATGAATTAGGCTGGATTTGGTCCAACCATAGTTTCCTGACCCCAAAGGCTTCCCAAGAGATTAGCTATCTACCACCAAAGAAACAAGTACATAAGTTACTTAAATAAACAATCATGAACACCTAGAAATCAGGCTCACAGGCCAGGTGCGGTGGCTCACACCTGTAATCCCAGCACTTTGGGAGGCCAAGGCGTGCAAATCACCTGTGGTCGTGAGTCCGAGACCAGCCTGACCACCATGGAGAAACCTCATCTCTAATAAAAATACAAAATTAGCTGGGTGTGGTGGCACATGCCTGTAATCCCAGCTACTCAGCAGGCTGAAGCAGGAGAATTGCTTGAACCTGGGAGGCGGAGGTTGTGGTGAGCCGAGATTGTGCCATTGCACTCCAGCCTGGGCAACAAGAGTGAAACTCCGTCTCAAAGAAAAAGAAAAAAGAAAAAGAAAGCAGGCTCACAAATGTTTTCACAAATACTAGTTCATTTAATCCTGAAATGAAGATTACCCTAAGAGATAGTAATCATCATTTTCTTATCTTACACATGAGAAAGTCATACTTGAGTTGCTCAGGTAACTCCTCTGCTACATCAAACAGCTGATATCTTGATTTCAGTTTCAATGCTCTTTGCACCACATACCCAGCTGTCTAGTAAACAATCACATTACACAGATCAAACAGAAAGAAATGTAAGTGATAACAATTTCTATAGATACAGTTATTGGTCAGCAGAGTGCAATATATCAACACTCATCTAGCCCCATTGAGTCTCCCATGATACTAACTCAAGCATTAGACGAAGGTGTGAGTGACCAGAAAGCCAGAAAATTCTGTGTACTGGGTCACAGGGCTATTTCTGGAGTGATCATAGAGGCCTAATACACTCTAAACTGTCTGTTTTCTCAAACTGAAACCAAGAAAGACTTCAGCAATTATTTGGAGTCAAGGGAGGAATGCCATCCAGAAAGAGTCTGCGCTGAATCAAATTCAGGAGCAGTATGGATCAAGCTTGGAACATACTTAGAGTCTACATATAAGTAAGATTCTTCAGTTATGAAAGATTTTGCATGCAACTATTACTTAATTATGACAACTCTACACAGTCAGAACATTGCATTAGGAAACACAGACGCACCATCTGTTAAGAAAACATGATTTAACTGATTTTTTCATTAGACTTTAGTCTTGCAAATATTAACTCTATATTGTCCAGCTCAAATGAAAGTCTCAGTGAAAAATACTGCTGATGAGGCATCTGTAAGTGATACCCTACGTATCTAATTCAATTAAATTCTATACCTGACACCTAGGCATTTACTGAGTGCCTAGGTGTCAGGAATAGTAAAATAATCTCTGCTTTCAGGGAGTTCTCAACTTTAGCAATAAGAATAAAACATCCATAAAAATGAATATGATACAAGAAAGAATTTAGTTTGGAAAGGATTTAGTATTACCTGGATTCAAAAAAAGAAGAGACCTGGAGAAAGACAAGGGAGATTTCATAAAGCAACATGTCTTAGTCTGTTCAGACTGCTACAAAAATACTATAGACTAGGTGCCTTACAAACAATTGAAATTTATTTATTCCAGTTCTAGAGGCTGGAAAGTCCAAAATCAAGACACCAGGAGATGTGGTGTCTGATAAAGACCTCTTCCTCATAGACAGCCATCTTCTCACATAACCTCATGGATGAAAGATGTGAGGAGGCTCTCTGGGGTCTCTTTTGTAGGGTCCCTAATCCTATTCATGAAGGCTCCACTCTCATGCTCTAAACTCCTCCAAAGACTGCACCTCCTAATATATCACTGATATGGTCTGGCTCTATATCCCCACAAAAATCTTGAATTGTAATCCAAATCGTAATCCTCATGCGTTCGAAGAGGAACCTAATGGGCAGTTCCCCCATACACGTTTCGTGATAGTGACTGAGTTATTATGAGATCTGATGGTTTTATAAGGGGCTTTGCTCTGCACTTCTCTCTCCTGCCACCATATGAAGAAGGACATATTTGCTTCCCCTTCCACTATGATTGTAAGCTTCCTGAGGCCTCACCAGCCATGCAGAACTGTGAGTTAATTAAACCTCTTTCCTTTATAAATTAGCCAGTCTCGGGCAGTTCATATATATATATATATATATATATATATATATGCATATATGTGAATATATATATGCATATATGTGAATATATATGCATATATGTGAATATATATGCATATATGTGAATATATATGCATATATGTGAATATATATGCATATACGTGAATATATATGCATATACGTGAATATATATGAATATATATGAATATACATATGAATATATATGAATATATATACATATGTGTATATATATGAATATATATACATATGTGTGTATATATATATATATATATACACACTTTAAATTCTGGGATATCTGTGCAGAACATGCAGGTTTGTTACATAGGTGTATACATGTTGGGCAGTTCTTTATAGTAGTGTGAGAATGGACTAATACGGTAAATTCATACTGAGATAGTGGGGTGCTCCTGTAAAGATACCTGAAAATGTGGAAGTGACTTTGGAACTGGGTAACAGACTGAGGTTGGAACAGTTTGGAGGGCTCAGGGGAAGACAGGAAAATGTGGGAAAGCTTGGAACTTCCTAGAGACTTGGAGGGCTCAGAAAACAGGAAGATATGGCAAAGCTTGGAACTTCCTTGAGACTTGTTGAATGGTTTTGACCAAAATGCTGATAGTTATATGGACAATGAAGTCCATGCTGAGGTGGTCTCAGACGGAGACGAGGAACTTGTTGGAAACTGGAGTAAAGGGCACTCTTGCTATGCTTTAGCAAAGAGACTGGCAGGATTTTGCCCCTGCCCTAGAGATCTGTGGAACTTAGAATTTGAGAGGGATGATTTAAGGTATCTGGCAGAAGAAATTTCTAAGGGGCAAAGTGTTCAAGAGGAAGCAGAACATAGTTTGGAAAATTTGCAGCCTGATGATGCCATACAAAAGAAAACCCATTTTCTCGGGGGAAATTCAAGCCCACTGCAGGAATTTGCATAAGTAACAAGGAGTCAAATGTTAACCAACAAGACAATGGGGAAAATGTCTCCAGGGCACCTTCACAGCAGCCTCTCCCATAACAGGCCCAGAGGCCTAGGAAGGAAAAATGGTTTCCTGGGCTGTGCCCAGGTCCCCCCTGCTCTGTGCAACTTTGGGACATGGTGTCCTGTGTCCCAGTAGATTCAGCTCCAGCCAGGGGTAAAAGGGGCCAAGGTACAGCTCAGGCCATTGCTTCAGAGGGTGCAAGACCCAAGCCTTGGCAGCTTCCACATTGTGTTGAGCCTGTGGGTGAACAGAAGTCAAGAACTGAGGTTTGAGAACCTCCACCTAGTTTTCAGAGGATGTATGGAAATGCCCGAATGTCCAGGCAGAAGTTTGCTGCAGGGGCAGAGCCCTCATGGAGAACCTCTGCTGGGGCAGTGTGGAAGGGAAATGTGGAGTTGGAGCCCGCCACAAAGAGTTCCCACTGGAGCACTACTAAGTGGAGCCATGAAAAGAGGGCCACTGTCCTCCAGACCCTAGAATGGTAGATCCACTGACAGCTTGCACTATGCACCTGGAAAATCTGAAGACACTTAATGCCAGCCCGTGAAAGCAGACAGGAGGGGGGCAGTACCCTGCAAAGCCACAGGGGCAGAGCTGCCCAAGGCCATGTGAGCCAACATCTTGCATCAGTGCAACATGGATGTGAGACATGAAGTCAAAGGAGACCATTTTGGAATTTAAGGTTTAATTACTGCCCTGTTGGATTTCAGATTTACATGGAGCCTGTAGCCCCTTTGCTTTAGCCAATTTCTCCCATTTGGAATGGGTGTATTTACCCAATGCCTGTGCCCTCACTGTATCTAGGAAGTAACTAACTTCCTTTTGATTTTACAGGTTCATAGGCAGAAGGGACTTACCTTGTCTCAGATGAGACTTTCGACTTGGACTTTTCGGTTAAAGCTGAAATGATTTACAACTTCGGGGGAACGGTTGGGAAGGCATAATTGTGTTTTGAAATGTGAGAAAGATGAAATTTTGGAGGAGCCAAGGGCAGAATGATATGGTCTGGATCTGTATTCTCACCCAAGTCTCATGTTGAATTGTAATCCAAATTGTAATCCTCACATGTTGCGGGAGGGACCTTGTGGGAGGTGATTAGGTCATTGGGCGGTGGGGAGGGGTTAGGTGGTGTATAGTTTGCCACAGAGGTTAAAATTGGGAGTCCATGGACGATATTCAGCCTGGTAACTTTTTGTTTTCTTTTTTGGTCTACACAGGTTTTTTGTTTTTTTGGGGATTTTTGTTGTTTTTTGTTGTTGTTTTGTTTTGTTTTTTGATTTTGTTTTTGTTTTCTTTAAATGTATTGCCAACATTAAAAAGTTGGAAGATTTTACATAAGAGTTAGATTTAGGACTCTTCTTAAAAAGTCAGATGATCTAACAACCATGGGCATTATTACATGTGAACGATTGGGGCTGTGTAGAGGCTGACCTCTAACACAGTGCGTGACCTCTCCTCTCATGTCCCTGTATTCCTTAGGACTTTACCACTGGCCTAGGTCCCCTCCAGACCCACTGCACCCATTTGCATTACCTACGTGGCCTCGGTAGGCATTTGAGTTTACAACAACTAATTCAAAAGAAACACATGAGATATAGTCTAAGATAAGGTAAGAGAACTTGAAATAATTTCAATATGATTAGAAAGGTACTTGAAATTATCCAGCTCACTTCAAAAATAAGTGACCAACTATTAAGTTATAAGCCATGAATTGCTGAAGTAGGAAAAGCAGACTGAATCACCTATACTGTGAAGAAGATAATTGAGTTGCCTATAAGCTGAAAATTATGAATTTGATTCAGTAAACAATGCTGGGCAATCAAAGGTTTTTGCACAGGAGAGCGATATACCAGAGCTAATTTTGGCTTTTTCAAAAAATGTTAATTCTGACTAAAATAAATTTGAAAAATTTATATGCTTTGCTTCAACAAGTAAACAGGTTATTTTATGAACTATGATGGAACTAAATGTACTGTGAAATACATTTATGTTTTGATTTATAACTTGGATGACCTCAATTTGAATCATGTGTCCTATAACTTTTTTTCAGTGTTCTGCATGAATTTCAAAACACTTCCCATAAACTCAAGCATAAATATATGTGGAACCATAATCATTAAAATAGTTTTATAAGTTGTGTGTTTGCCTATCACTTTTCTTTATACCACTTATAGGCAATTATTTTCAAGTAGAAAATAATTCATGTTGAGTGTATTCTAAAACACATTTATAAATAAAAAGCAATCATTTATGAGACATATATATTCCAAAATTCTTCACATTTGCTGTTGACTTTCTTTGAGGTTCACAATAAAATGCCAGCTGGGCATAGTGGCTCATGCCTGTAATCCCAGCACTGAGGTGCACAGATCACTTGAGACCAGGAGCTCAAGCAGCCTGGCCAACCAAACGAAACCCTGTCTCTACCAAGAAAAAAAAAAAAAAAAAAAGCCAAGATGTCAGTTGATGACATTAAGGAGTTTAAAGCTATTTCTTACATAACATTTATATAGGCATGGTCAGTCTTTTGAGTCAATAGTATCTCTAGAAAGGACTATTTTTATCCTATATTTAAAATATTCATATTTCCTTTATATATTCATGTAACAATTTCAGTAACTTGTGGATTATAATAAGCAGTTATATTTTTTGAAGTAAAAAAGGTAATTTTAAGCACCTTCCCAATGATAAATTAGTTCAAGATCTCACCTTTTCTAAGAAACAATGTCACTGGATGGGCACATCTCACCCTTTAGCTATTTTTTTTAATTTCTCTTTTCTATTCTATTACCTTTCTTCTCCTAGGGTTATTAGTCAACTCTCCATTTAAGATAGTAATACATTTATTAAAAATCTCAAACCCTGAACTTGGGCTATTGGCCAAGAATAAGTCCAGCAAAAAATATAGTTATTTATCAGCTAAGGTTATATTTCATTTCTATTATCACCATTTCCTCTTGCCACCATAACCATTTGTTTTTAGAACTACAGTCTCATCAGTATATTACAAGTGAGCTTGAATTTGACAATTGCATTAGAATTACATGTATTTTTGTTTTATTTATAGGATCTGCCTGATGACACAATAATCTTCTCTTCAAGGCACAGGATCTTACTTAAACGAATAAACACTTGTCCCTCCCAACACAAGTACAAAGAAAACTAGTTATGTTAATAATCACTGGGTTTCTGCAAGAGATACCCACATATATGCATATATTTAGGTGGTGGTTGTGCCATTCATGCCTCATAAATCAATCTGGCAGGTCTTTATGTTAACTTGTGATCTCCTTTGTTTTTCAATGTCTTCATTGCACTGAAATCCTGAGATCAGGTCTACTTTCCAGAAGTGTTTTCATCAAGGAGACATAAACAGACTGACCTGTGTTTTTCTTGGCCTGTCATGTGATTTCTTTGCTTAGTCTTCTACCTAAAGTCATTTTGCCTTTTTTTTCTGCACCCCTTATGTTACATGCTCATCTGAATTTGTTGCTGGTTATAGCCTTACTGCTTTCCACATTTCCCCTTCTATATGAGTGTCAGTGTTTCATTATTTGTTCCCAAATAGATTCACTCCTTATTATCAAAACATCACTATTCAGAATAATCTTCTATATATCTTTAGTCAGCAAATTTTCTTTTCACATTTTATGCTCATACACATCTAATAGAAATTTGATGATGATTTTTGAGAGTCCCTCTAATGCATAATTGAGTCAAATTCCAAATATGTTACTGATACTGAATTTATCTTATGTAGTCATTTGTATCACTAACTTATCCTTGGTCAAGTTATTAAGTTCATCTAGCAATTTTGGAATTAGGTGATTTCTACATCTACACAATCCAGAGAGTAAAGCTATCTCATAAAGCTATCTCTACGTGAAAGACAAAACCAAACTCCTAAATTATTCACAACAGAGATTGACAACGTGATAGGCTAAGCTGGTAAGGAAAATCATTGATCGCATATCTTAAGTAGCCTTGGTACATATCTTACTATAGGGTCTTGTATTGCCATTAAAATATTACACTTAAGTTTTTATGCCTTATCTCCTCAAATGATTTTAAATACTTGACAACATGGAGTGTGTGTGTGTGTGTGTGTGTGTGCACATGTGCACATACACATGTGCATTTCTGGGATTTTCCACAGCTTCTAGCTCTATGCAGTTTATATAATAGGGGCTTGGAAATTTGTGAAGAAGGAAAGAAGGGAAGGAAAAGGGGATCAACTAAGCAATGGGAATGAGGGCCCTTAAACAACACCAAGATAGAAATAGAAGGGATCAAGGGCTTCTGATTACCCCACCAACTCACTTATCACTAAAATTCCTGCAGGGAAGGGGAGGATGATAGGAGAGGTAGCCCAATCATATACTGTCCATGTTTTTTGGAAGAAAAAAAATAGTAATATTGCAGAGAGAAAGAAAATTATCAACTTTTAGAAGGTGAGATAACATGAAATATAAAATGTGGTTAGATAGCTCTTGTTAAATATTCAGCACTTTTTTTTTCTTTTTTTTTTTTTTTCTTGAGAAAGAGTCTTGCTTTGTTGCCCAGGCTGGAGTGCAGTGGCACGATCTCGGCTCACTGCAACCACCACTTCCTGGGTTCAAGTGATTCTTGTGCCTCAGCCTCCTGAGTAGCGGGGATTACAGGCATGTGCCACCATGCCCAGCTAATTTTGTATTTTTAGTAGAGATGGGGTTTCACCATGTTGGCCAGGCTTGTCTTAAACTCTTGACCTCAAGTGATCCTCCCACCTCTGCCTCCCAAAGTGCTGGGATTACCAGACATGAGCCACTGCCCCCAGCCAATATTCAGCACATTTTTGATAGTCACTCATTATATAGCAGAGACGCAACACCTGTTTGAAGGATCTATTAATATCTTACAATTTGTATGAACTTGGTCATGTCAGTCACTGTGCAAAGGGCTTTATGCATACTACCTATTTTGAAAACCTCATAAAATTTATATAAGTGAATAATCAATTCATTTAATATAAATATTTCATGTATGTGACTCATCTTATTGAAATCTTACTACAGCTGTATGTCGTAAGTACTATTATAATCCCCATTTGCACATTTATACAAATGAAGAAACTTAGGCTGAAAATTATGAGTAACTGAGCCAAGTTTTTACACTAGCTAGCTAAGTGGCTGTGCAGAGTTCAAACCCAGGCATTCTAACTCCAAACCTGCATTTAGGCACTACTCCAGCACCTCAGGAACTCTGCTACACAAATATTATGCCTTATTAAGACAGAATTATGCAATTCTGTTTGGCTTCTCTGACCCATGCTAGGCACCATAATAATGTTAATGCTAATTAGTCAAGTCCTACATGTAACAGTACCCAAAGGAATGATGTAGCTTCAGGACTTCATTAAGAGATTTTTGGGGAATGCCTGAAATCATACAGAATAACAAGAGCTACGTACATTATGCTGTTCTTAGACCTAATGGCAGACAACAAATTATAAACACTATACAGTGGTGATCACATACCAGTTCCTCTTTGTTTGCTTTTGTGAGACAAGGCCTCACTCTGTCACCCAGGCTGCAGTGCAGTGGTGCAATTATAGTTCACTGCAACCTCGAACCCCTGGGCTCAAGCAATCCTCCCGCCACGGCCTCCTGAGTATTTGGAACTGCAGGCATGTGCCACCATGCCCAATTACAATTTCTTTTTTAACCAAGTCCTTTTTGGTAACTTGAGCCTGTCTGAGGAAAAGAATAGCTTATCTCTGTTTTGTCCTGGTCTTGATACTTGTCTGTCTGTTATCCCAGATATTCTACACTCTTGAACTCTCAGATGTTTTTTTTTTGTTTGTTTTTCAGGTCTCTGGGATAAAGTATTGGTCTTTTCCTTTACAAATGCCCATGGTTGACTTTAGGTGCCCGTTTTGTAAGTTTCCTTATGACTTTCTTCCCCTCCAATGTGTAGAGTTCAAGGTGTTTGCCTTCCTCATTTGTTTTTTGGCTCAGAGCAGTCTGTCCTGCTAGAGCTCTCTTTGCCAATTACAGTGTCTTTGCCTCTTTGATAGGATCAAAGTACAGATTTTAAAGTCCACATTAATTGGCCACCAAAACAGCTTCCTGTTTTGGACATATTATTTCCCAGTGTCCCCTGCCATGATACTCTCTGTCAGTCTGCGCATGCTGTTGGAAGCAGTGGTTCAGAGACATCACTGCTTATTTCCTATCCAATATTGTGACAGCTCAATATCTGCTTTGTAATCCACCTTTCACAGCCTCAAATCCTTTCCCTGTGTTCCTTCGGACGTTACCACTGGCCTATGTCAGTATGTTCCTTTTCCATCCTTTGAGATTCCCCAGTACTGTGGTCCTGGACCAGAGAATAAGCCTTAGAAAAGCCTAAATTCCAATCTGTGGCACATCACCCTGTAAATCTCTGATGTGAATAATTCAGTGAATCTGCAGTGGTTCCTATCCTTTCATCCACACTGAGATTATCTTTCATTCATCTTTTGGGTGTTGCAAAAATTTGAAATACTCCAAATGCTTTATTCTGAAATGAGTGAGAATATTTGTGATCTGAACTAGAGAAGCTGTAACTTCAGCCATTCAACACAATTTTTAAGTAAAGTTTGTGTTCTAGAGAAATAGCAGTGAACAAGATAAGCCAGGGCTCTGTCCTCATGGAATTCACCTATTACTTTGTCATTAGTTAATATTCATCAACTACATTTGATATGGAAAACATATGTTAGGTGTTTGGGAATGGCCAATAAATAACATTCCTTTTTCCCAGTTGAATTCAGAACCAAATTAGAGATAGAAAAAATAGACAGATGGAGATCAAACCAACAGCTTTATAACTGTTAAAGCTGATCGGAGAATGTGACTCTAAATCTGCCTTTATCACGGAATTTAAGAGACGCGTTTCCTTATTCTCCAGTGTAGCCTGACAGCTGCAGGGCATTCTCTCTAGAAACAGAACCCTTAATGTGTGTCAGAGGGCTGACAAGAAGGCATGAATCCTGTGGACATATTCACCCTGAAAAAGAAGTTTAGAGGGGACCTGGTCCAGCATGTTTGGTTTCTTCTCTTGAACTTACAAGTCAGATACTGACATTAGAGGCTAGGAGTTTTTTTCGTTATTGTTTGTTTGTTTGTTTTTTGACGGAGTCTTGCTCTGTCACCCAGGCTGGAGTGCAGTGGCGCCATCTCGGCTCACTGCAAGCTCCACCTCTCGGGTTCACGCCATTCTCCTGCCTCAGCCTCCCGAGTAGCTGGGACTACAGGTGCCCACCACCGCGCCCGGCTAATTTTTTGTATTTTCAGTAGAGACGGGGTTTCACCGTGTTAGCCAGGATGGTCTCGATCTCCTGACCTCGTGATCCGTCCGCCTCGGCCTCCCAAAGTGCTAGGATTATAGGCGTGAACCACTGCACCAGGCTGAAGCTAGGAGTATTAATCGAGTAGAAATCCCATCACATGAAAACATGAGGCCAGAGTGATTATACTAATAATAAATGAACTGAAAAAACTATAGTTGAGTCAGGGAAAACTTATTTGTCCTTGGAACACTAAAGGTTTATTGAGACTTAGGAAAAACTTTTCTTAAGAGTCATGGGTCCACAGGTTAATTAACAGCGATTGTGAGAGTCTGTGCTATGCAATGATTTCAGTAATGGTCATAACACGAATGATGACTTTCATTTTGAAAGCAAAAATTGCAGGCGAGGTAAAGATATGTAGATTAGGAGTTGCACACTTTGCATTCACATCTGAATGAAAATAAATAGCAATCTAAAATACAGTTTATATATCAGTGAAGAGTAATTACGACAATAATTGAAGGAAATATTTTTAATGAAGCATTACATGTAGAGACAAGTTGTTTGAATAAGCCTATCAACCGAAAATTCAGTATCACCTTCTTGCAGGTTTGGATTTATTAAGCTATTTTCCAATATAATCTAAGAAGAAACAAATGGTTTTCAACCATAACAACTAGAGTAATCACCAATAAGACCTCAAGTAATGTTGGATGATGACTCCCTCACTCTGGAGGCTGCTGCAAACATAGGAATCAGTTATATTCCAAAGCTGTTGCTTGCTCCTAAGAGATCAGGTCACACTGTTGAGTCCCCCAATTTATTTAAATCTGTTATTTTATTTCAAGTGCTAATTGTCTCTCACAACAAACAGAGACTCCTCTCAGCTGCAATTATTGGCATTACAATAGATAATCAACAGGAAAGCTTGGAAGCACAGAAAGAAGAGTTGCCTTGGTTACAAACCTGGAATGCTTTTGGTTTTACAGTTACAGCCATGTTTCTAAATTTCCCGAAACACCTCAAGAGCAAAGTGTTGCATTTATTTTCTTCTTTGTGGCCCAACCAAGTTAATTTTAACCAACATGGAGACCTGGTTTCATACAAATGGTTTTACAAGGTCTCTTCCATAAATAGCCCCACAAAATAGGGCTTTCATTTAATTAGAACATTTGTATATACATGTTCATGGATTTCAGAATAATAAGAAGGAATCAGAGGATTTTTTGTGCTAAAGTAGCATGTTATTATATTTTCTCTATCCACAACTATAATATGCAGCCATTACTCTACATTATACTCTCATCTCCTTTTTCTTAAAAGCAAATGGAAAAATAAATCACTTTATGGTCCATCTCTATTCCAGTCTCAAAATGGTATTTTCCCTCTTGAGTGCAGATTGAGTGAGGTTAGCTGGGCAGACCAAAAGGTAGACGTCCATAACAGGGCTCTGCTAGTAATTGTTTTCTTTTGTTGCTTCCCTATCTATACAGTAAATTGAGGTTTTAAACATTAGGATAATTATTCAGATAATGATCCATTGATGTAACCAGCAATTTAGAAAGCACGTAAGAAAATTAATGCTATACTTCATAGGACATCTTATTGTTTATCAGGCTGTTTTAGTGGTCAGTATGATTTGTCCCTCCACCCATTTATCTTGGTTATGGGAAATTTTCTTGTTTACTTTTGAAATACCTTGTGCATACTCAGATGACTTACATTTCACCACCTCAGTGAAGGTATTCAGACGTACTAATAACTACCATTTATTAAGGCCTTAATACATGACATGCACTGCATTAGAACTTTTAACAAATAGTGTACTAGCTACAATGTGCAACATTACAATCTAATATCTACAATAAATAACAATCCCCTCATGCAAAAATTATTATCCCTATTTATAGATAAGGAAACTAACTTGTGACTTGAAGGGATTTTGGGGGATTTTTTAATGCTTTGTCGTATATTTATTATAAAGAATTAGCCAGTTTCAAGGGATGTGGCTTTAATGATAATGTATGTGAACCTTCATAGCTTGGCTTATATCTATTGCCCACCAGATTAAGTCAACACTTTTATTTTCTGGCAACGATACTCACTCTCGAGGCTGTGTTAGTTAGTTTTGTGGCGCTATAAGGAAATACCTGAGACTGGTAATTTATAAAGAAGAGAGGTTCATGTGGCTCAGAGTTCTGTAGGCTGCACAAGAAGCATGGTGCCAGCATCTGCTTCTTGGTGAGGGCCTCAGGCTGCTTCCACTCATGGCCAAAGGTGAAGGGGAGCTGGCGTGTGCAGAGATCACATAGCAAGAAAGAAAGCATAAGGGGTGGGAGGTGCCAGGTTCTTTTTAACTACCACTCTCTCAGGAGCAATAACTTCCTACCATGAGAATGGCATCAAACCATTCATCAGAGATCTGCCCCCATGACCAAAAGACTTCCTGCTAGGTCCCATCGCCAACATTAGAGATCAAATTTCAACATGAGGTCTGGAGGGGACAGATATCCAAACTATAGCATAGGCTTTCAGTAAAGATAATATCTTCTGCTATTATTTATTTTAAAGGTCCAGCAATCATTACTAACTGCTCTGTTTTGTGGACCTGCCTGTCAATGCTGAATCTCAAGCTATCTTCCGATTCTACTCAGTTTCAGCTCATCTCTTGCCTGTTCTCTCACACCCAGCTCACACTCTGGACAAAAATTTTAATTTCCCTAATGAAATTTCTTTGTCACATTTCCTCCTGTTTAGGAAATCCTTAGACATCAGGAATTGCCCCTCTGTCCATGACTTTAATCTTGTTTACCCATTCTCCGAGTTCCCTCCTCACAGTCCTGCATTTCCAGTGCTCACGTTACTTGTTTTGTATGTTGTCACAGTCTGTCCCATTGGTAACCCCCAATGAACCACACCTTGTTATATGTACATCCTTGTATAGTCTGCTTTAGTGGAATCTTCACTGGCGCTGTGACTCACAGGCAAGAAGATGTAGCAGAAGTGACTCTGTGTCAGTTCTCAGCCTAAACCTTAAGAAAGGCTGACAGCTTTCCCTCTTGCCCTGAGACTAGATGAAGACAGATAAAAGTCCAGCTTTCCTAGCTGGGCCCAGCTTCCAGACATTCTGCCCTCTGAGTATGGCCACACAAATCACCACTGGCAAGACTGGCAGAAGACCATCCAGCTAAGCCTAGCCCAGCTTACAAAATAATGAACACATGAAATGGTTATTATGTTAAGCCACTAAGTTTTGGTATGGCTCGTCACACAGCAATAAATAATAAACATACACTAACTGGTCCCAGGTTGGGTCCTCTTTCCTCTTACATACCATGCAACAAGTTTAGTTGTTCTATCTGAATCTGACCTGACCCACTCTTGCCTACAACCCCTTACTGATACCATTGTGGTGACACAGACATAACACATATACTTTTTTCATCAATACATATTGACTTATTTTGCCACTTGGACTTTTGTGTTTTGCTGCATATCTTTGCTATTTTCCAATTTTGTCACTACTATGAGATTATCATCATCCTTGCTTAACTCATTTGTCTAATCTCTACTACGGATGTCTTCCTCCCTTGCTGTCTTTGTCAGGCTTCTCCAGAGAAACAGAATCAATAGGTTGTATACAGTATATACATGCATACTATGTAGAGAGATACAGATATAGATATATAGATAGATGTTCTGTTTCTCTGGAGAAGCCTGACAAACACAGCAAGGAAAGAAGGGAAGAATATATAGGCAGATTTACTACAAGGAATTGGCTCATGACAACGTGGGGGCTAAGTTCCAAGATCTGCAGGTTGAGTCGGCAAGCTGGGGAGACCCTGGAAGAGCCAGTGTTTCAGTTGAAGTCAGAAGGCAGGAAAAAACCAATGTCCCAGTTTAAGGGCAGTCAGTAAGGAGGAGTTTTCTCTTGGGGGAAAGTCAGCCTTTTTCTTCAGTTTAGGCCTTCAGCTGATGGAACGAGGCCCACTCACATTAGGAAGAGCAATCTGCTTCACTAAATCTACAGATTTAATTTCAATTTCATCCAAAAACACTCCCACAGAAATACTCAGAAAAAGGTTTCAGCAAATACTGGGCACCCCATGGCTCAGTCAAGCTAACACATAATAAACCCCTAGACTTGCTAATGAACTAAGTGATCAGTCAAGATTTTGTCCATGGTCAACTCAAATACCTGTAATTAAGAAAGAAAACTTTGTGGCGATCAGCATTCACCCCAAGGTTTTGTCCTCCACTATGCTGCTGCCTTGTGAACTCCATTGTGTTTCTCCTTTATGGAATTTTGCTCCTGTCTGTCAGGCTTTCTGTATCTTTCTGTACCACTGGAATGGCTTCTCAGTCCTGGGCCTCTGCAGTCATGAGTTGTGCAAGTCAGCAGCAAAGCACTAGGAAAACTTAGAAGAAACCAAGAAGTGTCTTTGGAACAGTGGACTGAATAAGGAAGAGCAGGATCGTATTAAAATATACATGTATGTGTGTGTATGTGCATGTGTGTGTGTTTTATATTTTTAAAAATGGACTGAATTTTAACAGTATACAGACTTTTCCACGGGAACTGTACTGATCCAGTTAGGATACTTTCAGAAAAACTTAGACTAGCAATCAGCAAAATGGACTTCTTCATTAAGAGTTTTTTGATTACTCTTTCCTTTGTTATCTGAGTCATGTCAACAGCAAGTAAAACACAAGTTCTAGTGGTATAAAAAAATTTTAATTTTTCAGAGATTGGTTGCATGGCTTGTGAATTACTATATCTCCCTTCATATCTCGCACTTCCCATATCTTTTAACATCTCCAATAAGAGTGTGGCTTCAAAAAGTGCAATTCATAACATGGGATCTTTTCAGTCTGAAAGAGACTTAGAGGCTAACTATGCCTATTTCTTAACTTTGTGGGTTAGCCAACTGTCTTAAGAAGAGAAAGTTGGCCAGGCACAGTGGCTCATGTCTGTAATGCCAGCACTTTGGGAGGCCGAGGCGGGCTGATCACCTGAGGTCAGCAGTTCAAGACCAGCCTGGCCAACATGATGAAATGCTGTCTCTACTAAAAAGACCAAATTTAGCCAGGCATGGTGGCGCACGCACCTGTAATCCCAGCTACTTGGGAGGCTGAGGCAGGAAAATCGCTTGAACCCGGGAGGTGGAGATTGCAGTGAGCTGAGATTGTGTCACTGCACTCCAGCCTGGAAGACAAGGGCGAAACTCCGTCTCAAAAAAAAAAAAAGAAGAGTAAGTACATTGACAAGGCAAGTGAGTGAGTTAGTGGAAGGGACTAAAATTAGGCAATCTGTTACTTGCAAGCAGACTTGCTAACACCTCTAAGGTGTTTCCAGAAAAGAATATGACAATAGTAATAAAAATAGGATTGGATGATTATATAAGGATTTTTATTTTCTGTCTTATTCCTACTCCTCCTATAGAAAATTGGAAATTGACTTTAATGGATTGCTTCCATTCCTGAGTCAGATAATGTTTCCTAATCCAGTGTCCCAGGCCTAACTGATTGATATATGTATATGTGTGTGCTTACTCTGGGGAAAGCCAGCTGCCATATCTTGAGATTATTCAGTCATCCCTATGGAGAAGTCAGTGTAGTAAGGCCTTGTGCCAACAACCAGCATCAACTTGACAGCCATGTGAGTAAGCCATCTTAGAAGCAAATTCTCCAGCCCCAGGCAAGCCCTCAGTTGACTGCAGCCCTGGCTGACATATTGACTATAACCTCATAAGAGATCTCATGCCAGAATCATTCAGCTAAGCTGCTTCCAAATTCCAGACTCACCGAAACTGTGTAAGGAAACTTCTTAAGTCTGTTTAGTGCTGCTATACTAGATTACCTGAGACTGGGTAATGTATAAAGAAAAAAAATGTTTATTTGGCTCATTATTCTGATGGCTAGAATGTTCAAGATTGGGCATTTTCATCTGGTAAGGGCCTCAGGCTTCTTCTACTCATGGTGGAAGGTGAAGAAGGACTGGTGTGTGTGGAGATCATATGGCAAAAGGGAAAGAGTCAGAGAGAGGGGAAGGGGAGTGCTAGACTCTTTTTAACAACTGGCTCTCACAGGAACTAACAGAGCAAGAACTTACTACAATGAGAATGGCACCAAGCCATTCATGCGAGATCCAGGCCAAAGACCCAAACATCTCCCATTAGGCCCTCCTCCCAACACTGGGGACCAAATTACAACATGAAGTTTGGAGAGGACAAACATCCAAACCATAGCAAATACATATTGATTGTTGTTTTAAGCCTCCATGTTTTGGAGTGATTTCTTATGCAGCAATAGATACAGGGTCTGTCCTACATTTTTCCATAGTATCCTACATTTCCCTCCATCAAAACCTATTTCCCTTTGTCTGTTTACTTGTCTGTCTCTTCCACTAGCCTGAGATCATCTTGAGAGCAGAAACATAGCAATTCATCTTTCAATTCATAGAGCTTCAGTGGCCCCACAAAGGGCAATGGTTGTACAAGCTGTGCACCTCCTCAAAGGTGCCTGTCCAATGTACACAAGTAAATGGAGGCTGAAGTCCAACTCTCATTTGCCCAACAAGTTGAAGGTCTTGGTGAGAGCTGCTGTTACTGGCAGAGAGAGGCATTTATTCTTTTGCACAAAGGCACCTTTACTCAGTAAATCTTGTCAAATGGCCACTATTGTAATTCATTCACTGTGTCAGTCAAGGTTCATTCAAGAGACAGAAACCATAAATAAATAGAATAATTAACTACAACAGTAGATTGGAGGAACAGAAGGTTAGCTATTAAGCATCAAAAGAACTCTAAACAATACAAGGATAACAGATTTAGGGAGCAGACACTATCTCTAGGACACAGGCAAAGCACTCAAATAAGGAATAAATTAGACAAAAGACCCCTGCCTGCCAGGGCTGAGATACAGGCTTTATTATAGAGAGGATGGTGGGGTCCACTGAATGTAGACAAGTTTGCTGAGGTGCAGCAAGAGCCGAACTTGCTAGGAAGCCCTCTTTTGGAAAGCTGGGGGAAGATGCCAATGCAGAGGTGCCATAGATGCCAAAAGAGCACACACTCAAACCAGGAAGAGAAGCTCCTTCTTCCTCCAGCATTCCTCCAGTGCCCTCTATTGACAGCTTAACTTAGTGTCAGCTGGCAAAGGAGAAATGCTCCAGTATCACTAGCAGGGCGATGAAGAAGGGATTAGTGGCTGAGTGGATTGATAACTGGTACATTCCACTAGAAATCAGCCTTTTCCTAATATGTCCATCCAGAAGGAATGCCCTTTCCAGACTTTCCCAAAGGCACTCTATGGCCCTGGTGGGGTTTCTTAGAGTCATGAAAACATGGTTTGGGCTACCTGGTGCTCAAGGGTTTTTCTTAGTCAAGTTTGCTCTTAGCAAATGGTTCTATTTGGATGGATGGCTCTCAAAGACCATTTGTGTTAACATAATCTCCCAGCTATTTCTACTGGCTATGCCTCCAACCTGAACTCAGTAGACACTTGGCACTACTCCATGTCTCACTTCTGACTGAGTTCACCTACATGGCAACTGATTTCCTATGCTGGTGGCTCCCTTTCTGATAACACAGCAGCCTGTACTTTCTGAGCATTGATGTCAACGGAACACCTGGACAACTTGTTCTTACAAATGTGGTCCTTCCAACTGATGTTATGTACGTCAAGTAAGTGTGACAGATAAAACAGAAAACCCTTCCCAGTGCTGGATCTGATGAGGATACAGGACTTCTGTCATTTTGAGACTCACTGGCTGTTAAAAGCAGTTTGGCTTACGAAATCTGTCAGAGAGAGGTGATATTTTGTGACATCAAATCACAGGAGAATCTCCACTAAAAGGAATATAATCATAATAGAAAGTTGCATAGAGTTACACAGCATGAAACTATGGCTTGTCATCTCCTCCTATTTGTAATATTTTTCCATAAAATTAAATGATAGCATTACTAAAAACACCTAGCAGTCTGTTTATCCTGCTGCTCTGAAGAAATATGCTAATTATATGCAGAAGGAAAACGTTCAATTTCCAATGTATTAAGGATAGAACTGAGGTCAGTTAATTTGGTCAACATTTATTGAGTGTGGTGAAGTTACAAAGAAAGAAGATATTATATACTTACATATATACTTCTTATATATGTAAAATCTAACATTTCCTGTCATGTCTTCTGCTGGATTCCACACACTTCAAGTTTTAAAATTATTTCTCCTCTTTTCTCTAATATTTTGATATTAAATGAAAGCAGAAAAGTGGAAGAGCTGTACCCTGTGATGACCTGGATTTTGTTGAGCATCACTATAAACAAGCCTTGAGAGGGACATCCTCGTTTACTAAAAAATCGAGGAAAAAGTAAACAGTTGGAAAGTAAATTCAAATCTAGTACTATTAAAATGTCTTTGCTCAACAATTCCTCTATTCTAGAAAAGTGTCACACAAAATAAAAGTCTATGAAAAACCTTTGAGTGCGTTGCTGTATTTCTTGGAGAAATGCTGAAAAAATAAGATTTGCAAGCAAATAAGAGGTAAAGGGCCTAACAATCATTACTTTTAAGAGAGGAAAAACAGACAGCTTTTTTAAGTCAAACGTACTAATGATGTCTTTCCACAGAACTTAAAGAATACTCTTGCTTGGTACCAATCCAAAGAATGTAGGAATTATGCTGTTGAGAAAGGTAAGAGGTCAGAGGCATAATGATGATAATAAAATGATAATTAATGCAAACATTCCCTGAACTCTTTCAGTGAGCCAGCCACTGCTCTAAGCCTATGAGGTGGGTACTCTTGTTGTCAGCTGGCCTGACTCCACTTTTAACCACACTGCCTCACCGTACATTTCCCCAACTGAAAATAGACACACGCTTTAACAGCAATGTTAACACAATTCTGCAAGAGTTAAAATTTCTATTTGTATTAACCTATAAAACACAGAACCCAGAGTTGCTCTAATTTTACTGAATAAATAGAAATGAAGGAAAACAAACATTTTTTTAAGACACTTATAGTAGGTCAGTTGACATATACTATCTTGTTAAAAGCCATTCCCGATCTTGTTGGTAGTAAGCAGTACTTGGCCTGTCTTTTTACTCTTTGTCAATCTTGCCTTCCACTAATAATATCAATACTGGGGGTAAAGGGGGATAGATGTTTTGGGAGGCTGTGAGTGAACATGCGTTTTGATGTAACTATTCAGAGTGGTTTGGTCTGATACAGAACAGGAGCCCCTCAAAGAAGAATCATAATTCTTAAGCATAATTTGGTTGTATTTAACAGAAGCTTGCACAAACATGGTTAAGAAGAAATTTTAAAAGGTTTTAGTAGAAGGCCATAGGGGTTTCCCATGGAACTCCATCACAAGTAGTACATCAGATCTCCTGCAGACAAGAGCTGAGGAGTAAAATGTTCACAGCTGAGTTTGCTCTTTCCTTCTCCGGCCCCTCACTCCCACTGCCCTCTATGGTGGTCCTTCCCTGGGTCAGCCAGTGGCCTCCTCTGCTTGCTCAGGTGCCTCTGGGTCACCCCAAGCCTAAGATAAGTCCCACAGGAAAAGAAATGTTTGGCACAACCTAGACTTTGTATAATATGATCCACCCTTAGATCCACTTTCCTATGGTCTAAGAAAAAGGGTCATAGTCAGAAACTACAAAGGTGGACTATAATGGCTCACCTTAGGGCTGGTGAGTGTATGGGGGCAAGAGCAAGGGTCTCGAAGGTTTTGCAGACAAATTAACCAGTTTCTACCCTACATCAGTACTAGAAGGAGGTAACTGCTATACTCCTTCCCCAGGGACCTTAAATAAGGTGCTTGACCCCTCTGTGCCTTAATTTCCTCATCTGTGTAATGGGGATAGTAAGATTTTTTGCTTTTGTAAGGATTATAAATTTGAATTCACATGACATGCTTAGAATATAATACATTTTACCTATTATTATTGTTGTTGTTTCTTGTTATTATCTGAGATCAACTCCTAACACCTATAAGTTCAAGAACCTAAAATATCGGAAGAGATTCAACACCATTCACCCTACTTTCTTATCTTACTGGCTATTTCTCATTTCATACATGAAAACATATCTAGGATTCCATGGACTTGGTGGTAAAATTACTTAAAGATTCCAGAATGACAGGAATAGAAGGTTCAACTTAAAACAAACAAACAAACAAACAAACAAAAAAACCATCATTTTAAGTTGCTTGCACTTTCTCTGCACCCTTTAGGAATAAATAAAAAATTTTGTGGTTGAAGAACAATGGAAAGTTTTTGGATTCCAAAGAGGAATGTGGAGAAATGAGCTTTGGGCAGTGGTCCTTAGGGCAGTTGGTTGAACTATGATTATGAAACTGGTCAGTCAATTAGTTCTAGCAACCACTTCCACTGGCTTTTCCATTTAATTGACTGGTCTCTTGGCCACTGTAGAAACGCTCTGGAATGTGGGCATTATTGAAAAAAGCAAGACAATGTGCCCACTAAAATAGATCGCAATGAAAGAAACAAGGCTCTGCTGGGAACTGGTATTAAGTAAACTGCCCCATTTTGGATAGCAGAGGCTTTATTTTCGAACCTTCATCATTTGGGGTTAAAACATCTGGGATAAAATATCATTTTGTCACCATTCTCTATCTCATGGAACAATTATCTCCTTCATTTCTAAACTTCTGTGTAGCATAGTTGACAATTATTCCCATTCTAGCCGGTCTCTTAATCCTTATTTTTTCTCTGAAACCTGACATTATACACTCTGTTTTCAGAATTCAGATAACTTCCTAGTTTTTCCTATAAAACGGAAAACTGCTTCTTTTCCTTTTTTTGCTAGATTGGTGTCTCTACTCCTCCACCTCCTTGTATTAACTCATCATTCACTTTGTACTGCCTTCTCCTTGTCAAAAAAAGCTATTTTTTTAGTTCTTTCTCTCTGTACTGTCACTTCAGATTCACAGTTGCTAAGTATTCCAGGAGCCCACCAGAGGGACTTTCTCGTGGTGTGATTTGCAAACTTTGAAATAACACCCACCAGCAGAAGCACCATATGCTATGGAGTTACACAGTAAACTGACAGGAGCATCTCATTTGTCATTTGAAATTCAGAAAATGTCAGCAGTTTTCATACCCAGAGATTGCCTAAATGCCTCTCTGGTTAGCAAGGAGTAACATTTACTATAAATGCACATAAAAATATGAAACTTCATATTGTGATTCTAGAGGAATAATAATAGCAGAGCCAGTATTAAGATCTTCACAACTCCATGAGCATATGGACAGACATATCAAGTTTCTATACTCACTTTATACCCTACATGTGCATCTGGAGGTGAATGGTTCCATCCATAAGGTTTATGGCATTTGGACTCTTCACATTCTATAACATTGGTGATTCAAATATACCTCTTTATGACAAAATATTCTACCAAAGAATATTTTTAATCCATTAAAGGCAAATTTAACATAAAACACAAGCTGTTTCCTTTGTGATTAATTTTTATTCAGTCTCACTTAGCTACATATAACCAAGCCAAGAGAGAAAACTACTTGGCAATTCTTTCAAATTAAAGGATATTAATTACTGCTAAATACTATACACTTTCTATGTTATAAAGGTTCACCTAAATTAATATTACAGTACTAAAGAAATTAATAATAATTTCAAATCTAGTAAGTGTGGCCAAACTACCCATTAGTTCAGACATTAAAATGACATCACAATGAAATCTCTGAATCGGCACTGTATAAAGCTTGCAATTCTCAAGTACATCTTTCAGGTATTAATCATAGTACCTGATAATGTCTCTTCTTCATAACTAAATGTGGATGATGTGATAGAAGCAGGAGCAAAGACTGCATGAAAACAAAGAATGGAACATGATAAGACTCTGGGTTTTTCCTTTACTCTGAATTCACTTTTGCCAGTATGGCCTCCCTGGAATAGAGAGTACTGGACTGGGTTCTGCACTACCTGTATAACCAGTAAATCATGACCTGTAGGGACAGGGAAACTAACATTTACTGAGCCCCAGGTTTTTCTCTCATTTGATACAATAGTATTTCAAGGTAAGTACAGATACCCTTCTTAGCACATGGAGACTTTGAAGCTTAGAAGTGAAAGTTGCCAAGTTTACCCAGTTAATAAGTAGTACAACTATACTTAAAATCCAATCTGTCTGACTCAATATACAAGCACTTTCCACTAAATTATGTTCCCTGTTATGTAAAGGAAATCTGAAAACCTCATTCGCTTTATAATCCAATTTTCTTCCATCCCTTATCACTTGTCCATAAGTGCTGCTATATTTATTTCAGTTCTGGCACAAGAGGTGACTTGTCTTAGTTCATTTGTGCTGCTATAACAAAACACCTGAGACTAGGTGACTTATAAATAATAGACATTTATTTCTCACAGTTCTAGAGACTGGGAAGTCCAAGATCAAGGAGCAGCCAGTAGGTTCAGTGTCGAATGAGGGCTGGCTGTCTCTGCTTCCAAGATGGCGCCTTGTTGCTGTGTCCTTATTTGGTGGAAGGCAGAAGAGCAAAAAGGTGCAAACAGCTCTCCCACCTCTTTCATAAGGTTACTAATCCATTCATGAGCAGTCTTCTTTTCAGTACTTCCTTCCTCATCAGTAAACCAAAGATAGAGAGTGTTGGAAAAATGTGCACATCTCAAAAAGTTCAATAAAAACACTGAAGTTAGTTTTGTGCAGCACCCAGTAGGGGTTAGCTACTATAGATGATTGTTCCTGAAGGTGTATGTCATTAAAAATATTACAGAGTTGCAGCAGAGGGCAGAAGTTAAGAATGCATGCTCTGGAGTAAGAATGCCTATGTCTAGGTTAAAATCTATGTTCTTCCATGTTCCAGCTGTATGATCTTGGCCAAGTCACTGAACCATTCTGGGCCTCAGAATATCACAGTACAGATATCATAGGATTATTGTACAGAATCAGTGAGTCAATATGCCCAAACTAATGCCTATAGGATATGTAACTGTTCATTAAATTTTTGCAACTATGAATTTTGTTGTTGTTGTTGGAATACAGAAAATAAATTAATTATAGCTTGGAGAAATCAAGGAAGGCTTTACAGAGGAGGTAAAATTTGAGTTGTCCCTTAAAAACTTCACATTAATAAGTAAAGGGAGTGGAAATAAAAAGTCAGCCACATAAATGGCTTAAAAGAACCTGCGCCATTTACTGACTTTGATGGCCAAACCACACTAATCAGAGCTATCTACAAACTTCAAATAACTTTTGTAAAACTATTTAGGCTGGTGTGCTATTCTCCTTATATGTTGATTTATGTTCTTAGAAAGACCATTGTAAGAAAAAAAATAAAGCTTTTTAGAAACACATAGTTGTCAGAAACAATCAAAGATTCCCTCACTGGAAGCCTGCATAAGAGAACTGCTTAGCAGAATAAACTTATTCCTCCGAATGTGTGGGCATACACAGGAATCAATCAGCCCTTTCCTGCAGCTCTAGTCTGTTCATTTTATATAGTTGCCCAGTTTGACAAGAAATCCAGGAAAGGGATGAGAAGTGTTGTCAGCATAAAGATGGGAGAGAAGTGATGTACTAGGCTAATAAAAGGACTCACAAAGGTCCCTGAAGTCATAAATCCTTCTCGCGACTTTTAAAAGCTGTTTCCTTTGTAGGATTGCTGTGATGGAGCTTAGACAGAGTGCCCTTTCCATCCTCTCCCCTGCATGTTGGAAACCCCAAGCTAAGTGCGTGAAGGGAAGACAAAATGCAATACAACCTTCTGCCTTAACTATTCTTCTCTTCCCTCCACGTGATTATGTTCCAGCCTTGCCCATGGAGAAAGGGGCTCTGCTGCCCGGGCCTCCCCAGCCCTCTCCTGCCTGGGCTGACCTGCCCTCCCTATCAATTCTGATGATTACTTCCTTCCCCATGCATTTGGAGAACTACCAGATTCTCTTACACATTAATCTAAATCCTGGCACTCATCCTTAGCATTTTTATTAAATAGACAATTTTTCTTGTTGTTTTTAAGTCAATTCTTAAGGTGAATCTGTGAATCCGGCATGGGAAATATTGCAAATGATGCACTGGATTTTTGACATAGGCTAACATATGAACAGTATCCAGGTCATCTTTGAGCATGAGCCATAACCACAGACACAGCTTCCCATCTCTATGTTTGGGAAAATCTGCTTTCCCACACTGGGGAAATATAAATTCATTTTATATTAATTAAGGCAAAGGCAGCTAGGAAAATAAATTGATAAATGCTACTATAAAAATGCACTATCCAAAAGAAAAGACTAATGTATTTTAATTATTGCAGTTTTTATTTACCCATTCATTACTTTTCTTTGTACAGTGTAAATATTTTAAAGTTGTTGGAGATATATAAGAACGTGCTCTCACCCTACTAAAGATGTTTAAAACAATTAATTTTTTTAAAAACTACCTTTTTAAATAAATTTAGTTTTCCCTTCAAGAATCTATGGCAGGCTGTACACTTAGTCTCACTCTGCCATCAGTGACCCTAAACATTTGTGAGTGTGTGTTTCACCACATCTAATTTTCCTCTATCAGGAGATGAGTCCCATCGGCAGAAGTCTTAGAGCAAAGATGACATGGAGCAGAGGTACAACTGACCTGCCAGTAGTGACAGTGAGAGCTGAACCTTCACTGCATGTGAAAGTGGCATTCCCTACTCTATAGCAAATGATTCAATGCAGCATTCAGAGCCACAGGATAAATCCAGTCTCATTACTTTATAGCCACTTTTTCATCTTTGTCTTCCATATACAGCATGGATTCAAGATGTCATTCATCAGATTTGGTACCAAATGACTTTGGGCTGTTTTAACAAATAAATTTTGTTCTTAAGGGATGGTGATGATGCGCCACTGAGTCTTTAGCCACTGCTCATGGGGATGAAGGGTGCAGTGGGTGGGTAGTCTTATATCTAGGGGTTGAGCTAGGATAATTGTTCCAGGTGTCAGGCTACACCAAAAGGTTTTTACTTAGAGCTGCCTGAAGCTGTTAGGCAGAAGAAAAATCTGAAATGTGGTCAGGAAGAGAAGTGAAGATTACAGCGAAAATTGTGGAGCTAGTGGTCATGTCAGAACTATAAAATAAGCTGTGAATGGGAGATTGAAGAATGGATTAAGAATCTGGAGATCAGAATTGGGTAGAAGTTTGGAGTAAGGAGACTCAGAGTAAGAAAACCAAGACTTAAGGCACTAAAATGGTGAGAGAATATGTGAAGCATCCTTTTTTATAGAGCCACAGAATCCTGAAAATATTCAAAAAATGTTCGTAAGCTCTAAAGGCAATTCTGAAATAGCAATTCCAAAAGTGTTTCTATCAGTGACAAAGTGACATTGAAGTAAGCGTATAACATCCCAAGATGCCTCCTTTGAGGAAAACAGCACCTATTTGGGTGTGTGGATTCTGGCATATTTGTTAAACATCAGACATATTACTTTAGAGCGACTCTTTAAATATGCAATATGTTCAGATACAGGAAAAAGCAACCTGGAACACCGAAGTGTTTTATTTCTTTGTTGCTAGAGTCCTATACATTTCTTTATTTTTTAATCAAAATGCAGTCTTCTTATTTGAAAATATTTATGTGTATGTGAAAGGATAGGAGATTTTGTGTACTGTTTTTTGAAACCTGTTTTTTACACTACTGCATTCTCACACATCTTTTTCTGTGGGGCAGAATTACTCTGTTTTTCTTTAAAACCATCAGTTCACAAATCCATGGGGACTCTACATGGCACAGCTCATCATAACTTTCTAGTTCTGAAAGATATGGGGCGGAGAGAATTATATTAACTTTATATCAGCAGATGAAGCCACTTGACTTTATTTGAAACTTTTATCAGTCTGGCCCCATTAGGAGAGGTAACTTGGTTTGTTAGGTTAAAGTAGGTCTGGTGACACCTCTGATGACTGTGATTCAATGACAGTCTGAACTTCATTGGTTTACTTTAAGATTTGGGCTAAGTTGCTTTGCCTTCTGGAATTTCAACTTCTCCCAGTGCTTCCTACCCACTTCACAAAGATGTTGTGAATATTCACATCAAAGGGCTTTGAGCACTCCAGAAGAAAGACATGCTCCAAATACAAGGCATTAAGAAATCTGAAGGCTCTACTTCATGATTATCATATAAATTATCAGGAGGATTTTACCAAGAGAGTAGTTACTTTATGCTAAATCCAGCTAAATAATGGAGGGAAAATACACCAAAGAGACAAACTAACATGATGTCCTAAAGGTGTGTATAAAATAACACTTCAACCAGGTGGGATTAAAGGTTGATCAACACATAAACTATTTGTAGCAGGTATTTTACAGTGTCAGTGTGCTTGATTTTTAATTACAGCATTCCCTTTTGATCATGGGCATAGAGTTTAGTGCAGAGGACAAAAAATTGATGGCAAAACATTCAACGTCATTAGTCAGCAGAGAAACGCAAATTAAACCACAATGAGGAAGCAACACACCCAGTTCAATGGATAAAATAAAAAAGATTGACATTACCGAAGGTTGGTGAAGATGTGAAGCAACCAGAATACAAATAAGTTGCTAGTGAGAGGATGAAGTAGAACAGCTACTTTGGAAATCAGTGTTGTGTTTCTTATAAAGCTAAACATAACCTACACAATGACCCTGCAATTCCATGTCTACCCAACAAAAATGAAAACAAATATCCACAAAAAGGCTTGTACAAGAATGTTCACAGCATATGTATTCATCATAGCTCTGGACTGAAAATAACCCACATGTCCATCAACAGGTAAATGAATTAGTAAATTGTGATATCCACACAACAAAATATTACTCTGAAATAAAAGGGACAGATTCCTGATTCAGTAACAATGTGGCCACACCCCACAGACATTATCTTGAGTGAAAGAAACCAGACAACAGAGTGTATCTGGTTGGCAAAAACCCTCTGCTATTATGTCCACAAAAATGGTTTCCAGTTTCTAGCCATATAACATATCTATCCACACACACACACACACACTCACACACACACAACTTGTGATATGTTGGAATGTAAATCCATTACATTGAGAATAAACCTACAAAAATAATTTAAAATTTTTGAGTGCTTTCTATATGTCAGGCATTATCATAGGTGTTTTATATGCATTGTATCATTTAATAGGGAAAGTATTAATATCCCCATTTTATAGACCAGAAGACTGAGGCTAAGAGAAGACAACTGCAATCACACAGTTAAAAATGAAGGGATTTGGACAAGTAAATAATAAATGCTTGAGATTTTGGATATGCTAATTACCTTAATATGATCACCATACATTATATGTATCAAAATATCACTATGTACCTCATGAATATGTACAATTATTTGTCAATTTAAAAAAATTAAATTTAAAATTGTGAGAAAAAAATGAACAGAGTTGGTTACTCAAATTCACATCCATTTGAGTCCAAAGCCTGTGGAAAAAAACAGTGTCCTCAGCTGACTCACTGTTTAGTGCTTGCTTTGTTTTTATAAGAATATGGAACCTAATCTATCAGCCCTTATAAACCTATAATGGTTTATATCACTTTGTGATAAAGAAGAAATAAAATACAGACTATGGATTAGTTCCTGACAAATATCTGTGTTTATCAGGACCTAGTAGTCCAGAAGGAATAAAAAGCTCTGTCCAATCTGGAAACAAAGAACACAGGTTGCTTGCAAGAAAAGATATCAATATTGATGACATAAGTTTTCCACTTTTTGTTTTCCACTTTCTTTTGTACTACAGCTCTATTGAAGTCAGTCCCTGGGCTGCCCAATTCTAGGTTTTACCCATATACTTTAGTTTCCTACTTTCTTCCTTCCCAAAAAACTCACAGCTATGTCAACTCATCTGCATTTGCACTCTACACAGCTAACTCAAATAATCTTTGTTCCCACATACATAAAAAGGACTCAAACTTCAGTTCCCCCAGGAATTAAGGCAAGATATAAGAAATACGTAAATAGCCTCAATTTCATTCCTCCTGTAACACACATACACATATGCATATGTATATACATACATACGTGTATATATACATACACATTTAGTGGGACTTAATATCCATCATTCTATCATGTACTCCAGTGCTGACCAATGGGATTTCCCACATCCTTCTCTGCTCATCCTAAGACTGGAGATCTGGCAACCCAGAAATAACTACTGTCATTTCTTTTACTACCTTGGCTGAAACTCTCCTAGCCCCCATGTATCAGGTGTTAGGAATGAGTTGCCATCGTGGTTCTTTCTGCCCTGTTCTGCTCTTCCTGGTCCTCTTTTCTTGGAGACTAAAATCTTGCTTATGAGGCTCATAAATGGCTAGGGCCCTGCAAAACCACGGAGACACAGCCTAGTTAGTCATGCTGTCTGCCTACCTGGCCATAAATACCCCAAATCAGATTCCCTCCCATGAGTTTCTATGCAAGCCAAAGGTACTCTCTTTTTGAGGGTGGTGGTGTTCCTGTAAATGTTTAAAAATGGGCTCTCTGCTGGGCACAGTGGCTCACACTGGTAATCCCAGGACTTTGGGAGGCTGAGGCAGGTGGATCACAAGGTCAGGAGTTCAAGACCAGTCTGACCAATATGGTCAAACTCTGCCTCTACTAAAAATACAAAAAATTAGCTGGGCATGGTGGCATGCACCTGTAGTCCCAGCTACTTGGGAGGCTGAAGCAGGAGAATCACTTGAACTCGGGAGGCGGAGGTTGCAGTGAGCCAAGATCATGCCACTGCACTCCAGTCTGGGTGACAAAGCAAGACTCCGTCTCAAAAAAAAAAGGATTCTCCTGGGAAAAAATATCTGATTTGTTGCATTTACCAATTTCAATTTCCACGGCAAATGCCTTCATTTGTAATAGCTTTATTTGTAACACAATTTCTTTAATTGTAAGTTCATATAATTTAATTTTTTACCACTGGCTCTGTTTAACAACTGGCTTTCAAAATTCCTGAAAATTTAACAGCTAACTCACAAAATCTAGTACAAGATGGCTCCAGTACACCACTGCTTGAGGGCATGGGTCACCTTGTTATTTATCACTAAGCCCTACTTTAGGGCACATATAGGCATTTAATAAATGTATACCGATCCATGAATGAACACATGAACGAGTGGCTAAATAAAAAAATTAATTCCTTCTGTCTAGAACAATAAAAGGAGGCTTCAATTTAGTATGCTCTTTGGGGGTTGTATTACTAAACATTTCAAATGAGTAAATTTACATTTAACATTTGTTCATTCCATAAATATTCAATGAATATATATCTACCCTATGTATGCACTGTTCTAGGATCTGGAATGCAACCGTGATTAAGACAGACAGTGCCTGCCCTCAAAAAGTTTAGATCCAGTGGGATAGTAATAAATACACACATTTTAGCAAGTTTCCTATTTCCTTTTCCACTATGATGTACAACTTTTCTTCCTAATTAGAGCAGCTCTCCTTCACTCACAAAGCATCTCTTCCATTCCAAAGTCTTTGTTAGTACCCTTCTTTGGCTCTCTCAACAACCACCCCACCGCCACCTGACTCCAGTTTGTTATAAGCTATGACTTCTTACCTTTTCATTGTTTTTGCTTTTGTCCCTTCAAACTTTCCAGGATACACTACCTTTATTACCACAACGAACAACTGTTGAACATATTCTGTATACTAGGCATTTAAGTACCTTATTTCATTTAATTCTGATTATAGCTCAAATGATGTAGGTATTATTACTCCCATTATTAGATTAAAAAAAAACTAAAAAAAAATTTTTTAGAGACAGGGTCTCACTATATCATCCAGGCTGGTCTTGAACTTCTGGGCTCAAGCAATTTCACCTCAGCCTCCCCAGCCTCCTTGGGATTACAAGCAAGCACCACTATGCCACCCTCACCTCCCACTCTGAACTTTTTAGCCTTCTTTTATTCTAAATAAGGTCAGGACTTAAGGCCAGGTCAGATTTGACTGACTGCCAAGTTTACATTCCTGTGTTTACTTAGACTTTCTCTTGCCCTGATATTAGCTTTATTTGATTATATAAATGTTTAGGTGTTCCTTACATCTTATATTTGCTTGTCTGTTAGATTACATGGCTTAAAAATATAAAAAAGTATGTATATCTGTATCAGCCAGAATAATGGGATTTTAAAAAATTTGGTTGACTTATTTTTACAAAATACATTTTATTGTTTTCTTTACAAAAGTAATACATGAGCAACATTTAAAAATGAAAATCTTAGGGAATCACAAAGAAGAAAATAAATCACACATGTTCCTCTTAGGCAAGGATATGCAATTATTGCTATTTTGTTATTTCAGTATTTTTCTATGTAGTACAACCTTCGGAAATATAACTGGCATCATACTATATATATCTTTTCACATTTTTTTAATTTGATTTTTTGATACTTGACATGTTATTTTCCCATGCCATTTAATATTCTTTTATAAGGATAGTATTCCCTTGTATTTATTTAATCATTTTTCTATTATTGTTCCTATGACTTATTATAAATAATGCTTGATAAGCATTCTCACAGATATATCTGCACACATCCTTATTTCCTAAAATAAATTCCTGTATATGAAATCATACCTTTCTGTGACAATCTGTATGTTATCAAATTGGTTTCCTACAAAATTGCGCCAACTCACCCTGGTAGCAGCAGTAGATGGAGTATCCAATTACGCACACAGTTGACAACATTTGTTATTATTATGTCCACTGTTCATCATTACCAGTCTGATAAACAGAAAGTGGTATGCCTCTATTTGCTGTTTCTAGACTGTAAATGAGTTTGAATAATTTTTCACAAATTTAGCTGCCATGTTTTGCAAAATATCTACTTATATCTTTTGCCCATTTTACTACTGGGATGGCCTTCTTATTGATGGGTACGATGTTTTATAGCAAGGCTATGAAAATTTTCCCTCCTTATGTTGCAAATGTTTATTTCTAGTTTCATTCACTTTTTAAAAAAACTTTATTTTGAAACAGTTATAGACTCACAAAAAGTTGCAAAATATAGTCAGAGCTCCCGCCTCCCTTTTATCCAGCGTCCTGCATTGACAACTTGTTACATAACTGGGATCCATCATCAAAACCAAGAAACTGACTTTGGTACAAGACTGGTAAATAGACTGCAGACCTTATTTGTATTTTTGTGTTTACTTTTAAATTTATTAATGGAGATTTTAACATAGATTTTATACATTTCTTCTTATTTTTATAAAATCCTTTATGGTTTGCTAGCTTGTATTATTTAGACTATACAGTTTCCAAAATTACATACATAACTTATGTGTACTTTCTCTTAGATTTGTTATAATTGTATTTGTGCATATGACTTCTGAAATGTGTTTGGATAGAGCTGTATGGCCAGAGTGTTAGTTTTTCTCAAATTGTTAGACATGTAATAATCCTTTCTTACTATTAACACTTAAGTAGAGTTTACTGTGTACCAGTCACTATTTTAAGCATAATAAAAACATGTTCGTTTAACCTCATAACCCCATGAGGTAAGGCCTTCTAGTATCCACACTTTACGGATGAGGAAGCTGAGGCACAGAGAAGTTTTAAGCAACTTGCCAAGGCCGCGAAACTGGTAAGTGATGAAGCTGGGATTTAAATTCAGTTAGTTCAGCTCCAAAATTCATACTTTCATACCACTAGGCTATGCTGACTTACTTGCTGATTTGAAAGAGCATATTTGTTTTTGTTTTCAACAGTACACCCTTTTTTTATTCTTAATTTAGCTCTCCAAGACATAGTGGAATAGTGAATAGTTCCAGGGCACTATTTTCATAGACCCTGGTCCCTTTTTACCAGAGTTTCTATTATCTTCCATGCTTTGTTCAAGATGCTTGGGTAGGAAGAATAAAAAGACATGGCTCCCTTGAGGAGCCTTCTGACTGCTAGAGACGGACTTAGACCCCGAGCAACTATGTCTGAACCCTGACAGGGACCAATGAGCCAACAGCTTTGAATCCCAAACTGGAAGGTGGTCCCAGGCCCAGAACTTAAAACAATGCTATGTCAAACAAAGGAAGGTACTTCGGAAGACCTTCCTTTGTTTGACATAGCATTGTTATATAGCTAGAAGGGAATTCTATGGGCCTCAAACTCCTCAGTTAAAAAATAGTAACATCTTGATTAAGAATTCTCCCTCAATCCTCTCTCCAAACTGGTTCCTGGGAAATTCATAACCGGTGGTCCCTAGTGCATAAAGCAGCTTCCAGTAGAGTATTTTTAATTTAGATTGGGACTTTGTGTCTATTTGTGTATATATAAGATTCAGACATCTTCCAGTAAGCAGTCAACTTCTCCATCACTGATTAAATCCTCATTTTGTGGAAGTTTAATGGAAGGAGTATGTGAGAAGATACAGGATACTATCAGGGAAGAGACAAGGAGAGTGGAGAGTTTGTATGGATGGGTAGTGAAAAGGAGGGGGGGAGAATATCCCCATTTGTGCTAAAAGCCTCTGGCTAGATCCAGATTAAGAAACTGGTGATACAACTTTGAATGAAGTCTGTACTGATTTTTTAAATACCAATTTTTATTCAAAAATACAGCAATCACAATTTATGTTATCACTGTAAGAATTTTAAAAATAAAAAGAATCATAATATGACTGTGTAAAGGAAATAATGTGTTGTCTGCAAAATACAGAAAGTGGAATAAAAAATAAGACACGGGGATCTCTACAAAAATCGTCTGAAGTTGTCTTCATGCCCCTAATCTGAATTTATGTGTCTAAAACGAAACTCATCACTTTCTTAAATATGCTTCCCTTGGGAATTTATCATCTCAGCCAAATTCATCACCATCTACACAGTCATCCAAGCTAAAACTCTCAAAATGTTACCAAGCTCCTCCTTGTTCCTTTAATCCTCTTAACACAACTAACGGGTGAAGTCCTTTTCCTTCTCCCACATTAACGTCTTTCTTTATCTTTCCCCTCTTGACTCCCATGCTGCTTCAGTTCACAGGCCCTTGCTCTTCCTTCCTTGAGTTATTTTGGTTTCCTCTTGTAATAGATGCTTGCTATTGCTTGCTGTTTGCTACCCAGTCAGTATTTCCTCTCCTTCAGGGTATGAAACTCTGTTTTCTTTGGGGGAGCTGCCCCACCTCCACTCTCGGGGAGGTGTTAACTGGCTTAAATGAATCAGCCAATCACATTCCTGCATTTTGTGATTGGTTCAGGCTCAGGCCCTGACCTAAGCTGGTCCAGTCAGAGTGAACTTTTTTCTGGAAGTGCTGAGACACAGGCACTCTGTTCTCCCCTACTAGATACAGCCTAGGAATCATGACACCAAAGGAGCTGTAGGCAAGGGATAAGTTATTTCAAAGAGGAAAGCCTGCCTGAAATTGTAGCCAACACTGAGAAAAAAGAGCTGGAAAAGGAGAAAGAGAAACTGGGCCTGGGTCACTTCACTGGACCCTGGATAAAGCCTCCTCTGTATTGCTGTAGCTCTGCAGGCCAATAGCTATTCCCATTCTGGCTTAAGCCAGTTGAGTCAGCTTTTCTAAAATAATTCTAAATACAGGTTGAGTATCCCTTAACCAAAATACTTGGGATCAGAAGTGCTTGGGATTTCAGATTTTTTTTTTGATTCAGGGATATTTGCACATATATAATGAGATATTTTGAGACATTTTGAGGATGGGACCCAAGTCTAAACACAAAATCCATGTTTTATGTATGCTTTATACCTATATCCTGAAGGTAATTTTATACAATATTTTTAATAATTCTGTACATGAAACAAAGTTTTGACTACGACCCATCACACAAGGTTAGGTGTGGAATTTTCCACTTGTGGCATCCTATTGGTGCTCAAAAAGTTTCAGATTTTGGAACATTTCAGATCTTTTGATTAGGGAGGCTCAACCCATACTTAATTTTTTAATACATCCTACCTGGTGGCCTTGCTTGATTCTCTCTGCTTGTAGTATGATGGAGTGGAGAAATACAAATTTGGAGTCTGGGTTTGAGTCTTGGCAATTATTTTCCTTTGCCTCAGTTTCCTGGTATATATGTAAGGACTGAATGGCATAGCACCTCTGACTAAACTCGCCTCTCCTTTTAAGTGCCTTCTGTTTTCTGGAAGAAGCCTACCTTATGTACTACATGAGAGGCCCCTGGCACAGCATCTGACTGTCTGTTTTCAAAAATAGGACTGTCTGTTCCTTTCCCCTGACCTTCTCCATCCATCATCAATCTCAAAGTTACATTTCTTTTATTGCTAATTTTTGTTGGTTTTTACTTCTAGTCTTCATTTCCTTATTACACATTTATTATAGAAAAATCAGAAATGAAAAGTAGGCAAAAAGAAAATTTTAACATGTAACTGTAATCATTCAACCTAAAGGTAATTGCTGCTGACATACTGGAAAAATCATCTTCCAGAGTTTTTTCTACACCTAAATACATATGTAAATATATTTTTAATGAACAGTCCAAGGCTCAAAATGCCATACCATGCCCACACCCTTCTTCCAAGGTACTCTATCCTCATTCCCTTGCTGAGAAAACTGGCTGTAAGTGACTTCTTAAATGTAGGTAGCTGTTTTCTGTGCTGTATAACCTTACTTCACACAACCCATCCACAGGCTGTACAGTGGCTTTTGAGTGGTGTGATTCAAACAGAGAAAACAGATATTAACTCACTTGACCAGATTTTCTCTCAAGAATTTGAATTATAAATATAAGAGAGTAATGGAATTGGGAAAAAGGTAAGTACTGGTAGATATATACCTAAGGCATGATACATATGCCATGAAGAGGTAGAAATAGAAATCAAAGGCATGACTCAGAGAAAACAGCTACCCGTGGAGGGTAATGTAACCACTAGAATGCAGAAAATGGAGCTGGATAGTTCTTTTCTTGCCTGTGAAGCCTGGTTGCATGGCTGTGATTGCCCCTCTTATCTCCATGTATTGAAATAATAATAAAGCCCCTCAATACTTGACATCAGCTGAGTTTCTGTTCTCTATAACCAGAGGAACCCAATGCAATATATAAATATAACAACTATGTAATCACATATGCATAATCTTTATTATATGCAATTTTTCTACATTTAACATCATATTGTAAACCTCTTACCAAGTCTATAAAATCACATCTACATCCTCATTCTGGAGGTTACTAGGAGCCTATTGTATTTACATACCATCATTTTTACCAATTCCTAATTCCTTATTATTGACTATTGACTTTCTTAGGGAAATCTCAAATGGGCTTGAAAATTGCAGTGCTGACCATGCAATTTTTTTTTTTCTTTGGGAACAAATCTAATATTGTCAAAGGTCATTGTGTTCTTACACTAAGAAATCTACAATTGCCCTGTTGAAAAATGAGCCACTTCTGTGAATTTTTTATTGACGTTTATATAGTTTGTGAACCATATTGATTTTTAAAAACAAACATGTCTTCATAATAAGTTTTGGGAAAACTCATATTTTTCTATCCCAAATATGGCAATAGGAAGATGTAAAATAATTTTACTGTAGACTTACAATTTTCCCAGGTAGGGTACCCAGTCAAATCTGCAGACTTCGAGCTGTGTGGCCATGAAAAACTGCTCCATCACTGCTGTCTCCTGGGCCCTTGGGGGAACAATATCAGTTTTGGATTTTAAAGACTTTTACCTCAGGAGGATGCCTGAAGTCAGTGCAGGTAAATTTGAAATATTATTTGGGTGCTGAATTTGACAGAGAATAAAAAGCATATAGATCCTTTGATCAGCCTCTGTCTATTGAAATGTAGAACTCTCCATCTCGTTATAATGAAATGTATTAAGGCTCAGTCTGGCCCAGGCAGTGAAGTGATTCCCAAAATGGGCAAAACCTAAAACATGAGTATTTAAGTTGTTTTCTATTTTTTGATCATTATAAACAATACCACAGTAAGTATTCATAGTATTTATTGTACAAGTGGAAATTCTGGGCCAAAGGGTATGCACTTTATTCTCTCTTTTTAAAAAAATTATTTTATTCATATATAATAATTGTGCATATTTATGGGTTACATGTGATATTTTGATACATGCATATAATGTGTAATGATCGAATCAGGGTACTTAAGATATTCATCACCTCAAATATGTATAATTTCTTTGTGTTGGAAACATTTAAACTCTTCTACTATTTTGAGATATACAATGAATTATTATTAACTATAGTCACTCTACTATACTATCACACACTAGAACTTATTCCTTCTACCTAATTGTGTATTTGTACCTATTAACCAACCTTACTTCATCTCCCCCCGCCCTACCCCCAACCTTTCCCAACCTTTGCTAACCATCATTCTATTCTGCCTCACTGAGATAAATGTTTTGTTTTAAGCAACCACATATGAGTGAGAACATGTGACATTTGTCTTTCCGTGTCTGGCTTATTTAACTTAATATAATGTCCCCAATTCCATCCATGTTGCTACACATGACAGAACTGCATTCTTTTTTATGTCTGAATAGTATTCCATTGTGTACATTTACCACATGTTCTTTATTCATCCATTGATGGACATTTAGGTTGACCCTGTATCTTGGCTATTGTGAATAGTGCTGCAATAATCATGGGAGTATAGGCATCTCCTTGATATGCTTATTTCCTTTTCATTGGATAAATACTTAGTAGTGACTTTGCTGGATTGTATTTATTTCTTTTTTTTTCGAGATGGAGTTTCGCTCTTGTTGCCCAGGCTAGAGTGCAATGGCGCCATCTCGGCTCACCGCAACCTCTGCCTCCTGGATTCAGCGATTCTCCTGCCTCCACCTCATAAGTAGCTGGGATTACAGGCATGTGCCACCACACCCAGCTAATTTTTGTATTTTTAGTAGAGATGGGGTTCTATTTGTAATTTTTTGAGAAGGCTCCATAATGTTTTCCATAATGGCTGTATTTACTAATTTAACACCAACAGTGTATAAGAGTTCCCTTGTCTCCTGTCCTCACTAGCATTTGTTACTTTTGATCTTTTTCATAATAGCTATTCTAACTGGGGTGAGATGATATCTCATTGTGGTTTTGATTTGCATTTTCCCTGATCATTACTGATGTTGAACATTTTTTCATAGAATTGTTGGCCATTTATACGGCCATTTCTTTTGAGAAATGTCTATTCGGAGCATCTGCCCACTTTTTAATTTTTTTTGGTTTTAATTTTTTGAGACTGGGTCTCACTTTGTTGTCCAGGCTGGAGTGCAGTGGTGTGATCACAGCTCACTGCATCCTCAACTTCCTGGGCTCAAGCAATCCTCCTCACTTAGCCTCCTGAGTAGCTGAGACCACAGGCATGTGCCACCACAACTGGCTAATTTTTTTAACTTTTATTTTTAGTTCAGGTTTGTGCAACAAACCTACATGTGCAAGTTTGTTACATAGGTAAATTTGTGTCATAGGGGTTTGTTGTACAGATTATTTCATCACCTAGGTATTAAGCTTAGTACTCATTAGTTACTTTTCCTGATGCTCTCCCTCCTCCCACCCTCCACCTCCACCATCTGACAGGTCCCAGTGTGTGTTGTCCCCCTGTATGTGTCCATGTGTTCTCATCCTTTAGCTCCCACTTATAAGTGAGGACACGTGGTATTTGGTTTTCTGTTCCTGTGTTAGTTTGCTAAGGATAATGGCTTCCAGCTCCATCCACGTCTCTGCAAAGGACATAATCTAATTCTTTTTTATGGATGCATAGTATTCCATGGTGTTTATGTACCACATTTCCTTATCCAGTCTATCACTGCTGGGCATTTAGGTTGACTCCATGTGTTTGCTATTGTGAATAGTGCTGCAATGAACATTCACGTGCATGTGATAGAATGATTTATATTCTTTGGGCTGTATACCTAGTCATGGGATTGCTGGGTTGAAAAATATATCTGCCTTTAGGTCTTTGAGGAATTGCCACAAAGGCTGAACTAATTTACATGCCCACCAAAGGTGTATAACTCTTCCTTTTTATC